>NC_090923.1:106492717-107117717 GCF_040938575.1 Ambystoma mexicanum
ATTTTATTCCACAGGATTGTTTTTAATTCAGGACCAAATATAAGAAAATAAAGGTTTTAAACCACTTTGGCTGGATTTTGCAAGCTCTCAAAAACAGGTTATTCCAGTTGGCAGAGCTATGGCTTCCCCCAAAGAAAGGTAACCACCATAAACTCTCAACAGATACTAACACCCCAGTGATAATTACTAGGTTGGAAAGAATCTGGTCTGGGCTGAATCCCCTGACAATGGAACTCCCAGGACAAGGAAGAGTGAAGTGTGAAAGTGGCAATAAACATGTAATCAAGCTGGCAAACCCCCGCCTAGCTCTGGAGGAAATGACAGTTGGTGGCAGCTGAAGAGAGAAATAAATGGTCCAGTAACGGATAAAGGGCTGCCATTTGTTTCCAAAGACTATTGATTAATAAAAATGTAAAGACTTTTATCTCTGCAGCAAGACTTTGTAAAAATGTCACAGTATAAAAGTGATTTGATTTTGTGGGGTATAATTTGAGACATTGTAGAATTCACTGACACCTTGGGGACAGAAATGGCAAAGAATAGGGGATTATAAGAAAAGTATCCATGATCCCATTGCAAATGTTCATACTTACCTCCCTTATGATAATCCACACATATGTATAAAGTCATGGAATTTTAGGCTGAACCTTTCATACTAAAAAGTATTAACTGGACAAAACAATGTCTTACAGATTTCAGAGTTGGAGTGGAATGTTCTGCATAAAATATGTAACCTGTTTATGTAAGTTGCTAAGAGACTTCAACTGTATACATGTACCATTTGTGGCAAAATCAGATTTTAGCTAAGGTAACTGTGGGAGGTTTTTGAACATTGTAAAACTCATCATAAATCTGACATGTTATCCTGAAATCCAACCAGCTGAGAGCGAGGCAGAGACTAGCACCCCTGATCAATCCAGTTGGTTCGAAGTGTGCTTAGCTAAGCCTGCCCAGTCATATACTTTGATGTCACTATGCATTATTAATAAGAGTCCCTGACAGGACTCTAGACACACACTCTTCCTGAAGTTCCTGCGCTGCGTTCCTGATCTGCTCCATCCATCTTGCTGATCCCAACTACAAGGCCTAAGCATTGCTGTCCCTTTCAGCAAGGCCTCAAAGGGAGAATGCTGTGGTATTCTTTGGGAAACATCCTGATACCACTAATTGCTGCCCACTAACTGCATCCAGCTGTACCTGTGCCATTCAGTGACCAGAATTACCATCCAGTGACCCGACCTTGCCCAGCTGTCCTTTGCCAGGCGCGCTGCCGTGTGGCGACCGGACCTGTTGACGGTCCAAAAATCCCTAACTAAAAATCCCTAACTAAAAGTGGACTGTAAGTATAATCCCTACCCTATAGAAATCCATAGTTTATCTTGTCTTGCATTTGTCCTTATCCCACACTCTAAGCCATCCTATCCTTATCCTGATAACTTGTTAAAACTGTCAGAATTATCTGTGCAACCCTTCCCTTGATTCTAGTGCTAGCGTCATCTCTCTTTGCATTTTTGTCTGGTGTAAACTGCAAGCCCTAGGTTATATTTCGAGTAATCCAACTAATTTCCATATCTTTTATTGTTTGGGTTGAACACTGGGGTGGTAAGGTTGACCTCGCGAATCAACCTTGGTGCTTACTTTGTTCCTCTTCAACAATATAGTCTAGATAATTCATTTCAAGTAACTTTTGCCTTTCTTTCAAAACTGAAGTCTTCATTTTGACTGCTTTGTTTTCCGAAAACTGAACCCCATTTCAACCTGAAAATCTCATTCAAAACTGCAGCTACCCCCATTCTTTCACTTCTGTCATATACCTGTGATGTACCTCTGTTCCCCAGACTAAATACCACATCACGATTTGCAATATTTCACCCGTTTATTTTAAAGAAACCGTTTGAACAAATTTACACGGAAATTGAAAGGAAATGCAACTTTTACACGTGTCATTTGGCTGCAATCCGTTTTGAAATTTCCACTTGTTTTTCAAATTGTATGCTCTTGGTAATCCATTGTTTGTGAGTGTTGGTATCTTTGCATTGTTGCTTTAGTGAGGAATTGTATTTGTTTCAAGGTTTTTAACGCACATTATTTATTTGTACCTTCTCAAATTGAATCTGCATAAAATAAGGAGAAAGCATCTCAGTTGTGCGCTAGATACTAGGCCGAGACCAATGTGTGTGTCGCCTGATTGAAATCCTTAACAAATTTGGGGGCTCGTTAGCCGGGATTTGAATTTGGTTGCCACCGTGGCAGTCTAACACAGCAGACTAACCTGCAAGCTAGTGATACTTTGTGTGGGTGGAATACTGGGTTACACTGTACAAGCGTTTAAGTACCAGGTCTGTGTCTAGAAAACTAAAGCTAAATCAACCCTAAAATAGACAGAAAGCAATAGAATACAGGTTACCCTTACATAAATAAATTAATAAAGAAAGACGACAGTAGAAATCAATATGGCTAAGGAGCACCTTCTGCACAAGCTATTTGTCAGAGGTGAATGGCCTGAACAGGATGAAAAAGTCTGTCTACAAGAAATAACACAACTTTTGTTAGAATCGCGGCCTACATGTATCTCCACATGTATCTCCACATGGGAGTGATGCGGGAAAGGCATGAGGAAAACACAACTCTTGCGCAGAATCAAGTTGAACTATTAAATAAAATCCAGACTGATCTAAATTTAGCAGAACAAAAATTACAGAAGAGCCAAGAGTTGGAGGTAGAATATGGAAATTATGTTATAAATTTAAGAGGATTTGGCTCTTCAACAGTGGAATAATGCAGATCAAGAGACCCAATTAGAGGCATTGAAAAAGGAGTGTAAGGAAAAGGTAGACTCTCTGCAAGAGAGTCAACCGAAGTTAAATCAACAAATGCATTTTAATAGAGCCTGCGCAGAGCAGATAGTTACCCTACAAAATCAGATGGAGAAATCGAAAGAGGAAAATAATAAATTATGAGAGACCTCCACTCAAGCAGAATTTGATCAAGAGTGCCAGAAATTCAATACCATCAAGAAACGAAGGGATGACCTGGCTGAACAGAGGGGCACCCTAAGTCAGGAGAAAGATGCCCTTGGCCAGGAAGTAAGCATTTTAAAGACAGAATTACAGGGAAGTGAGTTAGCCCTCCAGAAACTAAATGAACTCCAAACAAGTATGGGAATCTACTGGCGCATGCCAGACGGGTAGAAGGTATTCTGGAAGAGAACACCCAAACCAAAGATGCAGAAACTCAGGAGGTGAGTCTCCTGCAACAGAAATGGTCTCATTATTCCCAAACCATACAGGAAGCGCAGAGAGACAATGAGGCCCTGTGTGAGAAGAAAGAGGGGCTCCGCCAGCAGGTGGTAGCTCAAGAGCGGGTCATAGACACCAGTAAAGCCTTGATAGCTGAACAAAAGGCTAAGATCTTTGCTTATTATCAAGAAGTGGGGGTGAGAAGGAGAAAGAGGGTGCTACATTAACTGGAGGGACCCCAAACAGGTAGAGAGGTACAGAATAACCCCTGACCATAGTATAAGGACCTCTGTACTAAGAGACTCAGACCCATTTAACACTTTGTGCACTGCTGACTTCATGGGTGCCGGTTCACATGAGCCGGAAGCCATGAGGCCATCGGAAATTAATAGGCCAAGCATGATGGAACTGACAGGTCAGCGCCCCCAGAGAGTGATGGACGGGCATCCCTGTATAGATACCCAAACATTAAGGCTGATGTCTCTGACAAGGACGTCTCCTATGAGGGGAGAGTCAAGGAATTAAATCCACAGAAATACTGCCTTCCAAAGGACCAGTTGGTTCAATTTGATGAAAAACCAAATGAAATGAGGCCCAAAAAGAGCATCCTGAAGACCTCTACCCAATTAGGGCAGTGGGGGGGGATACTCTGCCAACCCTGGGAGCAGGGAAGAGTCAGAAGACTACTCTCCTGTGCACCACAGGAGTAGAGAAACAAGGCCCGACCATTCTGCAAGCCCCTCTCAAGCTCACAGAGTCGGGGAGTGCCTAGATGATCATGAGGGGACCTCAAGTAGCAGCGCCTCTGAGTCTGAGGGCGAGTGGACTCGGGTGACTAAGCCAAAGAAGGCAAACAAACTCAAGAGAGTTATGACAAAAGACCCCATTGGGCAGATTAAGGCCATTAGGAGTTTCATAACCCCATACCATAAAAACGCAAAATATTCTGTTTGGGAACACTTGGAGCTCTGAGCAGATGATGGACACTTTTCATCTAAAAGATAACCAGAACTGCATAGAGTATGTAAAATGGAACTTCTCTCCAGCTTCTTTGCTGGACTCGAGGACCAGACCCATTCAAGATGGTCCACCTACAAGGCGGCCATCTTGAAACCCTTTTCTGCCCATAGAAACCTCCAAGAGGATCGCAAAGTGGCCTACAATCTGCAGTGTGGGGAAGATCGGCCCCACGAGAATTTGTGCAGGTGCTCAAACGTGCCTTTGCACAAACCACTAGGAGGGTGCGCACGGATAGCAGGGAGTTCATAACTACCTTCTTTCATGCACTCCCAAAGTATGTCATGACCCAGCTGGTGAGGGACTTGCATGAGAAAAGATCTCTGGACTGGGACATAGAGCAGGCGACCCATATTTATTAGGTCCAAAAACCTGCAGAAAATAAAAATCTGGCCAGAAACCCCAAACCATCCCACACCCCTGCTGCTGCTAAGGTGGTAGAGGTGAAGGTTGCACCCATTTTAGACCTAGAGATGGGTGGAGCCTAAAAATGTACCTACACAAAATCAGCAAAATCAGAGATCCAGAAGGCCTTCAGGCCAATCACAAACAGGTGGCGGTCAGGGAGGTAATCCCGCCAATTGGACCCCTAACTCCCCAGATTATATAAGTCCCAGGTCAAGGGCAACCAACCAATCTTGGAGTATGTATGGACCCACCCAGCACTAGGGGGGGGATCCAATCCGCTAAGTACCGCCCAGGAAACGTCCCTCCTAACTTCCCCCAGGGAGCAGTAATCCCCCAAATGCCAGGTTGTTTCTTTCCCCGGTACCCACAAAACCCCAACCTGCAGGACAACCCTCCTATCATTCCCCGATTTCAGGAAACCAGACAACCCAATCTGGGAGAGGGGAGACCAAGGGTGGAGGGTTACCAAAATTCACAATATCCAGGGTACTACGGAGAAAGTGATAGTTACCCTTCCCGTGATCCACCTAGATTGGAACACAGACCGCCCTACCAGCCTGGAACGGGCGTCCCAACTGGAGCGCCAGGTCCAGAACCTAACACAGGATCTGGGCCGCATGCTGAGGGCTCAACAGAACCCTCAGATGAACATGCCGGCTCAGAACCCCACAGACCAAGGGTCTGGCACCCCAGAACAATGACGGGGAGATAACCCTGACAACTCACCGGTTCCAGAGGAGGAGGCACGGAGGGAAGGAAGGTGTAAAGCCCTAGAGGAAGCTTCCTTCCTCACTCGTGAAAAGCCCCTGGAAACCCTGGAACCAGAACAAAAATCTCCTGCCTCTGAGAATCTGCAACCCAGGGATCAGAGGGTGGGTAGGAGAAATAAAAGGCCCATTTTGTGGAGGAAGTTGGTGTCCTCCAATTTGAAGGGGAAGAATCCTTCGAGGATTCTGGGGAAAAGATCTTCTCCTTCAGGGACGGGGGAACTCCTCCCAAAGATAAATGGGTCCCAAGAGATCTAAATGAAGACAGGGTGGGTGTGGGGACTGATGCAGAATCACCCATCTTTGAACCCCAGAATGAGCATCCAGGAAACCCAATATTAACGGTTATAGGTTAAAGGTTCGAATCAAAAGGTTCGAAATACAATAGGGTCGAATCAAAAGGACCGAAAACAAAAGGTTCGAAATAATTTTTATTTTTTTGGGGGGGTCCCCCGCAACCCCCATTTTTGTGGTAAAAAACACATTTTTTTACCTAAACGGAACCCCCCAAAAAAATATATAATCTGAAAAAAAGATTCAAACCTTTTGTATTCGCACCTTTAACCGGACACCATATTAACAGAGGTATCCCAAACCTCACAAACCGATTCTGGCGACGGCCTCCAAAAAAGGGGCGGGGGCCAGCCCAGAATCAAAAAAGGAGCCTGAAACTCCCAAAATATCGCAATGTCAAATTTTTCTTTCAGATTCCCAAACTCCAACACAGAATTATGCCCAAACTACCCCTGTGTCGGAGTCCAAAATAAGGGAATTGACCACCCAGCTTGCCCAGAATGCACATTACCTTTGCCCATTGGAGGAGAAAGAGGGTAGATTTTATGCCCCGGTCCAAGGGCAATGTACATTTTTGGCGCTGTTGGACACTGTCCCAAGCCACTCTTCTGTCAAAAAGGGCCTTTGAGCAGCTAAATTCAGGAAGAGGGGGAGAGATACCAGATCCCTTTCACCCCTCTTCCTGGACAACTCCAGAACTTCGATGGGAATGAAATTCCTGTTGAGGGGACCGCGTATTTGGAAATAAAAATTGGGCGACCCAAAGTGAAACACCCGGTCATAGTCGTGACTCCAGAGGGCACACCCTGTCTACTAGTGAATGACATCCTGCGTAGGTTGTCCCCCCTAATAGACTGTGTGAACAAGGTCCTCTGGACTCAGACTAACAGGCCAATAAAATTGAAACAGAGGGTCAACCATGTTAGTTTAGATGGCACATGCCACATGGTTGAACAAAAACCTGATCATATTGAGTTTCATTTCCAGAACAATCAAATACCTGACGTGACAGTAATTGCTGTAGGACAACAAACTGGTGATGTAATCTCCTCTCCATTCCAGAAAATCAACCTTCCTTCCAGTTTCAAGTGGCATTCCACAATGGAAGGAAATACTTTGAAATTCTATACCAATTCCCAATCTGAAAATCCCAATTCCATAGTCAAAAGTGATGAGAAACCAGCTCAAAGTTTAGCTGATATTCAGAAAATTAGAGAACAATTGTTCATCCGTATTCAGTTAAATGATGGGAAGGAGTATGTTCTCGCTGGAGTGTGCGTGAACAACGGTAAGAGCTTCATTAGCGAAGCCATGTTCCGAAAGCGCCCAAAAGATCCGGCCATTCCCACATTTAAACTGTTAGACAAATGGGAAATGGACCTGGAAATGCCAAATTCCAAACATCTCCTGCCTAGCAGGTATATGCTCAAAATGTCTATAGGAAACAAAGCATAGTACAGAATTGTTGGGTTGTGCGAGATGTCCCTGCTGCATTCTATTTAGGCAGTGGCATTCTCAATCATTGTGCCATTAACTTGGACCTGATAAATTACAAAGCCTGGTCCCGACTAGGGGGTAATCCCATGGACTTTGATGATTCAAAAAAAGCATTTCGGTCAGCTCAATTGCTGCCGTATGCAGTTGAAGTTCAAATTGGAGAGGAGGTCACCATCCCAGGACGGACCCGACTATTCCCACTTGAATTAAAAATTAAGAGGACAGAAACTGCAAAATCCTGACGCATATGTACACCTCAATGCCCATCTCCAACAGCAGGGGTTGGGGTTAAAACCAACACCATTAGTCAGTGTAGAACACAACACCATTCCAATATTGATGGATAACAGCGACCCTAGGAGTATCACTCTGGACGCAGGCACCATTATTGGAATGGCGGTTGATGAATGACATTTTTCCATTGATCTAGGAAATGAACTGATAGGACGAATCCCCAATAACTGTTTCGACAATGGCAGTGACAATTACTTACCACCAGATAGGATCTTCACCCGGCAAGGGGGGAATTTCCTGGTGTACTCTTCCTGCCCTTATGGTGAGGAAGAGATGACCTGTGACATCAGGCAGGATGAGGCGATATTCCAGGCCCACAATGACTGCCTCTCCTACCTGAAACCCTCTGACCAGGTCAATACTCTAACCAGGGACCAGGGTTTAAAATCATGATTACCTGCTGCTTCTTTATATCCACTCAGAATTGATTATTTGTGGGTTGAGGGAACGTTGCAGGGGGAAATCCTAACTTGGGTGCTATCTTTCCTAAATCAAAAAGTGCTCCTATTCCCTGGTGTTTTGTATATATTCCACTAGAATGTTAAATCAAGTACATTGCTTACATTCTCATTGTAATTATCACCCCATTGGTGATTGCTGCCCCATATTAAAAATGGTATGATTTCTTTTGAATTTTTAAATAAATATTGTATTTCACCAACCAGCCTGGTTCATGGTCCATTGTGACCCGGGGTATTTGAAAAGGGGGTGTGATATGAGTTGTGTACCATCTCAAATTGAATCTGCATAAAATAAGAGAAAAGCATCTCAGTTGTGCGCTACATACTAGGCCGAGACCAAGGTGTTGTCGCCTGATTGAAATCCTTAACAGGCACCTGCGTGGGAGAAAGATCTACCCCCCACTCTCTGCTTAGAGAAGCATATGATCAGCATATGATCCGCAGAGAGTTGGAGCTAGAGGACCAGAGGGCTCTAGCAGGGAGGTATTTAGGGATATCGAGTTGGATGTAGTGGGGTCCCAGGCCACAGAAAGCGTTGTGGATGAGTCAGGGGGCCTTGAACTTCCTAGCAGCAACCAGGGGTCAGTGAAGAGATTTTAGGGCTGGAGAGATGCAGCACTGGGGCTTGAGGCCAAGGATAAGTCTTGCAGTCTTATTCTGGATTAGTTGAAGGGCGCAAAGGGAGGATAAAGGGCGATTGAGGAGGAGGCGGCTGCAGTAGTCCAGCATAGAGAGGACCAGAGCTCTGGAGACATTAAGTTTCTGGTGAAGGTAACCAAAGGGAGAATGCCTCTTAGGAGGTGCAGCTTATAGTGGCCTTTCTTGGCATAGTCCGCGATGTGAGAAGAGAAAGAGGGAGGAGTCAAAGGTGACCCCAAGGTTTTTGACCTAACAAGAGGTAGAGGGGAGGGGATCCATAGAGGACGGCCAGAGGGTAGGAGGGAAGGTGGGAGCAGTGGCCCAACGAGAAGGATCTCGGTCTTAATGGCATTAAGGCAGAGATCATTGGCAGCACACCATGCCTGAATGGCAGCCAGACAGTCGGGGATGAGAGAGGAGGCAGTAAAGGGAAAAAATCATTGGCAATGCCAACAGTTGGCTTTTGTGTAGGTAGAGGAAAGGCACTTGCCGGGTGCTGCCGTAGTGGTATTCACTGGTGATCGATGGTAGTAGGTGCAAAATGGTGCGAGTACCTGTGCATCTAAAAGCAATGCCTGGCAAATGCCTTATTGTTATACACAACCCTCTGTTGGTTTTGTCAATGCTTTTTTAACGGGACTTCAGTGAAGGACACACAAGTCTTATAGATCGAGTGGCTGAAGGCAGACCTGGTTAAGATATTTGTATTACACCCGCAGCACTTTTACAGCTCCAATTAAGTCATTAACTCTCCGAAGACTGCTTTGAAAAATCACTGGCTGGCACTTTGGGTAAGGTTTGATTAAAGCGAGCGCAAAACGTTCCCCTGAGTAAGTGATTTGGCAGAGGGGGGCTGGAACTGGGTGGGAATAGCCATAGGGATCAGCGTGGCCATGGGCAGTCAGTGGGTGTGGCAAATATTCCTAAACAGCACCTTCAAGCTTTGTGTCCCTCCTCGTATGCAATTTCTCCCTACCTGCACTGCACTGGTTTCAGCTTACAGTTGTGTCTAAAACACCACCTGGGGGGACGACCACCCACAAGGGTGACGAGGCCACTCCAAAAAAACCCCCACAGACGTCTCCAAGATGCTCTGTGGTCATTTTTTTTGTTTTTATGTGTGCTTAGACATTGAAACTGAAACGGCAGTATTAGCGTTCACAGCACCCGTCCGGAGGCCAGTACCCTGTGCTACTGTAGCCCCAGCATTCCTCACCAGTGTTCAAACACACAGGGCGATATTACTCGCCAACCCTGCTGCAGTCTCCACCTCTCCTGTCCCCTCCCAGGCCCTCTGCACGGCACTGGCCTCTCACTTCATTTCAAAAACTCAAGACATCCTGTCCTCACTCTCCTCCTATCATCTCCCCTCCCCTATTCCCTGCTCTCCCTCTGGCCTTTCTGCAGCCACCCCTCCTCCCTCCTTCTCTGCCTTTCCCCTTTTTTTCTGCTGATGAGGTTTCGAGACAAGTCCGATCTATGAATGTCTCGTCAAAACGGGTCCACCCCTGTTCCTCCAATACTATCAAGGACCACATCGACTCCTTGGCGCCTGCCTTGGCTGACTTCTGCAATCACTCCTTCGCCTCTGGAGTCTTCCCATCCCCCCTCAAGCACTCCCTTGTGCACCCCCTTCTTAAGAAACCCTCCTCCGACCCCTCCTGCCCAGCTAACTATCGCCCAATCTCTATCACTCCCTTCCTGGGCAAGCTCCTGGAGAAACTGGCCATCTCCCTGCTTAATCTCCATGCTGAATCTGTTGGTAGTCTTCATGACCGTCAGTCTGGCTTCAGAGCTGCCAGAAGCACGGAAACTGCTCTCCTGAACATCCGTGAGGACCTGCTCTCAACCCTTAACTCTAACACCCCTTGTGTTCTCATCTTGCTCGACCTCTCTTCTGCCTTTGACACTGTTAACCACACCATCCTGCTCAACCGTCTCCGTGATAACCTGGGTATCACTGGTCAAGCTCTGGCGTGGCTGTTCTCCTTCCTCTCCAATCGACCCTCCCAGGTCCAACTGGGTTCCTTCCTCTCTGACATCTTTTTCTCTACCTGTGGTGTCCCCCAGGGATCTAACCTCTCCCCCTGGTTGTTCAACCAGTATCTGGCACTTCTTGCTCACCGCATCGCCGCTCTGACCCAACTTTCAGTGCTACGCGGATGATACCCAGCTCATTTTCCGGTTACCCTCGGCCTCCTCTTCCACTTCCCTCATCTCTGACTCTCTTTCTGCTATCCAGGAATGGTGTGCCGCCAACAACCTCTGCCTTAATGCCAGTAAGACTGAGATTCTACTTATCGGCACACCCACTCCCTCCTTCTCTGCAGCTCTCTGGCCGGCCTCCCTTGATTGGCCCTCTTCCTGCTCCTACTTGCACGGCAAAAAACCTCGGGGTCATCTTCGTCTCCACACTCTCCTTCTCTCCTCACATCTCTGACATCTCTAAGAAGTCACACTACCAGCTACACCTCCTCAGAGGTATCCTTCCTTTCCTCTCCTTCCCCCAGAAGCTCACTGTCTCCAGAGCTCTGGTTCTCTCTAGGCTGGACTACTGTAACAGTCTCTATCTAAATCTTCCTGCCTCTACTCTCCGCCCTTTGCAACTCATCCAGAACAGGACTGCGAGACTTGTCCTTGGCCTCAAGCCCAGGGACCGTATCTCTCCAGGACTGAAATCACTACACTGGCTCCCAGTGGTTGCAAGGATTAAGTTCAAAACCCTATGCATTGTCCACAAGGCTTTCTGGGGCCTTGGGCCAAAATACCTGCAACTCTCTCTTCCCAAATATCTTCCTTCTCGAGCCCTTCGCTCATCCACCTCCAACCACCTCGGGGTCAGCCGCTTCTCCAAGCAACGAGCTGGGGGTAGATCTCTCGCCGCAGCAGGGGCATCCCTCTGGAACAGCCTTCCTGCCTCCCTGAAACTTGAGGAGATCCATCTCCGGTTCCGGAATCACCTCAAAACCTTCCTCTTTGCCTCCGCTTTCTCTCCCTCTCTCCCCTGCTAAAATCAATGAACCTGCACTGAATCTGCAACTGGGCCACTCACCGATCTCGTGTCCTGGCCCAGCCTCTCTTCCCTGCACTGCCTCCCTGCATTACGGGACTGTCTCTGTATCCTACAGCCCCTTCTCCCGGCACTTACCTTGCACTTCCCACCAGCTGGCCCTACTATTTATCTTGTATTCTATTAACCATGTACCACACTTTCCTTGCACCTGCCACCAGTTGGCCCTTGTATTCTACTAACCATGTACTGCACTTCCCCTCTCCCCTGCACTTTTCCCAGTCCCCCTACCCTTGCACTTGCGCGATCTGAATGACACCTGGCCTAGAAGGATCGTTGTCTGTCTCCCGTTGTCCGTCCCCTCCTCCCCGCCTCGTCGCGCCTTGAAACACTTGTGTATAGGCGCGTTACAAATACCATATCATATAATATCAGTCCATGGGAGTCCCGTGTAAGAAATTAAAATAATGTCTCCTCTGTACAGCGGAGGAAGTTCATGCATAGTGCTGATTAACTAGGAAGCGTAGTGCAAATGAAAGCTTAGCGTTCATGTGCAGTTCGTTCAGTGCAGTGGTGCACAATGGGTTTAACGTGCAGTGGTAGCGGACACTTGTCATAGCACAGTGAAAAGTACGAACTTGGAATGACCATGGTTAATGCTTCATGCTCTTGCTCTGGCCCCAATCATAAATGTTCTGTGAACCTACTGATTAATGCTCTGCTATTTGGGGACTGAACTTGCATAAACTGTCCTTGGTAGAGAAATGGCCAATGTTGTTTCTAAATTCCCGCATATTTGTCTACGGGGACATAGATGTAGCTCGGATGTCGTGCAATCTGTTAATTGTTTTCGTTAATGCTAGCTATTATTTTACCTCTATCCGCTTCCCTCCTGCCCAGCCAGCTTTTATTGGCATGGATACAAAATAACGTATGCTTGGCTCTATGCAAGCACCACAGCAGCATAACAAAGCACCATCATGACAGATTTTGGGAGGTAGTAAAGAGCACTGCTGCAAACGGATATTGGCTCCAATTTCCTGCATGTTAATAGCAATATCTGGTTCAGTACAAGCTTCTGCATTGCTGTAAATAACAAGCGCTTCTCATGTCAATTTTTAGGCTCGTCTTTTCATCCACTTCTGGAAGGTACTACTACCTCCTGTGTAGGTGACACGCACCCAGCTCTATGCAGAAGGCGCATTTACCCCTGGGCTAGGTGAACGTCCCCAATGGGCTGTGAAGTGATCTCCCTCTGGCAGCCGCTCAGAGCTGTCTATTTCATCCTCTTGCAGCGCAGGGCTGTACCGGTGTTTATATCACTCTAAACCAATATTGTTGATTTGGAAGTAGTCGTCGTTGTGCAGAAGGCACCTCTAAACATCTAAACACACGGAGCCCGTGAAGCCTCCACCCAGGGCCTTGTTTGCCCTACCCTCGCTGTGGGTCCTCCCAAAATCTCTGTGCTTGCAGTATTCCTGTCGAATTCAAGTCATTGTGGAGTCTGTTTAATACTGCGATTCTCTCTCCCTCCAACCCGGGAGAGGAGGGAGTGAAAGCAGGAAGGGATCCCTCGTCTGAACCCAGGGGAAGGAGACGAGCTGTGGGCTCTTCTCGTGGACAGCGAGCACCACTTGAAGCCTCGCCCTTCATGCCTTGTCAGTGGAAAAGAAATGTGTCCTTTTGAATCGGGATGTATGCATGTAAAAAGAAATGAAACGCAAGAAATATTTGTATAAGTAAAAAAATAGGATTACTCTGTTTTTAACGTTGGTGTTCTTGTGAAATCGTATCTTACATATACTGGAAATTCGCTCTACATATAAACGGAAATTATAAATGTAATAAAGGCAGTAATCACCTTTATTTGACAGATGCATGGTAAGACCCTCTTGTTCTCTTCTTCCTTCCCTCCCCTGCCAACGCCCCCGTCTGCTGCAGTGACTGGCTGCCTGGTTCCCGCTGGCTGCCTGGTTCCCGCTTGAGTTTTACAGGGCACCAGACCCCATTGGCCCAGTCCTCCCTCTCCTTTTGGCAGGTAAAATGTTTAAGGACTGTCCCTTTTAGCACAGCAACTCTCAATACTGAGGACCTGAAATAAAATGGAACCAGTAAAATGAGGCTATCCCCACGAAACGAGTACCTTACAATGATTTACTACTGAGATTAGAACAAAGAGAAATCTTTTGAATAGAGCGTTTGGACTCTTTTACACCTAACGGAATAAATGACGAGATCAACTATCATTGCTACCTGTAATAACTTAAAAGAGACTCTAAATCGTGGTGTAGAAGAACACATCAGAAGCAGCAGCTAATGTATGAATTTCTTTAGTCTTAAATTATTTTGCACATGTCACTATTTTTTTCACATGAATAATGAAATCCATGACGTAAAATGACGCATCAGGTATGGGTCATGAGGAGGCAACAAACATTTGGACAAAAAAGTGTAATATCCCACAATGCATGCTCTGGAAAGCCGCATTGTTTATGTATACACTGGCAGCGTGTGTTGTCACCATGCCAACAGGGACACACCTTAGGGACGTTAGGACGTGGAGGACATCACTCAGTATGCCGTCAATTGCAGATATGCATTATAAGACATTTTGCACATAAGTTAATAACTGCGCATTTACGAAAGGAAGGCATGATGATTTACGTATTTGTCACGAGAGAATGATTTACGTATTTGTCACGAGAGAATGAACATTTTTAAATTGCAAGTGAAAGTAAATCCACCGTGCGTGCTCAAGCGAGCCGCATTTTTTTACATCACCACGCAATGACGTCACGCGACACGCCGCAAAAGATACAAAGCACACCGGTAAGTAGATAGCGGTAATGGCGACCGCCGTATACCCGCACGCATTTCCCCGTGGACACCATTTGGCTAACATAGAGGTAAGAACAGCGGTTACCCACATTCGTGAAGCTATACAGCTCTCTCAATTAATATTCGGACAGATTTAGTACATTTTTATTTTTTAAACAGGAGTATGCAATCTGTAAGAAATAAACACGTTTGAAAGAAGTTCTGGTAATGGGCACTTATATAATTTTGAAAGGAGACCATCAAGAAAGGTTGCATAAACTGATAAGTATGTGTGTACATTTTTTCCACAGTCGGCTCAGAAATATGTTCACAAAGGTATTATATTTTTCTATTATTTACAATGATTTTCTATGGAAAGTTATATACGAAACCTAAATTCAGAGTCTAATTAGGTTTTCTTTTTTCATATTTCTTTTTTTATTTGTATATCTCCGATTCTACTGTGTTATGTGGACTTATGTGTTTTTCATGTATTGGTTTTTTTTATGGTACATTTTTGTGAATCTGATGTAAAGGGTTGAGACCTGATAACGGACAAGATGTCCGAAATGCATTGGCTATACGTGACCAGTTAATGACTGCTTCTTCAAAATAAATATTTGGTTTTACGAAGACAACACAGTTTGTAAATTACATGGATTATCAAGAGAATGAGAAAGAAATGATGACTTCACCATATAACTGATAGAACCTGCAGCTCAGTAGAGCAAATATGCGAACACATGGACTCCTAAGGCACACTTGGGAGCAATATTGTTATCCCCAAAACCCTAGCATTCCTACGGCACTCACTCGGCAAGCTTGTACAGACATCGGATGCACACTGGAATTTCTTATGACACTCGGGCTGCAAGTCCTCTTACACAGCAGAGGCTTGGTGGTATGCACATGCAGCATGTATACTGCAGAAACAGTGCCCTTTTCTTTCCTCACCCGCTGAACCCAGCTTCATAGGGATGTTACAACACAGGTAATGATGCAGCGAGCCTGAGGCTGTATCCACCTCACAATTTAGGAAAGTAAAGACCAAGATAGCAAATCAGTCCTTAGCTCCAAAATCAACACTAATTAATCAACTAAGAAAAACTTCCCAAAACCCCTCACTCAATCACTTTCACAGGTGCAGCCCCTCACAAAGTTCAACCTAGGAGGATGGGCTAAAGAATTATATAACCCAGAGTCCCATTCACTTAGGGGGAGACCAGAGGCATTGAGATCTGTGTCAGCTTCTGTTCGGGATCCGTTTTACCTAGACCACTTTTGTGCAAACTTTAAACCCAAATCGAAGAATCTAGGGTTGCGAAGACCTTAACAAGCCGAAAAGAAGGGTAGGGGACACCCTTAGGCCCGAATTGATATCACAAGGAGACCCCTTTACCTGTGCGCCTCCTAGTGGAGCATGGGTGAACTGACTATTTAGTTGATCCTGATAATTTGTATAATTTTATTCCATCCTTAGTTGTTATTTTGTCAAATAGTATGAAGCGATCCCTAATAAACTACAGTAAACTTGAGCCTGACATCTTGTCTGTTCCTTTGATCCTTGTCTGGTATATGATAATGCCCATTGTAAACCTAAAAAAAACCAAATCCCTGATTAGTCATGGAATTTTAAGAAATTCCATGTGCTAGTCCTTTATTCATACATTTGAACCTAGGGTAACATCCTTGTCCAGTCACCGGACGTATCTGTATTTATAATGAGACTGTTGTAATTGGTTATTTATAACGTGCTTAATACCGAAGAGGTTTCTAAGTGCAGACCCGGGATTCAAACCTGTGTTTCTCTGCATCGTCTTGCTTCCAAGACTAGTGTGTTGCCCCTGAACTATCCTCCCGGCCCCACATGACCTCTTTGGTCATCACAAAACTTTGTAATAACTTTACCATAGTATTAGGCAGAATCCTGTGCAGTGCCCTTAGGGACCACTACACACAATTAAGACCACAAGTGGTAATACAAGTTCACCTTTGGTACAAGCCTGTACTGCTATGTTAAAGTGGTAGCAGTAGCGGAGCAGCCAGGCTTATCTCAAGAGTATATGAGCAGTAGCAGAGATTACACAAAGGGACCACAATTACTGTGGCTCAAGCAAACACTGACTCAAGGTTTCACGTAAAAAAGTACATTTATTTTTAAACCATCTGTAAAACACAACGCTTCAATAATTTCAAAATCACACGTAAAATACATTACAAACAACCAATTCTATTGGCACAGAATAACTCAAGGTAAGTACCTTCTGTTTTGGCAGACCGGTGTTGTGAAACAAAAGACGTTACCAGGGATACACATGCAATCACTTTTTGACAGCTCGGTCGTATTAAAGAAACGCGTATCCGCGGCAAGAAATGTTACCGGGGCAAAAACACACTTAGCACCTGGGCTAACCACAGAGAGTTGGGGGCAAAAATCATATGCAATACTTTTGTCAAGGCAGACAGAATCAGAGAACACTCGCTGACAGAAGTACAAAAGTCAATAGGCCGAAGCCAGTGTCAAGTGGAACCGGGTTCCTGTTGTCGAGGATCACACAGTCAGACAGTTCAAGATTCGACGTTGCCAGGAGTACTTAGATATTGTCTTTGGAGGAAGCAAAAGTTATAAGGAGGAGAAAAGACAAGGGCAAGCCTTGGAGGAGGAGAAAAGGGATTCACCCTAGTTCCTCAAGCAGAACACAGTACCTTATTCAATGAAGAAGCTGGTGCCACGGCGGTTGTTCCTGTTGGTTTCCTGCAGACCCATGGTTCCTGGAGCGTCGGCAAGGACGACGTCTGGAGGGGTCTGCACCACACAGGGATGAAGCCAGCAGCAGCGACGGTGAATAAAAGGTGTGCTCCTTTAAAACAGGAGCGGCTCTTCAGATGGCTATCCGGACCACCACAGCAGTGTGCAGCGATTTCGACCACGAAGGGGATCCTCTGGCTGTGGAAGATGAGCTAGTTGACCCCACTAAGCTCGAGGAAAGAATACTCCGGACTTGATATAGTATAATCGCGGTAGAAAAGTTAGGGTTGATGCCACTGCCACCAGCCAAGTCTAAATGTTAGACGAGCAAAACAAGTCTCTAGGAGGTACAGATGAAAAGGGCTAAGGATTAACCATTTCCAGTAGTCCATGTAAGATGGGGTGTACTGGATCTGTGGTTAAAGGACAAGGTAAAGTTAATGGCAACTTTACCTTTTTCTGCGGGACAGTAGTCAGCCCCAGAAATCGAATCGGTGGGAAGTCTAAAAGACAACCCTGTGTCACTGCCCGGAAGGGGCTGTGTAACACACAAAAGAAGGGCTACTGAAGTGGTGTACTCCAGAGTCTACAATAAAAAACAGATGAAATACACATGGCAAAACATGGGTAAGAGTGGGGGAAAAGCTCACACTCTTGCCAAGTGAAAAAAAAATAACTCCAGAAATCCAGCAAAGCTGCTGGGGGACTCACTAGGTAAGGGAAATTAGCCATGAAATGAGAATTCTCCCTAACACATAGCAATAGGTCTTTGCAATGATCCCAGCGTTGCCTGCAAAAAAAGGAAGGGTGTTTTCTGCCCCTAATTTCGGGTAATCTGATGTTGCTCCATGTAACTCCAGGTCAAGGTATTTAATACTTAAATAAGAGGGGCCAAGATGCTTCCCTGACACTACCTTTTTGTGATTAGAAACGATTTAGTGCGATGACCATTGTTGTCAAATGTAACAATTCTACAATTCTCGTATACCACACAATTGTATATTTGCAGAGATGGAAAGGAACACCGTTTGTCCAAAATCTGCCATAACTCTCTTCTGTCAACTAAATTGGTGGGTGTCCATGTATGCCAGAAAAAGATGTACTTTCTTTATATCCCTACCCTTGAGCTGCAGAGTGCATGTCAGCGATATAGAAACCACAAAGACCAATTTCCTATGCATTAAAATATACTAGGGTCCACCTGTTTTCTTGGAGAGAGGTGCAGGGCCAACATTTCGTTGAAAAGAAACAGTAGTACCCTACCTGCTTATTCTGGCTAAATCGGGTATTCCGTTTTCTTCCATAAGAGTTCATTTATCCACTCTTACATCTCACAGGAAATATCGTTCTCAGAAATCTTTTCTTTGCAATTCAGGTTGAAGAAATGGCTAACCCCTACTTAAAAGCCAATTTCCTCCCTTAAAGATTAATATTGTTGTGGTTGGATGTATGTCCTATCTTTGAACCTCTGCACAGATAAGACATACAATATCTATCTTAGAAGGAGCAATACTGGTGTTTCAACCTTCCTCCCAGTGTCTTGACGCAACTCCTTGTCTGGAATTCCTGTGTCCATCATTTGAGGAACATGTCTTTACTAATCCCCTACATATCGAAATTAATTGATATTTATACTGTAAAAACTTTAACGTTTGTATTCCTACAACTAAGCTCGCGCAAATCTTTCAGCATAATTAATGCAGCCACAGCTTTAAGGCTAATGTGATTCATTTGATGCAGAGAAAAAAAATACAAAGATCAGTAAAGCACAAATAACCTATCACATAACCTCTTTATCTTCTCCCCTATGTGTAATAAGTTGGAGCCTCAGATTGCCTATAAAGATTTGCTGCCAAATTATCCCAAAAGTATCTGCCTTTCTTCCTCCTTCTGACATGATCCCTCAGCCTTCTTCCCGCCGCCTGCTTCTTTGGCTGGCCAACAAAACTCACTTGACACAGAATAATGGATTTCAACACTTTATTTCTGTAACAGTTTCATGTTGGATTAAACTCCATTGGGGGAATTGGGGTTTTGTTTATCTACAACTAAAAAGGGTGTTCCTATCTTGGAAAGATGCAGGCAGAATGTTTTGGGATTGGTTAAACTATACAGTAACGGGGTTCTTATCCTAAAAGGGAAACTGGTCCCCCTCATGTATTCTGCTGTCAGCAGATTATCAGGGAAATATCGCTGAGCCGCTTCATTTTCAAGAGCAGTGTCACAGGGATGTAACACCCAGCCGTTGCCTGGTTCTCAGACGCAGTCTCAAACCAAACTGCTTCTTTGCCCACTTCACCTTCAGAGATTTGTCCAGGAGGTTAGCGCCTAGTTCATTTTCTTCTTTGTTTTACTTTATTTATTAGGTGCTTGACAAAGTGACAAGTGCTGGCATACCAACAACACTGAACAAGGCATTGTTAGGACAACTGTGACCATTCAACAAAACAGTGTTCTATTACGGTGATGCGCGAAATTCCTGGCAGGAGTGTAAACATACACAATTGTGGAGAGCATATAATTGGGTTCTGGGGGTATCGGAGGGGGGGTAGGGGGGGAGATTGTCTCTGCGTGTCCACTGTCAGCAAGCGTTTTCAGATAAGCCCAAGGGGGGGACCATATGTCCTGGGGCCTACCACAGGGGGGTTGCAATGAGGACCAGCAGTCTTCAAGGTTCGATGCCCGGGTAATATCCCAGAGCCATTGCATTACGGTGGGGGAACCTGGTCTCAACCATAACAGTAATATACAGCGCACAGCAAGAATCATGCAAAGACTGGCAAGTTTATGATGGTACGGTGCAGCAACGAGAACTCGTGAAACAGACATCTGCCCAGTACCCGGAGAGGTTGGGGCAAGAGCATAACGTATGTAAGTAGTGTGCATCATCTGAGTGGCATCTAGGGCAAAGGGGGGAATGAGCCCGGGACATGAGGTTGAGCCTAGCGGGGGTCTAGTGAAATCTGTGTAGTATCTTTAACTGAATTAGCTGGAATCGAGCGTTGTGAGAAACCGGGCGTGTCGGCGTGCACATAGCTTCCCAGCCCTCGTCTGTGATTTCTAAACCCAGGTCTCTGCCCCAAAAATCGCGAAGCCTAGATAGTGGTTTGCAAGCACGAGCCTGCAGCAGTCTGTATAATTTAGATACTATCCCAGTGGTGGAAGCGCCATCCATAACTTGTGCAAGATGTGGCTCATGTGGGGGCAGCACAGGGAACTCCTGTCGTATACTCTTGATGACCGCGCGGCGCAATGCTGTGTACTGCAGCCAACAAGAGGCACGCTCAACAGGAGGACAAGGCAGTCGGGCCACGAGATAAAGGAATCCATAACAAACATCGTCCAGGGTGGAGTAGCTGTACTCCGCCTACCTTTGCACAGCAGATTTGCTGATTTTAGGAAACCCGGGGTGGAGATTCCAAAGTGGCAAATCCTTATGGAATGGGTGTGGGTTGTCTGTGAATTGACATATTTTATCCCATGCGTTCGCAATGGCGGCATGTGGACTGGCAACCCACATGTCTTTCCAGTGGGGCCAAAACCAAGAAGCGGACGTCCCGAGGCATGGTGGCGAGAAGCTCTATCTTTACATGTGGGAGTGATGAGCCCTTAGTGAACCAATGGGCTGCGTATTGGGCCTGGGTCACCAGCCAATATTTCTGGATGGATGACTGTATGGTCTTGTGAGCATGGCCCATTTGAGCCTTACTGCTCGAGAGTGCCACAAGAAGCCATTAACAGCGACTTTAAGTGCATCGAACAGGGCTACTACCGGCCACATTGGAACATTAAGAAACCGGTACAGTAGTTGCAGCAACACAAACATTTTAAGGAGAGCCACACGGCCCGCAAGGGTTATAGGTAATTTAGCCCAGGCCTGCAGTTTCACCTAGAGTTGTTGCAGGTAGTGCCCATAGTTTCGGTCGTACAGCAAGGTTTGGTGCCTCGTGACTGTAACCCTGAGGTACTTAATCTCATCGAGAGACCAAGCAAATCCCATGGGGTCAAGTGGAGCAGTAGTGTCGTCTGTTAATGGAAAGAGTTCTGACTTGGTACAATTAACTCAAGTCCGGATAGGAGCCCGAAGCAGTGAACGTTGCGCATGATCGAGGCAAGGTTCTCATCCGGGTTCCTGACGTACAGTAATGCATCGTCTGCGTACAGCAATATCATTTCTGGAGAGCCCGAGAGCCTTACGCCCCTGTGCGCATGATTGTCGCATTAGGTCAGCTAGAGGTTCCATGACTACCGCAAAGATTAGTGGTGAAAGCGGGCAGCCTTGCCTGGTTCCTCTGCAGTTATCAAATGTGGACGAGAGCAGACCATTGGTGCAAACCCTGGTGACTGGCTGTGTATAAAGAAACTGTATCCATGAGATAAATCGGGGGCCGGAATTGCACTTCTCGAGGACCACCCAGAGGCATTGCTAGGAAACCGAATCAAAGGCCTTCTGGATGTCTAGTGTGTCCACTACTGCTGCCACCCTTGGGTCCACACAAGCTAGAATGTTAAATAAGCGCCTTAAGTTAAGGGCCGTTGAGCGGCCATAAACAAATCCGACCTGGTCCGGATGCACCAGATAAGGCATATAGTGGCAGAGTCGGAGGGCTATCACCTTCGCAGATATTTTAACATCACTGTTCATGAGTGACAGGTGGCGGTATGAGCCACAATGAGTAGCGGGTTCTACCGGGCTTAAGGAGTACCATTCTCACCGCCTCTCTAAGTGTGGGGGGTTAACTTCCACTGCCACAGGATTCATCCCATAGTGCAGACAAATGGGGCGTAAGGAGGAACTTATAACATTTATAAATGTCCATGGTGATAAAGTCTGGGACAGGAGCCTTACCAGCGGGCAAAGCGTCGATGGCCAGTGTAATCTCCTCTGCACTCATCGGGCCGTCGAGTGCGTCTGTGCCTTAGTCAGATAGTACAGAGAGCGGTAGGCCATTTAAGAATGCATCACACATACGCCCTCTCTTCCTTGTTTCCCCTCTCCTCCCATTTTCTATCCCCCTACTTACTCCATCCCCTGTGCGTCCATTTTCTACTCCCCTCCCTGTTACCCCCCCACTCTTTTTAGGTCTCAGAGAACTGTCCCCACCCTCCCCAGTGGTGTTTTGGTGGTCTTATATAGACCTTCCCTTCCTTATATTGTCGAATTATAAGGTGCTGACTGTGAGCAGGTTCAATCTGTGGTGCCTCAAGGAAACCGGTGAAGGGAAATGATCATTCAGATATGGTAGGTGCGAAGGAGAGCTGCAAGACAAAAAGGCTGTTCAAAGGTCCAACATTATTAGTCATTCCACTCTGGTAGGTGTGCAGGGAGGGGGCAGGTGGAAGTGCAACTTGTTGAGGCAGCGCTTGAGCAGGGGCCAGGCGGCAAAGGGACAGCCCTGATCATAGGGCAATGTGGAGCAGCTCGAGAGAGTTGGGTAACCTAGGGACAGAGTGCTAACACTGTTTGAAAGCTAGATCACAATGGGTTTTCTCTACCTTCGATTGTTTTCTTTGGTGACCATCGTAAGAGAGGGATCTGCCACCTATCCTTTTTTCACGAAGGATCTTGGAGTGATTTCTATTGAACCGCAAATTGTGCATGTCTTATGGGTCTGTAATTTTCATTTTATGGATGTATGAGGACGCCTACTTCCAGAAGGCCTGGTTGATGATGCAATGAGTCTTGAAGGCCATCTGATGATTGAAGAGTGCCACTTGACTGATTGTAGTGCTGCCATGACATGTCGTCTGGGAGGAAGGTTTTAGTGATGAGGAAGATTTCCATTTTGTTGCTTTCGCTCCATAGACATCTATGGAACCCCCAAAACCTTTTCTATGTCCTTTTGGACCTGTTCTGAATTTTTGTGGTAATTAACACATTTTTGTAGTCTCCAGTACACCTTGCCATCCCTATCCTGTAAGTAGTCAATGTCGTAGCCCAATGGAAGTTAAAAAAACATCCACAGAATGTCTTCCTAAATAGCTGCGTTTCATGATCCCAATGATCATTATGGGCTACTTTGACCCACTCAGCATTACTCCCATCCATAACAAAGTTGCACTTCAGCAGAAGCAGAAAAATGGCTGCACTGGCTCCTGTGAGCACCATTGCCTCATGGCAAAACTGCGTTTTGCAACAATAAAAAGATGGCTGCACCATCTTGCCAAGCACATATGGGGCAGGATGGAACAAGGGGGCACATTGAGAACCTGCCATTATGTTCTGACATGTACCAAAGAAAGGGAGTGAAAAAGCAGCGCTGCTTTGCTGCAAGCCAAAGTTCCAATTTGAAAAAGGGAAATATTTCCAGTTAAAACGGATGCCGTTTTGATGCTCTTTACCTCTGATTCCTCATCAAACTACCTGCTGTGCCCATTCCTATCCCCACGGTGCTTCAGCAGAAAAGATCCTTATTCCTGAATGACAGGCTGTGTCAGCCAAACCTGAGAAAATCAACAAAAGCTTTCCTTCAGCTACACGAGAAACATTTACATTTTACTACAAAATGTCAAAAATCACTGCTTGAAAAGAAAATTGTAGCTTTCTGTGCACATGTCAATTTCAGGAGACCTTTGCCTTGTACACACTGTTGTGTAAAATAAGCTGGCTACAGCGACAGAACAACATTGGGAAGTAGATGGAAGAGAAAACCCAGCAACATTTACACATGGAAAAATGGGCTTTTGCAAACCAGAAAAAAAATGCCGGTTTTTAAAAAGGGCCATGTTGAACAAAAACTTGTCTGTTTCTAGCAACATTAAGGAGTTGCGGTGGAATATATAGGGGATGTTTTATCCAACAAGTTTGTTTTGATCCAGGACAAAATAAAATAAAACTGTTAAACTGCATGGGCTGGATTTTTCAAGCTACACAAACAAGTTTTTCCTGTTGGTCAGAGCTAAGGCTTCCCCCAAATGGAGCCATCAGAAACTTCCAGGACACGAAAGTGATAATTGCTAGGTTGGAAAACTTTGACTGACCAGGACAAAGAAACTTCACATACTAATCAGACTTGGGTCTGGGCTGAGCCATCTGACAATGGAACTTCCAGGACACGGATGTGCAAAGTGAACAATCACACCTACTCGTGACCTCTACAGGAAGCTTCAAAGGAAATCTCTGTGACAACCCTGGATTGAGGGGGTAGCTTGGAAGCTATGCCCGTATATGGGGAACAATACTGAACATTTGTTTCAAATGACTATTTTATAAATAAAACTTGTAAGATTTTTATCATTGCAACTGGACTTTGCAGAAATGTAAAAAATTAACAGCTTTAATGTAATTTCGTGGGTTTTCATTTAAGACGTCATAGACTTCACTGACACATGGGGAATAGAAATGGCAGAGAATTGGGTATTATAAAGAAAGTATCCGTGATGCGATGTAAATTTTAATACGTACATGCCTAATGATGATCCACACCCACGTATAAAGTTATGGAATTTTAGGCCGAAGATTTCTCACAACAAACGACAAAAACTGTTAAACGTGGAAAACAATGTCTTAGAGATTGCAGAGATAGACTGGTATGATCTGCATAACATATGTAAACTGCTTATATAATTTGTTAAGATGCTTCAATTGTAAAAATGGGTCATATATGGCAAAACTGGATTTTAGCTAAAGTAACTCTGGGAGGTTTTGAGCATTGTAAAACTCGCCACATAAATCTGACATCCTGCCCTTGAAATCCAACCAGATGAGAGCGAGGCGGGGACTATCACCCCTGACCAATCCAATGGTTTAGAGGTGTGCTGAGCTAAGCCTGCCCTACCATATACTTCTATGATGTCCCTATGCATTATAAATAAGAGTCCCTGACAGGACTCCAGACACTCTCTCCTGAATTTCCTGCGGCTGCATTGCTGATCTGCTCCATTCATCTTGCCAATCCCAGATTTCCCTACAAGGCCAAAGCATTGCTGATCTTCTCCCAGCAAGGCCTTTGATCCAGAAAAACCCACTGAATCCCATTAAAAAGGGGAAAGCTGTCGTACCTTAAGCATCCTGAAACCAGACCGGCTTCTTGCCACTACCTGCATGCCCGCTGACCCTTCGCATCCAGCGCACAGACCTTGCCCAGCTGTCTTTTGCCCAGAGAGTCCGCATCCGGTGACCAGAATCTTTTGTGACCAGAACCTGTTGACTGTCCGAAATCCATAGACTTAAGCATGGACTGAGAGTATAAATCCCCACCCCATAGAAACACATAATCTACCTTATCGTGACCCTTTTTGTCTCTATCCTACTCTCTAAGCAATCCTATCCTACCCTGGTAACTTGTTAAAACTGTTAGAATTCTCTGTGCACCCTGTCCTTGACTTTCTAGGTACTAGCGCCATTTCTCTATTCATTCCGTCTTTCATAGATCATAAGTCATTAGCAATATTTTGATGAAAGAAATTAATTTTCCCTAAATAAAAGGGGTACACTGCGTGAAGGGTTACAACTGCAGCTTAACTTTTATATTCATGGATGGCGTTCCTCTTTTTTTAGCCATTTAGTTTAAGTTGAATTTGACTTTCATTTTAAAACCGATTTTCTTAATTTTAACTGCTCTATTTTCCTAAAAACAAACCTCATTCTACCTCCCAAATCTCTCTCAATTCACCTCCTATACCCCTCCTTTCACCTCTATATTGTCCCTGTGATATATATATCTACCCCCAGCCTACAAACCGCATCCCAATTCAGTGTTTTTCACCTGTTTAAAAAAAAAAAAGAAAAACGTTTTTGCATTTAAACCTGCTTCTGTGTAAAAATGCAACTTTCCAACGTGTGATTTGACTGCACTGGGTTTTCAATTTTAACTTGCTTTGTGAACGGTATGCTTCTATGATACTTTACCTGATGGTTGCTAGTGATATAACATCCCTGATACTGTGATAAAACATATGCATAGCATTATTTAAACACACATATAATTAATTATTTATCAAAATCAGAGTGTCATTTTAGGCCCTTGCAAAGGGTTTAAAATTAGTTTTTCACTCTTGTTTTGTTATGGAAGGTCGGATTTTGATTCTGTTTTCTGTCTCTTATCTACCTGCTGCTTCTTTCTATTCACTTAGAAGTTGATTATTTGTGGGTTGAGGGAGCATTGCAGGGGGAAACCTTAACTTGCGTGCTATCTATCCTAATTCAAAAAGTGCTCCTATTCCACTGTGCTTTGGATATGTTCATGCAGAAGGTTAACCAAGTGCATTGCTTCCATTCCCATTGTAATTATCACCCCATTGGCGATTTCTGCCCAATATTAAAATTTGTGTGATTTTTGTGAGCTTTCAAAATAAATATTGTATCTTTCACCAACCAGCCTAGTTCCTGTTCCATTGTGACCCGGGGTATTTGTAAAAGGTGGTGTGAGACGTGCCAGATATCGGGTTAATTTGAATTCATTGAAATTAAAGAAAAAGCATTCCTATTGAGCACCACACCCCAGGCTAAGACCAAGTGTCCTGGTCCATTGTGTGAGGCCCGATTGGTATCCTTAACATCATTATCCTTTCATGTGTTTACTGACATGAAAATATTCATTTGATCTATTTTTCTTGGGCTTTATGACCTAATTGTGGCTCCTTTTTGGGATTCTTGCAAGTTTTAGTTCATGGTTTGTCGGGTTAGGTTTCTTCATACGTTTGTTTACTTCCGTTATCATTGCAGAGATCCAATTTGGGATAACACCATCTCCCTCCTCTGCCCAGGTAAATTTGTGGTTGGCATGCATTTGTGATTTTCAAGAATGGACCTTTTAGCCTCTTACATGCACAGTAGACCATATGCGTGGTTCTTTCTGCTTCCCTCTGCTCAGAGAGTGTAGATTTAGAGAAAATACCTTGTGTTCCTTTCTTCTGCTTACTGTCATGGTTGGAGACAATTTGAAACCAGGCTATGAGGGTTAGATATTAGATTATGACAAACTGACAAACAGAAAATAAGGTGTTGGGTTAATCCGAGGTCATGGAGCTGGGTTCCCAAAGCAGAATACTTCTGCATTTCTTTCTTGGTCTTGTGTGATGTCTTTCTTGTCTTTCGTTGGCTTCATCAGGGTGTCGCTGTTACTTTTGGTGCCACAACAATCACTGGTATTTTGGTTAATGTGCCAAGTCAGAATCAGAAGACGGACACTCTGGCATTTTTATTCGAAGGGTTCTTTATCTATCCCTTATGTGTTTAGCCCTACCCCAAAGAAAAGTATCCTAAAAGGGTGCTTGTCAGGATGTCCCACAGAGTAAGTCAAGTACGCCGTCCATAAAACCCAATCTAGTGTGGATTATGTCACTGCCACAAAAAGAAACACATTGAGCTTTACTCCCCTAAACACTCCCCTAAACATAGGATTGGTGTCCTAATCACGGGCAGAACGGGGCACCTTGCCATTTTTAGAGATTTAGTCTGTGTCACAAGTATCTTTCTTATTCCCCCTCTTGGTTATATCATAGTCTCTGCTAAGTCTCTTTCGCCCTCATATTGATCATGCAGTTAGGGCCAGCCTTTGGTTTTGTTCCAGCCTGGTTTGCTTCCTGTTTCATAAGTCCATATTTTTCCTGGAGTCCCCACCCAGGAATCTTATTTGAGGTCCTCCAATGCTAGTTATCCTCTACTGGGCCTTTGGGTTTCTTGCCGTTTGGCCCCTGGTTTCCTGTGTCCCGGGCCTGGGGTTTGCTTGATCTTGCTCCTCTCATGGGTTTAATTACGTACATCCCATTTTGGGGTATGGTTCTTGTCAGCCGTCTTGGGTTTTGGCTTCTTGTGTCCCCGCCTGGGTTTCACTCATTCTCACACCGGCCTGGTGTATGATTTCTAGTGCCCCACCCTCTGGTATGGCTTCTAGTATCCCACTTTGGGCTCTGGCTTCTATTGCCCACCTTGAGCTTTACTCATTCTCACCCTGTTATGGGGTATGTTGTTTAGAACCCCGCCTTGGGGTATGGTTTCTCGTAGCTGCTTTGGGCTGTGGCTTCTCTTGCCCCACATTGGGCTGTGCTAATTTTCCACCCTGCCCTGGGATTTGACTTCTTGGCCTTCGGCTGCCACGTCTCACAGAGCGATTGTGTACCTGTTAGTTTGCTGCAGTGGTCCTCCGACAGATGGAGAACTCTGTAGTAGGCAGTGCAGGCTCCTCGCCTATGCGGCTCACAGGCGACTTGTTCTCCCTTCACCAATGCAACTCGTGTCTTAAAGTCTGACCCAGGAAAGGCGCTGGTTTATTCTTCCCACTCTGAATTCAGGCGTGGATGGTGTCTGAAAGGGGTCAGAAGACAAGTCAACCACTCGTGTAAGAAGTTATGACTTAGTATAACATTCAGTTCCCATATCTATGTTTATAAAAGTCAACATTTGTTTGTGGGTTTGTGACAATTCCACACCGTTTCACCAATCTGCACCACATTTTGCATAGTTACCTGTTAGGATTCTTCAGACATTATTGGCTACATGACATTTGGCCACCCCGGATTTCAGCACCTTCACACATGAGATTGTTGCCTGAAATCATTGTAACATCAATGCCGTTGTAGAAGGACTGGTCTCGACACAAGGAACAGAACGCAATGTACCTATGGGGCCTCGAAAAACCATGTTTCAAGGCCCTAGGATGCACATATTTGGAGATATTTGCACCGTAATGCACCGCAGTAATGTATCGCAATGAACCGTATCATGCTGGGGTATGGCGACAGGTGGGGAGAGAGCACAGAAGGTCCAAGTATGCAGCAGCACACAAACTCTCGCCTCCCCGCAGTGTCTGCTCTGGGGTATGTCAGTCAGCCACACGTGCCCATTCTAAGTGCAGTTTACTTCAGAGTGGAAAGCAAATGAAGCGATAAGCGAATCGGAATAGCGACCTACAGGATCATTGATTCTCAACAATTAATGAGTGTTGTCAAGACTGTCTACAGAACCTGTTAGAAGAACGGGTACTTTTTGCTAGTAACCTATAAAACTGTTATCTTTTTTGGTTAAGGCAAAGTAACAAATATCCCTATCTTGGGATTGTCCCCCAAAGAGAGACCGAGAGGGCTGGGGGGCAACCCCAGTGAGATACCACTTGCCCTGTCCCCTAGGAGGTGTTTAGTGGGCTCACCTTCCTATTTTCAGAGGGATAGGGGAGGAATTCCCTGGATTCGTCAGTCCTCTGAACGTGGGCAAGGTATCGGACTCATAGGAATGTGCTGGACCCTCTGGTTGGCTTCTCCGCCAAATCAGGAGTCTCTCCATGCCCTTAGGTCTTTATCAGTCTCCTCTCTTATTGCCCCCTTCATAGATGTGGAAGCGGAAGGCCAAGAAGTAAAATCCCAGGGCAGGGTGAAAACTCCCTTATTTCCCCTTCCTCCTTTCTGATATTCACTGCCTCTCTATCTCCTCCTTGCTCACTCTCCTCTTTCCCTCCTCTACATTCTCTAGACTTCTCCACTCCTCTTCTCGTCTTTGCTCTCTCCCCACCGGTCTCAACTCTCTCTCCACCTCCTCCTGTAGGTGCTTTTCTGTTTCTTTCACCTTTTGCTCTAAACTCTCTCCCATCCCCCACCTTCACTCTCCTTGACCACCTCTCCTGACATTCTGCAGCTTTCCTACACACCATACTGCCACACATTCTTAACCTCACACTCCATGTTCCTGACACCCACACTTTAATGTGTGAGCTTGGTTTGTGATTGGTGTTTTGGACAAGTAACTACCGATTCAGCATATGTTTAATTGGGTAGCAGAGCATACATCAACTCTGCTAGCCGATGCTCTTTGACTGTACATCCCAATTTAATCCACCTTGTGTCACAGATGGCACAATAATCTCTCCCAAGTTGGGCATGGTTCAAGGCCTAAGGTGTTCCCTCCCTCCCTCTCTCTGGTGTTATGTTCCTTCTCTCTCTCATGTTATTATGACATGCATCTGTAACCCCCATATAGTGCAACAAATGTTACCCCCACTGTCTAATAGCTGGCTGGTACGTTGTATGAGGATTTAAAGGCTGGCTATCTAAACTCCCTCAGACACTTGCTAATGTTCCCTTCTTTATCCAGTTGTTGGTTATCTGATGGGATTTGGGACGGTCCTGGTTGATTCAGGCTTATTACATGCTCACTCTCACCTCTCCCTGTATTCATCATTTCTCTAGTTTTCTTGGCCTCACGCCTCCCACCACTCTTTTGTCCCTTATAAGTTATCAGTCCTCCTAGGTTTTGCATCCACCCATTGATGTTATTCCAGCTTCCACTACTAATACTAGCCTCTTCTCTGCTCTATTCCTTTACACTACTACTCCTCTGAACTACTGATCCTCACTCACTGACCGGTATGCCTCCCCGTAGAATGGTACTCATCCATCCACACCAGTAGGCTTCCCTCTGGACAGCTACACCTCCCTCCAAACCACTCCTCCTCCACTAATCAAATAGACTCCTTTCAAACGGTGACATTTGCTTTATAATCAGTCCTTACACTACCTTGCCTACCCACTCTCCACGCACACACTGCAGAACCACGTTCACTCCTTAACCAGTACCTCACTACTACTACTACTTCCTCTTCTATACTACTACTCCTCAGAACTGCTACACCTCCCTCCATATGGCTATGCCTCCCTCCTCTACTCAAATAGCATGCTTTCATTCAGGAACATTCACTTCACAATCCGTCCTTACACTACCTTGCCTACCCACTCGCCACGAACACTCGCAGTGCAAAACCACTTTCCCTCCTTAACCAGTACCTTACCTGCTCCACCGAAGATGGTGGTCCAGGAATTGATATTGATATTTTATTTCAATCGCGCTCATGCACAAGTGTTTCAGAGCGCCACAAGGCAAGGAAGGGGAACAAGGGAGAACAAAACAGCGATCTTACTAGGCCCAGTGACATTGAGAACGTGCAAGTGCATGGGAGATGGGGAGGGGAAAAGTGCAAGGAATGGGGGAGAAATGGAAGGTGTAGAGCAAAAGGAGAAAGAATAGTAATAAATAAATTAAATAATAAAAGCAACAAAAGTGGTAGTGCAGCCAGCAAGTGGCAAGTGCTGAGTTTAAGGCAGCAGACACAGGGTAGGTCAGATAAGTGCAGGAAGAAAGGGGGGGCTGTATGGGTACAGATACAGACCCCAGTGCAAGGGGTGGCCCAGGGGCAGTGCGGGAGGGTGGCAAGGTGAGCAGGAACTTGGGCCCGGAGGACAGAGGGTGGCCGGGTGCACGGTGCCAAGAGAGACCAGATTAGCAGGGGAGACGGGGGGGGGGGGGGGGGACAAAGGCAGAAGCAAAGATGAAGGTCTTGAGGTCCTTCTGGAACCGGAGATGGTTCTCTACAAGTTTTAGAGTGGCAGGGAGGCTGTTTTTTTGTTTTTTTTGTTGATTGATATTTTAGCTCTATCGCGCTCGTACACAAGTGTTTCAGAGCGCGGCAAGGGAGGGGAACAGGGGAGAACAAAACAGCGATCTTACTAGGCCCAGTAACATTGAGAACGCGCAAGTGCATGGGAGAGGGGGAGGGGAAAAGTGCGAAGCAGAGGAGAAACAGATAAATAACAATAAATAAATAATAAAGGCAACAAACCGTGGTAATGCAGCCAGCAATTTGCAAGTGCTAGGTTTTGTTCCAGAGGGAGGCCCCAGTCAAAGACAGAGATCTACCCCCAGCTTGTTTCTTTGAGTTAGAGGTAGAAGAGCAGGGAGCTCGAGAGGGTAGGTATTTGCGGAGGGATAGCTGAAGGTATTTTGTACCCAGGCCCAAGAAAGCCTTGTGGACAATGCAGAGAGTTTTGAATGTAATCCTTGCATTCTCTGAGAGCCAACGGAGAGATTTCAGAGCAGGAAGGCCATTGTTCTCCAGGAACCGCTTCCATGGGGTCTCCCCGTAAGTCTGTCTGGGGAAGGTGGGCTCCCTCTCGCCTTTCCGTCCCCAGTAGTCCGGGGGAGGGGGCGGGCTTTGGGTTCTTGTGCGGGCTGATGCACTTTTTTGGGCAGCTCTGGGAAGTCTGCAGCGTTGTTCTGTATTGGGAGTGTTTTCTGTCTCCCTGCCTCGTCTTGATGCAGCAGACTTTTCTCTCTTTGAGGCATCTCTCGCGTTTGGTTCTGCTCGGCTCTATGGGCTCCCTGTTCAGCTGTGATATCTCTACAAAAGATAAGACTGGTGAGTACTTTCTTTGAGGCAATGAATGAATATATGCCGGTTTGCACAGAAACAACTCTGCACAATGGTGAGGGACAGGAATTGGTACCCTCACAATTGAACTTGTCCTTGGAGTTAGGATGGGCTCTTGATTGCCCACTTACCCTTCCAACCTCCAGCGGTGAGGCGTTCCACCCCTTTTTTTGATCAATGCCACGCTTGTTTACCGTGGCAGTCGATGCTACCTGCCAGCATGAGACGTTCCCTCTTTCACCACCGAGGAAGACGTTACCTTCTTGATACCGGCACAGGGCCCTGGCGGTGCTTCTGTCGGAATGCGGAAGCAATGCTCAGACTGGCATCTTTCATCAAAGCAGTAGCCCTTGTTAATATTGCAAGCGCCGCTGACACCCATGGTTGTTGGTCCACGGACCACCGGAGCCTTTATGTAATTTTCTCTGCGATGTTCAAGGAACAGCTTTCTCACATCTGACAAAGAGCTGGTGGGGATAGTAGGCTGGGTGAGCCAACACAACGGTTCATTTTGTTTTAAAAGGTAAAAAAAAATCAGCGGAGGCACTTTCAGAGATGGATAACTTTATTAGGCTAATTCAATATGTTTGCCTGCTTGCTTTGAAGACCACATGGGTCTCTCCTCAGTCTGTGATAATGAAACTGAAACGAAATCTTTGTTTATTGGGACCAACAATTTATGTAGGAAAAACTTGTTGGAATATTATGGGTTGTAAAAGGGAAAAGATAATTCGTTAAAAGAAATACTATATGGTTTGACACATTCTTTTCAGTAGAATTTAACGGTGTCTGAGAAAGCTTCAGGTTTGATATGCTGGTGCACGGGTGTAAAATGCAGCTGTTATGCAGACATGATTACATACAACCGAGTGCTCGTGAAGTGCAAATAATATATATAGACAAGAGGAGCTTGATAATAAGGCAGGGAATATGTGGAAAGGAAAACATGTTTGCGTTTTATGGCGTGTAAAGAAAAAACTGTTTTTAAGTGAGTGGATTTCTTTAGTACAAATGGACTTCAGTAGCATTGTCCATTGTGTGGGAGGAAGGTGTAAGCATAGTATGCAGTTACACATGGGTGGGAAATGCTGTTGTCCTGATTACAAGCTACCCAAAGGAGATTGTCTGTGTGATGTGAATTGTCCTATTGTTAATCCCGTTGCATAGTCTGACCTTAATGAAGTGAAGAAAGGAATGTCTGTGATCACATTGATTTGGAAGGTGTTTATGTGCCAGCAAGAGAGGGAATTGTGTTTCTTGGGTTATCTCGGGATGTGTCTGGAATTAGAAGGTAGGGTGTTGGCAGGTTTTTCTGAGGACCTCTGGTGAGGCTTAGGAAGACCTACTGTAACAGCTCACACAATAGTAATGTGGCTGAGCAGTCCGTCTTCACTCTTAGGATGAAAGCAAAGAGGCTTTCTAATGTAAAGTTAGAAACAGATAAACGCACAACAACGGATTGTTTACATGGTATATTTACTTATAAATATCTTTAGAGTAAGGCATTAGGAAGTATCTGCAGTTTAGGGAAGTAGCTATACATACAAAGTTAGAAGTATTATGAAAACAGTAATGTGTACATAAAAGACACATATACAGTATGGCTTTACATGAGTAGGTAAAATGTTTGGATAATTATAGCGTCTTTAGAAACTTTTAAGTGTCCATAGACAGCAAAGGGACAAAGTCACTAAACAGCTTTCGGGTATAATGAAAAGACAGTTAAGTATTTCTTGTGTTTCATAGGAGCTGGATTTAAAGCAGCTTTTGGGGAGGCAAGCATGGAGGACCCTTCCAGATTACGTTTAGGCTCTGTTTCAATGACTGGAAGCCAGTTGCAGGATTGCAGAGATGGAGCCAAGCCCCATTCCAGTCAGGGTGGCCTTGCAGAAGGATGGTAACCAAATCCCCCAAGACACTGATTTAGTGAACCAGCAATGTATTGAAGGCCAGAAACCACATGGATGTGACTCAGACTGACGGATGAAGTCGAGGAAGACTAAGATGTCATAGCTGCAGAGGTTGCATCTGGTTTCTAGATTTAATTTTGGTTGTGAAGCTGGTTTCTTTTGCTGGATTTGCACGCAGAGCCCTAGGAGATGGCCTGGCATTGGAAGACTCCTTCAACTAACATATGAAGAGCTGGGCGTGAATGAAAGAGCAGCAGCCACAGAACACAGTAGTTACCCACTACAAGATACTTCTCGATTCTACAGTAGGGACAGTGGGCTTTGGGATTGGATGCAGGCGTTTCCAACCAGGAGGATCTGCTGCAGAAGTTCAGCCAGGATGTCCCACAAAGAACCAGGCACTTTTGAGCAGCAACAACAATGCCACTCTGATAGCAGCAGGCTGCAGGCCCTTCCACCCCGCATATCTTCTGGTGAGTATCACGGGTCCAGGAATCTTCAGGGATGGCTGCACAACTGTATGATCCAGCTGCTGCTGCTAGATCAAGCGGGGGATTCCCTTGAACTGAAAGGCAGATTTGCCCTTGGAAGCATCCTGAGTCCTGCAGCACAGCCAGCCATAATGATTCTCAGGGACTTCTCCTGTCTCCAGCTCCTTCCACAAGTTTCAGGACTTTTCTCCACAGAATGGCTTGTGATCTCCACGTTTACACACACCTACAGAGGGCTGTGGGTTATCCCAGCCTGCCAATCACCATCCGTGTCCCTTTCAAAGTTGTGCTCCATACAATCAGGATTGATCAGGCAAGCTCCAATTTCATGGGCACACCCACAGGGGTGTGGATTGAAGTGTCCGAGGGAACCTCGCTCAGCCTAAGCCAGATTCAATTCACTCAGAGAACCCTTTGGGAGCTCGGCTCAGAGCAGAGATAGATAGAATGCCCAAAAGTTCAATTTCCTGTGGTAAAAGATATGTTATGTTATTTTTTCTTATACCGCGCCAAAGCCCGTAGGCATCCAGGCGCCGAGAGACAGAAGACGGCGGCTACCAGTGAAAAGAATTGTACCAATAGAAGAGATGAGTCTTCTGAAACATAAATACGTCCCTGGTTTAACGCAGAGTAGCTGGCAACGCATTCCAGGCCTTGGCGCCTTGGATATGAAACGCTCTGCCAAGCCCGTAGGATCGTTTCACGCGGTGCCGGACTAGTAAGAGATCTTCTGCTGATCTGAGTCTTCTTGTGGGTTGGTAGACACTTATAACATCTTTCAAATAGCTTGGTGCAGTCCCAAAGATACATTTATGACAGATGGTAAGTAACTTAAACCGAATGCGAGCCTCAACAGGGAGCCAGTGTAGTTTTTTTCTGGCAGCAGTAATCGGTTCAGAACATTTCATCTGAAAGATGATGTGGATGGCTTTATTTTGTACTTTTTGGAGTTCATAAAGATCGGCTTTACTTGCCCCACATTGGAGTGCATTACAATAATCCACACGTGGTAAAATGACAGCTCTCTCAAGTTTGGTGCGTTTTTCGATGGAAACAAGTGGGGCAACCTGTCGGAGCACTTTGAGATGGTGATTGGTGCTCTTTGAGATAACTGTAACGTGGGCATCACAATCTAAACTATTCTCCATGAACGTACCTAACGTTTTAACTTTCTGCACGACTTTTATGTCACTGCCATCAATCCTAAAGCCTGAGTATGCCTGGTCCAGTTTAGTTAATGCCTGGCGGGGTCCCAAAAGCATAACCTGAGTCTGTGATGCATTTAGGCAGAGCCAATTAGTAGACATCCACTTTTTTATCAATTGATATACCATGTCCACCAAGTTTTGGCCAGTATCATAATTACCAGTGATGTCAAGGACCAAGTCTTCAAAGTAGGACCATAAAACAAATGGGATGATTGTAAACCTGTGTAGTCACTTGGCTTCTGCTCAGCAATCAAGATGTCTACCAATGCGATTAAAAGTGAACTCTGTGGGGTAGCCAAAATTAAAGTAACCAGCTGATCCCGAATACGATCAAACTGCACGTTTTGGTTGACAACCTCACCGAAGCACAAATGGGTTCTCTGGGGAGTCTCCCAGCTCATATAACCATATGAGCTACTAAGGGCAGCACATTGAAAGTAAGTTGTAACCTGCTTGAAAGCCTGTCTGTTGGCACAAAAAAAGTTTCAGACAACCAACAGAAAGAGTGCGAAAATATAATTTTGCGAAATAGTCTGCCCTAGCAGACAGGGAGCTCTCTGAAAATCAGGGCTTTGTTTTGGCTATTGTGAGATAAATGGTTGCATTTTGTTGTGGGTGATAATGGTCAGACTTTCGCTGCTCTTCTTCCTCCAAGCAGGCTCATAGGTGGGAAGTCCAAGGTAGGGAAGCAGATCAAAAATTAGAAAACATATCCTTTCTTGCGCTTTATCCAAGATAGCTCACGACTTAGTGTTACCAGTGGAGGCCTTTGAAGCATCCATGGGGTGGTTCTTCACTCTGTTCCCAGGATGTTCTATAAAGACACTCCCACATTGGCTTGATTGCCAACTCCAGCTTCCACGAGGTAAAGCCTAAACTCCTGTAAAATTGAACTCCCTCTCAGAACCAGCCATCTCCCACCCTTCACTTATCAGCCCTGAAATGCCCAAGGCTTCCCCATTTAATTGGACTCTTGACCACATCACCAGTGCTTCCCTTTTGCCTATGATCTAGTAAAAAAAGAAGTTCCAGTTTAGAAGCATGAATAAAGGCATAATTGAATGTTACATATGATAACATATCTAAACCATGGGAAAACACGAAGATAGGCCTGGTAAAAGACAACGGGAAAGAAGAGCAGAAGGATGGGAGAGAAATGCAAAGGGAACTTCTCTCCCTCTACCAGCATAGTGGCTGCCCCAGACTGCTTCAGGATGTTTAGTCTCTGTTCCTTCTCCCTATGACACCTGGGCCAAGCATCTTTTAGCTTCCCTGCCACGTTTCATTTTTAAGTAATATTTTGCCATTATTTGTGCATTAGCCCATCGTAGTCAGGCTCCCAGTCCCTACCTCCTGCTCCTTTGTTCCCCCTCCTCCCTTCCCACCCACAACGTCCCATTGACCAGCAGGCCCTTATTGGGGACACACACTCTGGACAGCTAAGAGCCCCAAGGCAAAGGGCAGCTACCGGCAGCTACCGAAGAAGCAGCTCCAGTCCGTGTTTGCCCGCATTCGCCTGGGAAACCTGCCGCCGTCAACCATCAGCAACTGACAAGGTGAGTGGTCTGGGTGGAGAGTACAGCAATTGCTGTATTCCGGAAAGCACTACCGCCCCTCTCACCTTCATGACATAGCTTACCAAGGTTTGCTAGCTAGTAAGTAATCGTCCTATCAGTGCTGCACTGCAACTGTTAAGTACCATTCCATTAACATTTGGGTCCCCATCTTATACACTGTTCTCGAATATAGCTGCTACTTCATTTACTGTTGTGCCCTGAATTTAAGCGTTCCACCATCTATCCAGGGTCCACCCTCTATCCAGCTTTCCCAAATCAAGGTGTTAGTGTATTTGCTGTTATTCTCACATTTTAGGTATTTCTCCCTCAAATCTAGGTGATTCTACATGTACTGTTGTGGTGCCAACTAAACGTGTCTCCCCCTATTCAGGTGTCCAAAATCTAGGTGTTACTGCGTTCACTGTTGGGTCCCCATTTTAGGCGTTTCTCCCTCTACCCAGCTATCTCAAATCTAGGTGATTCTACGTTTACTGTTGTGCATCCACCTATTCAGGTGTCTCAAATCTAGGCGTTTCTGTTTCTACACTTACCGCCCAGACAGTGACACTGTGATGTATTTGCCCCCCCGCCCCTCACCCACAGACGATCGTACATCACTTCCCCGTCCCTCCGGGCCCCTCTGGCACTGCTCAGGCTCTCAATCTAGGGAGACACAACTGGCGAGACCAGCCAATCGCGTTGGACCTAGATAAATGACATTGAAGTTGAACTTCATCCAAGTTTAAGGTATGTATATCTAGCACCACATCTGTGGACACAGGCACGGCCACCCATCCATGCGCTTTAGAATGCATCTATGGCTATTCAATGTCAGTCTAGCAGCTCGCCTAGTTGTCCACACTGACACCCCTGACGTACCTCAAAACCTCTGCCATTAGCATACAGCGACAACCTATGAAACATTTCGGTCTAGCTGGGCACACATCGAATCTCCGGCAATAGCACTCTATCCTAAACCACCAACAGCACCTGACCATGTGCCTGACCTTTGGGCTGCTTACTGGAGCTTAGCCAGCCATCCTGAGTCCTAACCTGGCAAAATGCACACAAACATTTCATAAATTAACTCTTAGAATCTCCCACACATGGACTACGGTCCCCAAGGGCGTTCCAACCACAAAGCGCATTAAGGACATACAAATGGGGAAAAGGGTGCTATATAGTGACCAATACAATACTGTTGTGTGGTTTTGTACCACTCCATGGGAACATGTAGACTTTAAATGGTAAAGTGAATGAGAATAATTTGGTCAATGATAGTTTGGCAGGCAGACAGTGGCAACAGAGGTCTTTGTGAACAAAACAAATGTCAACATGTGCCGTAAAACAACATATGCTGCACTGCACATGCTTTCATGTTTATTGGAACATGCATTGCTCTTTTGAACAGTTGTGTAATGGCTGCTGCTTTTTTCTTAAACCGGCTAGATGTGGTTTCGAAAGGACACTACTGGGAGTGCAAAGCAAGCAAACCTTGCCATGTTGCATGCTCCACATAACTGTTTGTGCCTACTTCTCCTTCCCTCCATATTTATGAAATGTATGACCCAAGGAGGTGCATGGGGCCAGAAGCGTGTTGCATAGCAGCATTACATTACAAAATTCCAGGTTGCATGTCTAACCACAGCCTTGATGTAACATTACTGGGATGACTGACCTATCAAGGCTGCAAGCCCAGAATTACATGCGGAACAAACGAGCACTGGAAAAGTATTTCTTAAATTGCAGAGTACACACTCGCCACAGCCCCTGCTAGCAGATTTTCAGAGCACAGCAGCTTCTGGCTGTGCTCCATTGAACGGTTCTGAGTCGCATGGCTTCATGCAAACTCGTAGCCCCTTTTGACTAGGCTCCATATGAGAGAGACTCTGCTCCATTTGGCAGCCAATTGGAACAAAGAGATGTGACTGCGATTAGCACTGGTCAATGTTTCGACTTCAGTCCACACAGAACTGCAGTGTGTCTTGGAGGGGTGTTGGCATCGAATCTCCATAGTAGTTCATCTTTGTCTGCTACTTTTTAACTTCTCCTGATGCTCTGCTTTACGTGTCTAACTCTTCAGTTGTCACACAACTTCCTCTTAGGAAGGTGGATAAGTTATTCACTTATCACCTTAATCAATGTCTTTCTCAGCTTGGTCCCTGAACATTTGACTTATTTTGGGCTTAGGTCTAATGGATAGAATCTGGGTGTTCTGAAGTCTGCAGGAGGATATTCCATGCAGCTTTAATACACAAGCAAAGGGCCTATGTACTGCCATTGGCGCTTAGAGAAAGACAATAACCTATCAAAGTGTATGCTTGCCAGGTCCTTTACTTGATAGCAGACCTGACTGGTGCTTGCCCTAAAATAGTTATGAAGATCTACCTTGTGACTATAGATGCTTACTTCCTCTGTAGTTAAGAGCTATTTCAAGGGGCCTGATCCTGAAGTATGCCCTGCATGCTGCCTAGGTCTTCAATGTACTCTAATTTCTGCATAAATCCTTCAAGGCAGTGCCATCAGCAGACTTAACACTAGTCACCAGGAAAACAGCATTTTTAGTGGCAGTCATCGCTGTAGACTGGGTCTGTGAGATCCAGGTGCTTTGGTCAGAGAAGCCATTGGTCATCTTTCACACGGACAAATTAGTTAATCCTTTCATGCCAACTGTGACTGAATTTTCCATTAATCAGGAAGTCTGCTGTACATGTTTCGAACCAATCCTGACACAGAAGCAGAACTTTGATGTCAGCAGAGCAACTATATTTTAATTGGAGTGTACGAAGACATTTGTTACTTATTGGCGTCCTTCCCTTGGACAAAAGCAACTAAGACCTTCAATGCAAGATGAACCGTCTTGTGCATTTTGTATGTGCTTTTATACTCCGAAAATGCCATGTTTTGAAGGGCATGCATGCGCACATAACACAAGGTACGTCAGTTTAGGTATCCTTTCAGAGACCTGCGCCCTTACAAGGTACTTTCAAGACTGCTACTAGATCTACTGCCCTTGTTTTTTCCAACACTACTTAATGGAGACCTGTTAAAGATGGCGTCACTAGGGCGCAGCGTACCTGTTCGTCCGGAAGTCGGCTTAGTAGACGATGCCAGAATGCCAGAAGTTCTGTGGTGAGGTGAGAGTGACACAAGGAACCAGCCCAACTCCCGTCCAAATGGATACTGGACTGGAGGTGAACCAGCTCCCGATGCCACAGGTTAGCTCACCCCTGATTAATGTGGCATCAGGACAGTGCAAGCACTGACAGGGGGAGCCTGATGGTCTTTGGCTAGAAGTTCTCTGCAGACAACTGGAGCAAGAAGAGTTGCGAGTCGAATCCAGGAGCAGGAATCCAGGAGGCAGCAGAATGCAAGGGAAGGCGGGAAGGCAAGGGAACCAAGGAGGACCAAGAACCCAGAGGAAGAACAGAGAACAACTGAGAAGGGGGGAACCACCCCAGCAGGAAGGGAGTAAGGAGAAGGGAACCAGGGAGACCCCCTACCCGGGCAAGGAAGGGCAGGTCTATACAGAAGGGACTGGAAAGACCAGGCAGGACAGAGCGGAACTCGGGTCAAGGCAGGAGCAAAACAACGATCCTTAAGTAGGGCCTCCCACACCCGGGAGGCTTGGAACGCAAGCCGTGCTGTTTCCCAGGTGCTGGGAGGCCCAAAGCGAGGCTTGGGCCGTAAACCGGCCGGGAGCCGAGAGCATTGTGTACCGCGCATGAGCGGAAAGCGGGAAGGGGTCGGCCGCGCATGCGCGGAACGGCACGCCCCGGGAACCCGGAAGAACGCGGGAACCAGAGCGGCCGACCGCATACGCGCGAGACCAAGCGTCCCGAAGATCCAGGAGCAACCGGTACCCAGGACCGCCCCGTACCCCCTAGGCGAAAGCGGGGGTAAACCCTCCAAGGCGTGGCACGCCGCATCAGGTAAGTGGGCTGGAACAAGCCCGGGTTGGGCGGCGTGACAAGACCAACTCAGATGTGCAGTTTGACTGTTAAGCAGAAAATCTTTGGTTGACGGACATCGCAGTATACTGCATGGGATTTGTGATCCTCTGTGAGTACGGAGAATTCTAATCTCAAGTATGGAGGAAAGTAAACAGGGACATAGCAGTAATTACATATGGCTTACCATGGTGACTACAGTACTTCTATTACTAACTCCCCTTTCCTCCATAAGACCCACTCTTTATCCCGCTAATCAGCGTCTTACTTCAGTACTCTAATTAGAGCTTGCAGGGCAGCATGTGGGAATAAGGTTTTAGGCAGAGACATGGTTACTCATGCACACCTCTGGCACATTTTCGAATATAATGCTGCTCTGTGGCATTCATGTTTCTTGGGTTAACAGTTTGAGAAAATTGTACTATATCATGTATGTTAAATCTTTCTATGTTGGCAATCTCATGATTGGTTAAATACCACTGGGTGTTACTGGAAAGATGTCATTACCGACCTTGAGTTGAGGTTGGCAAATAATGACCATTTGGCATATGATGACAGCACCCTGGTATACAATAACAATTCAATTATTTGCTATTAGCTGTTAGAGCGAAAGACCACAATGGACTTCCGCTACTTTTACTTTACTTTGGTGGACAAATCGGAAGCTGTTGTCTTCATTTACATATATCAGGAGAATACACGATTGTTCTTTGAGACGTGCTTACTCTTCTGTGAGAGGGTGCGTTTTCTACCTGCTTACTTTTAATTGATTCTTGTATTGCCATATTTGTCTCTTTCTTTTCTAGAATGCCAGCTATACTAGATGGAGATGAGGCCATTCAGAAATGGCTTGACTTTGGACAGGTGCCAGCACAAGAAGCTCTTAAATACATAGAACCAATTGAAAATGTTGCCTGCCATCCTGTCTCCACAATTGTGAACAATGCCCGCAACAATACACCTGAGTGCACAGTTCCGATTGATCTAAAAATCAAAAAGGTGAGTATGAATTATGTCTTGTATAGCCTGGTGTTCTTGGCCTTGATGTTTAGCCATCATTGCAAATTTAGATTATCCCATCGGTTTTGTTGCCTCATCTGTTACTGTTCTTAGTTTAAACACCTCCTCAATAGAGGAAGCCCTCTAATCATTATTGGAATTTTCTGGTGCTGATTAACTAGTTGACATTTGTGAAGAGGTAATGCCAAAGCCAATTCTATTTTACAGCTTTGAAATCTCCTTTAATTTTAAGGAACCTGTCCTTAGTGCTAGCAGCAAGAAGATGTTGGGATGGCTGAAGAGTAAATCCCCAAAGAAAGAAGACCCTTACTCCCCAATATCGACCAAGCAGACCAACAAACCTGAGATGCCACCAAAGAAGACCAGCGCTGGGTTGATGCAGAATTGGCTGAAGAAGGAAGAGAATGAGCCGTCACCAAAAAGGACCAAAATAAACTGACTGCAACTGTTTTTTTTGCAAAGTTACAAGGGTCATTGTTATTACAAAATAATTCCTGTTGGTGAGGCACTTCACTAGTTCAAAAATATCAAACCTTTCTTCACAGCTTTTTATCCTCTACGGACTGTTGCATACAGTGTTGGCATCTGTGTTTCGCTTATCTTTTACTGAATGGGCTTTACTCTACAAGCACACTAATTAAGGGAAACTATTGAAGCATTACTGAGCAAAGGTTTGGTTGATAAATCCATGGAACTCGTGGTTTGGCAAACTGTGGCCAGCAGTGGTTTCTGGAGAAGAGCTTCATCTGCTTTCATGCTCTCGGCTCTAGGCACGCGGTTTCTTTGTGAAATGACACTTTACAAACTGAACAGTGATTTGTATATTTTTCTAAGGTATGCTCTGTGCTCACCTATGCATTCTTCGTAGAACTACAAGAGTCATGGTTTGTGTGCGTATATCGCTGGTTCATGCTTCTGAAAGGGGAAACACTTAAAAAAAATATATATCGTTTTCCTGGAAAAAGAACTACTTGGACATAATGTCAAATATGAATCCATGGTCACTTGTTCTATTGCTGTACTTTTCCTTCTCTGGTACCTCTGTCAAATATGTATAAACAAGCTCCTTTTGAAGAACACTATGTACATCTTAGCATTGAAACGAGCTTTGAGGATTGGGCTGTACATTGCCCTAGTTATGAAGCCAAGGCTTCATTCGGAAGATGTTCTTGCCATAAGTCAGTGCATCACTTCACTGAGTCAGCAACCTCTCAGGTTGTATATCTGAGGTGTGGGCCCATGCAGTGCTATCCTGCACAGACATGGCATAGATTACCTACATTAACTATCACTCCCCGCCAAACCGTTTGTTATGGGTGTGAAAAGGACATGTGAAAGTGCCTTCGTTAACGATCCTTTCTGGCATCTTTGTTTAAGTTATGGCATTACCCAATCTTCTAATGGCACAATATTCTGAATGAGTCAGCAACTTTTGTATCACAGCATTGTTATAGTATTTCATTAGCCTGTTTTGCCTGCAGATGTCAGTGTAGAATACATTTTGAATAAGTAAATCAGAGTTCACACCATGGATTGAAACACATTTTACTTTGCTTTTATATGATTCAATTAGACCTGGAGTTACCTCAGCATAAATAATTTGACTGAACACTAATCGTTAGGCATGTCTACGCCCCATCCCCTGCACTTCCTACTTTGAAATAATCTTCCAGATTTGAATCAGAAAAAAATAGAATTTGACGTCCAAAGCAACTTTGCAGTTGAGGCCAAGGAAACTGCCACAGCAAATGCAATTGTTATGACAGAGTGACTTCTAAAAGCGTTGCCTTTGTATAAGGTGCAATTCGGGCCACACAGGCACACGTCCAACAGCTTCGTCAGGTAGCATACACAACACTTGGTTCGATCAGTTTTATTGTAAAATAAAGCATTGCATGTAGCTCAGTTATATGTGCTCACGTTTATTTTAGTTTTCATAAATGTTTAGTGTACGTGATGTGTTTTGTGGCAAAGTGCTTTTATGAGCTATTAAGATGTTGCCAATTTCATAGAAGTCATTGTAACAACTTAGCCCAACTACCTTGAGACTTTTTAAGATTTTGTAACTATTCCAACTGGATGTCTTTTTTCTGAGGACATTTTAAAGAGCTAAATTTTGCATAAACCTTAGTTGGTGCTTCTCTCTCTTTTATGAGCTACAACTTGCCATTCCTCTTATTTTGTAATGCCCAGTGTATTTGAACGGTTTCTTCTATGCAGCAGTTTAGTTTCCTAGGACCTTACGATTGTTGAGGTATGTTCAGCCACATACTAATCACTAAATCCTTTCTGCCTACTCCCTCCCTTCATCTTCCCATACAGTGCTTTCAAGTGGCCGAAATGTCAGTGTTCATTGCTACACAAGCAACCTGTTGGCAATTGTAAATGTCTCCTTTCTTCCCTTTTACACCCCCCTCTAAATTCTGCTGCTGTTCCCAGTGAGTCTGCTGTTTAAACATGCAATCTACTGACGGGATTTCATATCATAGATTAGCCAGCTATATAAAATCACTGCAGATGTTATAAATTGTTTTGTACTTTATTTTATACATGTCTTTACTTGAAATTACAAAGGAAATAAAAAGGTTCAGAAATAAAGTTTTGCCTAACATTTTCCTTTTGCATCCTACCTTCCCCCTGTCCCAATGTACCCTGGCTCTTCTTGACTGGTGTGTTTGTGTGTCTGTCTGTCTGTGTCTGATTCAGCGGGCTGGGCCACACCGCCCATTACCTGATGTAGGGAGGACCCTTTGGTCTCCCCACAGGACAGGAGTTGTGCGTCAGTGGATTGACACAGTGACAGCGCTTGGACTTTAATAGATTGTTAAAGAAACTGTATCTTAAGATCTGTATGCCCTTTAGGCCAAGATCCACAATATTCCAAACACCTTTCCAATAATGTGATGTTTAGCATTGAAAATCCACTAAGAAACCTGCAAATTATAATTGTTCTTTTATAACGCACTTAATACCAGCAAGTAGTTTCTAAGCTCAGGATCAGGATTTGAACCTGTTGTGCTGCATTGTCTTGCTTCCAAGACATGCCTAGACCCCGAGCTATTCTTCCTTCCCTACATATATTCCTAAATAACACGCAGATACGCAGAACAGTATGGACCCACTGGCTCTGCTTGTAGAACCTAGCATGTGTACGGACGCAAACACTCCAAAACAAAGCTGGCTGGCAGGTCTGCGGATCCAATAAATTGCAGAAGGTAAACGGGTATCGGACTCAGCGTGTTGGTGAAAACTGGACCCAGGGTATGGGAACAAGGAGGTTTGAAAAACAGGAACAATTAGAGTAGCAGTGTGGGAGGTTTGAGTGAAAAGCAGGAGTGGTTGGAAGAAGTGAAGGTACAGGAGTAGGAGAGGTTGGAGGAAGTGAGGGTACAGGAAGTGGTGGTGAAGCAGGAGCGTTTGGGGAGGCGAAGGTGCATGAGGAGTTTGTGACCTGTTTCACAAACACCACCGCATGAAGACTGGTGAAACTACATTAGGAGGTGGTCAAGCTTGGGAGGTAGGAGTAGGAGAAATTGTAAGACCTAAGAACTGAGGAGGAGGTGGTGTTGAAGAGCGAGTAAGGCAAAAAGAGAAATGGTGGAGAGGAAGGAACTGTATAGAGAAAAACTATGGTTCCCTTAGAGGCACAGGGAAAGCGGCAGAGTCTGCAAGGCAATGTAAGCGTCCTACTTGTTGTCTGGGAACAGGGAGAGGAGGAATGTTCATAAGGCGCGTCATTGAGGAGAACATCCTGACAAATGTTTGAGGGCCAGACATCAGGCTCAGTGACAGACCCATGTGCTTTAGTGAGTGCGGTATCGATGATGAAGCAAAGCAGATTTGTTAGGCCAGTGTTAGGTTCAGGACAGTAAGACGGGGAGGGGAGTCCTTTAGCAGATACAGTGGAACCAGATTCCGTACAGCCTCTACCTCCCTGTTTTTCTCAATGGCAAAACCTGAGAATTGTGGGGTGCCCCCGGGTTCTCTGTCACCTTTTCTTTTTAACATAATATGCAACTGCTAGCTACATTTTCTTTTACAGCTTACGTGTATGGTATCCAACTTCCATCCAGGCTCATTTGGGATTGGGAAGTCTCTTTGCCTTCTTCGAGAATGTATGTCTGCTATGGTTGGATCAATGAATGATAACTATGTTCAGCTTAATACAGAGTGAGCTTTGGAGTGACATATATGGGCCGCCTGATAAGGTGGATGTCCCTGGTGGTACGAATCTGGGAGTTAGGTTTTGATTTTATGCTTTTGTTTGAAGCCCATATCAATTAGGTCACATCTTCCTGCTTTTATTATTATAGGTGCTTTGCCAAATTTTCATGCAGCCCATATTTCAGCAGTCGCTGCGTCAATTCTATTTCGCTTTGACTATGCAAACTATTTATTGGCCAGGAATGAACTGGGAAGGGGGCATTTACCCCCTAGGGTGGCTAGGCTGTAGCTCCCTGGGCAACAGCTGCAAAATAAAAAATAATCAAAAAAGAGAAAATCCTTCCAAATCCAGGCGACTTGAAGTAGACTGCTGAAAGGCTTGCTCGGCTTCTGTGTAGATGGATTGAATCAATCGTCTTGATTTCAGCAATGCTGCAGATGTGCCTGGGATATCTCCCTCTTTGGGCCTCCACAGTGAGAGGAAGAACCACCCAGGCCACACGCACATGTCCATAACCCCCTCAACCCCCAGCCGCAACTTACGCATTTAAATTACAGATTCTGTGACCATGCATGGTAAGGTTGGCACCACTGCAGCCCATACATCTTTTACAATCCTCAGCAGCTTATAATAATAATTTAGCATTTATATAGCGCTACGAGTTTGGCCCGGCCGGGATTCGAACCTGCGTTAGCAGGCCCTGCACAGTTGTTCGCTGTGCCACTTGACCGGCTTATCACGACTCCTACTAGCCAAGGAAATAAGGGTCTATATCTTATTTGAATTTGTCCTTGTTTCATTCTGTAAGAATTCATCCCTTATCACTTGCGGGCTCATTACGCAAATAGTTTAATAGCACCCTGAATAACACCCATGGATATTACAATTGTGGTTATAGAAATGGGGTAGCATGCATGTTTCTTGGCTCCTGAGTTCATGTTGTTTGATACGTATTGCTCACTGTGTGATCTTGTGCACATTTCCTTGGACATATCCTCTGCCCTATCTCTCCCCATGATAATAATATCTGTTGTGTGATTATAAATGAAGTCATGCTTTTTTCTGTGTAGCGCTCCTGGTTCCCTTTGGGAAGTGTATGTGCTTAATTAAAATAGTGCAATGCAATAAAGCATGGTCATAAGTAAGTGGCACAACATTGTATTTTCTTACCTTTATCACTTGAACTGACCCCTACGCCAGAGATGAAAGCGAACAAACTTGGGAATAGTCTTTTGTTTTGGACATCTTCAACTCACAAATTCCATACCTCACAAATGCAATCTCCATGAGCTCCAGATACTCATGCCCTTTATCGCCATACAGTACAACATTGAAATCTATTTGCATTTACTTATTGTACAAAAAGGGAGAACGTTTCTATCAGAAGATGTTCAAGAGGACAGAAAGAGTGGAGCAATCCGCCAATAGGCGCTGTGCAAAAGGAGTACATTTTAATAGGGTTGGTTTTACACATGGGAAAACGTATTAGGGACACCACAGACAGGTCTGGTAATAATTTATTATAATAGTTTTTTTTATATAGCGCTTTAATCTAAAGCACTTTACATAGGACATATTTACATACATTGCGATACTGTACATTCTGATGTTCCTATGAATTAAATTGTGCACAGTTATATACATTTCATTAAATGCAGGAGGGAAGTGGGAGCTCAGGGGAAAGAGATGACTCCCCTGCTGGCATGTAGCACCCATTCTCTGGATAGGCTGAGGTATTTTGACGGGCAGTTTGAAAGCTGGAGGAGAGGATTTGTTTTTGACGTACTCTGTATACTTCAACGACTGTGCCAATAGCTCGCCCACCATATCTCCTTGCATGGTGTTCCCAGGCCTCCCAGATGCCAGATCTGCTTATATTTTCTCGTACAAGCTGTCACTGTATTCTCTTTTGGGAGAGCCTTGTGCCCCCGCCCCTCCCCGGCCATCCTACAGTCCTACTTGGGGCGCCATCCCAACAATTTGAAGAACACGCACCCCCTGGCCATCCTACTGACCTACCTATGGCGCCAGCCCCACTGTTTAAAGACATATGCCCTAGGCCTCAAGCGCTTCCTCCTCTGCTGCTCTCGGAGCTTGCGCTCGAGTGACTGCCTCGACTATGTCTGGCTCAGGGAGGTCATTACCTAACAGGCACCCTACTGGGATGGAGAATTTGACTGCAACATGGTACAGGGAAGTGTTACCCCTTAATCTAAGCTCTACCACGTATAAGGAACATTGTAGCTGGTTTTGTCCTGGTATGGACCAAGGTTTGACACATCACCAGGCCTTCGGTATGAGAGTGATGCTGCAACCAGGTAGGGGGTTCTTTATGATTAATTGAGCACAAAAGATGGAAGAAAGAGTGTAGTTTCCTCAAAAAATGTACAGCACCTTTGCCGAAGTTAAAATGATGGGAGCAGGCCAAAGACAGCCATACTTCATTCATCCAGATTGTAAGAGCTGTAAGGAGGTGTCTGTGATTAGCATATGTACAAGGTGTGAACTGTTCCCCACAGACGGTCTCCTGAAGCCATGGAAGGTACTGCTTCTCCCATTAACAGCTATTTACACTACAATAGAGTGGACACCTGTCTTTTGAAAATGGAATCTGTCAAGCCTTATTCAAGATTGCAATTCTTTTGCCATCCTCAAGAAGTCATCAGCTGATCCATGCAACCCAGACAACTATTGCCAGGTTTCTCTTCTCCAACACTGCTCCCAAGTCTGTCAATGGTAGGCCTTTATCCAGCTCATCACCTACCTCCCAACTAGGGATCTGTAAGCTTCTCCGATCTGTGGTCCATAGCCGTTATTCCACTAATGCCAGATTGACCCACATCTGCAACATTCTGATCATGGCTCATCGCTTCAAGCATTCCTTTGCCCACAGCATCCTGGACCTTGATACCAATAATCACCTTCTTGCTCTCCTACCCTACACTCACCTAGATTGATTTCCTATTTTTCCACTGCTCATTCCCTATCTCCTGGAACACCCATACCTCCAACACCACCCGGCTCTTAGTGGTAGTTCCCCATGGGCAGTCCTCAGCCAACTTCCCTTTACTCTTTACTACTCCCAACAAGCCAAACTCATCCCCTCCTTTGGCTACTCTTATACCACCATGATGACGTCCACGTCATCTTCTCATTTTCCATTTTTACCATTGACCTCTCATCTCGTATTACTTACTGCCTTGTGGCGATCTGCCAAAGCATGGCTTGATAGGTCCGGGCGGGCCAACACCTCTGCTCCAATCCCCGTCCCGAGGTCTGCAATGTGCAGAGAAGGAAAACACTCACAAATCCCTCCATTGCACCAAAGTTTGATCATGGTTTATCTATTTAGGAGATTGCAACGGCCTAGATATGACCGAAGCATGGGCGTGGCTTACCCAAGCTCGTTATTGTTACATAGTCATAGCGTGTGGTCAAAATCTGATTAGAAAGCAACATCTCCGTAGAATGCAAAGATTTCTGATGTACGTGTGCAATCTTTTGCAGCAGGTTGCAAAAGATTGCACACGTACATCAGAAATCTTTGCCGTCTAGGGGCTTATCGCGTCAACAGCTCAACACTCGGAAAACCCCAACCTTGCACCACGATGCTATATGCCCATAGCTCATTCTTGCAAACATCACTGACATAAACATCGGCTTGCTGGCTTGTAAAGCGATGCTCACATTGTAAGATAGACCAACAGAGCCAAGAACAACGTTGTACTACAGATAACAGTTAAAGTAAATATAGGCTTCTCTGCACACAGCACATTCCTAACAAGGGCTCACAGTGAAAGAAAATCAGAAACAGAAGCCTTTCGGCTTCATCACGTGAGATACTAATTTCTCCTCCCCAAAGTCAGATTTACCAGCTAAATGCAATTATGATAAAAATGGCTGAAAGTTGATTCTCATCACGCTCTTCATTGTCCTATGCTCAGCTACTCCAAGACCCAAATCATCCCGGCACCTCATGCCCCACAAGTCCATTCTCTACCATGAGCCTTGGGGTTCTCTTTGACAGTGGCTTGAAGCTCTGACAATTCATGACATCCACTGCTCTGTGGTTAGGTAAACCTAATTAGCATGTGCACAATCCACTCCTTCCTCAATTCCACTCCACTAAAATGCTGATCTCTACCCATTGTACTCTGTTGACTTCACAACTGCCACCTTCTTCTCCGCTGCCTTTCCCTAAGTCTGTGCCCCCTTAACAAAAGTCTCAGCTTTGCAACACACATACTTCATATATTCTCTCGCTCCTCCATGATGGTTGGCTACCCATCACCATTCACCATGTGAAATTATACAACTAGTCCTTACAGCTATTCATGGACTTGTCCCCATATCATATGCTCCAGCACCATGTACTGCCCCTCACATCTGCTCCTTTAGTTTCCTTGACCCTCATGATTGGGATTCCATCCCCTAATATCAAAGATATCACTTCACCACTATACCTGCTTTCATATCTGCACTTAAACGCCATCAGATTGGTCGCCGTGAATTTTCTTTTGAAGTCTTGCTATACTTCTTGAAATGTGTTTAATGCCAAGTAATGTCTACTACAGACCTGATTCTGCTTGCTGGATACTGGAATTTGTCTCAGAAATGCTACTCTCCGCTCAGTGTTTTGTGCCTCAGTGATCAGGATCTGACGCTGGTGATCAATACCAAGTCTTGTACTCCTATTACTTGGTCAGTCAAACAACTTTATTCGGCCAAAAAGACCATCAAAGTACATCTTACATAAAAACTTTAATATAAATAAGGATACAGTTCTGATGCAAAATTACAAAAGACGCAACAGAAGAGAAAACAGAGCAGTGCAAACAGGCCACCCCCTCCGTAGGAGACCCTAAACAGTTATTTGGGCCAATAGTCGGGTCCCACCAGCTTCTGGCCTCAGCCAATTCCCATGGTGCCTCGGGCCCAAGGCTGTCAGATTTGCCTCTGAAAGGAGACTGTTGCTAGAGAGGACCCCAGTGTGACACACAAGGACTTAAGTGGGAAGTGAACTGGCTGTGATGCCACTATTTTTTGACCACCCAAGGCCATTTCCATGGGGATGTCCCAAAAGACCAATTTGACAGTGTCCGTTTTGGCTGAGGGTTTAGACAGTCTGATGCACGCCAATAGAGAGCTCCCAGACACAAACCTGCAGCCCCCCACCAACCGCAACCAGTGTAGACATTTGTTCCGGAGGGCGTCCCTTGGTTCTCTTGAGTCAATAGTTTAGGGACACCATGGAGAAACACCCCTGGGCTGCTACAGCCTTGAGGTAAATGATGTCCAGACAAAGGCCTACACAAACCAGGGGTTGAGGCCCTATCCTCCCTCGCCCTTGACCACAGGTTTCCCCCGGCTCTCCCAGCGGGGTTCTGCAATGGTAAGGGCTCAACCCTCGATACCAAGGTCCCAATGATCTCCCTTCTAGCAGGTAACACTGGGGAGTGAACCACCTCTGGTTGACTCCTCAAGAAAGGAGTAGGCCTAGCCACTGGGGTAGTAGGTAGTCCAGGGTACGATGGGTGTGTACCTTAAACACAATCTGCATTCCTCCCCTCCCCATGTCTCCTTCACCCTTAACCCTCAAAACCCCCTTGATCAAGACATGTAGCAGGTTTTTGATCTTGGCCAGCTCAGGGAGCAGGAGATGGCAGGGTCAACCCGACAAATTAGTGGAAGCCGTAAGGGGAAAGGCTGAGGGACAGTGTTCTCCATTTGTGGGGGGTTTAGAGGCCCAAGGAGTGCTGAGCCGAAGGAATTAGCTTGCCCCCGAGGGGAGCTGACTCCCAGTGCTGGATGGAGGGGTCGACTTCTCTCCCTATTACTACTTTTTTGGTAATGTGTGGGTCATCAAGCAATAAGTGAGGTAAGAAACATTGTGTTGAAGAGAATAATAACAATATATTATAATTGCCATGAATTGCGGGTGCAGTAGAGACAATGACCGAATACGTTAGATACATTAACTTGCTCAACAATCCGTATAAAGCAATGCTTGCCTCATGTAGAAACTTCTCAATTCTTCCAACACATGATCTAACAATGCATGTATAAAGTATAGCCAAGAAAAGACCTAGAGAAAGGAAAAAAGACAAGAAAAGGAGAAAAGGCCTATTGCAATTTATTAATTGGATGGTAAAACTTCAACCGAGAGTTATAAAAAAAAAACAAAAAAAAAAACAAACATGTTTCCTGACTATCCTGTCCATTGTCCCTCGTGGGTCATGTCCGATTTTCTCGTCTGGTCTCCTCTAACCATAAGAAAAAGCATTTATAAGCCATTTCAAGATTTTTCAGGCAGCGACTTGAGTGAAAACGCACATAGACCCGCTGTTCGCCTTGTAATACTCTACTCGGGAATTAACAGTCAATGAAAGTGGTCCATATTTACTCATACGTTTGGCATTTATTAAGTAATATGGCTGTTATCCTTGGTTACTATTGGTTACTATTTAATGTTCTAAGGCTCCAAACATTAATGTGAAGCAGGTCTGTGGGACGTCTAGGACTGTGCTATAGTTGTCTTGGCACCCGTCAAACAGAAAGGAAATCCATTTTCAAGTTGGCCAGTGTAGGGGATTGAAATCGTCCTAATTCGAGTCTACGAACATCACCAAAAATTGGTTGCTAGGAATGGATGTCTCTAATCTTATGTATAATTTCTCACCAGAATATTGTATCTCCGCCAGATATGGAGGTAGGTGCCCCTTAGAGAACTTTGACATCAGCAAGTATCCAAGGTGTCTTGATAGGATTTTGTATATCTACTTAGTGTCAAGTAACATCAGAAGATCAATTGCAAAGAAGTTTTCTTCAGTTGAGTACACTGTGCCGGTTGTTCCCTTTCATATATGACTGCATTGCTTCTGGGGTATCTTCTTTTGTAAAAATGTTTCCCAATTATACATGTAAGTTAATTTTGTTTCTGGGTCATCCGAGGAGTGAATCATATATATACCGGAGCCTCTCGGCGGGTACTAGGTTTATCACGGAAGGAGTCTAAAGGGAGGAGGCCCCTGGTTGCTCCCTCACGAATAGTGGTGTGAGAGCTCCAGTGACGACATTGCTTGTAATAAATGTGATTAATCTCATCAAGATAAAATTTCATTTTACGGGCCTGAAAGTCAATAAGAAAACCATCAGAAAAGTGCTGTCTAATAGATTTAAGGCTACCCTCTTGCCATTTAATAAACCTTTTTGATTTCAAACATGGGGTAAAGTCAAGTGAACAGCCGTTTACCGCATTTGTTCATGTCATTTTTTAGGGTTGTGGTGGGTAAGGGTATCATTTTTAATGTATTTTAGTGTAGTGGAATATGGGGCAGTTGTGGGGGAGGCATAGAAGGGGGTGTGGAAGATTGCCTCCACATGAATTCTGTGAAAAATGTGGCAAATTGACCACCGCAGTACCAGATCTATCGTCAAACACCGTAGTGAGTGGACGATCAGCATGGAATATATGACATCCCAAGCTTGTTCTAAATGAGGGAGAGACAATAAACCAATACGGAAACCAAGAGCAGGAGGGAGAGACAATAAACCAATTTTCCCCAATCTCCACCCATACTTTTTGTTTTCAGCCTCACTTGGGACCTAATCAGTCACATCCCGCAGTTGAGCAGTAATAATGTATTTGGTCCGTATCCCGTACTTCCAGGACCCCTGTACTAAAGTGCACATCATTACCTCTGGGGTGTCCTCAGCCTTCCATGAGACCAAATGAAGTGAAATATTTTATTTTTAATATACCTGCCTAATTTCGATGGTAATTTTATAGGAAATGCTTGTAAAGCACAAAAAAGGCATTTGATTGTTATACTAGCAATCCAACTGAACCATGATAAATCAAGAGGTTGCAACAGATCTAAATCATCAAGGTAATCTTTCAATAAGGTAGGAAAATTTAATTTATATTGGGTTTGAAGCGATGTAGTAAGATTTAAGCTTGCATAGTAAACACACTTGTCCTCCCACGAGAAAGGACAGTATTGCTACAAATGTTAAACAACCTCTAGAGATTCAGTAATATTAAAGGCTATTGATTTTTGATAGTTACCCTTAAGCCTGAAACTCAACCAAAGTCATCTAACTCTTTGACTATTTCAGGAAGGGATATTCTTGGCAGTGGTATCATACATATATATATAGATTATATCGTCCATAAATAAGGAATTTATGGGATTGCAGGTGGGTAGTGTAGCGTGAGATCTACCATTTTACCATATTTGCTGTGCTAGCAGCTACAGAGATAAATTAATATGGGAGGGGGATAGTGGGCTGATTTAGTTTCATGCGCACAGAGGGGCTTTAAAGGTTGATTGAAATAAATGTTATAATGTGAGAGCCGAATCTAAACTTTTGTAAAAGTAAATGTTGATACTGCCAATTAACCCAATCAAAGGCTTTTTAGCATCTATAGATAGCAATGTACGGGCATGATTAATAATTCCAATAACTCTGTGAATACTGTCAAAAGCACGTCTACCAGGAATACTTTCTGCTTCATCACTGTTAATTCATGCATCAGATATTCCAGGCAATTAGAAATTACTTTAGAAAATATTTTTATGTTGGTGTTTAATAGGGCAATCGGCCAGTGGCGTAACACAGAATTTGAGGGCCACATGTGAGCCATGCTGAGGGCCTGCCAAAGCTTCTCAACAGAGCACGAGACGCCCTCACTCAAGGACGGCCTGGGCCACCACGCATGCGCAATGCCCATGAGGATCATGCTGCTGCAGGGGCACGCGTGCTCTGTGCTAGGTAGAAGATGTAACTGTTTTTTAATCAAAGCTTTCAACAAGGGGCGGTGCCTGGCCCTTGTCACCCAAATGTACCAGCCAACTGTGGCGGCTGGTGAATTTCTTAATTGGAGTGGCGTAAATATTTGTCACAAGTATGCGAGAGCGACTGAGAGCTTCGAACCCATGAAAGAGGGAGAAAATGTATTTAATAATCGGTTAAATTGATGCATTATACAGCATGCTTTCTGCAAAAAATTGGCTAGTAAGCCAGACAGTTTGTAAACAATTGTGTACGAACACAATACAAATAAAATATCAATCGAAATAGTTTCTGTAGGGTATGTGATGAATCTAGTGAGGTCATTACTGAAAACCCAGTGTGGGCCTCCTGTCATGCGGCCAGGGTAAGGCAGCCGCCACCTGCTTCTGACCCTCAGGGTGGTATGTGGGAGGATCACATGGGAGGGGACTCACTCCCGGGGGAATTGGTGATCTTTGCAACGCAAAGTTCCCCAATTCTCTCTAAAGCAGTAATGCCATACTATCAAACAGAATCTGTTATGCAAGCCATTGTGGCCTTCCAGATCCGGAATGCCTGTAGCACTGGGACGAGGAAGAGGGCTCAGAGTTAGATGTGATCCAAAATGCCATTGATCAAAGTGAGCGGTCTAGTTTTTGTAAAGGAAAACAACTAGACAGGGCATTTAAATGGAGAAATGAACTACAGTTGAAGAGCGGTGTGAACAGTGTAGCCAAAGCAGACAGAATGCTGAAGTTACTGTGAAAGCAGCAGGAAGCCCAGCTGATGCCGATGCGAGGAGGGAAGCTGTACGACCATGCAGAGTATGCAGCAGGACGCTGCAGTGTGCGAGGAGAGGCATAGAGACACTGAAGCGGTTGAAGCTTCAGAGGAACAAAGCGACTGGCTGAAGTTGTGTGGAGGTAGTCGGCAGCAGTGCAGGCAGGACAGGGAGGTCTGCCATCTCAACCAACTATGAAGCGGTGACACCGAACCAAACCGGTGAGTTGTGCTAAACGTAAAGGTGACACCGGGGCCCTCCAAGAGGGCTATTTGAAAGCAAATATTTTTGAATACCGAACCAAAAAAGTAACAGAACGGCGACCAGGGCGTGATTTCCTTTTCATGGGATACCAATTGGGGAAAACCTACAACATTCATTGCCAAAAGGCTGTACATAAAGAGCACAAAAGCAACAAGGGCGCAATTCATATTTTGTGGGACACCAATTGGGGGAAACCTGCTACCCATATTATCAAGAGACCACAAAAGACAGTCATTGTTCAGGCCTCCTCACATGGGATACTGGTGGAGTGAGCCATGGAATAAGCATTGCCACTAGGAACAACTGTAGTTGTAGGAGTTTTATCCAGGCAGGCGTGTAAACCAGGAAAGGGATCAATAGTAGTTAGTCCTGGCAGGCAAGTGGACCAGGAAAGATGTTTTGAAGCAATGTGTTTGTGGCAAAAAGTGTGGTAGAAAGAAAGTGTTACCACTATTATCATTTTGATAAACTGTTGCTTTATAAGAAGAAATTGTTTGCTATCCTGACAAAAGTATTCCGTTGGAAGAGAGAGTGTGATGTGCTAATAATTGCTTTATGTCCTAAAGAGACATTTTTTTCCTTGGTTTATGAATTTTTGTTTGGTGAGAAAAACATTGGCCTTACCAAAAAGGCTATTTTGGAAGACAAAAGCTTTGCTTTGTGGAGCAAGTGTTAATGAGAGAGACATTTACTTTATCCAAGGGAAGATCGTATTGGGACTTTTGTGTCGAACTGACTAGGACTTGGTTGAATCAGATGTCTTCCACGAATGTTCCGGTATTGAGCCAGGGGAAGGACCACAACCCTGGTCACAAAGAGTACTCTTTAAAGTATATAGGTTTTTGCACTGTGTGTTGAATTGAAGACCGCCAAATATTTCCAGTGTTATTTTGTTGTATGCATTAGTGTGAGGGTCAGACATTTGGACACTAGGTCCCATTTCTTTAGATTTAGTTTCTTAGGCAGGGACATCCTCGTTATGGTAGGGAAAGATGGACGTTTATCTCAACTCACCCCGTATTTATTGAATAAAATTGCAACTCATCCTAAAATACAATAGATGAAAGTCACCAACAGTGCACAACAGCATTTCCCAATGCATTTTCCTATTATTCCCACAATATATGCAATTATAAAAAAATATTTACTGTTGACTGTGCACATACATTTCCATGCTGGCTGCACCAATATAAGCCAGTATTCCCATAATGCTATAATGATACTATACGAAAGCTTGTCCAAGCTGGCTCTGCCAAGATATGCCAGAACCCCCATGTACGAACAGACTCTTGTTGACTTTGCCATTAAAAATTCCATGCCAGAGGCCACCAGGGGTGCACAGGGTAGGGCTGCCTGAGCGCCGAGCTCCCGCCAGGCCGGGCGAAGAGGGATTTGAGCCCCCCCACCCCTAAGGAAAATTGAGTGCTTTCACCGTGACATGAACCCCAACCCCATCATTTGATAACTGAGATCACACTTCAGAATACGACCGTGATCAACAATGGATAATATTACAGGGGTACACTGATTTGGTTACTTAGGAGTAGTGTAGAGGATGAGGTAGCTGAAAATGCTTGATGGTTTCAAGGAAATGCAAGGTGAATGCAGTACATAAATAACTTGTTATGATTTTAGCAAAAGGTAATATGATCACTTTTTCTTTTGACAATTCACTCCCCCCTATGCAATACACGAAATGGAAGGAGAGCACACAGTCTTCAAGAATCCCACAAATCACACTTTATAATGCAATACACAGTTCCAGTTCCCCCAGCAAGCTTAGAGAAAACAGGGATGAGTTTTAAACACAGGTGAATTACTTTAATGTGGTTTGCAAGGAAGTGAAAAGGTGCTAAAATTGCTTTTAATTCCCTCTAGAGGTTCAGGGTGAGTGAGCAATGCTTGTTGGTATTAGTTCAGGCTCACTTTAGCAATGTCCTATGAGTTATTACCAGGTTGCAAACGGATTTTAACAAAGAGAAGCAACAAGCTGCTGATTTCTCCAGATGAAGAAATCGGGCCAAATCGCGGTAAATTTCGCCAGTGCGTGTCTCGCGATTACGGGAAAAGTATAGGGAGTAGGAAGTCGGTTCTAGGTTCGTTGGAAGATTCTAAGCTTTCAGGTGAAAGCTGGATAAACGGGCGGTAATTCATCAGTGCCCACACCGTTGCCAGGAGTGCCTTCTCACAATCGTTGAATTTTTCCTCCACAGAGGATAAAGTTTATCTCGCATAGGAGATTACTTTATTGACCTTGTCATGCTTTTGGTATAATACTGCCGTCAAGCACGTATTAGAGAACCCAGTCTCCAGGAAGAACTCCTTGTTTCTGACAGGGTAAGCTAGGCAAGGCGCTTGTGAGAGGCTTCTTTTGAGTTGTCTTACTGCCTCGGATTGTTCTGGACCCCATTCCCACTTGACCACCCCCCTTCAGGAGATGAATCAGGGGTCTAGTGATCTTTGCGTAGCCTTCAATGAACTTTCTGCTGTAATTAGTCAGTCCAAGGAGGCTCCTTAGTTCCCGCAGAGTTGTGGGGTCTTTCAGTTTCTGAAGTGCTTCCACTTTCTTTTCTTGGGGACAGAGACCCTGAGTAGTAATCTTATGCCCCAAGAAATTAACACGGGTTCTACACCACTGTGCTTTCTGAAAGGAAAGTTTTGCTCCGGCGTCCCTCAACTGTGTCAGAACATAACGGATCTCCGCTATGTGTTCCTCCACAGATGAACTTTTGATGAGGACATCATCTGCATAAGCCAGGTTACCCCTCGCACCCAGGTCGGGCATGGCCTTATGTAGAAAAATGTTGAATTCATTGCCGGAGTTGAGGTATCCGAAGGGAGTCCGGGTCCAGGTGTACTGCTGGCCCCCAAAGGTAAAACCCAGTTTGTATTGGTCCTCCCTACTGACAGGCACGGTCCAGTATCCATTGGTCAGGTCTATTGCTGTGAATACCTGTGACCCCTGAATCTGGGCCAGCCCTTGGTCAATGTAGGGCAGAGGCCATCGGACCCGTTTGTTGAGCTCCCTAAGGTCGGCGCAGAGTCTCCACTGGCTGTTTGGCTTCAATATTCCCAGCACCGGATTATTGAAAGTGCTGTGGACTGGACGGATTATTCCCCGGGACTCAAGGTTCTTAATTATTTCAGTAAGGGACTCCATGGATGCGAGAGGCAAACAATATTGCTTCACAAACACTGGAGTCATTCCAGGGTCCGTGGGAATTGTTGTGGTGTGGATGTCGGTGCAACCACAGTCATATGAGTCTACCGCAAAGAGATCTTGAAAATCCAAGAAAACTTGTTTCAACGTTTGCTTCTGTTCTGGAGTCACACAGGCATCAGCTAGGTTGACTCTCTCTTCCACCATCTGCCTGAAGCCGGGAAAGACTTCTGGTTTGGCTATCTCAGCGGCCTCCTCTAGCTGGGTGGAGAAGTCCCTGGTCAGAGTGCTGATTTGGACTGGAGGCTTCAGGTGGGAAAGGCAGCCCTCATGGACCTGGAAAATCACCTCTTCCCCTCTGAAGTCACAAGTCACATCTTCCTTACCATAAGGGCAAGAAGTGTACACCAGGAAGTTCCCCCCATGCCGGGTGAAAATCCTGTCTGGTGTTGTATTGTCATCACTGTCACTGTCAAAACAGTCCTTGGGGATTGGTCCTAACAGTTAATTTCCTAAATCAATGGAGAAATGTCGGTCATCAATCGCCATTCCAATAATGGTGCCTGCGGCTAGAGTAATACTCTTTAAGTCGCTGTTATCCACCTCTATTGGAATGGTGTCATGTTCTATGTTGACTAATGGAGTTGGGTTTACCCCCAACCCTTGCTGTTGGAGAGAAGCATTTAGATGTATATAAGCATCAGGGTTTTTCAATTTTTGTCCTCTTTTAACTTTCACTTCCAGGGAGAATTGTCGGGTCCTTTCTGGGATGGTGACTTCCTCTTTAATCTGAATTTCAACTGCATAAGGTAGCAATTGAGCTGACCTAAATGCTTTTTCTGAATCATCAAAACCCATGGGATTATCCGCTAATCGAGACCAAGCTTTGAAGTTTATAAGGTCCAAACTAATGGCAAAGCGATTGAGAATGTCACTGCCTAAGTAAAAGGCGGCAGTGACGTCTCGCACGACCCAACAATTATGGACTATGCTCTTGTTGCCAATGGAGATTTTGAGCATACACCTGCTTGGCAGGAGATGTTTGGAAATAGGTGCTTCCAGGTCCATTTCCCATTTGTCTACCAGTATGAATGTGGGAATGGCTGGATCTTTTGGGAGTTGGCGGAACATGGCTTCGCTGATGAAGCTCTTACCGTTGTTCACACACACTCGAGTGAGAACAGAGTCCTTCCCATCATTTAACTGAACAGGGATGAACAACTGCTCTCCAATTTGCTGAATGTCAGCCAGGATCTAAGCTGATTTCACATCTTCCTGGACTATAGGAGTGGGAGTTTCTGATTTTGGATTAGTAAAGAATTTCAGGGTGTTTCCTTCCAGTGTGGAATACCACCTTAAACTGGAAGGAAGGTTGATTTTCAGAAATAGAGAGGACTCCCCATCACCAGTCCGTTGTCCTACTGCTATTACTGTCACATCTGGAATCTGGCTATTCTGGAAGTGAAATTCTACTTGGTCAGATTTTTGTTCAACCATGTGGCAGGTGCCATTTAAACTAACATGGTTGACACTCTGTTTTAATTTTATTGGTCGGCTAGTCTGGGTCCAGAGGACCTTGTTTACGCAATCTATTAGGGGTGACAACCTTCTCAGGAGGTCATTCCCTAGTAAACAAGGGGTGCCCTCTGGAGTCACTACTATGACCGGGTGTTTCACCTTGTGTCGCCCAATTTTGATGTCCAAATCTGCAGTCCCCTCGACAGGAATTTCCTTCCCGTCAAAGTTCTGCAGTTGTCCAGGAAGAGAGGTGAGAGGAATACGGTAATTCTCCCCCCTTCCTGCATTTAGTTCATCAAAGGCCCTTTTGGACAGAAGGGTAGCTTGGGATCCAGTGTCCACCAGTGCCAAAATTGTACCCTGCCCCTGTACTTGTACCGGGGCATAATATCTTCCCTCCTTCTCCTCAAGGGGGCACAGATAATGCACATTTTTGGACAACTGGTGGGCTAACTTTCTGGTTTTGGACATGGCGAGAGAAGAGATTTGGGCAGAATTCTGTGGAGAGTCTCGGGAATCTGAGAGAAAAAGTTGGCAACTGGAGATCAAAGCCATTGTGGGTTCCCCTGGTTCCGGTTCTGGGCCGCCCCCCCCCCCTTTTTGGAGGCAGTCACCAGGATGGGTTTGAACCAGGGGATTTTGGTATTGTCGGTTCTGGGATGAGATGATGGGCGGCGGTAGCTCAGTCTCCACATCTCCCCAGTCTGAATTGACATCCCTTGGGACCCATTTTTCCTTGGGAGGAGTTCCCCCATCTCTGAAGGAGAAGATCCTTTTCCCAGGAGCTTCTTAGGATCCCTCTCCCTCAAATTGGAAGACCTGTACCTCCTCCACAAAGTGGGTCTGTTTGGGTCCTTTGTTTCTCCTACCCCCCCCCCTGCTCCTTGGGAGGCAGGCTTTCAGGGGCAGGAGATTTTGTTTCCGGTTCCTGGTTTTCCAGGGGCTGTTTACAAGTTGGGACGGAAGCTTCCTCCAAGGCTTTACAACCCTCTTCCCCTTGTGCCTCCTCCCTGGGAACCGGTGGGTTATCGGGGTGCTGCCCCCGTCATTGTTCTGGAGCACCAGGTCCAGAGTTTGGGGCATTCTGCGGTGGCATGATCATCTGAGGGTTCTGCTGAGCCCTCAGTATGTGACCCAGATCCCGTGCCATATTTTGGACCTGGCGCTCAAGTTGTGAAACCTGCTCAGGCTGATACGGGGCTCTATTTTCTCCCCTGGGCTGATCCCGGGAAGGGTAGCTATCCCTTCTCTGGTAATACCCCGGATGGGGAAGATTTGGGTACCCCTCCACCCTTGGCCTCCCCTCTCCCGGATTAGGTTGTCTGGGCTCAGGGAATTGGGGAAAGAAGGATGGATGGTTTTGGGGTTGGAAATTGGGTGGATACCTGAGAAAGAAGTTCTGCCCAGGATTTGGTGAATTTCTGCCCTCCTGGGGGAAGTTAGGAGGGAAGTTCCCCGGGTTAGGCGCTTGGCTGGATCCCCCCCTTGGGCTGGAGGAGTCCACACATAACCCAGGATGGGTCGGTTTCCCTTGTAGCGGGGACTTACATAGTCAGGGGAGCGGGGGACCCCATTTGTGGGACTACCTCCTCGACTCCCTGTCTGTGACTGGCCCGAGGGCCTTCTCGGCTGTGAATTATTTGGTGCAGGCAGGTTTTTAGGCCCCCCATCTCCAAATCTAAAACGGGGGCAACCTTTACCTCTGCCACCTTGGCAGCAGCAGGGGTGCTGTTGGTTTTGGGGTTTTTCTGCGCATTATTTTTATTTTCGATGGGCTTCTGCACCTCATAGATCCGGGTAGCCTGTTCAATGACCCAGTCTAAAGATCTTTTCTCATAAAAATCTCTCACGAGCTGGGTCATTATGTATTTGGGTAAGGCATGGAAAAATGTATTGATAAATTCTCTGCTATCCGTGCGCACCCTTCTGGTGGTCTGCGCAAAAGCACGCTTTAATTCTTGCACAAACTCTTGTGGGGCCTAATCCTCCCCACATTGCAAATTGTAGGCTGCCTTGCGAGCCTCTTGAGGATTTCTGTGAACAGAAAAATGTTTCAAGATGGCCGCCTTATAGGTGGACCATCTTAAATGATTTTGGTCCTCCAGCCCCGCAAAGAAACTGGAGTATTCTGGGGAGAATGTCCATTTGACGTACTGGATGCAGCTACTGCTGTCCTTCAAATGGAAAGTCTCCATAATTTGCTCATAGAGCTCCAAGTGTTCCCAAACGGAATACTTGGCGTTCTTATGATAAGGAGTGATGACACTCCTGATTGCCTTTATTTGTTTCAATGGGTCCTTAAGCAAGGCCCTTTTTGCCTTATTGGCCTTTTTGGTTCGGGTAACCCTGGTCCATTCATCCTCTGACTCAGAAGCACTGCTCCCAGAGGTGCCCGTCTGATCTTCCAGGTTTTCCCGGATTCTGTGAGCCTGGGAATGGCTGGCAGAATGTGGGGACCTGGTCTCCTGTGTCCTGTAATGCTCAGAGGAGTCTTCAGACCCCTCCTTGCAGCCAGGATTTGATGGGTACTCCCCCCACTGACCTAACTGGGCAGAGGTTTTCAGGATGCCCTTAATGGGCCTACTCTCCTGGGTTTCCCCACTAAATTGCACTGTGCTTGGGTGCCCATACCCGGATGCCCGCCCATCCATTCCTGGGAGGTACTGGCCTATGAGCCCCATACTTCTAGCTGGATAGTAATCTGCCATCCCCGTGGCCCTGGGCTCATGTGCGCGAGGGGACATGGGGGTGGCAGAGTCCAGGGACTGGGAGAGATGAAGGCCTCTGGTACCAGGGGTCCTGAGGTTATGCTCAGGCGTTTCCCTTTCCCAGCGAACCTCGTCTCTATCAGCCCCTGCTCCCTGTTGCAATGCAAGAGCCTGCGCTTTCAGTTCCTCAGTTAAGGCCTTACTAGACTCTATTAGTCTCTCCTGCATCGCTACCTGTTGCTGGAGCCTGTCATTGTGCTGACAGAGAGCCTCATTTTCTCTCTGTGCCTCCTGATTAGTCCTGGAGTACTGGGCCAGTCTCTGCTGCAGGAGGGTTACCTCCTCAGTCCCATCCCTACTGGCCTGCTCCTTTCTTGCCAGAGCCTCCTCCACCCTCCTGGTGTGATCTAGCAATCCCTGATGCTCTTTTTGGAGGTCACCCAGCCCCTGGAGGGCCAGGTGATTTTCTTCCATTTTCCTTTTTAAGTGGCAGACTTCCTGGCCTAAGGTATCCCTTTCCTGACTAAGAGCCTGCATCTGTGCCGCCAGGTCGTCCCTTTGCCTTTGGAAGGCACCAGCTTTCTGGCGCTCCTGATCAAACTCTGCCTGGGTATCCAGGTCTTTCAGAATCAATTTATTGCTTTCCTCTTTCTCTCTGTCTAATCAAATTTGCAGGGTGGCTACCTGCTCTGTGCATGCCCTGTTGAAGTCCAGTTGTTGCTCCAGCTTTCTCTGGCTCTGCAGAAGGGAGTCCAAACCTTCTTGGTACTCCTTCTGCAAGGCCAGAAATCTGGTATCCTGGTCAGCCTTTTCCTGTTGCAGTATATCCATGTCCTCTTTTATTTTAATGATATACTGCCTACTATCATTTTCTGACTCCTGGCTCCTCTGCAGCCTCTGCTCAGAAGAGACCAGGTCAGATTGGGCTTTTTCTAACCCCATCTGTTGCCTATTTGCCAGATCTTGGCCTTCAGCACATTTGTCCTGCATGGTTCCCATATATAGATACAAATATGCCGCTATCCTGGCAATCTTATTGTGTTCATCTTTGGCCTTAGAAGCAATATATAATTCACTCAGGGCCACATGTAATGGACCCTGATCTCTCCATATATCTGACCCTGTTTCAGTGACCTGTTGCGCATTTGCCTGCAACCAGACCGTTTGGTCCTGATGAGTCCACTCACCTCTCACAAATAGCTTATGTAAGAAGTTCTCTCTTGCTATTTTCATATCTACCAAGGTCGTCATTCTGGAATTTGAGTTCCTTCCTGACTTACAGAAGTTTGTATTTTATTTTGCAAAACAGACCGTTTCCTTAGAGCGTTCCTTTGAGGGATGCTTTCACAGTGTAAAACAGCGTGGAGATCTAACCGGATATGTGTATCTGGTCAGTTGGCACACTGTATTAATCTGCACAAGTGGTAAATCTAACCCAGAATATCCCGGCTCCGAGCCCCCACTTTTGTAAGCGATATTCAATCAACACTACAGCTAAGTCAATGCCTAGTCTGGGATGCTGAGGAAAACCCTTATTGATGTATTTTTATATCCAGTTCAGTACTCTGGATGACAACCCTTGTATAACACCCCCCTCTTAGAATCCCCCTGACCACACTGAGCCAAGAAGTAGGTTTGTTTTGCACATTTAAAAGGTTTATTTGGACAATTCAACAATATATATCTATCACACTTTATAAATAAATTGATAACTGAGATCACACTTCAGAATACGACCGTGATCAACAATGGATAATGTTACAGGGGTACACTGATTTGGTTACTTAGGAGTAGTGTAGAGGATGAGGTAGCTGAAAATGCTTGATGGTTTCAAGGAAATGCAAGGTGGAATAAAATGCAGTACAGAAATAACTTGTTATGATTTTAGCAAAAGGTAATATGATCACTTTTTCTTTTGACAATTCACTCCCCCCCTATGCAATACAAGAAATCGAAGGAGAGCACACAGTCTTCAAGAATCCCACAAATCACACTTTATAATGCAATACACAGTTCCAGTTCCCCCAGCAAGCTTAGAGAAAACAGGGATGAGTTTTAAACGCAGGCAAATTACTTTAATGTGGTTTGCAAGGAAGTGAAAAGGTGCTAAAATTGCTTTTAATTCCCTCTAGAGGTTCAGGGTGAGTGAGAGATGCTTGTTGGTATTAGCTCAGGCTCACTTTAGCAATGCCCTATGAGTTATTACCAGGTTGCAAACGGATTTTAACAAAGAGAAGCAACAAGCTGCTGATTTCTCCAGATGAAGAAATCGGGCCAAATCGCAAATCGCGGTAAATTTCGCGATTACGGAAAAATCATAGGGAGTAGGAAAGCCTAGATTCTAAGCTTTCAGGTGAAAGTTAAATTTCGTTCCTAGCCCAAACGGTTCAAGAGATACGGACGATTTAATGAAGGTAGGTTTTCGGATTTAAAGTAAAAACTCAAAATGACAGGTGACAGCTTGCAGCTGCAGAATTGACAGGTGACAGTTGTGCAGCTTTAAAAATGACAGATGACGCGATTTCTAGGAGGCAGTTCTACTTAGGTTAAAATAGTTTGGATTAGATAATTTTAACTAAGAGATTGGTTCTGCACAGTTCTGCTAGGTACTCACAATATCAATTTGAAATAGGCCTCGTCACGGTCTGGTCAGGTTGGACGGGACTTCTCGGGTTCCGGATACAGCACTGCATTCTGGATACTGCTACAGGTTCTTGCAAAAATTCTTGGCAAAAATTCAAACAGCTAACCCGGCTGTTGAATAGTTTGGTTGGTTTTGAGGCCTGCTGAAGAGGATTCAGCTGGTGGATTCAGGCCTCTCTGCTACAAATTCTGGAGTTAATTTCTGCTACAGGTTCTGGAGATTGATGGATTTGAAGTCTGGATCTCTGGATGTGAAGTCGTCGGTCAGCATGCTCCGCAGAAAATGGAATTGAATGTCTCTACCTGTCCCAGCAGTCTCTTTTTATGTGTTTTGAAAATGGGTGTGTGCCTGGGCCTAGCTAAGCCTGCCCCTCTCTACTTGTCATTGGCCCAATTCTCCCCTCTCCCATGAATGGAGGAAGGAAATGGATTGTCATCATGATGAGGTCTGTTTATGGGTCAGAGGATCCTCCCCTGGTCAATTTGCACACAAATCTATTTCTGACCCAAATACATATTTATCTATGTACCATTTTTCTAATATTATAGGTCCAGTTAACATATTTTCTGTAGCACCAAACCATCCTATCCCTGTCTTTGTACGTTGTCGTGTCCACTGATGACAGAATTCTCCCCTTTTCATCCAGATAACGACCTCTAAACCTTTCCAGATTTTACACAAATGTGCACCAGGGATATGGGTTACAGATGATAAAGTGTCAGATTATTAACATGCATACATTTGGAGTAACAACCTTTTTTCCGCTACTATCCCCAGGAACATACCACAGGGTCCTAACACCTCTTAAAACGTGCACAGAAAAATCACAAAAATAATGATATTACTTATATAATTCTGACAAGTCCGCACTATGAGTTATCTATCTTTTTAAAATTATGCCCTGGTCAAACAGGGGTGTGGCTTCCCACATCACATGGTGGAATAACTGGTTTATCCACTTCCCCCCAAGCTCAGCTGCTAGCAGAGGCACTGCCCCTCCCAGTTTCTCCCAAGAGGAAGCTATTTTACGACGCCCCCAATATAACACTTGCCTGAGTCAAGGAAGTTGCATTGTTCTGTCCCTTCCAGTTCCCAGGTGCTCCACCCCTAATCTAATCAGAGAGGTGTCAACTCCTTTTGGCAAGGGGCAGCAGGATGCAGCTAGGCCTGGGAAGAGTGGCTGAGCAGGTTTCTCCTGTCGGGGGTAGTTGTCAGACAGAATCCAGTTTCATTAAGCCAGGTTTCAGCTAAATGTCACTTTTTGTTCCCAGTTTTCTACATTCAAATCAAACTGACAATTTTTACCTATACATTAAATAATTACTTCCTTCAAGTCATTTCATAATATAGTTTTACATTCTTCCACCTCTTAGCAAGTCTTTCCTTGGCCTGGTTTTATTTCATTTGTTCAGTTTTACACAAAAGTCTGGTGGTTTTAAAACGCCGGCTTTCTGATAGTGGTGAGTACCGGTATTGCAACCATTTTTGGGATTAAGAAAATGAATTCCCCACAGTTCTGAGTTGCTTTTTGGCAATCAGCAATGCCATTCCCAATGGTTTCAGGCTACTGTGTGTGTAGCCCAATGACGGTTTTAGGCAGTGCCCTCCTGTGCTCACAACATAGGCAAAAATGGGTGGCAGCCTATTCTTCATGTTTTCCCTGTGCACTCTCTGGGGAGTTCTGGCCATCATGATGTTTTCCATGCCAGTACTGCACAGTTTTATGGTAGGGCTTTGATGCATGGGTAAAAACATCCCACAGCTGCCAGTCTGCGCAGAGGGGGAGCCCCTCACCCCAGACCCACGGGGCGACTACAACCCAACCTGGTGAGGGATGCCAGTGATGCATTACGCAGATCTGATTATAACCTGCGAGGAAAAAGGCGCACCACAGTGGATGATGAAAGAGGAGGAAAAGGGGAGAGGCCATATTGGTGAAAAAGGGGGCCAGGTCATTCACCGGATCCACCTCCTTGGCCTAACTGCCCGGCCCCCGACCACAGAGTGGCTCTGACTCAAACAGGGAGCCTCTGGAGCCCCGGACCTGCTTGGGTGGTGGCCCCCAGGCACCGGCATGGGATGAGTGCCCGCCCTGGACAATCCCAAGTGATCCCCAGTCGCCTAACATCACTGGGGTTACCTTCCCAACACAGGACACAAAGAAGTGGTGACGCCACATCAGAGGAAGACTGCATACATCCTCCCTCCCCCCCCTGGCCCATACATACACCACAATGCTTGGGGGAGGCCAGGAGGACTTGAGGGGGGACCCTCCAATGGTGGGCAGCGGCAGGCCACACTGGCGCCCCTATACCTGGACGAAAACCACAGGAACGTGAGGGTTGCTCCCACTCCCCACATCCAATCTAGAGGTCCCACCAACCTTGAGGAAGGAGAGCCAACACAGCACTCGGGATAAGGCCCCGGCCCTTGAAAGAGAACCACCCAAACATAAGTACTGGGAACAAAAGAGGCGCTGGCAGAGGCAGGAGGCCTCTAAACCCTGGACCCTCCTGGGTGGTGGCCCCTGGCCATGGTTTTGGGGTGTGTGCCCGCCCAGGAAACCCCTAGGAGACCCACAGCTTTTTTACCCTGACACTCAGGGTATATCCGGGGCACAGAGCCAGCGGAAGGTGAGAGCCCATGTCAGAGAGGGGGAAGAACACCTCCCTCCAACCCGCAAACACCTCTAAGGAACCAGTAAGGAGCAAAATATCGACCAAGAACTTGGGCTCACAGGATCTGCACCCCCCTCACTTGCATTTCGAACAACGCCTTCCACTCTTGCACAAGGTGTGGGCCCGCAGGAGCCTTAGCGGGTGGATGTGCCTGCCTTGGATAAAGCTACAACACGGCTGAAGGCCGCTCGAACAAAGAAGCCCAAAACAAGTCGGGTCCACCCACAGGCAGTAGCAACCATCAGAACCGGCCACCTCCCTCCGGGCTGGCACCCACAACAAGCCCTCAGCAGGCACGACGACGCTGCATGAGCTGGAAGAGAGCCCTACAGTAATTACGGTTCCAAGAGGCGCCTGGAGACCAAGGTAGTCTGGGTGGGGTAAATAGTATGGATCAAGCAGGGAACCAAATGAAGGACGCCTCAACCATGGAAAATGGATTCGCTGCAGTACTATTGGAAATCCGAGACATGCGCTCAGACATAAACCAAAAGCTGGAGAAATTGGACCAAAGAGCAGGCAAAGCGGAAGACAGACTGAACCAACTCGAGTCCAATCAATCATCGTCCACCATCTTGGAGGCACAGATAGATGCAAGACTGACCGCCCTGGAAAAAAAAGACACAGAAAGAGCCCTGCAGATGGACGATTTCGAGAACAGCGAGAGGAGGACCAACCTCTGATAATTTGGCATTCCGGAGGTGGATGGGGAAACCGAGAGAGATATTTCCCGGGTGGTCAGAGACATGATTCACCTATTGTTTGGAAACGAAGTGACCACGGAACCCACGATAGACTGGGCACACAGAGCAGGGGTGCCGGGCAGAGGGGCCCCGCTCCATTCTGGTGTGCTTCCATTATTATACAGAGAAAACAAAAGTCCTTGAGGAAGCAAGAAAGCCTGAGACATTAGGAACAATAATGCAAGAATTTCGATCTTCCTGGATTTATCTGCCTTCCCGCTTGCCAGACGACAGCCGTGCCACCCCTTGACTCAATGCCTGCGGGAGAACAGGGTGCGCCACCTGTGGGCTACCCATTCTCTCTATTCTTTGAATACATGGGCCAGAGAACACGCCTGGTCACCGAAGAAGACATCACAGGGACAATTCAAGAATATGAAGACTCCTCCGATGACCAGAGACAACCCACTGGGTAAGCTGCAGCTGGATCGAGAGGAAAAGGAAATGCGAGGGACAGGAGAAGGATCCCCGGATCCAGGAAAATTAAAAAACTGATCACCCCATCTCCCACGCGTGATAGAGAACGGAGAAGCCCCGACAGATGATGGGGGCCCTGGACTGGACCGGGGAAATTGCCTGATGTCCTGATCTATGACACAGCGAGCTTCCCCAACGAATAGCAAGTATGGGGGGAGCTTTGGCAAAAGTGCAACATCAATGAGGGGGTCGGGGGAGCAGGAGGGGGTCCAGAGTGTGAGACACATCTTGAAATGGGGCATGGCTGTGGCAGGCATGATGGTGGTCCAGTCAAGCACCAGGAATGGTTGAACATTTTGGCTGGGCGCCAGGAAAGTGGGGGGGACATGGGGAGTTATTGTGACATTTTGGCAGGGAGGGAGGGGGGCAGTTGGGGTCAGGCTCCACCCGGAGGGAAGGGGGATATGGGGGAGAAAGGGGAGGGGGGAAGCGAACAAAGGGAAACAGTGGTCTCAAGCTCACATCGAGCTTCACAAGCAGAGCATAAGCAAGGCAAGAAAGGTCTGTGGGACGTCCCAATGATGGCCACTAGAGGCAATCTCTATCTTGGGAATGGCTGAACACCTGCCGGTACTGGAGATGGGCTCCCTCAATGTCAGGGGAATGAACTCACCCACAAAAAGATCCCTGCTAGGCAGGGAATTTAGAAGGGCCAGGCTAGATCTGCTCTTCCTCCAGGAGACACACTGGGCGAGGGTGAAGGAACCATTTTTTCCGGGGTAGAGGGGTAGCGGAGGTAATTCACACCTCGTACAAAACAAAAGAAAGGGGGTGGCAATCATGATAGCTAGCGATTTAGGCTTCAAAACGGAGGCCTTCCTCAAAGCCCCAGAGGGTCGCTACTTACTAGTTAATTGAAAGTTCCAGGGAACCCGACTGACCACTGCAGTGGTCTACGGTCCGAAAGAAGGTCGGTGTTATTTTGGGAGGGGTAAGGGACAAATTTAAACTCTTAGTAGAAGGCATCCTAATTGTAGGAGGGGACTTCAACATGGTAATGGACCGCTTGAGAGACAGGAAAAGATTGGCACCCCAATCCCTCCAGGCCACGGACGACCCCATATCCCAGAGTTTCCACAAAATTACCTGTGAGATGGGTCTGGAAGACACGCTCCCGAGCTCGGTGGGGGGGACCCTCCATTCACTTACTATTCAAAAATCCACTGGACCTTCTCCAGGATTGATTATATCCTGGTAGACAACTCCCTGCCAGCCCACGTGAAAGATCATAGGGTGGACGCTGTCCACTTGTCTAATCATGACCTGGTAAGGATCACCTTAATGGGAGGTTGGGGCCGACAGCGAAGAGGCAGATGGAAATGTAACGATGCCCTGTTGAGGGACCCGGTAATTGCCAAAACGGTGCTAGAAAATATAACAGAATACTTTGAACTCAATGATAATGGGGAGGTTAGCCCTCATATTTTATGGTACGCATTCAAGGCCACCATTCGGGGGACTCTGATAAAAGTGGGGGCACAAAAGAAAAGGGAGAAGGACACACAGGAAAAGGCCCTTTGGGAAAAAAATAGAACTTCAGCCGGGGCGGGTCCCAAGCACGTCCATCATTCTAGGCCAAGCGGCGGCCCTTGATCAGTGTAAGACCCAATTAAAAGACCTTTTACTGTCCAAAACGGAAAGGAGCCTCCAATTCCTCAAACAAAAATATTACCAGAAGGGGGACAGGGCAGACAGAATGTTGGCGTGGAAACTGAGGTAAGCCCAGAAAAGTAAAATGGTAAAAGCCACAAAATCGGACGAAGGTGCCTTAAACCATGACAACCCGAGCATAGGCTGTGCCTTTAAAAGGTATTATGAGAAGCTATGCAAATCTGAATTTGACAGTAACAACACCCTAATTGATGATTTCCTGGGAAAGATCTCGATACCTGGTCTGGCTAGAGACACAGCATAGAACCTAGAGGCCCCTATAACGTATGAGGAAATTGTCCAGGTGAATAAGGCGATGAAGGGAGGTACTACACATGGGGAGGATGGGTTTTCAGTGAAATTCTATAAATTATTCCACTCTACCCTTGCCCCGCACCTGGCTAAAGTCTTCAACGCAGTCCTTACGGGGGGGGGGATCCTGCCTGAGACGATGATTGGGGCCATAATAGTGGTGTTACCAAAGGAGGGATAGGACCAGACAGAATGCTCCTCATACCGGCCTATATCATTACTCAGTACAGATGTTAAGATTCTGGCCAAGGTGCTCAGTAGACGGATCAAGGGGATAATGCCCACCCTGGTCCACAGGGACCAAGTGGGGTTCATTAGGGGACGCCAGGGATCGGATAACACCCGGAAGACCATAGACCTTATCCACCATGCCCGGGAATCAGACTTAAGTGTTAGCCTGCTTTCTCTCGACTCGGAGAAAGCCTTCGACAGAGTGGAATGGCGGTACATGATGGTCCTCCTACAAAGGATGGGAATCGGGGAGCATATGAGAAAATGGATAGCTGTCCTATACAGGGCCCCCACAGCGAAAATACAAGTAAACGGAGGAGCCAACGGTCTCCTTTAAACTTACCCAGGTGCCTTAGACAGGGATGCCCTCTGCCACCACTGATATACACACTTAAAATGGAACCCCTAGCGATAGCGGTGAGGACACTCCCAGACATACAGGGGATCTGTAGGGGCTGGGTAGAATTCAAACTCTCCCTGTTTGCAGACAACATCCAGGGCTACATAGTGGACCCCCACCGTTCACCCCCTGCCCCTTCTTGCCTTAATCGACACTTATGGGACCTTCTTGGGGCTGAAAATCAATAAATCTAAATCCATGTTGATGCCCCTGTGAGCACATGACCCGATTTTACATTCCACGGGATTAGGGTTCAAAAAACTGAATTTCGGTACGCAGGTGTCCTTGTCCCAAGAGACCTCTCGTCACTGGCCACAGCCAACTACAATCCCCTGTTAGCCAACATCAAGACAGATCTAACGCGATGGGGCGGTATGATCCTCTCATGGTATGGTCGTATGACGGCAGTGAAGATGAATATTCTGCGGAGACTACCTATTCACAGCCCTCCCCACGAAAGTTCCAGAATACATCTTTAGAGATCTCCAATCGGTGGTGCATGGATTAAATTGGCAGGGCAAGCCCTCAAGAACCAAGAAAGCCACCCTGACCCTTCCGAGGGCGGAAGGAGGCTTTGGCCTCCCCGACTTTCGTCACTATCACAAAGCGGCTCAACTCCAGGTCCTCCAGGAGTACATGAAAGATGATAAGGGTACATACTGGACCTACCTGGAAGATATGGACACCCATCTGCTCAAAATAAGGGATCTCCTGTGGGCCCCACGTAAGGATATTCCGAGTAGATTATGCGACCACCTCACGCTAGTAGTACTGTGGTCCCTATGGCAGAAGGGTGCACAAACAGAATACCTCTCTACATGGCCCTCCCCAATGATATCATTATGGGGCCAAGTACTTGGGTTGGGAGACAGGGGTTTCCAAAATGCACAGAACTGGTCGGAGAAAGGTTTGGAAAGGGCGGGACAATTATTCCAGGAGGGAGAATTCCTAGCCTTCGAAGAGGTGGTTGAGGCCCTGGGACCCAATATGATTATGGTATTTGAGTATCTGAGATTGAAGGGTCGTCTGTGTGACCAGAAATGGGGAGATAATCTCAAGATACCCCTAACCCCTTTCTAGAGAGCGTTCGATTGAGCCGGCACAAGGAGGGGGATGGTATCTAAGTTATATAAAGTAATCAACACCAACAACTTAAAAGAAAGACGAGGGTTCCGCCAATACTGGAATGACCTAGCGGGAGAGGAAGTCACAGATGAGGTATGGGGATGAGGTATGGGGTCTTCAGGATAGCATTCCACTGGAATCTTTTCACAGCTGACATGGAGCATAATTTCAAGGTGCTCCAGGGCTGGCACAGGGACCCCTTTAAGATATCCAAAATGTTCCCAGGAGCCTCCCCACGATGCCCAAAAGGGTGTGGCTTTATAGGCTCGAGGACCCCCATGTAGTGGCATCGCCCTCAGTTACAAACATATTGGTGAAACCTGCGGGGGTGGATGGCCGAGGTTACAGAGCAAACACTCCCACAGGACCCACTGACTATGCTATATTCTTACCACTGAGAGACTCGGAAATATACAGATACCACAGAACGTGGACGATCATGTTACGGGTGGGGAGGGTAGCCCTGGCCCAGAAGTGGAAGAGCCCAGTGACCCCCAGCAAAGATGAATGGCTGTCAAAAGTGAAAAATATGTTTTTAATGGACAAACTAACGGCCATGGTGAATGACAAATTGGGCACTTTCTGGGCAACCTGGGATGGGCAGGGCACTGAGGGAAGGAACACTGGCAAACGCTATAAAACAAGGAGCTGTGGTCATCAGCGCAGGGCTGATAAATGAGGGGGGAAGAGGAAGTTGCCAGAGGGAAGAGAGCCAAAAATACCTAGCTCGATATATAGAGGTAACAAGACGCTTTGTGATGATTCACCACACCAAGATCCCAAGCCTGGAAGCGTCATCCCCCGGAAGGGGTAGAGGACCGGCAGCGAACTATAACCAAATCGACACGTCTAACATTATGCAAGAAACTACTGTTGCCGTTTTTGGGATGGGGGAGGGTAGGCGAAACGTGAAGTTTACCAAGGACAGCCTTAAGGTTCAAGAATAAGTGTACTGATGGTCCTTGTTTTTGTTTGTTTAAAATGCTAATAAAAATCTAAAGTAAAAAAGAAAAATGCCATGCCAGAATAAGAACAAACTTTCTAATTGGTTCCAATGTAGGCCATTCTAGACACTTATCATGCTTGATTTATTATGGATGCACATTAAAAATAGAACAGTAGTGCCCCCCTCCTGCCCTTATCCCCTCACCTGCCAAAATTAGCTTTTCGGCCCGGTACAAATACAAGCACACACATTCATGCAACATTCACTCACTCATTTACACGTACACCCATACACTATGTACTCAATCATTCACACGAGCACCCAGCCACCCTTACATCACTCACTCTTTCACACACATTACATACATAACACACCCTTACATGTAGGCAAGCATACATACATTCTATTAGAAATTCCACACCCAATGGGTCCCCTTCAGGAAAATGCACTTAGAATTAAATGATTTCCTGTGCGGTGCCAAACGGCAGCACTCTGTAGCTGCAAAACAAATACGTTCTTTCTGAAGTCTGACCACCTCTATCACTCGCTCCAAATGGAATAATGTATTTCTGAAGTCTGAGTGCATGCACTCACAATTTAGAATGAATTTCTTTCTTTCTGAACTCTTGGGGCATCCCCCAGGACATGCGGCTGCAAGGGCTCTGCTGCACCACTGCAAACGACCTATGTGAGGAGCAAAGCAAGGGGTGCTTATCAGCGTAAGTTATTAATGGAAGTGAGGATTGCATCATAGAGGGATGATCGTACCAGTGATAAAAATATTTGTAGGTGACCAATTGCGTGTGTAATTTCTAATAGAACGTATTAGGAAGGCCATCGGGGCCGGAGCTTTACCCTTAGTGAGGTGCTTAATAACAGCATGACTTTCATCTTTCGTAAAAGGAGCTTTCAGTAATTATCTTCTGGTGCCAATCGAGGAGCGAACTCCTGAGAGGAAAGACTGTTGTGCTCCTGGGGCGGTGTATTCCTGCGTATATAAATCCTGATAAAAGCATTTAATCAGATCTAACTTGTCTTTGTCCTTATAAACTAAACCGCCTCCCTGTGACCCCGAGAAAGTATTTGATTACGTGCATTGTTCCCTTAACTTAAAGCCAAAATCTGCATGCTTTTTCACAGTGCTCATTGTGAATTTGTTTAGTACGAAGTAAGGCCGGAGTATTTTTATACGCTTTTAATGTTGCCAATTTGCCCGTGATAGTGTTCATTTGCTGCAGGATTTTGGCTCCTCCGAATTTTTGATGGCCAATATCTAAAGAATAACTAAATGCCAAAGCGTGCCCTTGGAATTTGGTTAAAGACTAGATACCCTAGTGCCTAGGGCTTTACCATTGTGTTTGGATTAACATTAAGAATGTAGAAGGATTCAATTAGGGATAATTTTTGTTTGTAGGTCTCTTTTGGTTAAAATAAAGTGGTACCCACCTTTTTCCATTTTTGTTACTATAGCTAATGAATACAATTTTCTTCTAAAGATGATATCTCGCTTCTTTGAACTTATTGCTGGGAGAAACTGAGACTAATACATTACCCCCTTATGACCACCTTAGCAGCATCCCAAATATTTATCAAGACCGGTTCTCCCTAGAATTATTCTCAAAATATCATTGAATTTAGTCAGTGATCTTAACAGACATCTGAGGGTCTCTGAGTAGGCATTCCTTTAATTTGTACTCCTCTCCCTGTCTCTGATGTCCTGGGATTCTCAGCAATCGTGCCACCAGTGAATGATCTGAAAGAGAGGGTAACCCGATAGAGGCCTCAGCTGCCCCTGTTACACCCGCAGCTGATGTAAGGAGATAGTCCAATCATAAATAAACACTGTGAACATGTGAAAAAAGAGAAATGTCTTCCGGGAGGTTGTAGCTGCGATCATGTGTCAATCAATTGTAAGTCAGCCAACCCATTAGATAATTCTTTCAATGCCTATTAAGGCACACAATTTTATGGTATTTCTTTTTGCACTGTTTCCATCTGTACTAATCCATATTTATGTTGTATGTTCTATATTTATCCTCTTTTGCTTTTTTTAAACAAATTAAAATTGGTATTTTTACACATGTGTACAAATGAAAGAAAGATTTATAAAAAATATTCACCCCTACTGCCAAACGGTACACAAATGGAACTTGGTTCTTGCACTTTAAAGACAAATGCATTCTTGGCTACTACTGTGATTGCTGCTTACCTGGGACATGTTGACAGAAATGTAAACAACGTCAAATGTGAATTGTTTTAGTTTACCCATGGTGCCAGCTAACAGAATTATTTGTCTTCTAGGCATGACTGGCAGCATGGGGATCCAACCATGGAGATCTGTTTTTCTTTTTTCAGTTTTTATAAATAAGTACAGATGGACAACCACTTGATTCTGTCTGTATTTATGCGTAAAGATTCGTAAAAATGGAACACGTGTGGCCTTACTTATCAGTAAAGGGTGCAGTGGGGATGGAGCTGGAATTCTCAGGATTGGGAACAAAATTCCAGTTTCCTCCCACTATAAATACGCTCAGAGTGAAATTTGTAATCCGAGGAAAGGCCTCTGGAAGAAGATAGTCTTCATTGTTATTAGGGCTCTATATGAAGAATGTTGACAGAATTTTGTCTCTTAACCACCCTTCAAGGCCAGGCATCCATCCAAACCCATAACTGAGAAGTTCAATGAGGCTCTCAATAAAAGGGCCACTCCTCTCTGTTTCACTAGAGCCGAGGAATGGAATTGGAGGGTGAATGATTTAGATCTGAAGCAATATTCTTCATGCTGCCTGGGGTAAAGTTCCTGTATGGAAAATATATCTGCATTCAAAGCCGTCAACCAGTGAGTAGAGATTTCCTTTCCCGTGGGTGGGGAGGGATGTGTTCAGCCCTTGTACATTTAGGGAAATTAATGTAATGTTAGGCCCATTCAGCCTGTGTATAAGATTATATTTAAGAAATAATGTGAGACCACTGTTGAAATCTAATAGACCAATAATGGTAAATCTGTGAAAAGGCACCAAAGAACAGACTGAAACCTTGAACTGTATTTAGGAAAGTCACAAGATAAATGTGTGCCAGTATTCGGTTCTGCCTCCAGTGTCCTTGTCATGGCGAACGCATCTTCCGACTGGATGGTCTTCCTCTTAAAAGTAAATATGATGCAAAAAAGAAAGCCCCACTAGTAGGAAATAAATCTTTTTCTGTTGGTGATGCTTTGTGATTTCACAGTATGACTTCCTACGCATGAAGGCAGCTAAAGCCAGTCCCCCAGACACTTGTAATGTGTAGTCCTGAAAATTAATTTCATTTTGGTAACACATTTAAGATATGAGTTGCTCTTTTTCTTTATAGTGGTGAAAGCTCGTCAGGATGTCTGGTGTAAGGCCTCATGTGGATTAAAAAGCAAAGTAAACTCTGAGTGTGATCAAATATGATATCTCTATTTGGATGCGTTCAATATGGTATGGGAACATTACACATAACTCTCCAGATCTGAATCAGGAATATAAAGACTTTGAGTAGGTATTAAGAAGAGTGCCATTCTGAGATTTAACACTGTTTGAGTCGTTTGTTTGTTTTGTGTTTTTCAGGAATTGAGTAGTCCGACATATTTGTCTCTCCCCTAAAGTAACCGTTGTCAAGTGACTTTGTAGAAGAGTGACACGGTAAGCCTTAGTTCAGGAAACTTAGGTGCTGACTGAGTAGTACAACAGCAAAGTGCAAAATACTGACTGTTGTTTCTTGTTATTTTTCCTTTATTCTGTTTCCCCAGGTCAAGAATTGTGTGGCGCAGTGTTAATTGTAATTTGTAAACATCACTTAGAGTGAGGAGTTTAATAATGTTGAACCAGCCTTAGATGAAGAGAGATGGTTTAAGGGTACAGATGGTCCCCCTGATGAAGTTCTAAAGCATTTTTTTGAATAAAAGTTTGTTGAACGAAACATGTTGGGCAATTAAGGTTATTGTGATTTAGTGACAATATATGAATAATATTGAAATTTGAGCTGGAATTCAGCCCAGGGTAGCACTGAATGGAGTAGGAATGCACTGAATAGACGATATACTTTAGAAGTGGTATCCTTTAGCAAAAGGGAACCATTTAGCTACTCACCATTATGTCTCTTGAGGCAGAGTGTTCTCCTTCAAAGTACTGTACATTACTTAGCTTTGTATAGGCAGGATGTCACAGGGTTGAGCACAACACAGGTTGTTTTATGTATGGGAATTGTTTTATAAGAAATTTTGTAAAAGGGTTTTTAGGAATTTTTGCAATTTTAAAATAATTTTTTATGGAGTGGAATAATGTTATATAATGTTTTGTGATTTATATGAAATTCTAATTGTGATATATTAATTGTGTGTTGACTTAGTACCTATTGGTTAAAAGTACTAGGTTTTTTTTGACCTGGTGAATACAAGAAGGGGTAACAGGTTAACGTGGTTTGATCCTTGGTTGAAGGATTGTCCTGAATTTGTTCTTAAGACCTGGTCATCACGTCGTTAAAATAGCTCAACGTCTCTATACGGTGGTTGTATAGTGGTGAAAGCTCATCAGGATGTCTGGTGTAAGGCCTCATGTAGATTAAAAAGCAAAGTAAACTCTGAATGTGATCAGATATCGCTATTTGGATGAGTTCTATATGGTATGGGAACATTTCACATAACTCTCCAGATCTGAATCAGGAATACATTTTGAAATGCCTCTAATGCAAGCAAATTTTGTTCGGGATTTGTGCCCCTGCTCCTCTAGCTTGACTATGAGTTGTTCTCAGTGGAATTCCACAACTTCCACTCTTCATCAACTCTGATTGACTGAACATAGTGTCTGCGTTTTCCACGTCAAATACTGTAATAAAGTGCATTGGATGTAGTAAAGCTGAGACTCGAGACACAGACCTGCTGTGGAGTCATTGTTGTTTGATCCAGGCAGCTTTATTTACATAGTTAGACATGTACATCATCCAGTTTCTCTTGAGGGTATTTACAGTGGACAGGAGACAAGACATAACTGTATAGCAGGAAAACCCACTGGCCATCCTTCACACTCCAGCTCAGGCCCCCAACTGACACTCACAGAACATTCACTCACAGATCCACCCAACATTCTCCTGAGCTGCATTCATGCACCAACATTCTAACATCAAGCACTCCAGGCCAGTGACATAAGACAAGACTATATTATAACAAAGACTCTTATCCAATTAATGTTGCCGATCGTCTGTTTCTATTCGAGTGTAGGGTATTTCAGACTTAAATTCAGTCGAGATGTCTTTAAATTGGAGAGACGCTGCTGCATAGTTTTAAGTGCTCACTGTTGAGTTTGTTTTGCCTCAAGTAAACCTGTCTCGTCTTCTGTTTGTTGGAGTCATTTTGTCATCGGTCATTTTGGCCTATTCCTGAGCAACCATAAAATCTTTGATGTTGGAGTTCTGGTTTGCTTAGCTTTCTCCCTGCCATCTTCGAGATGATCAGAATGTATATAGTGTTCCAAATGAAGATGTAAAAGAGAAAATAGACTGGAACTACCGCTGAGTGCAGATGCTAGGATTGTACAGTGATAACTCGGAGGAACCTTTCAGATAGCCGAGTTCCCCACAGGACATTTGGAAGCGGGCTCTTAACGCTGCTATGTAAGATCTCATGTGGCATTCGTTTGCTGCAGATCACCTACTTTTTGGGGTGTTGGTACAGGGACTGACTGAACAGCAACTGCAGAGCGCTGCAGGACCCCCGGATCCCCATAGCGAGGGAACACCACCAGTGCTTGCCACAACCTCGAGGAGACAGCAGTGATGTGGAGACTGACCACTGGTCCCTAACGCAGGTGGAAGAAACTAGTATATGGAGCCAGTCGGGCTCCCCAACGGGCGGTTCCCACCCCACACAGCCCCAAACCCTCTGGCAATCTTACTTCCTACCTTCAGTCCCCAAGAGGACTTCCTGGGTCAGGAGCCGCTCTTCTCTGCCTTAGAGGTGGGTGAACTGTCGCATTGCATTCCAGGGGGGATCAGAGTTTGTGCTGCTGTGGTTGCTGTGTTTAGTTGATAAAGGTGGTCTCAATGGTGGGGTCTCAAGGGATAGTCGGCAAGTCCTCAAATTACTTGTCACCATCGGGAAGTCTGCAAAGCCACGCTCCCTTTCTTCAATTACTTCTGAGCAGTGTAGCACTGGCAGATGAACACACTAACAAGTTGTTACATTGAGTTTCAGGGACACAACTCCTTTATCAGATTTCTTCAACTGCCTACACTGTACCACAGAGCATAATAAGATTTCTTCAACTGCCTACACTGTACCACAGAGCATAATAAGATTTCTTCAACTGCCTACACTGTACCACAGAGCATAATGCTTGTGGAAGTCTCCCTCGCTCAGGAGCCGAGAGAAGACGCCTCTTGGTTGCCTGGCCTAGCCAGAGAGATGATGAGGAGTAGAAGGGTTTATGTTGCTTCCGATGACTCTGGACAGAAAAATGTAAAGATAGTTTGCCACCACCAACGTTTGTGTACATCAGCGCCCTCAAAATAATATCCTTGTCTGTCACGCGAGTCGCACACATGCATGATTCTGTCGCTCCTAGGCTGCAGAACAGGTTAAGGAATATGACGCTAGTGTATTTTTAAATCTACGCCAACACTGCACTCAACCACCCACACTTGTGCCTGTATCCAACACCCTGACATAATAAAGAACTGACTGTCCACGACCTGGAGCCAGATAAAAGTGGAAGAAACTCTGAATACAAGGTGGATTCATTTGGGGAAGGTGACCAGAAAAAGGAAAAGACCCGGCAATGTGCTACCTGAAACCACTGATGTTAACAGACAGATGAAGTGATGAGACAACTGGAGTAGAGAATTGTACCATATTCTCTTTTTCTTTTCTTGTAAAAATTTTTTGTAAATTATAACAAGTAAAATAAAAAAAATAAAAAAAGTGGAAGAAACAGCTTTTCCTCAAGTCGCAACAGATCAGATAGTTAGAATTAGGAGCAGTAGAATCGCCTTTTTTCTGTAGAAGTACTGTACTGTACTGTACTAACGAACCATAAGTCGGGAATCTCTGATGTTATGATTATTTCCTTAAACATTTGTAGGTAGTTTGTCTCTCACCAGTCATGGAATTATTTTGTGTTCATTGGGAATCTGGTTTAACCCTGGAATTTCTCCTTTTCTGAATATTTTAATTGCCGTCTCTAGTGAGTTCTTATTGATCAAGAATGCTCGCTCTGGTCCTACTTTCAGCTTCCAAGTCCATTCCTGGATTAAAAGACATTCTCTCATTCGTGGTTGGCCAAATCTGTGGTGGTCTGAGGGTCATTAAACATTTAAACGACAAAATTCCTCTTACTTTAGATCACCTTATTCCGTTTTTTAAGCGTTGTTTTTGTATGATTTGCTGTGATTTTTCATTGTTTCTGAAGAGGTGCTTCATTACAGGTTGTTGAGTAATGCTTGATTTACAACCGCACAATCGTTGTCCTACTAAGGTTCAGCATATCTGTTTGTTTCCCCAGAAAGAGACACTGTGGCCATGACTATGGAGTTTCTAGGAGATCATTATGGACGGGGACCCATCTTTCCTTAGTACTATGTGTGCCATTTGTTTTAATGATGTAAAAGTCCATTAAGTTTGCGTTCCTGGAAACATGCCTCCTGTTCTTCCCTTTGTACATAGGGCCATCGAAGACAAATCTATTTCTTATGCCCAAGTTTCCTCTTGGGTCGATGATTTTTCTTTCAGTGGTGCTTTTTGGAGTATCAGTCAATTAAAGCTAAATTGGAGTTACCCAAAACTGAAACTTCCAGAATGCATCGGTTTGTGCAATGAAAGTTTGGGGCTAGAAATTGTGTGTCCCGGCAACATGGTGTTCTTCATACAGCCAGAGCCTAAACAGTAAAAGGGGTGGGGGACCATAGCATACCCTATCTTTATTGTCATCAGGGCTTCATTTAGTTTAATCTTTAAGGAAAGGAAAAATTAGATACCCTCTGGATCTCACTTTAGGGTACCCTTAGTGCTCTCTTCAAAGAGCATATGATATACAGTGAGGATGCTTCCCTGGCTAGCTTTACAGTACCACCATACTCCCATCCCCAGCCCCTTCAATGTTGTTAGCAGGCCCTCTATGGACTGAAGGCCAAATTCTGAGTTTAACTGTAATTGCATCAGAATTGCTGCCAAATTCCTTTTTCTGTTACAGCCACCTGATCCAGGGGATTTGTCATGGGATTATGAGTAGATAGTAGTTCGTCCCCCATGTTTGGCGTTCATAGGACTCCTTGGTGATTTTGGTGGATTTACAGCTAGCTGTAATTCCACTGTTGTAAAGCTGGTGATTTTTTGATTCACTTCCCTGCTTGGATATAGACAATGTGGGAAACTGCCCGTAAAGTGGTGGTAATTCTGATACTGCCTTTTTTTCCATACTGCCAAATTCGTAATGAGGCCCTGTATTCCAAGGATAGTTTACGCACACCTTACATCCAGAGTCTGTGGAGCATGTATCAGCAGTTGTATTACCGCCCTGCCTTATCGAACATAAGACCTCAAGTACCCACCAGGTTACTGCCAAACGGCCTTCCTCCAGTCTGAGCTATACGTGGCGGTAGCTTATGTACCTCTAAATGATCTGAAGTCCCACTGGAAAACCTTCAAGGTTCTCTTTAGCTAAAGCCTAAGGAGATCTAATGGGAGGGATCTCTTGACAATTCTTTGACTTCCTGGTCAAAATAAAAAACATATCTTGAGCATTGACTGAGCAAGCAAACTGCTTCCAAAATGCCTTATTTAAATATTTACTAAGCCCTACACCATACATGCCAACATTTTGCAGCACTGGGGGAGCGGGAGAATTGAATGTTTCCATTTGCTTGTATTGGGTTAGAATTATTTTCTGGACTAAGCTAAATAATAGTTACATTTTTTAAAGCAAAATCTCCCACCTCAATGGTGAAGGTTGGCACGTATGCTCCCAGACATGTAGAAGAGGAGCAAAATGTAAATTAGGTCAATAGTGAGTGGCAATCTTCTAATGTAGTTTACTGCATGCTTACAGAATGAATTGCTTGTACAAGAGGCGTGGTTGGTCACAGCTTGGTAACTGTTTGGTAAGTGATGAAGTAATGGTAAGCAAGTATTTCTCTTTGTCGATGGCTCCCATTACATAGCCCGCATACTTACCAATCCTACAGATTTAGGCAGTAGGCTACTGCTTTTTAAGCAGTCCTACCGCCCACAGATTTGGGTGACAGATCCTACTGCTTTTGACAGTGCCAGGTACTTTATGTCACTCTAAGGCAGGCTGGTAGGAGATTACTTTAATGGGGCTCAGACCAATCCACTACCTGACAGCTACGTGGCTCTGTCCTGCACTCTTGCCGGGACATTGGGTGAACCACCAGTGAAGGCAAGTGGAAGAGTGTAACACCATCACACAGAATCTGCCTATCACACTGAGCGGGGTATCAGTCTCCATGTCATTCAGTGTTCAACTTGCACTGCAGGAATACATATGTATTGCCCAGGCTGCTGCTACAGAGCACTGGCAAATGTTGCCTACCAGCTCTGTGTGATTGATTACCTTCTGTGTAATTGAATTTGATGTTAACTTACCATTCAGAATTATACAGTTTTAACATTTGAACATCTTTCCATGTTGTGTTTTTTGATGGGTTGTGTATTTTAGAATGCTTCAATGCTGCCCACAATGTATGTTTTGAATTTTTCTGTGATGTCATTGTTATGGGAATTATTATTTTTGAAACTTGAAAAATCCTACATCTTTTCGGTCACAGAATGTTGGCAAGTATGAGCCCGTCAAATATCCTCCTCCCATTCTCAGGCCCATGGGGATGGAGGATTACAAGCCCTGCCCACTAGCCTGGTCACCCCCTTAAGGACACCTGAAGGCTCCCTTTCACCCAGAGTCAGGGCTCTAAGATTATCGGTGTCCTAACAACGCCCAGCTCGTCACTCTTTCCAAGGTCGTTCTTTGGCCCCTGACGGCGTCCCTTAAACCTGAGCCACACAGGGTGGGCCACTGTGCTCCCTAGGGGGCCTCTTCCCCGCACGCGCCTCAATCATTCCTGTTTAAAGCGTTCCTCTCCACCGGAACTCGCGCTCTAATGAAAAGAGGTCATATGCAAATAAAGGATGGCACAGTCCACCAATCAGCCGCGCGGGCGAGTGCCTTTCCGCCAATAGGCGGCCGCCGCTGCTAGAGTATTTATAGCGGCGCGTCACAAAGCCTCCTGTTCAGTGTCATTGCGGACGGCGGCGGCGGCGCGAGGTGCAAGCGCAGGCGGGCGGGCGGACAAGGCACTGCGGCCGCCGAGGGCACCGAGCAAACACGCTGCTGCTACCAGGCTGCGCGGGCATCGCCGAGCACCCACCTCTGCGCGCGCACTCGCACGCTCTGCTGGTAAATAATGCACACCATTATCATCATTATAATAACGCCTTCTCCTTTCAGGTGCTCCATGCTATGTTTTCTATTATCATTTTAATTATTTCTTCACTGTTTCACAGGCTGCAGATTTCTGAAATGGAGTTTTTAAAAAGAAATCAGTTGTGTGATGAAATCATATTTTTATTCTCGTGATGTGCCGTTTTTGTAGTACAATACCTTTCAGCTGTGACTTCTTTTTCGCTTGTTTCATTTTTCTGAATGTGATGGTTTCCGAGAAGAAGAAAAAGCGCTTGTAGGACAGTCAGGCCGAGTAGGCGCTTTTATTTATGGGACAAGTATCTATTTTCGTCATCCACAGACATAGATTTTGAAAATACATTATATTTTCTTCCTGGTTGTGAGAACAGATAACATTACATTTCGCTTTTTTCAGAATACAGACAGTTATTTAAAGAAACATTTAATCTCCATGATCCAACAAGTTTATTTTTCCAGCACGCACTATTGCTTCTTGGCACTAGCAGTACCTGCCAGCACAATGAATGCTGCAATCCTTTAAGCTCTACGAATATAGCCCACTTTTAAAGTACACATATTTTTTTTCACCGTGGTGGTAGATACATTTGAGCAAAAACTATTTTGTTGTAAATCCTCTTCGGAACGCTGAGCACCAGCCTTTTGCAGATGTGGGATTGGTGGGTGGGGGGTGGGGGTGGGTGGGGGGGAAGGTACACGGAGATACATTAATTTGTCCAGGATCACACCATGGGATTAGAGTAGCCGGGATTGTAACAACAAATTCCATATTTAGACGTTACACACGATCAAATATTTAAAACTATATCAAGTCACACAATTCTGCGCGAAGTAGAGCACAGCGCCATTTACTGTGTCATAATGGCATAGACCTTCTTGCTATGCCGACATCCATAGCGCTAAAAACGTTTACGTTGTGAGGTGTACTCAGTCTGACATTGAAATACATGTTGGTCTAACTTGAACGTTGTATTGTACTGAGTGTGACAAGATGGATTATTTTGCTGTGTTTTTTTTCTTCGTTGTTACATACGTTAAAACCGCCAAACCTCTGTAAAAATACGGGTCACTCCAGGACTGTGGATGTGTGATGTCATCAAGCGAGGGGTGCCGATGGGTTTGTGACTTCATTCACAAACATTTGAAGCTGGAAAGTTTCATCCCGAGAAATGTCATTGTGGCAATTTGTTCCTGCTTTTCATTTTAATGGGAGAGTCCCCCTAGATCCCCCCACCCCTTCATATATATGCATTTTAAGTTTACCACCATGATGAAAATTATTGGGTGAAACTGATCACTTCCACGTTTTTCATGGTCAAACCTCTGAAAACGGTGCGAGATCTGGACCATGAGTTACTATGAGGCGGCTGCAGTTTCTTCAAGGAATGCTGCGATGTGAAACTTGAGCGCTTTCAGCACTTGCGCAGTCTGGCTTCCCAAGAAGATATGGGTGGGGGGCGGTGTGGAGAGATCCAACAGTTTCTAATCCACAATTCCTATGTTCTTGCTGACAGGTTTGGGAAGACTTCTGAGCATCTTCCAAAGGTTGGCAAAAGTCACAGAGAGCAGTGGGGTGGTTATATGACATCTCTGGGGGGTTTATCAAACAAGTGCCTCTTGGGGAGTTATAAACTCGTCCTCAGGTGCCCAAAATAGGACATGTATATCCATCCATAGGCAAAATAGTCTGCTTGTAAGGATTGTATATATGCAGTAGTTCCTAAGGGAACTCAGTTTTTTGAGTATTTAAAGTGCTGATAGCTATACCAATGACGTTTAAAAGAAAATCCCAGGATCTGACTTGTTCCCCGTGACCTGTAGTCTTCTGTGACCTAAGCCGGGGACAGCGTGGAGACGAAACGACAATGGTGAGGGGTTTAAACCACTAGACCTTCAGAAGTATAGTGTCTGCATTGATACAGTCGAAGCACTAGGGCAAGGGTATGGAAGATATCTATTCTTTACAGGGATCAACATTACAGGAAGTGGTGGTATGAAAAGGTAAACGGCGGGGTGTTTGGGTGGTGAAATTGGCGGGCATGAAGGTTGCGGTGGTGCTTGTCTGATATTGCATTGGTATTTCAATGCCTCTAGCTTCAACAATCTTGTGAATTATGCAGTTCCTTTGCGCGAAGGTGTCATTAAGTACCAAGAAACGTTGCATGAGGTGGCAGCCAGCAATTTCTGAAATGGCTTTGGTATTTTCATTGCTTGACAGGTGGTTAGTGGGCAGTGCCTTCATTTTCAGGCCAGCCTTGGCAATCTATACGATTGTGCATTTCAATTTTCCTGGAACTAGGGATTGGGAAGTTTACTTCCTGTTCCGTGGAGTCTGTTCAGGCTGAGGTTATTGTGAGGCGCTACAGCGATCGGATGTGCTGGATTCAGTGTAGATTCATCATGCATTTCATTTTTCATAAGGTTTCAGGATTTACGGGCAGCTCACAGTGACCGCTCGAGTTCCATCTCCAATCTCTAACAGTCTTCCTCCCCTCGCGACACTTAAGCATGTATTGGAAGGGCTCCAGGAGGCAACAGACTGGTTCGCTAAGGAGCTCAGAACATTACAGAATGGAATAAAGGGAAGGATCTGCAAGGGCCACAAGAGGTAATAAGGGGCATACGCACAGGGACCTGGGCATCGTGAACCATGGCCTTCGCCTTACCATCCTGTCCATTCCATCACATCCCAATTATCCAAAATGCTGATGCTTGCCCTTCCCGTCAAGGCAGGACAAAGCTTGGTGGTGGGTTTGTGCCCTCTCGGTTTCACAAGCGGTACGTTTTGTCACTGTGTGCCGGGGTACCAGCCTATAACTGGAAATGCCTTCCAGAACCGTCCTAAACCAGTCTCCTCCCTTGTTAACATGCATGCATATCACATCCATCAAAGTCCTATTGAACAACTATTCCCCTGAGATTGGTACAAGGCAGTTACCGAGTGCTGAATCTTCCCAGTATTACTTGCTGTGGGCTATTGTTGGAGACCAGCTTCTTTGGAACTCATTTTCTACAAAACACAGTCTCCAGAACGTTTATGAACTACCTTGTAGTGGTTTCCCATATAACTTTAACCCCTTGCCACTTTGAAAATGTATCCACGAGAAGACCAGGTGTATGTCTCGTGACCTCTTCAAGTTAAAGGGCCCTGCAAGGAACACAGCAAACGCCTCCTGTGACACTGTGGGAGGCGGTGACGCCCTCATTGGAGTACATATGAATAGAATGTTATCACTGCTCGAACAGTCAACACACTCCTACTTCCATGAACCCGTTTTTCTATAGCCAGCCACCAAAGATCTTCTCTTTTCAAAAACTTGGAACTGGCAGTGCCTACATTTTCTTCATGGTCCAGCTCAACTGCACGCCCTTGCATGCCTTCAGAGTCGGACACACCAAGTTTGTGTCCTCTAGTTAACCTACCCACCTCAATAAGTTCTTCTCTTATCCTCAAATGATTTAAACTCCAGTCCCACTTCATATATGGGCCACCTCTCCAGCATGTACTCTTCCCTTTCACATAACTCCTCCTCACAGCCGCGGTCCTACTTTTACTCTCCATCAAAAATATCTTTACTGCTTCTCCCACATCCAACACAAAGGCATCATCTTGTTATGCGTTCAAATAGCATTCCTCGAAAAGGCCTGCACTACCACATATATATTCCTTCAACCACATGCTCAACTTCAAAATATAGTCATTCCAACACAGTGATCGACTTCACGATCTTTCAAGATACCCCCCATAGAACCCTCCCAATTGAAGATAGGCGCCAATAGTTTGTTTTTCCAAACCATGAAGTTCCTTCCCGACAGGTACGTTTTGAATTTGATGGCCCATTGGCAAGAAAGTGCTTCTAGCTCAATGACCGAGTAGCGACTCTTGGCCCCCTTGAGAACTCATGTTTCAAATACAATTAAATATTCATGCCTCCCATCATATTACTTCAGTATAGTGCAAAGACCAGTCCCCCTGGTGTCCGTGTAATCCATTGTAAACTGATAATCATCAAATGAGGAAAGATTTGGAGCCTTAGCCATCTCTTTCTTGATATAGTTGAACTTCTTCCCTCGCAAAATGCTAACCATACAAGAAATATTTATGCTGGTAAATGTTCTCAATACCTTCTTGATGAATTTGGATTACAATTCCCCTATACCGACGAATGAGATTATCCCCTTTTTGACAGGCGTGGGCATTCCTGTAATGGCTGGCACAGCATCTAGATTCAGTGGAGCCCCTTTTGCTGATAGTTCGTGCCGTTACCACGCTTTGGCAAAATGTGCATGTTTCCAAACCGACTGACAGACTAGCATCACAAAGAATTATGTGCCCACTCCCAGCCCCTTCAAACGTGAGTCATGTTCTGCCTTGTTTTGCGCCCGGCTAACCCCTTGCAAATCTCTAAGAGCTCTAATGCATTATTTTCAGAAATGCACTGGCTGCTGAAACAAGACATAAGGGAATGTTCCTGCACTTGAAAAGTCCCTACAGGGTGATAAAGGCATAGTCAGGATGCAGTCACGCCTGATGGTGTAAGCTGCTTTGAGGTCAACAAGGGAAAACTTCATTATGCCCTGGATTGTGATAAGCTCATAGATCTTGGGCAAAAAGAAAGTTTCCACAACCACATTCTTATTAAGATTTCTTAGCTCAATACACAACATGACATTGCCATTCCCTTTCCTCACCACCACAATGCGATGAATCCATTCTAAAACATCTGCTTTTTAATAATGCCTTCTCATTCTACCCTACACTAGTGCTAAGCAAACTCCCTTTAGGAGGATAATGGGTACTACTGTAACACCTGCCCTCACTGGAATGGCATTGCTCTTGTGCCTTATGGAACACACAAACCCCTGGGGAGACACCCCAGGGGTTTGTGTGTTCAGGTCCTGAGGACCTGAGGTGTTTCCTGGTTTTCATTTTGTGTCTGTGACCTATTCATGACATCACTCGTGTCCTATGTGCCTGTGTATATGTGCCCTGTTATCTCTTGAGTCTGTACTGTCATGGAAAATCACCCGCAGACTCTCCTGGTGGAATTGGCAAATGTCTTTAATAACAATCCGCAACGCCAGCATACACAGAATCACACCAACCCAATGACGGTACGAGTCTCGGCGCAGCAACCACACTCCCCCCCAAGGCACAGAGCTCTTATACAGCATAGTATAAAAACTAGTCCCATTCCATTGATAAGGCATTTCAATGGGAAGGAGGGGCAGACATGGCATGAGATTGTCAAGCAACGATGTTTCAGGTGAAAGTTCAGTCTCAGCATACAAGTCTTGGGCAGAAGCTACGTTCTCACGCTTGGGAGACACAATCCAGATGTCAGTCGAAGACATTTTATGCTACTTTGCTTTTCCTGCTGTGCAAGCTACTGCTTGGATAGCCACTCGCTTCGGGGCACTCGGTCCCGCTTGCTAAATGGCTTCCTCCATCTGCAGAAGCTGTCTTGCCTAGAAAGGCGTCTCGCTAAAACACGCTTATATATGCCAAAAGGGAAAGACCTCGGATGCGAAGGACTATGGAAGCGAGCACGGGTAGGCAGTAAGTGGTAAAACCTTCAGGGTTAAGACATGTGCATTAGAACACAGGGCTTGCACTGCAATGGCAATAAGGAACTGTTAACCATGGCAGTTAGCACAGGCTGCATTATCATTATAAAGGCAGTAAAGTGTCTGGGGAGTTCATTAACACGTTTCAATACTCAGTTTCCCCCACACTACAGATCCTTTGCATTATTCTGTTCATGTCCTGGATTTCTTACTGAGCCGTTGTGTTGTATAGTGGAGCCCTCGTGCCAATAAGCCCCTATGGGCATGCAATGTGTGGGAGAGCAAGGGCAAGAGGCGGGAGATGGTTAGAGAATGAGCAGAGTTCTTTGCCATTTCAATGGCTTGACATCTGGTTGGTAGACAATGGGCCCGAGTCACAGAAGCGTTTTATGATGGCGCAATCCCAGAGGAGAACGTTCTGTGAATCGAGCCCAATGTCTTAATTTCCAGGCTTGCCTTCACAATCTGTAGGAATGTTATTTGTGTCTTTCGATTTTCCTGGAATCGGGGCTTTAGTAGTTTATTCCCGGTTACTTGTCCAGGCCTAGGTCACGATCACACCTATCCTACTCCGTGGGAGTGGAATGCATTTTGAAGGCTTGACCTGGATATAATGGAATGGAAGAATGTAAGGGGTTGTTTGTCTCCCGGTGTGTACCTCTCTATGCAGGGATTTCCATTGGACCTGGGGTCTATCTTGAAATTTGCATGACTTTAATGTGACTTCCGCCTAATATTGACCCAACCGAAGAGGTTCCTTTTACCTCCAGTATAATGATTCCTAGTCAAGAACGTCAATTTGGTGGATGACTTGTTGTTATGACCGGCTCTTGGTCATAGGGTTCACTCCAAGGGACACTCAGGATACACAGGCCAGGTACGCATAGTGGTTACTTTATTAAGGTCCTTCTGTTACAAGGATCAGATGTCATCATAGTTATTAGGAGATAAAGAGGAAAGGGACAGGAGCCCACTGGCTCCCACCACCCAGGCTCACATAATCTAACTGCCTGGGTTAGAACCCATTCAACCCCAAACATTCTAATCTCACACTCCAGACTCACAGCCTACATTCTGATGGTGACATCTATCCTGGCTCAGCACACATGCAAGTATAAGAGCCAACCCTAACACCTCCTTTCCTACAACAAACAAACACACCTCAAACACACACTTAGAGAAAGCAACCCTAACACCTCCTCCTCTTGCATAAAGAACAACACACACTTTCACAACAGCAAGACACACCTCACTCTCAGCAGAGTTCCGCTAACCCCAGAGATTGAACAAACAGGCGTAACTAACATCCTATGACAGTCCCAGCCGCCACAACTAACATTCCTAACCAATCAAAACATCACAAATCGCCTTCCGTTCCCGCCTGCCACAAAGGAACCTCGAACTGCCACTTTCGAGCACTAACCGCCCACCTCGGCAAACAAACCACAACACTACCAAGACCAACCAAACACAAAGCTCCTTCCGTTCCTCTCTGCCACAAAGGAACCTCGGACTGCCACTTCCGAGTACTAACTCCCAAAACCGGGAAAAACCAGGTACTGTCATAACTGCGCAAGATACTTACTAACAACCCAACAATCTACCTGGGTCACCAAGAAACCACAGTCACAACTCATGCCGCTGTCAAATCCATTCCAAAATTCAAGCAACACAGACACACCTAATCACCAGTCACTCACCTCATCACACCAATAAAGAAACGCAACCAGCTGTCACTAAACAACCACCACCAGCATAACGCTACAAATGTTGGCCAGACAAATGAGCCCTTCAAAACCAAATAAACACCCCAAAGTGAACACAGCTGCAGATGAAACGTTGCCAGGCTTCTGAAATTAATCAAGAGCGGACTCAAGAACAATTCCAAAAGTCACCTAAAGTTAAAAGAAAACACTAAATGCAATGTAACTTGCATCTCCAGAATTCCAAGCAATCCCTGGACCTTAACAACTCCAGGGTCACCAAAAACATCAAAGCTTCACACAGCTTCAAGTAAACTCCGCAGAGCTAGACACCTTCAAAAACAACATAGAAGCTTCACACAGCTTCAGGCACTAGTCCCCTGTTAGATGCCTCTGGACTGCTCCGCAGAGCCACAATCCAAAACAACATAAAAGCTTCACTAGGTTTCATGTGAACTCCTCAGAGCCACCAATCATCACAAAAACACAGCTTTAAGTAAACTCCGCAGAGCTAGACACCTTCAAAACAACATAGAAGCTTCACACAGCTTCAGGCACCAGTCCCCTGCTAGATGCCTCTGGACTGCTCCGCAGAGCCACAATCCAAAAACAACATAAAAGCTTCACTAGGTTTCATGTGAACTCCTCAGAGCCACCAATCATCACAAAAACACAGCTTTGCAAAGCTTATGGTACTAGTCTCCTACTAGGTACCTCTGGACCCCTCAGAGTCACTAACCAATTAATCAAAGTTCCAACTAGGTTCTATACTAGCCTACCACTAGTAACATCACTAACCCCACAGGGCCTCTAAACACCAAACACCTCCAACTCCGCAGAGTCCCCTGACCAACCCTGGTCATGTACATCAATTAAAACATATTCCAAAAAAACAATAAAAAAAGATTTCAAAACCCAACACTGGTCATGCACCAACACTAAAACATTCACATACTGCTACAACACACACACAAACACAGGATGTTCAAAATACAGACAACCCCGGCATAGAATGTTAACTGCTGAGGAGCGCTGCAGTCACTCTGGCAGTCATCATGGGTTGCACATCCATACACGCACAAACAGAACATCACGCCTACAATGCCTCAAAAATGGTTATAGTAAGCATTGCAATGACATATCAATAATCACATTATAAATTGCAGATCTCATTTCCTAAAAGTCCATGTTGCCAAAGCATGGGCAACTCTAAATGCTGAAATGACTCAAAGATTGTGGTAACCATTAATGACCAACATCACTCTTATTGTGCTTTAAGATCACAAATCTCACACCACACACACACAAGCAAAACATAGTCTTAGGATGATCAGAACATTGAAACATAGTACATCCAAGTCACATTTTCTAAAAGTCCATGTCGCCATTAAACAGGTAACCTAATATGCTAAAATGCCTCAAAACGTTATACTAAGCATAATAGGATCAACACCCTTTGATTGTCCACCTCAATCAACCTCATATGTGCCACTCACACACAACCCCTATCACAACAGAAATGTGGAAACCAACTTTAAATGAGACCTAAACGTGCATGTTGCCAACTGGGGCCAACTCTAAAACCAACCTGCAATGCCTCAAAATGGTTACATCTAAAATAAAATGCATCTCCTATTCTAAGTGCAACATCATTCTCACTAATACTTCTCATGGTAATTCACTACTAATGCACAACAGTACTCTTCAGTCACTGCTTGCCACATCGTTGCTCAATCCATTATGACATTTTACTTTTAAATGAAACTCCAAAATTTCTTCTGCAAGCATAAACTAATCATCCCCAAAAACTACTATCATACCCAAACCCAAACAGTAACCATTTTCTCATTGCATGGTCCCCACCTCAGACCAAATCAGCATAGCGTCTATTCTCATTAAAACCTTTAGCCTCCAGGTGCATAAAAGGCACAATTACGCTTACTTGGCATGGAAATTACACTTCCCCTTTTTAAATAATGCTGGCATAGTCACTCAGGAAATGGTGGCACACTTGGGCAGCCTCATGCAACCCTGCCAATGTCTCCTCATGTACCAGGGGGCCTGCTCCTGGCAGACTCCAACAGGCCATCCTTGCCCCAGGCTCCATGGGGCAGGGTACTTCTGACACCCCTGGGTGGCCGCCTGCAACAGCCCCCAGCTGACTAAAGAAGTACTTGGTGGCTGACTCAAACAGCCCTGAGTGCTTTCCATTTCTCCAGACTCTTGGACAGCCTCTAATGACTCCTGGCCTCAAACAGGGCACTCTCCATTCTTCCCAGGGGTCTCCTCTGACAGGCTGTCCCTTCCAGCCCTGGGTGCTTTCCATTTCTCCAGACTCTTGGACAGCCTCTAATGACTCCTGGCCTCAAACAGGGCACTCTACCTTCTTCCCAGGAGTCTCCTCTGACAGGCTGTCCCTTCCAGCCTGGTGGACTGGCTCAAACAGCCCTGGGTGATTTCCATTTCTCCAGACTCTTGGACAGCCTCTAATGACTCCTGGCCTCAAAGAGGGCACTCTACCTTCTTCCCAGGGGTCTCCTCTGACAGGCTGTCCCTTCCAGCCCTGGGTGGACTGGCTCAAACAGCCCTGGGTGGTGGGTGCAAACAGTCTATGGGGGGCAGTGGGCTCTCCCTCTCTCCTTTCATTCACTTGTCCTCTTGCCTGCACCCCCCGCAGCAGAGTCTCTTCTCCTCTCTCACATGACATCACACAGGTACCTGTATCTCCTTTTGCTTCACTTGGTGTCCACTCCAAGGTCCTCCTTCACCATACCTTGGACCATCCTCGTCGCCAATTGTTATGACCGGCTCTTGGTCATAGGGTTCGCTCCAAGGGACACTCAGGATACACAGGCCAGGTACGCATAGTGGTTACTTTATTAAGGTCCTTCTGTTACAAGGATCAGATGTCATCATAGTTATTAGGAGATAAAGAGGAAAGGGACAGGAGCCCACTGGCTCCCACCACCCAGGCTCACATAATCTAACTGCCTGGGTTAGAACCCATTCAACCCCAAACATTCTAATCTCACACTCCAGACTCACAGCCTACATTCTGATGGTGACATCAATCCTGGCTCAGCACACATGCAAGTATAAGAGCCAACCCTAACACTTGTTAGCGGCAAATTGGTGCTGCCAACCCTAATTTCGGTGTTCCGAATCTTTTGGAAGGTAAGGACTGGGGATACACGTATATTAAAAAGAGCGAAGTGTCTATAGTAGCAGGACATAGATATTAAGCATATTCTGTCCCTACCTGTCGTGATTTGAGGCCTCATTTTGGAAGACTGTGCCGCTGCGGTAATGATAATGATGTGTTATTTATATAGCGCCTTTATCCAAAGCGCTTCAGAGCACAATATTTACATACAATATCACCCAACCGACATTGGTACTCATTTATCAACCTGGGAAGGATGAAAGACTGAGTTGGCCTTGCCGGGATTCGAACCTGCGACCTGAGGATCACGCTCAACCCGCCGAGCTATCTTCAGTGGCAGTGAAAACTGGCAGGGGCTTTATGGTATTATCCTTGGGAATGTCACCTGTATGTGGAAGGGAAGCACAAAAGGCGAAGGGCCTCAAGAATGAGCAGACTTGGGCCCTAATACAAGTTTGACAGTATTTGCTTTTAAATTATTGTCAAACGGAATTGCTGTTACCACATTCAGTAACTTGCAGGGCCCACCTGGCCTAGTCACGCAGCCCCTTCAATTATTCCCCATTTTGCAGCGCCATGGGACTCCATTGGGGATATGCTTGTGAAACAGCCTGTTATAAATGCCACATCATGTCATATATGCAGTATTACTGCATGGGTAATACCGCTTTTCTGTGGACATTATTATTTTATTTTTTTCTATTTCCCTCTTTTCTTTCTTTCTGTCTATTCACATCTATGGCTGTAATGTTTTTGTGTTGTCTTGAGGTGGTTACTTTGAGAGTGTGGTATATTCATGAGTACCGGTTGTTTAATTGTACTATTACCGCACTTGTGTAGTGACTTGCGTTGCAAGGTCCCCCTTTTAAAAAAAGAAAAGTGGCAGCTTTTTTGAAAATGGGTTGCTCATAATTGTGCAGAACAGTGAACCAGGTGATGTTTGGAAATTGTGCATATTTTACCATTAAAGCCAATCGCGGAATGAGGCATTCTACAGTGCAGAACTGGAGACAATCCTGCTCATTGTATTTGTGTGTCCTTGACTAAAAGAGTTAAGCTCACATTTAAGCTGCCACTTTTTCGGTTGAAATGTATTTGATTGGCCAGTAATACACTTTGTTGATTTAAAAGATAGCCACGTCATCATGGTGTGTTACAATCCGGTCAAATCTATGGATCAAATCGTGGGTAGTACAGCAAATGTTCTCTCACTCTCCTCCCTCGGTGAGCGGGTTATGTAGGAACGGGGTCATGTGCGAGGTGGATGCCCCCCCCCCTCCGCACTTTTTTTTGCTTTGTATCTTATTGCTGGTTTCCTTGTCATTATGTAAAGTTTCACTGACATCTTCACTGTTGTTTTTTTATTGTAAATTGTTATTCGAATTTCGACCTAATATCAATATAAACGTGCATCTGTTTTGTTGGCGCTAATCTGACGCTATTTCTGTCTCCTAGGTCGTAAGCAGATCACGTACGTCTCAGTGAGGACCTCTGCCCGTCTTCCACAATGTCAGGTCGCGGTAAAACTGGAGGCAAGTCCCGGGCGAAGGCCAAGTCGCGCTCCACGAGGGCCGGTCTGCAGTTCCCAGTGGGCCGCGTCCACAGGCTGCTGAGGAAAGGGAACTACGCCGAGCGCGTGGGGGCTGGAGCCCCCGTCTATCTGGCCGCTGTGCTGGAATACCTCTCTGCTGAAATCCTGGAACTGGCGGGGAATGCCGCCAGAGACAACAAGAAGACCCGCATTATCCCCCGCCATCTGCAGCTCGCCATCCGCAATGACGAGGAGCTGAACAAGCTGCTAGGCGGGGTGACCATTGCCCAGGGAGGGGTCCTTCCCAATATCCAGGCGGTCCTTCTGCCCAAGAAGACTCAATCCTCCAAGAAATAGGCAATGGGTCGGTCCTTAGACCTTCCAAAAAAGAAACCTCCTTGTGCCAAGAGGTTAATAGGCAATTGCGAGTAGAACAAATAAAAGAACCGTCTTAAAATTTTATAGCTAACACCCTAATTGTAATTTGATATCTTTCTTGACTTCATTCCCTCCCCTGTAGTTTATATGTTATTAGAACCATTCAGTAAGGGGGAATTCACAGGAAGTGGTCTCTTTGATATGCTTTTTATATAGCTCCTCATGCAGAATTTCACCCACTTCCAGGCACTGTAATGACAACGGTTATTACCCAATATATTGTTGCTCAATGTATTCACCTCTAAAAGGGCTGAATCAGCTATGCTGTGGTTTGAGTTTGTGAGTCTAGTCTTGCTCCATTTCAGAGGTGAGCACTTAACCAATTAGCCATCTGCTCGGCTCTGGAATAGGAAACTGATACCATCATTGCATATTTCACTAGATGACCCTTTTGAAATGTAAAGTATGTGTTTAGTTGAATGGTTGCGACCAGTTTATGTGAAATCCCTAATCGGATGAGAATATGGAAGATAAATATCTGACGGGGTTGACTAGTTTAAACTAGTCCTGTTTATTTCTTGGCAGTAAATCCACAAAGTGGGTTTGCTGACGTTTTCATTAGACTATCAGCTAAAGGGATTTAAATAAATGATAAGCAGGAGATGGACATTCTTTCGGGAAACAAGGGGCGAGTATTATATAAGAGCCCCCATTGTGTTCCATCACAGAATCCCTGAAAAATACTGCCACCACTTTTGCATATGGGTATTTTCCCGGGGTTCTCCTTTTGACCTACGTCTCAAGTCGCGAATGAGTGATTTTCAAGAGCTTCCACACGCCAAAGTGCAAGTTTCTATCTCTGCAGAAAGGAAATATATGCCCACTAGCCGTTCCCGGCGTAACATACGCCATTCTAGCATATCTTAAAGGTCAATATCAGTCAGTAATTCCTAGGGTCACTTCTGTCCCACTTCTTAAATATTGGAATTACCACTGATCGCTTCCAGGAAGGGGCGTCGGTCTCTGTGACTTATTAATGGTAATTGAAAAAGCGAAACGTATAGGTAACTGTCTTTTGAATTTTAAAGGCTTATTTGTATCAGATGGAATGAGAGCTATGCCTAGTATGTCAACAGTATCTAAGTTCGATTGATTACACAGGCCTCTGTGATGTGTCTGTGCAGATGCGTAATTGTCAACCTGGTTCCACTGTAGAGTCCCCATGATGGCATAAGATTGCGTAGTAGCATGATTACAGCACCTACTTTCAGTTTTAGCTCGTGAGATGGCATCGTTTTGTTATACCACTTTTACCCATCCTGTTGTCTTTTTGAAATACGTTGAGCGAGCAGAAGATAATAACGAGGGGACAAGGAATAGGTTGCAACAGGAAAGCGGGGAACTGGGTATAGAGGAAAAGTTAACATGATGCTGTGTTATGCTGGTTGTGTAGGGCCTAGGCTTCTCTACAAATTCTTCAAAGTATTTCCAGAGGGAAGAAAACGGAATGAAGTGTAGGCGAAAAAGAAAGAAGGGTACATGGTGTTCAGAGACCCCCTTAAAGGGCTGCAGTGGAAGATGGAAGAAGTGGTTTATAGAATGCAAAGAACATTGAGGAAAGATATGAAGGAGAGGGAAAGCGGGAAGGCACAGGAAAAGAAAGATGGGCAAAGGAGAGAAGACCATTCACAGATGGTTTCGATTGACATGTTTGGGCATTTGGGCCCAAACCAATTCCCATCCTGAAGAAATTCAAGGTTTAATAAATTTGCATGTGGGTTTATTGAGGGCTATATAGGCCCATAGCCATTAACGTGGCTCCATACTTTAGAAATGCTGTTCAAGTGTCTTCCCGAAAGCATGCAAAATTGTAAATTGAAAAATAATTAGGACCCATTCAAATATAATGGATCATATACGTAATGTGCAACAAGTTAAAGTGTGCATATCATGTGGAAGAACAATGTGAAAAGTACCGTGTACTGGCTCCTGGTTCCTTAGCCAAAGCTCCTGGGTAATGTCTGACACCCGGAGCCTTATTTTAGTTCCTGCTCATTGAATCCAAATTTCGAACCCTGCTATGTGACATAGGGCTTCATAATAAGTCTGCCACCGGCACCATTTCCGGACCGGCAGACTAAAACTCTGCTTTCCGGGGCTTCTGCACCCGGCAGGTCATACCTGCCGGACGAAACGGCCTCGGATAGCAGAATTGTCACGGAAGCACCGGCACCGTTAGCAACAGTGCCAGTGCTTCCGAGTCCCCATTTCCATGGAGTCCTATGGGACTCCATGGGAATGATGACTAACATTTTCCGCTGCCTGACATCCCGGGCCACCAGGACTCGTAATGTTACGGTGGGACCGGGATCTCAGGTGGCGGAAACGCTGTTACGGGGTTGGCAGCAACTGGCCGGTAGCACTAGCGGGTTACTGCCAACCTCATAATGAGGCCCAGAATCTCGGTTCGCAATATTTATTTTGGAGCATTCAGACACCTAGAAGGCACAATGAGTAATATGAAATGGTTCTAGTTTGCATGATATTTGGAAGTTAGATTTATAGGAAGCTGTGTACTTGCTTCTTGCCCAGAGATAGCTTTTGTTGACTGGGTGATGTCTGATACTCATAAACTGCTCCCCAAATCATTATTTCGATCCCTGCATGTGCAAATGTTTAATACAACGCGATGATGAGACTATAATCGACACAAAACATTTAAGGTGGCCCGTCAGAAAGTGGTGCATCAACCCGCCTCGAGTGTCTGACCAATAACTCTGTTCATGGAAACATTTGGCTTCTGTGGGCCAAGTGAGGGGGGCGGGGATGGGGCATGGTCTTGAAAAATATCCCTTTTCTGGTGCTTCCAACAGAAAACATTGTTTCTAGAAACTTGACTAAGGATTGCTGATTGCTTTGAAACAGACAACACCTGGGTTATTAATGTCATTACGTAGCCATGGTTTGCAAGACAAATTGCAAACCCTGGCTACGTAATGACATTAATACACCAGGTGTTGCCTGTTTCAAAGCAATCCTTGCAAACCCTGGCTACGTAATGACATTAATACACCAGGTGTTGCCTGTTTCAAAGCAATCAGCAATCCTTAGTCAAGTTTCTAGAAACAATGTTTTGTGTTGAATGCACCAGAAAAGGGATAGTTTGCAACAAAGGTTGGCAAGGGGATTTCTGAGTCTTGTGTTCTAAAAAGCAGTCCTAAAGTTCATGAAAAAAGGTCAGCAGTTGTCAATAGCCTCCTGGAAAAGCAATAACAATGATGCCTTTTTCTACATGCTAGTTCTTTCCCTTGCAGTCAGTCCTTTTGTTACAAAATTGTAGTGCAGTTTTTCTACTCAGACCGTTCACTGCACATCCATTCCTGCTGACTTTAAAGGCTGCACGAGTTCGACACAAAAATAAGCCAAATTATCCAGGATGTTTTCTAAAGAAGGTTACAAATTGGCATCACATACTGAATCTAAAAAGGTGACTTGCAGTCTGCTCTAACACATCTGAGTATGCATGCAGGCCTTCAAAATGTTGCAGATGGGTGTGCCCTAAATATATACTTATAATAGTATGTAGGTTTTTCATATAATTTAACAGTGGCAGTGCTTGATCTCTGTCAATTGTAACCTCTGTTACCTAAATTGACAATAGGGTATTTTCCCTGCTCCAATGAAATATTTTTTGGGTGGCTAATGCAAAGGCTTTGAATAACTTAAAACTTTTGGAAATATGCATTTTCCTGTGCATTTTTAGGTTTGAACTCGCGTTGTTTGTACTTGCAAGTCGATTTATTTAATTTTCTAGCACTTTGTAAGAAGCAGATATTTGAATATTAGTGTTTTTATCTAGAGTCACTTATGCTAGCGCCATGCAAGGGTGACTTGTATTCAGGATTTGTACTTTAGTAGAAATAAACGGACATGCACTTTTCTTGTAACCTATGGCTCTTATTTTTTTATTTGCATAAAATAAAGTACAATGTAGTGTCCTACTTCTGCATGGTTATTACTTTTGGTAAGCTCTTTGCACAGGACATTTCTTCACAACCACACATTTCTTCCAAGTGTGAGAACAATGTGTTTGTGTTATTTATTGTCTTGAATTTACTGCTCACATTTTTTTCAGCCATTTTTCACTCCTGGTCGTTTAGTATGTGGAAAAAGCATAGAATGCTATCCTTGTGTTCGCCAATCCATATTTCCTAGCTGTACGGCTGAACTATAGAATAAGGAACATCAGGCTTGTGTACATACAACTCTCTGGCCACGTGGACTATCATGGCTTTGGGCTATTAGGTGTCGTTTGTGACACATATAAGCCGAAACTATTGCATTGGAGTACAGATCGGTAGGATTGACATAGGAGGGACACAGAGTCTAAAGGTGTTCATTGGTTATGTGCCCACCCATTGCCTGCCCATGGCCTTGCTAATCCCTATGGTCATTCCTGCCATGCCCACCCAAAACACCTCCTCATGGAAATTGTTAGAGCTCGCTTTAATCAAGCCTTACAATCAGGCTTTGCATTCAAAGTGCCTGCCAGTGTTTGTTCAAAGCAGTCTTCTGAGAGTTAATAACTTAATTGGAGTTGTAAACATGCTCCTGGTTTAATAAAAATGTCTTAACCAGGGCTGCCGCAAAACAAACAAGGTGATGGCTGGAAGGTTTCATATTAATCTGAACCTCTGGCATTGCTCTGGGCAACCCTCCAACCCATCGTTCTTCGCCTGCCAAGCCATTAAAAAAAGGGGCAAGAGCATATTTAAATCAGGCTTTGTCCCACCCCAAAAGGGGTAGTCCAGCCCAAACTGCTTCGTCGCATCCGTTCTGCACAAGAACGGAATATTGTATGGTGGAAAAGAAAGGGTGCAGCGGGATCAAGTTATGGTCCTCACCTCCTCTCAGCCATATAACTGTATGAAAATGAGCCATGACTTAAACGAAATGTGTAGAAGCCTTACACAAGACTTTGACACCCTTAGTTTACATGTAATTAGTTGATACGATGTACACCGGAGCCTGTAACTGTTTTAAATTATTACTTACCTTTCTCTGCAACAGTCATTGTTGTAAACACACTGTAATAGTTCACAACCCAGTCAGGTGCAATAAGGCATTTCCAAACAGCCCACAGCGCTACACACCCATGTCTGTATTAGTTTATCAATTTACAAGTGTCGAGATCACACAATGCGAAATTCTTTGCCCTATTATGACATACCGTAAAGTTGGTGTACATCAATGTAGTCCGGTTTCTGCCTAAAAACATCTCTTGTAAAGTGTGACAGCCTCTTCTTGATGCAATGTAAATGTTTACTAAGTGTTTTTTTTTTTTTTTTACTGATTTTCATTATGGTCACAATTGCAGAGTAAACTCATTATTTGATCAATATGTACGTTCAGAAAGTTAACCGGTTCGAGTCAACTCTAAGTTGGCGTATTATCTTTTTATGATGTATGGCAAACTGGAGAAAGACAACAGAGTCTGTATGTACGAGTTAAAGATGTAACATAAAGGACAAGCTGATAGGCAGGTTAACCAATACAGTGGTTCGGCGAGAGAAGACTCTTTTAGAAATAAGCCTTTTAGGGGCATGAAAGTTGAGAAAAGTGCGCAAGTCAATAGCAGCAAGAGGGGGCTACATTAGAGATGTTTGTAGGACATAGTTAAAGAAGACCTCTAGATTACATGCTTACGCCGATAGAGTGAAGCCTTCAGGGGGAATTAAGCCAGGACAGAATAAGGGAAAAACAGGATTTCTGTATTTGAGGCGTTTAGGTGTAGAAAATGAGTGTGCATCCAAGATTGGATTGTAAGAAGACAGGCAGAGATAGTGTGAAGTGAGTTGGAAAAGGAAAGACAATTATAATCGTGTAAAGAAGCCCCTCAATGCTCACACCAGAAAAAATACAACCCACTAGGTAAAAATGCCCAGCACCCCTCTTGCAAGGACATGGACGGAAGCTTATAAGGGCGAAAGGTGTCATAACTGATGAGCGTCACATAGGATACACATCCACAGAGCTGGTTGGTGTGAGCCTGTACATAAGCGGTCTGCTGCTCCATGTGGGATGCCAGGTCATTTGTCCCAGCTTCTCCTGTTCATCTTCTTCCACGTGGGAATCTTCTCACTGCGTCATCAGGTGCCGGACTCTATAATTAGCAATTAAGTGTGCAGCTCGTAGCATGGCCTATCAGAGGCTTAAGGTGCACCTGGTACCGCAGACATGTGCGCTGAGGCCGCATTCGAAGTCCCCTTATCTTTCAAACCCCAACTCTATCCCAGACATGATGTCACCGCTAATGGGCTTCCCACCCTTTGCGTTAAATTTGTTACTTTCCCTCCCTGGCACCTCGCAGCACAAATCACAGGGGCCTTCGAATACTTTTATTTTCTGTGGTGTTGAGCTGGCTAGTATTCTGAAATGTTGGCCATTTGTCTGCTGCAAATTTCGCACCTTCCAGTTCTAGATAAGGTCTCTCTAGACACTGTGTACTTATGGGGTTTCGGGCGCACTGCAACTCGTCCGGGTCCATCATCCCAAGTTGTCCACTCCGTGCTTGGAAAGTGCTTCACAGCCTGCATAATGTTAGATGGACCAAACATTGAGCCTCCAATAGGGGAATCTCTTGCAGCCTTAATACCTTGGAGGCTCCCGATGCGTGTGGTATCAAAGAACAAATGTAGCACCCCCCATTTCCCCTCTTTTTGCCCACTGAGCGCATGTCTGCATACCAGCTGTTACTTAATTCTGGATGGTGCACATGCTCTATTACAGATAGACCCAGGCCTAGGCCTCAGTACTCATCTCATTTAGCTCTCCTAAGTTGTCTTCTGAATTGTTTGGGGGCAGTAACATGTGAAAGATTTAACATGGGAAAAAATAATGGCATGACTAATTCCGTAAGCCTGCTCATTTGCTTTGTAATATTATTTGTGTGACCCCAAGGATGCATTTATTTTTTATCATTTTCACCATATGATGTAGGCATGACAGTCTAATTATCATATAATGGATAGTGTTTATCAGAAGAATTGTCTATATTAGTAACATTTCCCTGCCCAGCCCTTTATATGACCTCCCCATATAAACGTACCTCCTAAAATAAATTCCCCATAGAAAAATTGACAGAGTAAATAAACCAGCAACACAATGAATGGCACACATGTACCTGGATGAAAATGTAGTTCCCATGAGTGGTGATTAGACTGCACATTTTGCTGTCTTCCAAAGAAATACACACGGGAGGTCATTTTTAATACAAACAAGAACAATAGAAGGGTACGCGAACGACAGAAAAAGAGAGGGAGAGAGATATGAACAGTGAGAAGGGAGAGAGAAGTACAAACTGTACTTAGCAGCGTTTATATTTCATAAAAAGTGGACATAAAATCACCAAATGGGTATACTGGCGCCACAAGCCACAAATAGTCGCGCTTGTGAAATATATACAGACAGTATTATGGGTAGTGCAATCAGCGTGTGTTGAAACATCTTCAGCAATCACTCCATCTGCGTGGGGTGTGTGGCACCGGGTGCTTTGCAGACATCCCAAAGATGAATCCAATACCGCAGCTCCCTTACCTTTGCCGCCAGAGGAATAGCATAGGCAATGGTACCGAGTCTCGCTCCCCTGATGGACAACATTTCAAAAATAAACTAAGTCACCGGGGAGGTAGTTGCAGCACTGGTCGTGTCTTCAGATCTTGGTGGTGCAATCTGTTGAGAAATACATTGTATTGCTTTTGTTAGGGCAGAACAGAGACAGCCCTGTGAGCATCAGATGCTTTCCTTACGGGAGCTAGGGGCATATGCATTCACCACCCAGTTACCACCTCATGCAGTGATACATGCTGATCCTGGCAGGGCTGCGTGCGTAAGCTAATCAGTGGCAGGGGAAAACAGTCCACGCACTTATTCTGTAACATATGGCATAGCCTGGACAGTTTCCCCTTCAACAGAACATTGAAACCTCTCCACAATTCGGTTGCCTGGGGCTGGTAAATTCTGCGTGTTGGATGCTTGATGACCCTCTGTTATCTCCGTGAACAGCTTTTTAAAAAGTGAGTGCCTTTATCGGATTTTAACACATCTCACACTCCCCACCGAGGAACAACCTCCCTGACTAAAGCACAAGGACCTGCCTCCACCCATCGGGAGAAGGGACACACTGTAAAGACTGGAGGGGGGTGTCTGTACTTCCGCTCTCTATATGGTAGAGGAGAGGCACAGAGGACCCCAGCCAAGATTCTCTATTATTGGTAACGTAGTCGAGCAATCAAGGCCTAGCTTCTCAGGAGGTGATGCAGGCTGGTTCTTAAGTACAGTGTAGTCACCGAACCCCCACAAAGGAATCTCCACACACGGTATTACTGAAAACACAGTCTTTATATAATTAATATGCAAAGGTATGTACACGATCACAATAACGCACTTTGTACTCGGAAATCAACAATGATAAATATATACAATTCTAAAGTGGTACCACCAATGTTATCGAATCTCATTAAAGTGCATCAACTGTACGGTTAAAATGTCACACAAATCAATAACAAGGAAACCAGTAATAGTGATAGGAAGGAACGTTAGATGGTTGAAAGAATAGGCAGAATGCTGGCCTATACCGATAGACACAGTTCTGTGTGGAGATCCCCCCACCTGGGCAACCTGTAAAATAAAGATATATATACATTTTTTTTTAAATTATTTATTGAATATAGTTGAAATAGTTTTTTCAATTATTACAATTTTATCAATCATTCAATTCTAATAACAATGAATAAAAAGGGATTTTTACATACACAATTACAGTTTAAAGTTTTCAATTTACAACAAGAAATCACCATAAACTAACTCATCACAAGGATATCAATATACAAACAACTTGGAAAGCACTTTCAGAAAGCGATTTAAAAGTGATTTAAAGTGCATCTGTGCAGACGGGTAATTACCATTCATTCCATTTTCAAGGCTGCCAAAAACTTTATGGTGGCTATTCTAATACTCATGGATTCAGTAGCAGCCAATGCTATCCATCGATGTTCAGTGTCAATCTGTGCAAAATACGCAAGGTGTTTTGCAAAATGAATCCACCTCAAATTTATAAGTGCCGGACAATCAATAATTACATGTTGCAGTGTCTCAACGACTTTATCATCTTTACAAAAATGACACCATCTATCATCAAAAGGTATCCGTTTCCTTCTGGCTTTAATCTCGCGAGTCGGCCAGATATTAAATCGGAAACGCAATATGGCATTTCTTGAGGCCGCTGACGGAGCTAGATTTAAATATGAAGCCATTTCTCTATAGCGTTTAGGACCAAATACTGAGGCATCAAAATCCTTATATTGCAGACAGCTGTCCCTCGTATCAATCCAATCCATTAGATAAATTTTTTTTTTTAGCCCGGTCTGGATTGAATAAGAGGGTCTCAAGAGAAATGTCAGCGTGCAGCATAATAGCAAAGATGTTGTTTAACCATTGTTTCGGAAATCTTTCGGAGGTTTTAAGTAAATAGCTGGCAACTATAGCTAGTGTAGTATTGTTACTTGAGGACAGCAAAAATTTCCGAAACAAGGCACATAGACGCCAATTATACATTGCAGTTAGTGAGATTAATCCAAGTTCATAGCGAATGAGCACTCCTGGGGTGCATTGTGGTAAATGTAAAGTAGCACGCCAAAATTTAGCCTCTAATGAATTAAAAAAAGTCAATGGAATTGTACAATATGTCTCCAGACCATATAGTATTGTAGCAACTACGTTCTGACTCCAGTATATAACAGCGGGCTTTATTGAAAATTTGCCATACTTAGAGATGACTATTCTAGTTTGATATATGGTAGTAGATAACTTCTGTTCTATTTTACGTAGTTGCGCATGGTCGGAAGGACGGCCATCAAAAATGAGGCCTAAGTAAATGTAATTTGGAACTATTTGTAAAACAGTGTTTTCTATTTGCCACACCATTCTATGGGCCTCATTACACGTTGTGCGGTAAGGGAATACCGGTACCGGTAAGGAATTACCGGTACTGGTAATTTCCTAAGCCAATCATGACCCGGACCCACCGCTATCAGCGCACCCGTTAATTACGGTGCCACTAATAGCGGCAAGGCCGCGGGCGCGCGACCCCCAGGCCGGAATTAGCGCCATGGCGCTAATACCAGGCCATCACAAGCCATGCGGACATGGCATTAGCGGCATGGAAAACACCCAAAAAACCCTTACCGGCATGACGCTAATAACGGCATCGAAAGCACCCATTAAGAGACCTGAGCAGTGTACCCATCTACCACAGGTGGACACAATCAGCACAGGTGCATGCAATGGAGACAGGCAGCACAAAAGAGCACACCACACCCCTACCCACACCCCTTCCCACACCAAGATGGTCCCAATAGCAGCAGCATGACATGACGGGCTTGACTACATGATAGCAGTGCAGCACCAACAACAACAGCCCGCACCAGAGGTGACCCGTAACAGGTACCCATTCCTCACACCATACAGGCGATGCCAGATATCCACTGAGGAGGTGGCTCCTAACCCCTGTACGGAACCCACAGAACCAGCAGGAAGAGGACAACAATATTGCACATCCCCGTACCTGCGTCGTGATAGAGTTGGCAGTCAGCCTTCCAATGACAGTGCTCCGCTGCCTTAGCAGCCTGGGTGAGGCACTCCTGTACAGCCGTGTCAAAGTGGCAAAGATAACCATGGCATGTGTAGAGCATCAAAAAATGTGCATATGATGGAATGTGCCAATGCCACCTGAAATTGACATGCAACCACCAGAAGAGCATGATGTGGATGGGGATGAGTACGGGTGGAATGCCCCGGCAGGACATGCAAGAGGCAATGCCAAGGAGGCACACGATGTGCGTCAGCATCTGATTCTGAAATCCCATCAGGCACAAAGGTGAAATAGCATGGACGGAGAGGGATATTGTTGCCCTGGTGAATGTTTAGAGTCCCACAAAGGACCCTGTCCAAGATAAATGGCACATACGCAATGATGGAGACCACGCTTGGGTTTCAACTTCAGAACAGTGTGTATTGAACAGAATGTGATAAGAAGTGCAACACCCCAACACAACCAAATGCACCCTTACCCCCCCAAAACACCCAAATGCACCCTTACCCCCTTACCCCCAAAACACCCAAATGCACCCTTACCCCCCTCCCCCCAAAACACCCAAATGCACCCTTACCCCTCCTCCCCCCCAAAACACCCAAGTGAGTCTTATGGTGTCTACGTTTCCTGCCCCACATGTGCCACCTGGTCCTTGGTGGACCTAAGCCTCAGGGCCTCCACCAACATTGGGTTGGTGTGATGTGGGGCGCCTCAGGTTGCGCAGAGAGCGGCGCAGGGGGCTGGTCTGCTGGGAACTCGCTGAGGAGGAGGCTCAATGGCCTCCTTTGTTTGCCCTGCATATTTGTTGAGGTCATCCCTTAGACGGCCTGTCTCGGCCACATGCTGGGCGACCAGCGCAGTAATGTCTTCCTGCCTCCGGGTGATGGTTGCAAGGTCAGGCAGGGTGGTAGGTGCTGCTGGGCTGGACGGTGCGCCCTGGTCCATGCTTCCGGCATCCGGTGAGGACACCTGAGGGCTCCATGCACCTTCTACAGCAGTGGTCTTCAAACTTTTTTGGCTCGGGCCCCCCCTGAGCATGTTTGAGCAGGCCGGGCCACCCTAAAAGTGCCGGATGGACAGTATGTAGAAATCGCTACAAACTTTTTGCGTGCCGTCACCGCACCCTACTCCCAATACAGACCCTGGGCTCTCCCCCACCATACTCCCACCACTTTCCCAGTGCTGCCGCCCATCCTGCTCCAACCAGAGTCCCATAACACAAGCATACACACATCCATACACATTTAAATAAAAAATAAATCGCCATGAACTTACCTTCTGCAGGGGCCTGCGCATGGTTGCTAAAATGCCTTGCTTCAGGTTGCTCTGCCCGTATGTGCGAGGAGGCGCAGGAGCACCCCCTCGCACATACATACATGCAGTGCCCCAGCCAGCATTTCCAATGAGCTATGCAAGGCTGGCGAAGCAAAACACCCCCAACGTTGCATGGCTCAGTGATCATGTGCGGCTGGGGAAATGAACTGTCAAAGGCAAACAGTGTTTCCCTTTGACAGTTCAGCCAGCCCAGGAACACTCCCTCAGCTGGAAAAAGCAGCTGAGGGAGTGCTCAGTGTTTCACTGGGCTTGCTCCTCGGCTCCTCCATAATGGGTGAGGTGGCCAGTGGGTGGACGCCCCCTCACCCATTATGGATGAGTCGGCTGGCTTGGGCTGGCCTATAGGGCAATAGGGCGATGACTGTACCAAAAATGCAAAATGCTAGTGTAGGCCAATCAAAATGGGCCACTTCTTTGGCCAATGTGGGCCAGTTTGAGGAGTTGCTTCACTATGCAGCTAGTAGTTTTGACCATTGTTGTTGAATAAATATTCTTTAAATATCACAATTTGTTTACATTTGAATAGAAAACAACCCCTTGGGTACTATTCAAACAGTCTGTGACTAAAGGACTGAATATCCATTTGCCTGACGTTGCCCTTGGACTCCCCTCAATGGACCATGTTGGGCTGGGGGTATGGATTAGTTGTAGGACGTCGATTGCGTCCTCCTCGTCAGTGGGCGGTGCGGTGGCTGCTGCCTCCCCAGTTGAGCTGGTGGCAGCGGAGTGCGTGCCCTCCGTGCTCATCTCAGCAATGATGGGGCACACTGGCGTGGGTTCAGGTACAACAGGAGCCGTGCCCTCAGGCTGTGATGAAATGGTGCTCCTGCCGCCCTTGGCCCTCTGCAGATGGACTGTCCTCCCAGTTCCCCTGGAGGTGGTGGCAGTGTCACCTTTCTCATGCATCCTGGCTTTTTCTGGCTGCTGGGGGAGTACGTGCTGCAGTGCTTGTGTCTCCAGTGTCTGTCGGTGATCCTGTGGAGGACATAAATAGGGTACATCATCGTTAATGGGTCTAGGTGCCTCATGCAGAATGTTCACGTCATGCTGCTCTATGCATTGGGGCCTATTTATCAGTGATTCTTGTAATGGGGATGTCGGGTTGGTCATGCATTGATGGGTCTGTATTGCACATGTATATGGTGATGCATGCATGTATGTGTGTGGCTGGATCAATGGCCTGGTCATTGACACATGTTTGGGGTACCCCCTCACCCTTCACTGTGCATTGTTTGACGTATACACTCACCTCCATCAGATGAGATGGCCACACCATGCTCCATATCTCCGACCCCCTCTATGGCTTCGACTCCTATTGTGGAGGCACATGTCTCCTCCCACTCCTTCATCTTCAGAGGAGATTCTGCGCCATCTCCTGTGGCCATTGCAAGGTTGCGGTTGACAGATAGGATATTCCGCACACGGAGCCAGAGGTCGTCCCACCTCTGGCGGCAGTCCTTCACACTGCGGGTGGTAGTGCCCACCGCACTAACTTTGCGGGCAACTTCGTCCCAGATGGCCTTTTTCTTGATGATAGCCTCCCGGCGCATATCATTGGCGAAGACGACTTCGGCATTGGCTGCAAGTGTGCTAGTCAGCATTATGAGCTCCTCAGGTGTGAATTTCTCTTTCCGCTGACGATCTGAGGTTTTTTTTAGGGCCTTTGACATCTTCGGGCAGTCCTGGATGGTTTCTTGTCGGAGTTCTCCGGAAAGAGGTCCTGGATGCAGAGGATGGCAATGGATTGTGTTTTTAAAGATGGCCGCCGTTCTCTTTCCGGTTCCTGTGCGATGATGCTATTTCCGGTTCCGCTTTTTAACGGTGTCCACTAATAGCGGTGATCGCTATTTGCATGTTGCGTGAGGGAGGAGGTGCTATCAGCACTTTGGTCGAGGCCGGTAATGGGCATTTTGTTGACTTTTGCGGCATGGCGGTAAAGTCATTTACGGCATGGCGCTATGCTCGTGTTCGCGAACTCGTAATGGGACGCTATTAGCGGTCTTTTGCGAGGGCGGACACGTTAATAGCACCATGCCGTGAAATTCCAGTTTTTACCGCACAACGTGTAATGAGGCCCTATGTCTTCGCACACCCTTAGGGACATATGTCACAATTTGGGTACAATATAAAGATATATAGCACACTCCCAGTCCATATATTGTTCAATGGCCTTATTTCCTCCTATTAAGGTTTTACCCTCCCAATGTACTTGGTGGAGTAGAGTTCTTCGAAGATGCGTCGAAGGGTCCTTCTTGAGTGACTCCCTTTAAAGCAGGAACCACGGATCGTCGAGAGGCATCGAAGATGGTGAACCTGTCGTCGACGGCGGTGATGAGAAGTTCAAGGGTGGAGAGACCCCGATGTCGATCCAGGCGGTGCTCGTCAGCGACGTCCTGCGAGGATGAGGTGTGCGGAGCACCTCGGCGACGGATTGTTCAGGACCGCAAAGAGTTTCAGAAGAACTGTGGCCCAACGAGGGCGTTGAGTCGTCGAAGTCTTTGTGGCCTTCAGGTGGCGGGAAACCCACTGGCTGATTCTCCTCGGCGCGTTGGTCGTCCTCGACTTTCTCCGGCGGGACAAAGCGGTCGATGTTGCGGACAAGGGAGTCCTTGGATTCAAAATGTTCTTAGACAAAGGAGCGGGTGGCCCCGGTCGTCGGCGGCACGGCATCAAGTGGTCCCCACGGCTGGGCAACACAACTTCGACGGGCCTCCAGCGGTTACACAAACCTGCAAACCCTGGTCGACGGCAATAGACTTCGACAGCGGCGAAGTCTGGGTGCTTTGCTTCATTCTCCTCAGCGGTCCCATCTCGGGTCGGCAGCCTTTCGAGGGTCTGACTTCCAGGGAGCTTTGGCGAAGGTTAGCGGTGCTCGATGGTCCCTCAGAGCACGGGAAGAGGGCGCCTTACCAGGTCCTCTCTCGGATCAGTCCTTGACGAGTTTGGCAGCTTTCAGATCAGTTTGAAGCAAATACAACAGCAAGTCTTCGTCTTCCAGCTGGGCGTCGAGGATCAGCAGTTCCAGTTACTCTTCAAGTGTAGACACAGCTTCTGAACAATTTCCAGTGGTGAGAGGTCCCCAGATATACTATCTTGTCTCTCATCCACACTACTGGGTCACTCTCAGCAGCCAATCATACAGAAGGGCATTCATGCAGTCAGGCAGCCAATCAGGCACACAGTGCATTCAGGCCATCCTCCTCCCTCTCAGACACTCACAACAAGGAATGTGGATTGGGACAAGTACCCAGCCATTCAACACCACATACTGCATTCAGGCCAGTTTCGGGCAGGGCTGTCACAGTCTTTGTCTCTCATACCAGAAACCAGACAGCCACAACAAGAAGTGCATATTGGTCACACACTCCATTCACCCAGGTCCCACCCACAGAAGGTACCCACAACATACCGTCACTGGGAAGGCTCCAGTCAGTCTGGACTGGACTTCACAACAACACCATATATGCACTCCATCCCAACAGCCAGTCAGGAGGAAGGGACAGAGTCAGGGCTTCCCAGGACTTTGGGAAAACAAGGTAATAGGTAATAGAAAGCAAGAGGCCACAGGGGCCATCTTGTTTTCCATCAGGAATCAACTGATTCCAATGGCAGGGCCTGGGGATCCCGAAATGGAGGATACTCAGCGCACCTGTCAAATTCAGCATGGAGCTGCCACCAGCCCATACCCTGCTCTGCGGGCCACCCACAGGTGCCCAAAAACATACACTAGGGGCACAGAGTTGTACCCCCACACATGGGAGCCGTAAGGGTATCCCACGGGTCTGTTCACCAAACCAAAAGAGAGAGAGCTGCACTGCCAGAAGTCCCACTTGAACTCCTGCGTGGAAAATATGACAGAACACACGATAAAAAGGCAGTAAAGAACAAGGATACGGAGGCCCTGTACCTCCAATGCATTTCCAGCATCATAGTCGCCCCCCCCCAGACTAAGGTGGAGGGTGCCTAATCTCCCACGGGATAGACACCCTCATCCAGACGGTCAACATACCTTCTGGAAAGGCCATCTGCATTGTCGTGACTCTTCCCTGGTCTGTGCTCTATGGTTAAGTCTAGCCCTTGCAGGCTAATGGACCACCTGAGCAGTTTTGGATTTTTACCCTTCATCTGCATAAGCCACTTCAGGGGCTTATGATCTGTTTGGACCTTGAATGTAGACCCCGTAAGGTAGGGCCTAAAACGCCTAAGGCTCCAAACTATACTGAAACACTCCTTCTCAACAGTAGCCCACCTAAGTTCTCTACCCTTGAGGTGTCTACTGATGAAGATGATAGGATGTTCCCTCCCTCCATTTGTCATCTAACTGGGACAAGACAGCTCCAATTCCGGTGTTGCAGGCATCCGTCTGGACGATAAAGGGTCGGCTGTAGTCAGGCGCACACAACACAGGTGCCCTACACAGACTTTCTTTCAAGCCATCAAAGGCCCTCTGACAGTCTTCCGTCCAATTAACCTTCTTAGGTTGTTTGGGGGAAGTCAGAGCTGTCAGTGGTGCAGCTATGGTTCCATAGTCCGCCATGAAATTGCGATAATACCCAGTGAGGCCCAAAAAGACTCTCACCTGGGTTTGAGTAGTGGGAGTCTCCCAGTCCTGTACATCCTGTACCTTACTGGGGAGAGGTTGGATTTGACCCCCTCCTACCTCATGGCCAAGATATGTGACTTTCCCCTAAGCTATCTGGCACTTGGTGGCCTTGATAGTGAGGTTAGCCCTTTTCAAGGCCTGCAACACCTTACCCAGATGTGTCAAATGCTCTTCCCAAGTGGAACTGTAGACGGCAATGTCATCTAAATAAGCCACACAAAAGGCTTCCAGCCCACTGAGAGCATGATTGACCAATCTCTGGAAGGTGGCAGGGGCATTCTTCAACCCAAAAGGCATGACCCTAAACTGATAGAGTCCCTCTGGTGTTGAGAGCACCGTCTTTTCCTTGGCATGGTCCGTCAGAGCTATTTGCCAATAGCCTGAGGTGAGGTCAAAGGTGCTCACAAATTTGGCAGCACCTATGGTGTCCACGAGCTCATCAGTCCGGGCTAATGGGTGCGCGTCAGTTTTGGTGACGGCATTGACTCCTCGGTAGTCCACACAGAACCTCCAATCCGTGGTACCTGCCTGGGAACTTGCCTTGGGGACAAGGACCACAGGACTGGACCAGGGACTGTTGAGGGTTCAATAACACCCAGATCCAACATCTTGGTGACCTCAGCCTGGATGTGGTTCTTAACAGGTCTGACATACGGTAACTCCTGCTTTTGACAGGCACACTGTCACCAGTGCCAATCTCGTGCTTACACCACAGTGTAAGGCCTGGCGTCAGCGAAAACAGAGAGGCATACTGCTGGAGCAAAGTCCTGCAGGCCCTCTGCTGCTCTGTTGTCAAATCTGGAGAGAGATGCACTCCCTCCACCGAGCCATCCTGAGGGTTGCTATACAACAAATCAAGAAGGGGCTCACTCTCATCCTCTTGCTCTGAAGCTAGTAAGAGACATGAGACTTCTGCTCGCCTGTGGAAAGGCTTGAGCCGATTAACATGGAATACCTGAGGGGCTACCCCTGGGATTCCCATGTCAACCAGATAATTGACCTCGCCCATCTTGGAGATTATCCTGAAGGGTCCAGTCAATTTATCTGCCAATGCCCGAGGCTTGGTAGGCTCCATCACAAGGACCTCCTGTCCCGGAGTCCAATCTACTTGCGATGCTTTAAGGTCATGCCAGTATTTGTTCAATTCCTGGTTGGCCTTGAGATTCGCTGTTGCCTGACCCATCATCTGTGTCATCCTCCATCTTAGGCCTAATACATAGTCCCCTACTTGCTTGGCGGGACCTGGAGGGGTGGCTTCCAAACCTTCTCTGATCAAGGCAAGGGGCCCCCTCACGGGATGTCCAAAGAGTAACTCAAAGGGGCTGAAACCAACACCCTCTTGAGGTACCTCTCTGTAAGCAAACAGCAGGCATGGCAGGAGGAGATCCCATTTCCTCCTCAGGGACTCTTCCAAAGCACCTATCATGCCCTTGAGAGTTTTATTAATCTCTCAACCAGACCATTGGTCTGGGGATGGTAAGAGGTGGAGAACTTGTAGGTTACTCCGCACTCTTTCCACGTGGTCTTCATGTAACTAGACATGAAGGTGGATCCTCTGTCAGAGACAACCTCCTTGGGGAATCCAACACAGGAACAAATGCCCAGGAGAGCCCTGGCAACCACCTTGGCAGTTACAGTCCGAAGGGGTATAGCCTCAGGGTACCTGGTGGCATGATCTACCAAAACCAGGATGAACCGATGTCCACCTGAAGTGGGAGGGTCCAGGGGACCGACATTGTCGATGCCCACCCTCTCAAATGGTGTGCCAACCACTGGCAATGGCTGCAGTGGGGCAATGACACTGCCTCCAGTCTTGCCAGACAACTGACAAGTTGGACAGGTCCTGCAGTGGGACTCCACTTCTACTCCTATCCGAGGCCAGTAGAAATGGGCAGAGAGCCTCTGCTTAGTCTTCTTGGTACCAAGATGACCAGCCAAGGGGACCTCATGCGCCAACTGCAGTAGGAAGGGCCTGTAAACCTGGGGTACCACCAACCTCTTAAGGGCACCAGGTTCAGGCTTAGTGGGCTCACTAACAAGGAGCTCACCCTCCCAATAAATCCGGAATGTCCTAGGCACTTCTCCTTGTGCCTGGGACAGGGCCTGTTTCCTCAGACCCTCGAGAGAGTGGCACTCTCTCTGTCCTTTACAGAAGTCTGCCCGGGAGGGTCCCCCTTCAGCTAACAAGCACTGAAGATCGGGATGATCCTCTGGGTTGAGAACCTCTCCCACAGGAGAGTCTTCTGGCTCTTCTCCCACAGGAGTTGAGACAGGGTTTAACACTGGACCCAGCCCGTCCGGAGCATGGATCCCAATGGGTGCTGTAGGAACAGCAGAAAGAGAAGGAGCTCCCTCTACAGAGGTGGCCTTCTTGCTCTTCCTTCATCTTGCCTTAGGCCACGCCTTTGGCTCGGGTACCTAATTCACAGCCAGACCCGGGGTCACCTGTGACCTAGTGACCGCAGCCGCAGTCATGGGAAGACCATCCGTGATCAATCCAAACTCTACTAGATCATTACCTAACAGAATATTAGCAGGGACAGGAAGCTTTGCTTTCTTGTCTCCAATTACGAGTGTGACTAAGGCTACAGGCGATAATTTGGGAGGCCCACCAGCTAACCTGGTGGTTCTTAGAGGAGCACCTACATAGTCCTCTGGCTTGGCAGGGTCCTGTCCACCACTGTCATGCTTGCCCCAGTTTCTCTCAAACCAGTAGAAGGCTGGCCGTTCAGGAGGACACTTCAAAAATCTCTGTGTGTTCTGTGGGATAGTCGCCAGTACTTCCGCGTACTGGTCCCAGGCCCCAAGGGACACTAAGGAAATCTCTACAGGAGCACCAAATTTGATCCCTGTAGAGGAGGGGATGACAGTGGCCTCCACCTCAGACATGGGGTAAGGGTAGGTCAGGCTGACAGCCTGTACTCCAAGTGCCTTACCTTTACACTTGGAGTCACCCCTCTTGTGATCCAGAGCCCCACAATCCCAACAAGTGCCGAGAGTGCGCGGTACAGTACTGAAACCACTGGGAGCCTGGTTTGCAGCAGGTGGACCACTACTCTTATTCCCACCCACAGATGACTTATCCCCACTAGATTTTTGGGTCTTAGGAGAGGAGGGTTTAGGTTTACTCGACTGTGACTGCTTTTGGGACTCCTCAGCTTTCGGAGAGGCCCCCTTTTCCTTGTCCTTGTCCTTCCCACTGGAGTCCTTGGGGGACACCCGGTGGGAGACCCACTTGTCAGCCAGCCTAGCCAGCTTAAAGGGATCCAAAATGTTCTGGTCAGCTACATACTGACGCAGCTCCGGTGAACAGGCTTCAGAAAAATGCTCAAAAAACAACAGGTGGGACAATTCAACAAAAGTTTTCACCTTGTAACCATCAATCCACCCCATCATGTTCATGTGTGCAGCACTCACCCAGTCAACCCAAGACACATTCTCTCTTTTCTTAAAATCCCTGAACCTTTTAAGGTATTGGGTAGGTGTCTTGCCAAACTTGACAATCAAAGCAGATTTCATACACTCATACTGACCCCTGTCTTCCACACTCAGCTTCAGAATACAGTCATACCCAGTCTGAGGCACTCTGCTTAACAAACACTTAGCCCAATCTCTTTTGTCAACATCATGAATTGCACAAGCCATTTCAAACGCTTCAATCCATTGGAGGATATCAGAACCCTCCACAAACACACCAACCACATCTTTCATAAACTTGGTGGCTGGGGACCTGCCACTCTCAACTGGTTTAGCTGAAGTCTCCACTCTAGCTTTCTCTAGCTGGATTCTTTGGTGCTCAGTGTCCCTATCTTTGAGTATCACTTGCTGTGCCAACTCCTCTTTCTTCAACTCAGCTTCGGTTGCCAACTTTTTGTATTGAAAGGCTAACTGTTCCCGTTGTAGCTCCAATTTTAAAAGTTCAGTCTTCAGGGCTTCCCCCTGAAGAGCAGTGCTGGGGTTCGGAACAGAGGCAGCAGGAATGGTGGCATTCCCAGAAACAGATTCAGTAGAACCCCCAGGGGCAGAGTCCTCATTGGTTGCATTCCCCGCCTGTTAGGGTTGGCTCTTATACTTGCATGTGTGCTGAGCCAGGATTGATGTCACCATCAGAATGTAGGCTGTGAGTCTGGAGTGTGAGATTAGAATGTTTGGGGTTGAATGGGTTCTAACCCAGGCAGTTAGATTATGTGAGCCTGGGTGGTGGGAGCCAGTGGGCTCCTGTCCCTTTCCTCTTTATCTCCTAATGACTTGTTGACATCTGATCCTGTAACCTAAGAAGCTAATAAAGTAACCACTATGCGTACCTGGCCTGTGTATCCTGAGTGTCCCTTGGAGTGAACCCTATGACCAAGAGCCGGTCATAACAATTGGCGACGAAGGTGGGATGGTCCAAGGTATGGTGAAGGAGGACCTTGGAGTGGACACCAAGTGAAGCAAAAGGAGATGCAGGTACCTGTGTGATGTCATGTGAGAGAGGAGAAGAGACTCTGCTGCGGGGGGTGCAGGCAAGAGGACAAGTAAATGAAAGGAGAGAGGGAGAGCCCACTGCCCCCCATAGACTGGTTGCACCCACCACCCAGGGCTGTTTGAGCCAGTCCACCCAGGGCTGGAAGGGACAGCCTGTCAGAGGAGACCCCTGGGAAGAAGGGAGAGTGCCCTGTTTGAGGCCAGGAGTCATTAGAGGCTGTCCAAGAGTCTGGAGAAATGGAAATCACCCAGGGCTGGAAGGGACAGCCTGTCAGAGGAGACCCCTGGGAAGAAGGGAGAGTGCCCTGTTTGAGGCCAGGAGTCATTAGAGGCTGTCCAAGAGTCTGGAGAAATGGAAAGCACCCAGGGCTGTTTGAGTCAGCCTCCAAGTACTGCTTTAGTCAGCCTCCAGGGCTGTTGCAGGCGACCACCCCGGGGTGTCAGAAGCATCCTGCCCCATGGAGCCTGGGGCAAGGATGGCCTGTTGGAGTCTGCCAGGAACAGGCCCCCTGGTACATGAGGAGACATTGGCAGGGTTGCATGAGGCTGCCCAAGTGTGCCACCATTTCCTGAGTGACTATGCCAGCATTATTTAAAAAGGGGAAGTGTAATTTCCATGCCAAGTAAGCGTAATTGTGCCTTTTATGCACCTGGAGGCTAAAGGTTTTAATGAGAATAGACGCTATGCTGATTTGGTCTGAGGTGGGGACCATGCAATGAGAAAATGGTTACTGTTTGGGTTTGGGCATGATAGTAGTTTTTGGGGATGATTAGTTTATGCTTGCAGAAGAAATTTTGGAGTTTCATTTAAAAGTAAAATGTCATAATGGATTGAGCAACGATGTGGCAAGTAGTGACTGAAGAGTACTGTTGTGCATTAGTAGTGAATTAACATGAGAAGTATTAGTGAGAATGATGTTGCACTGAGAATAGGAGATGCATTTTATTTTAGATGTAACCATTTTGAGGCATTGCAGGTTGGTTTTAGAGTTGGCCCCAGTTGGCAACATGGACGTTTAGGTCTCATTTAAAGTCGGTTTCCACATTTGTGTTGTGACAGGGGTTGTGTGTGAGTGGCACATATGAGGTTGATTGAGGTGGACAATCAAAGGGTGTTGATCCTATTATGCTTAGTATAACGTTTTGAGGCATTTTAGCATATTAGGTTGCCTGTTTAATGGCGACATGGACTTTTAGAAAATGTGACTTGGATGTACTATGTTTCAATGTTCTGATCATCCTAACACTATGTTTTGCTTGTGTGTGTGTGGTGTGAGATTTGTGATCTTAAAGCACAATAAGAGTGATGTTGGTCATTAATGGTTACCACAATCTTTGAGTCATTTCAGCATTTAGAGTTGCCCATGCGTTGGCAACATGGACTTTTAGGAAATGAGATCTGAAATTTATAATGTGATTATTGATATGTCATTGCAATGCTTACTATAACCATTTTTGAGGCATTGTAGGTGTGATGTTTTGTTTGTGCGTGCATGGATGTGCAACCCATGATGACTGCCAGAGTGACTGCAGCGCTCCTTAGCAGTTAACATTCTATGCCGGGGTTGTCTGTATTTTAAACATCCTGTGTTTGTGTGTGTGTTGTAGCAGTATGTGAATGTTTTAGTGTTGGTGCATGACCAGTGTTGGGTTTTGAAATCTTTTATTGTTTTTGGAATATGTTTTAATTGATGTACATGGCCAGGGTTGGTCAGGGGACTCTGCGGAGTTGGAGGTGTTTGGTGTTTTGAGGCCCTGTGGGGTTAGTGATGTTACTAGTGGTAGGCTAGTATAGAAGCTAGTTGGAACTTTGATTAATTGGTTAGTGACTCTGAGGGGTCCAGAGGTACCTAGTAGGAGACTAGTACCATAAGCTTTGCAAAGCTGTGTTTTTGTGATGATTGGTGGCTCTGAGGAGTTCACATGAAACCTAGTGAAGCTTTTATGTTGTTTTGGATTGTGGCTTTTTGGTGTGATGAGGTGAGTGACTGGTGATTAGGTGTGTCTGTGTTGCTTGAATTTTGGAATGGATTTGACAGCGGCATGAGTTGTGACTGTGGTTTCTTGGTGACCCAGGTAGATTGTTGGGTTGTTAGTAAGTATCTTGCGCAGTTATGACAGTACCTGGTTTTTCCCGGTTTTGGGAGTTAGTACTCGGAAGTGGCAGTCCGAGGTTCCTTTGTGGCAGGCGGGAACGGAAGGCGATTTGTGATGTTTTGATTGGTTAGGAATGTTAGTTGTGGCGGCTGGGACTGTCATAGGATGTTAGTTACGCCTGTTTGTTCAACCTCTGGGGTTAGCGGAACTCTGCTGAGAGTGAGGTGGGTCTTGCTGTTGTGAAAGTGTGTGTTGTTCTTTATGCAAGAGGAGGAGGTGTGAGGGTTGCTTTCTCTAAGTGTGTGTTTGAGGTGTGTTTGTTTGTTGTAGGAAAGGAGGTGTTAGGGTTGGCTCTTATACTTGCATGTGTGCTGAGCCAGGATTGATGTCACCATCAGAATGTAGGCTGTGAGTCTGGAGTGTGAGATTAGAATGTTTGGGGTTGAATGGGTTCTAACCCAGGCAGTTAGATTATGTGAGCCTGGGTGGTGGGAGCCAGTGGGCTCCTGTCCCTTTCCTCTTTATCTCCTAATGACTTGTTGACATCTGATCCTGTAACCTAAGAAGCTAATAAAGTAACCACTATGCGTACCTGGCCTGTGTATCCTGAGTGTCCCTTGGAGTGAACCCTATGACCAAGAGCCGGTCATAACACCGCCCTCATCAAGAGTTTTACCATCGGTCTGGTAGTCCACCAGGGCAGCTATCAGCTCAGCCCTAGACTTATCCACAAAGTCTAACTCCCTGGCTTCACAAGCACTCTGGAGAGCTTCTAAGCTCATCCTAGTCAATTTACCATTTGCAATAGACTCCATTGCTTGTAATGCAGTTATTTTGTACACAACCAAACCTTAATTTAATAAAGTGCAGATATTTTGTAAGTGGCACGGTTATACACTGATTCTTAAAACCATAAGCATCCCACCGCTGCCACCAGTGTAAAGACTGGAGGGGGGTGTCTGTACTTTCGCTCTCTATATGGTAGAGGAGAGGCACAGAGGACCCCAGCCAAGATTCACTATTATTGGTAACGTAGTCGAGCAATCAAGCCTAGCTTCTCAGGAGGTGACGCAGGCTGGTTCTTAAGTACAGTCTAGTCCCCGAATACCCACAAAGGAACTTCCACACATTGGGCCTCATTACGACCCAGGCGGTAAGTTACCGCCTGGGCCGTGACTTTACCACCATGGCATAAACTACGTTTACGCCATGGTGGTAGGTGGACTTACCGCCCCATTCCGAGGTCGGCGGGGCGGTAAGTCCCCAATCCCCATTTACCCTTCCCCATTCCCATTTTTGCCCCATAGGGCATAATGGGAGTGGGGAAGGCGTTAATTACGCCACCGTAAATTACGGTGGCGTAATTAACTCTATGGTCCCTTAGCGCCATGGATTTTAACACCTGCTAAAAGCAGGTGTTAAAAGCTCCATGGCGCTAAGGGACCTCGTACTCAGGCGGTAAGGGTCGGCGCTGTTTACGCTGCCGTAAACCCCTTACCGCCTGGGTCTAATGAGGCCCATTGTATTACTGAAAAACAGTCTTTATATAATTAATATTCAAAGGTATGTACACGAACACAATAACGCACTTTGTACTCGGAAATCAACAATGATAAATATATACAATTCTAAAGTGGTACCACCAATGTTATCGAATCTCATTAAAGTGCATCGACTGTATGGTTAAAATGTCACACAGATCAATAACGAGGAAACCAGCAATAGAGATAGGAAGGAACGTAAGATGGTTGAAACAATAGGCAGAATTCTGGACTATACCGATAGACACAGTTCTGTGTGGCGATCCCCCCACCTGGGCAACCTGTAAAATAAAGATATATAGCACACGCCCAGTGCATATATTTTTCAATGGCCTTATTTCCTCCTATTAAGGTTTTACTCCGCCAATGTACCTGGTGGAGTAGAGTTCTTCGAAGACGCGTCAAAGGATCCTTCTTGAGTGACTCCCTTTAAAGCAGGAGCCACGGATCGTCGAGAGACGTTGAAGATGGTGAACTTGACATCAACGGCGGCTATGAGAAGTTCAAGGGTGCCGAGACCCCGATGTCGATCCAGGTGTTGCTCGTCAGCGACGTCCTGTGAGGATGAGGTGTGCGGGGCACCTCAGTGACGCGTCGAGAGGCGTCGAAGATGGTGAACTTGTCGTCAACGGCGGCTATGAGAAGTTCAAGGGTGCCGAGACCCCGATGTTGATCCAGGCGTTGCTCGTCAGCGACGTCCTGCGAGGATGAGGTGTGCGGGCACCTCGGCGACGGATTGTTCAGGACCGCAAACACTTTCAGAAGAACTGTGGCCCAACGAGTGCATCGAGTCGTTGAAGTCTTTGTGGCCTTCAGGTGGCGGGAAACCCACCGGCGGATTCTCCTCGGCGCGTTGGTTGTCCTCGACTTTCTCCGGCGCGACAAAGCGGTCAACGTTGCGGACAAGGGAGTCCTTGGATTCAAAATGTTCTTAGGCAAAGGAGCGGGCGGCCCCGGTCGTCGGCGGCACGGCGTCAAGTGGTCCCCACGGCTGGGCAACACAACTTCGAAGGGCCTCCAACAGTTACACAAACCTGAAAACCCTGGTCGACGGCAATAGACTTCGACAGCGGCGAAGTATGGGTGCTTTGCTTCGTTCTCCTCAGCGGTCCCGTCTCGGGTCGGCAGCCTTTCGAGGGTCTGACTTCCAGGGAGCTTCGGCGAAGGTTAGCGGTGCTCGATGGTCACTCAGAGCACGGGAAGAGGGCGCCTTACCAGGTCCTCTCTCTGATCAGTCGTTGACGAGTTCGGCAGCTTTCAGATCAGGTCGGAGCAAATGCAACAGCAAGTCTTCGTCTTCCAGCTGGGCGTCGAGGATCAGCAGTTCCAGTTACTCTTCAAGTCTAGACACAGCTTCTGAACAATTTCCAGTGGTGAGAGGTCCCTGAATATACTATCTTGTCTCTCATCCACACTGCTGGGTCACTCTCAGCAGCCAATCATACAGAAGGGCATTCATGCAGTCAGTCAGCCAATCAGGCACACAGTGCATTCAGGCCATCCTCCTTCCTCTCAGACACTCCCAACAAGGAATGTGGATTGGGACAAGTACCCAGCCATTCAACACCACATACTGCATTCAGGCCAGTTTCGGGCAAGGCTGTCTCAGTCTTTGTCTCTCATACCAGAAACCAGACAGCCACAACAAGAAGTGCATATTGGTCACACACTCCATTCACCCAGGTCCCACCCACAGGAGGTACCCACAACATACTGTCACTGGGAAGGCTCTAGTCAGTCTGGACTGGACTTCACAACAACACCATATATGGCACTCCCACCCAACAGCCAGTCAGGGGGAAGGGACAGAGTCAGGGCTTCCCAGGACTTTGGGAAAACAAGGTAATAGGTAATAGAAAGCAAGAGGCCAAAGGGGCCATCTTGTTTTTCATCAGAAATCAACTGATTCTAATGGCAGGGCCTGGGAATCCCAAAATGGAGGATACTCAGCGCACGTGTCAAATTCAGCATGGAACTGCCACCAGCCCATACCCTTCTCTGCGGGCCACCCACAGGTGCCCAAAAACATACACTACGGGCACAGGGTTGTACCCCCACCCATGGGTGCCGTAAGGGTATCCCACGGGTCTGTTCACCAAACCAAAAGAGAGAGAGCTGCACCGCCAGGACTCCCACATGAACTCCTGCATGGAAAATATGACAGAACACACGATAAAAAGGCAGTAAAGGACAAGGATACGGAGGCCCTGTCCCTGCGATGCATTTCCAGCATCACACACACCACCACTATTGGGTAACGGTAACCATTGCACCTCTCCCCCTTGTCTGCGTAATCAATATGCAATTTGCAGAACGGCCCAGTCGGGCGGGGCAAGGTGCCCTGGAGTTTTCACAGTGTGTGTCCAGTGCTGTAGGACTGGCACATAGTACATTTAGGCCCTTATTCACAGAGCGTTTTCCAATGGGGTTTTGCCATCATAAAACGCTTTGTGAATTGGGCCCTTAATCACCATTTTGGATAGTAACTCCTGCAGATTGGGGACAAACATGTTCTCCTGTCAATCTGTGGCAATATGATGTTTGGACACATGTGACGGATGATGCAGCTGATCTAAAGTGATCAGCAGCAAATCCCGCGGCATAACCACTTTATTTCCTGCCCCTACATCAAATCGGTCGGGAACTGCTTGCATCTTCTTTTGACCCACAAATCCTTATCCTCTTGGGGGCCTGCCCCTGTAGTTCAATCATTTGTGAATGCAGTAGTGAAGTATGGGTTCCTGGCAGTTGAGCTTGGCATTGTGCTATAACTGGGTATTCCGAAACATTGGGCATAGGGATATGTGCTGCCTGTTTGGGTGCTGCGTCTGCTGTGACGTTGTAGAGTGAGACCTCCTCTGTGTTGTTGGTATGGCCTGTGTTTATCACCCCCGCCACCATGGAAGGGTGTGAAAGAGCATCTATTAGCGTATCTAATAATGATGCGAGCTGTATTGGGGACCCGTCAGCCCTCCTGAATCCCCTCTGCTTCCACTGGGAATGCACCGTGGTGGGGATGTAGGTGGAGTCAGAGTAGAAAGTCTCATGACACCCCTGGGACGCTAGAAGTGCTTCAATGAGTGCTATAAGCTCTGCTGTTTGGGTCAAATAGTGCATAGGCTGTCTCTTTTCTACAATCACTTTGTATTTTTGGTCTACTAGGCGGACAACTGCCACACCAGTGTGTCTCAGACCTGTCCCCTGGTCAATTGTTGCTGATTCATCAATGAAGAGGACCCCGCCACCCCCTCTAGTGGACTGTCCTTTGCTTTGAGAATGTCCTTCTCTCTCTCAAATATCACACAGTCATGCATTGCAAGGTCTACATCAGTGCACATTTCTGTAAGAAACGTGGCTGGGTTTAAAGTCTTGCATCTTACAATGTGTATGTGTGGGCTGGACAAGACCATCTCACGCGGATGCCTGTTGTGTGGTCAATGTTGATTTAGATCATTCGAGGATGGCAAACACTGAGTGCTCCACATACAGTGTTACCGAGCATCCCTTGACAATTGTGGAACTTTTCTCAATTGCAAAAGCTACAGCAGCAAGTGCCTGTTCGCAGGGAACTGGCCCTGCATCACTGACTCTAACACACTGCTGTAATAGGCCAATGGCTTGTGGCCCATCGTGCTTTTCTGTCTGAGTACCGCAGTTCTTATTTGACCATTTGAATGGGAGCACAGGTCAAATTCTTGGGTGTAATCGGGGGTCGCTAGTACTGGCGTGGTGCAAATAACCCCTTGAGGTCATTGAAACTGGTAAGCATTTCCTCTGTCCCCGCAATCTTTTCGTTTGTTATTTTTTGTGCCCCTTAAATACCTTGCAATAGGGGCCTAGAGTATGCAGCGTAATCTAGAATCCATGCCCTGCAATAATTACACAGTCACAGGAACATCTGCATTTCTTTAACCATCCTGGGCTGCTGGGCACTGCGCACTGATGCAGCGCGCTCTAGGATAATCTTTTTTTTCTATGAACCAATACAGCTGTCGCAGATAAAGTACTTCCTGAAGGCAGTATTGTAGTTTATCCCTGTTTACTTTGTACCCCTTGTATGCCAATAGCTGTAAGAGGGGGACCAATAGCTGTAGGAGGGGGATTGAGTCACTCCTACACTGCTGTTCACTGTCTCTGCACACTAGCAGGTTGTCCTCATACTGAATGACGATACTAAGCTAATGGTTGTTTTCCAATTCCAATTCAGCATGTAATATTCTGTTAAAGTTGCTGGGAGATTCACAGTACCCTTGTGGTAGTTGTGTGTGTTCGAAGCATATTCCGCTATGCATGAACGCAGTGAGATATTGTGAGTCTGGATGCAGGGGTATGGAGAAGAAAGCATTCTTTAAATCTACCACTGTGAAATGGGTTGTGAGTTTGGGGATGATGCACAAAATGGTCGCAGGGTTTGGAACTTCCCGGAAATTCTGCCTGTACAATGTAATTTAGGGGGCAGAGATTCTGCATCATTCTCCAACTCTCTCTTTTACGTTTGTATTGGGTATATGGCGGTTTCGCATGGGGAGGTGGAGGGCACAATAATTCCCTGGTTGAGCCGTGCTGTGATGGTGTCTTGTATCCCTTCCTCTGATTCTTTTGACAGTGGGTATTGTTTATCTCGGGGAAGCACTGCGCCTTGCTCGAGTGTTATTCCTATGGGTGTCACGCCCTGCAGGAGCCACACATCATAGCCGTTGTTTGTCCACAGTCCCTCTGGGATTTGCTCTAAGTCTTGGTCAGTGAAAGTGGGTAGGGCAACAAGGGCCATCAAAGAACACTGCACCCTACGATACTGCACCATAATCTTACACGGAATGCGAATGGCTAACACTATCTCCCCATCATCAGCCCGATCTTCAAACAGCTCTGCATCTGATACCTCTCTTCTCTGAGGTGACAGTGGTGTCGATACACAACACAGTGCACCATTTGCACCCATCTGAATCGTTTCCAATAACAACAATCTTTTTTGCAGATACTAGTAGGCCTTGCAAATCCACGGAAAGTATTGTCCCTGCCACAAGCTCTGGGGACACCACAGGCTTAAAAATGAAATCAGATGTCATGATCCCAGTCAGTGGGAATAGCCCTCTTCAGGCTAGGCAGAGAACATTATGTACAACAGCAGGTCAAAGGTGGGTGTTAGCCTGGCACACATGGCATTTATATCATTCTCAGCATACACTTCCATAGACTATTGTGATGATTTACAGTAATTCCATACACTTAACATGGTCGCAGCAAAGTTCATTCATAGGTTTTAGCATGTACTATTCATATTGCAGAGGGAGCTATTTAAGTCCCGCTTCTGCTGGAACGTGCGCCTTGCGTCTACTCCGCTGACAGCGGGTAACGCTACCAGCGTTTCTCCTCACAGAACATGTAAAAGGAGATAATAGAGATATTCGTTTTTCAGCAAACTGCAGAGTTCAATAATTAATAGAAAATACTTACCTATCTAGGGTTATCTCCCAAGCTATTATCTACAGTCAGAAGTTTCACTCATAGCCGCTGCATCTTCAGCAAGCAGTCTTTGCTCGTAGTCGCAGCATCTTCCGTCAGAAGTTTCCCTCACTGCCGCAGTAACTTCAGTCAACAGTTTTCATTCGTAGACGCAGCAGCTTTAGTCAGAAGTTTCTTCCGCAGCCACCGCATCTTCCGAAGGTACTTTTCCTCAGCTTTCAAAAGAGTACACATCTCATGCAGTAGTATCTTAGTCAATAGATGTTATGGTGTTCTATTATTGTTATTGTTGTTTAAACAGAAAGAGAATCCAAAAAGTGTCAAGCACCAGGTCCACAGGGTGAGAAGGCATTACGCCCCCCAGGAGTCCAGGTAAGCATTACACCAATGTGCTTTACCAATCTGGGGCACTGCATTAAGCAAAACTGTAATCCCGTACACAAACATATCGGTGCCAACAGGGATGCTGCAAACCACCACCTCCCTCACCTCTCGCTTGTATTATCACAATTGCTCTTATTGTGCACATTTCAGGAGTGGCACACACTATCCCTGTGTTTGTGAAGGAGATGGTCATATTCAACTTGCCCAGGAGCTCGCGCCCAAGCAGATTTAATGGGGATGTTTTAGAATATAGTAAGGGTGCACGCAGCACTTTCCCTCTTATTTTGATTGCTACCTCTTCTGTGTATGGAATCGTGGTAACAACCCCAGGGAAGCTCTGCGTGTCAAGAGTTTCACCTGATAGTGGGAGGTTTCCCACACTGATGCATGATTTAGTAGCACCTGTGTCGACCATAAAGATGAATTGGTTGTTACCTATCTCAGCACCAAGGGTCCCTCGTCTGGGTGGGGAGTCATGGACAGGACTGGGCACGCAAGAGATTTCTGTGTGCTGTCCTAGTCAGGATATGTTTTCATTCCCGGGAACGTGAAAGGGTTTCCTCCCATTACACTCACCCCCCTGTATGGGGCCACTGTCCCATTTAGGACCATGTTAGCTATGGGTGCGGGTCCTCCGTTCGATTGGTGTTGCAGGGTTGCTTGCATTTTGGCACTGGGCGGGTCAGACAACTATGCTTGTGCAAGGTCTCAGAGGTTGTGTTTATGCCTGGTGTATTTCGTATGGGATGGACATGGCCATTGGGGGTGTAGATTGAACTGTTGGAGGTTGCTACACTGATCTTGTGGGGGCATATGGATTGTATCCTGTCCTCATTCTGCTCCTACATTCTCTCACAAAGTGACCCCACTTCCTGCACGCCCAACACTGTACTGGCCCTGGCTGCCCTCTTGGCCCCATATCTCTGAACCCTCTTCTTCCCGCTGCTGACCTCCTTGGTACCACTTAGAGTGTTGTGGCTGCAACCCGCTGCCACACTGTCCTTGTCTCACTCCTGGCCAGAATGCTGCTATCCTCACGTCAGTCTGTGCTGCTGTCTGCTCTACAGGGTCCATCTGTGTCACTGCCGTAACCGCCTCTCCAACTGCTATTTTAGCAAATGTTATTTGAACCAGTTTCGCCTCCTCAGCCTGCAGCCTCTGTGCTGTTTCCTTTCCCTCGCTTTAATTCTCTTACAATGGTGTATAATTATAGTTTGTATCTCAGCCCTACCCTTTGGCTCAATGCTCACTATTTTCTTGAGAGCCTTTTGTACCTCTTTGGGCAATACCCTTCTAATGCCAAAATAGAAAAGAGGAACTGATCGGTCCCACTGGTCTCCCGTCTATGCTCGTCACATCTCCTGCACCTTCAAAATATACTATGCAGGGTCTTCATCTTCCCCCATAGTGTATTGCATAATCGACAGTAGGTCTGCCGTGTCAGGATATGCTTTTGCCGCAAGGCATCCCACACCTCCACCCTGATGTTGTTAAAGGGAGCCCCATCATGTGTGCCATGGTCTAATTTAACTCCTGGGTATCCAACGTTAACCCCTACGTCTGCAGCCTGATCCCCCACAATAGCTACAAGTAAGCTTTTCATATCCCCCACCACTAAAGGGATCCCAGCTGTATGCTTCTCGAATGTGTATATCCATTTCACAGCCCCAGAATTAAGGGTGGGAGCGCTTTTCTCAGATAATACTTGTCCATCTGGGCCCAGGGCACATATTGCGCCCTCACGTGGCCTTTGTGTAGTAGCAGCAGCTGCATGCCCACTCCTCGCTTTACTCTCTAGTTGTCACTTCCCTTTTACCTAGCCACTGCTATCCACCCAAACCTGTTGGGCCCACAAGCTCTCCACCCGCGGAGTAGTTTCTGGTGCCTCCTGCTCCTCTGTTTCATCTAACTGATCCATGGTGATCCACTCTCCGTCCAACAAATCCCTGCCTGCATCCCTGTCTGCATCCCTGTCTGACCTCACTGTCCCATAATCTAAACTTTCCGCTCCTCCATCACCACTTTTCCCCTTCTCGATATGCACGTCATTTATGGCAGTACTATCCAACCCAAACAAAATATCTCCTGCTCTCCACTCGTCCAACTCACATCCCGGTTTGCTTTCCCCTTCTTTGAGAGCTCTCAACCGTACAAATTCTGCTTGCCCCGCTTCTAATGCATTCTCTAAGTCCTTCTGCATCTTGGCATCTTGCTGTGTTATGATGTTCGATGTTGTGTCATTCGTGTGGTATGGGCGTAGCTGTGGAGGGCATAGGCACTTATGAAGGGTTGGTGTATCCTGTGGCTGGGCGAGTGGCCAGTGGGTAGAGGCCTCCTGTAGGAGCAGCCTGTTCTGTTGCCCCAGGAGCTGATGATTGAACTGTACTTGGGACGTGGCTTTCACCACCCTGGGGTCTGCACTTTATATTTGGCCGCTAGGAACCTGGACATATGGTCCAGTATCGCCTGTTGTTTACCCTGCTCTGGCCATGGGTGGGGCATCCCTCCTTGTCTCTCTACCAACCACTGTTTGTGTGGTACTTCTCAATCTTATATACAACGGCAACGCACTATACATGTATTTCACCAGAGACATTACCACCATGCTAATAATCGTTATGTTGAACACCACTTTACGTTATAAATCATGCACAATTTGTCGCAAATGTCATTATCAGTTCTTCGTCCCCGCCCCCCAGTAATCCCCTGCTCCCACTTCCGCACATGCTCTCTAACTGCTCACGCTCCACTCTTGTCTTACTTCTGTAGACCCTCCCTCTGCCCCCCAATGGTTACACAACTAATATTCAATACATTGAAACAATAAACTGAAACAACAACCACTATTTAGTCCCATTCCCCCACCCGGAATATATTGGGCAACGGAATCTGAGCTCTCTAATTATATGGAGCCCCTACTCTTGTATCCTCTTATCACACATGAAAAATATGGCGCCACATTCTCTTCCAACTCGGAAAGGATCCAACGCTATTATTTATTTCCTCCTCCTCTACTAACAACAATATCCTTATACCAATAAAAGAACAGAAAACCATAAGAACCGCCATGTAACCATTACACTCTCCTCAACTCAGCCACACACCAACTTGCTTTTCACCCTTGCTCCCCCACACTATACCCACACTGTTTCCCCATCTTTCCCCCTTCCCTCGCAACACCCCCTTCGTTGATGTTGCCAGCAAGAGGTTTATTTATATCTGCGTGTTCACCTGAGCTCCTCAGTCCCAGGGTCCCAATAACGTCCTGCACCTTCCTAGGAGTTGCACCCTGCTCCAAAGAGCAGACAGGAATTCTGTGAAAACGGCTCCAGTACACCACTGCGGATTGCGCGCTTGGGACTGGTCACTGCAGGTGGGTGCAGCTCCTCCAGAGAGGCGGCCAGGAAGCCCCCGTCTTGGGTAGAAAAATCTGTGATCACGTCGGGGTCATCAAAATGTAGAGAAGCCCCTCAACGCTCACACCAGAAAGAATACAACCCCCTAGGGAAAAATGTCCAGCACACCTGTTCTATTCTCATAAAAAACAAGCACGTGATAGCAAAGAACTGTGCTGCCACAGAGCACTCTAACGAAACCAACATGAACAACAGTTTATAAGGGCGATAGGCGTCATAACTGACGTGCATCACATGAGGTAAAAATCCACAGAGCTGGTTGGTGTGACTCTCTACATAGGCGGCCTGCTCCATGTGGGATGCCAGGTCATTGGTCCCAACTTCTCCTGTTCATCTTCTTCCACATGGGCTCTTCTCACTGCGTCATTAGGTGCCAGACTCAATAATTAGCAATTAAGTGTGCAGCTCATAGCATGCCCTATCAGAAGCCTAAGGTGCACCTGGTACTGCAGTCATGTTTGTTGAGGCTACATTCGAGGTCACGTAATCCTTCAAACCCAACTTTGTCCCAGGCGCATTGGCACTGCTCCAGGTCTTCCCACCCTGAGCGTTAAATTGGTTACTGTCCCTCCCTGGCACCTCGCAGAACAAATCACAGGGGCCTGCAATGTTCTGTTGTGATCTTTATAACAAATGGGTGTTCAAACATTTTTATGTTCTGGGGTCTTGGGCTGGCTGGTATACTGGTATGTCAGGGTCTTTGGATGAGGGCACCTAGTTTGGGCCGGACTGGGTCAGGGGCTTGTGCCCTCCTTGTGGAATAACTGCTTGCCGGGAGCTCTCTGGCCCCTCATGGCCTTGCCGGGCGCATTCTTTCTTAGTTACATGTGCTAACAATATGAGACAGCGAAAGGTTTATAACTTTGGCCTTCCCCACCACCGCCGAGGCTGCAGCTCTTGCCCACATTCAGACACGTATTTCTAGGGCCTATGCTTGGGTCCATTATCAGGGCTGCAGCACAAAGCCAGGCTTCAGTCTAAAGATGGCTGTTAATTTGTGAGATGTCTAGTAAACACTGCAACTAGTTTTACTATAACCTAGCCCCTAATGCAGCTTCTATCGCCCCCCCCCCCACTTTCCCCCTCTATGCTCTCCCCTGACATCTACAACACAAACGTGGGCCTTTGCTGCATTAGAAACCTCTTGGGGGCATGGGATGACCGCCCCTGCTTCCTAACAAGTCCACATAGAAATGGGGAGGATATCTCAAATGAGGAGATGATAGAGGAAAGGCAGGGGGAAGTATAGAGGGGGGGGGGAAGAAAGGTGCCCAAAACTGGGCGAGCCATGAGGAACACTGTAACAAACGCAACGTGAATGAGCGTTCACCACCTCATGAAATGGAGAAAGAATGATCCACATGGATAGGATAGAAACCATTGACAAACAGTACTGGAGAATTCCAGTAAAGTGGGCATAGAGGAGAGTAGTGTGATCAACATTGTCACATGATGCAGAAAGATAAAGAAGAATAAGGATGGAAAAGAGCATAGGGTGATGAGCAGTTCCAAGTGAATTAGATGTGCTAAGGAGAGCAGTTTCTGTCAAATGAAGCAGACAAAACTGAGATTGGGATTGTGGAGTGAGTGAGTGAGTGAGTGATCAAGATAAGATGCGATTTGAGAGTAAACGATCCTTTCTAGAATTTTAGATAAGAAAGAAAAGAGAAATACAGCAGAAATATTAGATTTAAGAGATTTGGGCGTACATTCTGCATAGACTTCCCTTGTTGGGAATGATGAGGTAACATCTCTTGATATTCCCATCCTACTGTGCAAGATTTGCTGACTTTCAACTCCCCCGCCCCCTTTTCCTAAGACATTGAGACGAGGAAGAGGGGGACTGGAAGGATGAAGATTACTGATAGAAAATACAGTCAGATGCAGAAACGGACTCTTCCCTTTTGACAGCAGACTGTCCCAGTAATCATCCCAGGCCAGTCAAAGTCAGGCCTCCCTTTTCAACTGCTCGCACCTGACTCCACTTTACTCTCCCAGGAAGTATAAAAGGTGGAGCAGGAGAGCACTCTTTGAGCAAGCCGGGGATGCCGGAAGGTGCGAGAAGCCAGAGGAAGACCAAGTGAGCTGCAGAAACCCTGGGAGACCTGGAGGAACCACCCAGACACTGGCCCTCAGAGTACAGGGGAGACTGCAGTGTGGAGAGGGAACTGTACCTCCAGAAGGCAAAACCAGGGGCAGTTATGGGTGCCTGGTGGTACCCACAGCAGAGCTCCACCCCTGGGTCAAGCAGATGAGACCAGGTCTTTGAGGGGTAGGCGGCGAGACCCTGACCTCATTTCAACATACCCTTTTAACGCCTGCAGGTCAAAAAGGCAGAGCATGCTGTTTTGGGGAGCTGTGAAGTGGGAGCAAAAATTACCAGGTGCATTCTGGGACTCGAAGTCAAAAACATTTTAATTTTGGAAGATAAAAAGAACTTGAAGAAGGGTCCGTGCCCGGCAGAGGGAGACCCTTTGAGCGAGACGAGAAGGGCAAGTGAAGCGAGCAAGACCAGCAGAACGGAAGGGCAGGAAATCCCAGAAAGGCGACACGATCATGGAAGCAGAACAGTCGGGACCAGGAGGTGAATGAAAGGCTGTGGTACTACCAGCTGCGGGTGAAGGTCACTTCAGAATCCCAGAGGTACCACCTTCATGTGCAGTGTGAGGACTTGAAAGGAGGCTTGACGGAAGGTCTTGATAAAATGAATCAGCCGCTGCTGGTGAGTGAAACGGGAGACTGGCTTGTGTTGATAAAAGAAAAGACTATTAACATGCTTGTTGGGTTATCGAGAAACGGTGAGCGAAAGCACATTGTAGCAAGAGTCAAGAATGCCGATATTGTGTGTGTGAGGGAAGCCGTGAAAGAAAATAACTGAGAAAGCAGGCGAATATTCAAAGTGGTAATATGAGGATAAAATCAAGGGTACAAGCCCCCCTCGTACAGTCGAAAGTCTTTGACAAAAGGTATAACTAAGTATAAAGCTTACCGAAGGAATGATTAGCACTGTGATGCTAACTGAAAACTGCAGATACCACAAGGCCCTGGGAGAGGAGGCTGGTATAAACCTTTGAACTGTAACTAGTATTGTGGGTTGCGCGTAGGACGGCAGGCATGAGAAAGAGGAGCCTGATTGTTGAAAGTAAACACACTTGCTAGAATATAACAGAGTGACCCAGTGAGACATGATCGCCTATCGGAAGTCTCTGTATCGAACTGGCAAGTACTTTGAAGTGAAGGCCATGAAAGATTGCAAAGTAACAAGTGTGATGCTGGCGGTTTGAAAGCTCGCGCCCAGTCGAGGGAAGCCACAACTGTCTACAGAGGAAGGTCTGAGCCCAGAGGAGGGAGACCTGAGTGAATCAGTGAAAGTGAACCAAATATGTGTTTAAAAAGACTTTAAGAGCTCCTGAATGTTATAAGCTAGTAGAACTGGTAAAGTTAACTGAACTGTGATTTTAATGCTACAGTGAACCCGACAGAGGGATACCAAGTGAAAGCAATGGAAAGTGAATCCCGCATTTTGATAAAGTGAATGAACATTGGTGTAAAGACAAAGGAGAACCCGATGAAGGGGTATCGCGACAAAGCCGGGGAAGAGGGGATTCCTGCATGGTGAGATCTTGGGAAAAGTCTTGTGATGCCAAGCAAAAGACATTGGGCCTCATCACGACTTCGGCGGTAACCCTTAAATCCGGCTGTAGCGCTATTACCGCCGGATATAAGGGTCCGCCGAATCAGGGCTTCGGCGGATTTCGCCCCAGCTCTGATCTGGGGGGAAATCCGCCGAAAATTCGCGCTATTACCGCCGGCGGGAAATCCACCGGCGGTATTAGCGCGAAGATTCCCCATTGAGCCCAATGGGGAATGGGGCATTCCCGAATGGGCTCAGTGGGGAATGGGGGCTTACATTACCGCTGAACTCGTGATCCGGCGCTATTAGCGCCGGGGAGTTCGGCGGTAGGACTAATACCGCCCGCGCTGATAGCGTTACCGTTACCGCCCAAGTCGTGATGAGGCCCATTGATTCAAGGGATTCTGCCTTTTCTGAAGAAACCGCTTCCTGATGCCTATAGACACAAGGGGTGCACACAGTCATGCCACTGTTCTGCCTTGACCCCTGATGTAACACAGGGAAGGGAGTGCATTAGTTCTTTAACATCTTGAGTCACCGATGGATGTACTTTGGGACAAGAAGAAAGCAAGAAAATGGTGCCTGATGGAGTGCCTCAGACTGAGGACTATCAGATGAAGTGGCACCTCCCACACAGGTACTGTAAGGAAGGCATAGTTATCAGAAGTACGGCAGACACAAGTACAACAATTCAAGGGTGTTTATTGAAAAGTATATGGGTGAGAAAAACACCTAATCTACATCTGAGATGGGAGCAAGCTACGACCATCAAAGTAAAGAAAATGCTGTCCTCCTGGTGTCATGCCAAAAAGAAATGGCCTATACTAACAAACCTATTGCCAAATACTAACTCTATATAACAAAAGGTTGCGGGACAATGATATGTATAACAAAAGAGTGTAGAACAAACTGAAATGTCGGTGTCGATAGTTCAGGACTGCTGAATCTTTATGACTCTCCACTTTAGTGTCCACTGTGGTGTCTTTGGGCAACTCCCCATCCTTTTGTGTGAAGGGTCAGCACTCCAGGGAACCTGCTATACAAATTGCCCCCCGAAAGTGGGATTCCCTGGTGTCTTCTCCCTCTGATACATGAAGATATCTTAAATCATACCCAGCACCCGTGAGCAGGCAGTGACAAGAAGCCCTCAGTAAAGACTATTTCCAGATGGCGTGTGGCACTGTGGGAATCAGACAGTGGAACTGATCCACTGATAAAGAAGGTTCACCCATCAGTATGATCAGGTACACGGGAAAGTCAAAGCCATCGAAACAAGCCGCTTGCTTGCACTGCAGCTAGATGGGAAATCTGCACTCCTTTGCCTCAGTCCTCTGGCGACCATGCAGTGATGCAAAGCAGCAACTCTATATCCCGATTCCGAGATGTAGCTGACAGCGTCGGATATCTAAAACGCATTGCATGCCGCCAAAGAAAGTAAAATGCCTAGTTTGGGAATAACCTAATTCCAGAAAATGCTTAATCATTTGCCAATGAATGAATTTAAGAAACCTATGGCTGACCAATTGGAATGCATGAAACAGCTAACTTTGGGGAAGTAACACTCCCAAGAGAGTAAACAGCATTTCAGTCCCATTGTTCTAAAAATGGCTGGAAAGATTCTGTCGGTTTCACAGACCCAGGAAAAGCAGACCTCCTCTTCAAAGCCCCCTTGAGAAAGAAAGGAGGCCACTACTTGTAGGAAGGCTTTGTAGGTCTGGAGGCCATGCAATGAGAGACTGTGTAGAGTGTAGACCAATGGTCTGCAGTCTTTGGCTCTCCAGATGATTTGGACTACAATTCCCATGATATCTGGCTATCGACTATGCTGGTTAGGGATATTGGGAGCTGTATCCCAAAACGGTTTATAGTCATATAATCGAAAACAATAATGTAAAAAAAAAAGTCACATTTCTTTTTTATTACGTTTTTTGTATTCGAAATGGGGGGTTCACCCCCCAAACCCCTTTTTATTATTATTATTTTTTTTTACCTTTGTTTTGACATACGGAACCCAAAAAAAAATGTAAATAAAAAATTAAAATATCCGACTTTTTTTTTTCCAACCTTATTTTTTCGAATTATTTGTAATTCGACATTATTTATTCGTTCAAATGACTGCACACCGCCCAAAACGTCTAGCGAGCCAAAGGTTGTCGTCCCCTGGATGACCATACATATTTTTTTATCCGATTCAATTTACTGAAACTCAACAATCATTAACAACGCCTGTAATCCAGATCTTTAAGGCAATCCACACTTTGCATGGGGAATTCTTTGCAACAAAGAAAGCATTGTCACTGTCCATTACCCATAATTGTTACCTTTATCAATAACTATAGTCTTTGTGTAGCACACACTGGCAACTGAATCTTTTCTAGGGACTCCCAAATTTATTAGCTCAAGCGAAGTTAGATTAAATGATTTCTCTATGATCACACACTGGTTAAATGCTGCATCTAGGATTTGAGCCCTAAATCGATTTTAAAATGGGCAGGGGTCCCCACATACGCCCCACCCTGTGTTCCTACCCCACCCTTACCTCCATACTAGACACACACACACAACCCCCCCCCCATCCACCTTCTGGGCTGTTTGTTGGCATTTTAAAGCTGCAGGCACCATGGCCGATCATGAGAGAATGGGTGAAAGAGGGAGAGAGAGACAGAGAGAGAGATCACGAGAGAGATCACAGATTAGAGCAATGTTCAACCGAGGACCTCTTGAGTTGTTGAGTTCAATATTGTGGCCAGCCCTCACCCCCCCAATGCCATATCAGCCTATATTTTCCATTAAAAGCAGTCACCGTCCTCCTTTTTAGAGGCTCACACCCCCACCATGAACATCCTTTGGGCCCTCTAGAGTTTTAAGACCACTGGATTAGAGAATAAGATTTAGTTCCAAAGAAATGGTGTGTAGGTGACCCCTCATTTCACACACAAGAGCTCTGCAAAGGTGGGCTCAACCTCAACTGTGACTTTACACTATCCGCTGAGCCAGTAGATCCACTACTCGTGTCCAAATTTGTTTTTGGTTTGGCATCACTGTTTCAATATGTGTTACCTTTGCAAAGGTTTCACAAAACCCATTCCCTAAGGTTCAACTTTCATTCTTTACAAGGTGATAAAAATGTCTAATTATTGGGGTTAATAGCACCTATTGGCTGCAGTCTCAAGTGAGGACATTTCAAATGTACTTCACAAATTCTATTTCATCTTACTACAGTGCTTTTAGATTGCTGGTAATGAGTAGCCCTCACATGGGGGACTGTGAAAAATATCTAGAGTAAGCAAGTGATAGCGCTCAGAAGTTACAGATTCCAATCCCAGACACACAACTCTGCATATTAAGTTACCTGCTGCACATATTGGTATGTAGTCTGCTGGTTACAAGTTCCAATCCTAGTAAGATAGCGCAGCCTGCTAAAGTGTTTGCTGCAGAAATGTTTCTAATCAGCTGGGTCCAACCATGATTGCACAATGCTCCTGGAAACTTAATCCAGCCCTAAGGGCCGATGAGGAGGGCACTGGATCACCTGATAACTAAGGCATGCGAGAAACCTAAAGTAAGGAAAAGATGAGTACTGGGTGTACTGACATGAACTATTGTAACAAAGGAACCACGTGTGGCCTGATCCCTTGATAACTAAAGCATGTGAGAAACCTGAAACAAGGACATTCCTGGGTACTTCACATACCCACCTAAGCAGTTGCAACAGAAGAATCAATTGTGGTTGGTGTGTAGGGCCCTTGATAAATAAAGCATGTGATAAAACTGATGCAAGAAGAAACCTTGGTACTGGGCTTACTCATCTGAACCGTTGTAACCGAAGAACCACTGTTGTTTGTTTTGTTATATACTAGGGTTAGACTTGTATAGGACATGTTTTGGAACCTGCGTGTGTTGCGGAAGAATTCTGGACTTTGCGATTTCGGACGAGGTTAACCTGGAGGCTTTTATTTAGGATGATGTTAAGCTGGAGGCTAAGAGACTTTATGACATTTTGCTTTCTGTCCTCTCGACAAGATCATTACCTTTGCTACCAGGACTCTCTTTGAACCCCCTCGCTTCACACCTACTTCCTCATACCATCACAAGTCTTGATGGCGGACGATGCAAAAACAGGGCCAGATTTAAATTTCTTCTCCTTGTTCGCAAATCTACCCAAGGTAAGGCACTACTGGATCTATCCTCTATCCAACTCTGCAACACTCTAGAAACACTTGTGTACAGGAGCGTTATAAATGACACATCATATCACACAAGCCTTCTCATAATGTCTGTTCTGCCTCATCGACTACCCTTGTGGCTCTTTGTCCTCCCTCTCGCTTCCGCTCTCTCTCTTCTTGCTCCATTTGTATGGAATTCTCTTCCTCCGGACATCCGAGAAACTGTCCACCTCTATTTGATCAAAACCAAACTAAAAGCCTACCTCCTCGCCTCCAAGTTACCCTCTAAAGCTACCTCTCACCTGCCGGCTAGTTAACATTTTTCCCTCGCCTCTAACCTTCCTCTGATTCCACTGTAGCACTTCACCCATCATGTTCACGTCCCAAGCACCGCCGGGCATACTGCCTTCCTGCACTTAAAAAAGTCCAATGTTGGTTGTCCTTAATCTATGTAAATCCATTTATGTATTGCCCTGGTGACTGTTCCATTTACTCCACTCGACAACCCGAATGTCCCACAGACTCAGCCCAATGTCAGAAGCTTGCTTCTTTCCATCAAATTTTGTTTCTTATCTATTGTATATTCTTTTGTGATCAAAAGAGCATTGTTCCTTCTGTACATAAATATAAATAAATAGTCCTAGGGCACATTGGGGGTGACATTTCTTTGTGGATGAGAACATACCATTCTGCATCAGAATCTCACAGGGTTGGGAGAGTAGACCCTGAAAGGACCCACCCTGTCTGTGAGCCCCTGAATTGGGTCTCATAGCACCAGAAGGACCAGATCTGCTAAGGCTCCCCGTACCGCCATTTCATAACCGGTCGGTTGGCTGGCTGGCTGGCCAGCTGGCGATTTAGACGCCATTGATGCTGAGGGATCCCACTGGTGCTACTTTCTGGCTCTCGTCTGAACCTTCAAATAATTGCGTTCACACAAGCCCACTAGAAGCTGCACCATGTCCCCACTGAGCCCATCACCTGCTAGGCTCAAATCAACCACTTGATGCTGGGACCTGACTCTAACCACTGTAGAGTCGCTTGCCGATTTAACCCAGGGTTTACACCATGACTTGACTCAACTCACCCTCAAACTGCTGCTTTGCTGAATCAAACATCGGAGCAACAGGATCACTATTTTGACAACCGCAGCCCACATCTAACGGCTGGAGCATCACTCGTAGACCCTTCCTAGCGTTTACAACCCAACTGCACTCTGCCCGACCCCAAAGAGATACCTGAGAGCGCCCGACCTGTATCGCCAAAAAAGCCACTTTCGTGCCGCATATAGCTACCGCATTTGAACCTGCACAACACCTGGTGGCTGCTAGGGCCTACATGATCCACCGTATCCAAACTGATCTGCTTACATCACTGCTCAAAGCCAGATTTTACGCTGTTGACCCAACAAAGACCCCAAAAATACCTGCCCCCTTGGCCCAATTGGGCCCTAGAGCCTGGTTGGGTCACTTTTGCACATTTCTTCACCCAAGACATATACTTTTTGTGGTTAACAATTGTCCTATTACCCTTGTATTCATTCTTCTATCCGTTGCATCTTCTCTGTCTTTCTGCAGGGGTGGATTTTTTTATACAGTGTTTTCTAGATGGTTATGTTGCAGATGGTATGTTTGATTAAAGTCTGCACATTTTCATAGCATCTTTATGGGCTATTCCCTTTATTTTTGACTTTATTACTGTGTTTGGGTCACCACTGGATCACAATCACACCCCTCTTAAGCATAGCTTTCCCTCAGCCCATGCTACCACAAAAGGCGATGGAGATATATCCCTTAACTGTGCCTGTTTTACCTTTATGATTGCGTTGGCTCTTCGTTTGCTGAAGTGTGAGAGTGGAGTGGGTACTTTTGACAGTACTCACCTTGTGCACCTGCAGAGCAGAATCCAATTGGTCACAGTAGGTCTGCAAATTCTGCAAGAAGCGGTGGAAGATGACGAGTTTGTTCTGTATTCTGCTGCTTTCCAACTCCATGTATAGGATGACAATGCAGAAAGGCTTCTGGGTGGATGCAGACCTCCTGGCTCTGCAGCAAGAAACAAGACTTGACATCCAGGGCCAGTAGAAGTGGGTGTGTTAGGTTGCTAGGCTTTGAAGGAAGGAAAGGAGGTGTAAAGGGTGACACTCTGTCCTCTTTGAGTATGTATGATGAGTGCCTGAGTGGTGAGGTCATGAATGGAGTGTTTGGGTATGATTGTGTGGAATGCTGTGTGGTGAGTGTTCTACCCAGGGACAGTTGCGATTATATAGCCTGGGTGATGGGAGCCAGTGGGCTCTGCTCTGATCCTGAATCATTTTATGTACTCCTGACGCCATCTAATTAAAGCCACTCATGAAGATTCCTGGCATCCAGAGTATCCTTTACCTGCAGACCCCACTTAGGGTCACAAAATAATTGGCGATGAGGATAGTCTTGATGGGAACCCAAGAGAAGAAACTACTGACCCGTACCTGTCTGTTTGGGGTTAGAGGGAGAGGAGAAAAAGGCAAAGGAAACTGACTCAGGAGAAAGGGTGCAGCTCAGGATCAAGAGACACTGAAAAAAGGGGAGGGAGCCCACTGCCCCCCATGATGAGTCCAACCACCCGGGGGGCGAAGAGGGTGCTGAGTAGGGCACCCAGGGCGAAGCCGAGGGATAGACCATCCCGCAGGCACCCAATGTCGTGGATGCACCCAGGGGGCAAGGAGGGTATCCTTTGTGGCACCCAGGAATCCCTGGGAAAAGATGTTCTTGTAGTGATCCAGGAGGGCGAAAGCTGACTGCCCTACCAGCATTAAGGACATGTGTGAGCAGTGACTGTTGATACATCAAGGAGCTTGTGGGAAGGTGCTTGTGAGTTGGTAAAGATGAACAAGCCAGAGGTTATATTGCTGGTCAGGCAGCAATATGTGCGAAGGGCAGGTTTGAAAGAAAAAAAAAAATGATGACGAAAGAGAGTGTTTTGTATCGCGCCCGACTGTTTCAGAGGTTCATGACTGTGTCTAAAGGCATGTACTTTAATGACTTTGTGCGAGCTAAAACCACTCCCGTGGCGTGGGTGATGGTTGGATTATGGAGTTCCTATCTGTGGTGCTCCAGAGTGAAACTGATGACGTCGACATGCCTGCTGGGTGTGTTAGCGACCGATTGGAACGTTGATGTCCGTTCCAATCACCCCAGCGAGGTTTCATGCAGCGTGTCTCTCGTACGGATGGCGACACTGAGGAAAATGTTCAAGTAAAGCACCTCATCACGCTTCTGGTGGTGTGATGACGTAGACGTCCAGCGTATTGGTTGTCAGGAAGTGGATGTTGTATCCGCCCTGCGTCCCGCAACGCGGTGACGCAGGGCATCCCAATAAAAGTCCCGCCCCGCGGATGGGAGGCAGTTCCGGGCTAAGAAACAAACGGAGTGTGGCGTGTCTTATTTCGCTCCCGCCGGAGCTGCGCCACTGCGGCCTACTGACAAGGCCATCCACGTTCTGTCTCCCCACGCGCTGCAGCGCAGAGACAGGACATAACAATGGCGATGAGGGAAACGGGACCCAGCACACGCGTTCAACGCTCTGCCAGCTGTTTCTAATATACAGCGACACGCAAAATGTTTGTACACCCGGTGATGGGGAGGCACACAAAACTCCCTGCCCATCGAGCTGCCCTTTCAACACGGGCCACAGCTGGCTGGAGGGGACACAGTCCCAAAGAATAACCACAAAGGAGTGCAACACTCACCCACTGCCTTTCAGGGGTCAGATGCACCACGGCGCAATGGGGGAGGCCTTCACACTCGCTCTATACACGTGTGATCAAGGCAACTGCACGTGGTGAGCGCCTGGATCGACGCAGCTGGCCCATCCACCACAGTTTGAGACTTTCAACCACGGAGGGGCACAGTCACCTGAGGACACGCATTAAGGTGAGGCGAACAAACCCCATCAAGGCACAGTGAGGCCTTGCAATGGCGACCGGCACGTCCACCCCCAGGCCCGGCACGCCTTCTAGACTTGCGGCCAAACTGTCAATGTCGTCACCACAAGCTCGCCCACAAGGGAGCTCCTTGGCAATGATTCAGCCGTTTGATCCATTTACGGACCCATCATCAGTTGGCCCCCGGTGGCAGCTATGGATCCAAAAATTCGAAATGGCAATGGAATGCAAGGACATAACCACCGCCAGGAAAATGAGATTGCACCTGTTGCTAAATGTGGGGGACGAGGTACTACGTATTTTTAACTTGCTAACCATTGATGATGGCCAGGACATCTACCAGCAAGCGAAAGATGCCCCGACGGCTCATTTTCTCCCACAACTCAACCCTGATTATGCAACCTTCATATTCTGCACCACATTTCTGGCAGAAGAAGAGACCTTAGATGCCTACCACACCCGAATTAGGAAGCTGGCAATATCGTGTGAGTTCACGGATGTCGAGAAAGAAATCCAGAGACAGCTCATCAACGGCATCCAATCGGAGAAACTGAGAAGGATGGTACTGAGTGAGAATGGCATCTCTCTAACACGCATTCTGGAATTGGGTCGTCAAAGGGAACTGGCACATGCCAGGGCCGCCAACAAGGGTGCGACTCTTCAAAAACTAGTGCCTGCCCTCATGACAGCCATGGCGGCCCATGTCACCAACAGACAGTCCGCAAGTGATGAGGCTGGCGGCAACTACGCACAAGCTGGCAGCCATGAATCCCGGGACCCACGGAGTGTGGATGGTGTGGTGGACCGCGACATGGACGGCGAAACTGCCCGGCGCAAGGAACAACATGTGGGGCATGTGGCAGAAAGGACCACTATGCTAAGGTGTGCCGGTCATTGGGTACCCCACTACCGCCCCCAAATAATCCCCAAGAGAAGAGTGGGACCAAGAAAAAGAAGCAAGCAAGTGCAAGGCGAGTCGAAACGACAAACTCTTCGACTGAGGAAGAAGGGGATGACGTCACAGGGTCCCAACAAGAATCTAGCAGGGAACAGTGGAAGAAAGGGAGAAAAGTCTACCTGGTGTCAGCCCTGGATCATGGACATGCGACACAGAAAAAAGGGCTCCGGAGGCGCAAATGCCAGGTCACTCTCCAAAACCAACAGGTATGGATGACCATAGACATGGGAGCATCCGTAAATGTTATGCCCACAAGCACATTTCAAACACTGCAACCACGACCGGATCTGAAAAACACAGACACTCTACTGTTTGCGTATGGCTGTAGGAAGCCCCTACCGGTGGTTGGCAGATTCCGCACCCCCCTCAGCCATGGTGAAAACAGGTTACCGTCAAAAATCTACGTGGTAAATGCAGGGATCGAATGCCTTCTGAATGGGGATGCGGCTGAAGACCTAGGGCTAGTCAAGTTCATCAGTCAAGTGATGGAAGCACAAGAGGTTGAGAAGATCCTGGCACAGTATCCCAACCTGCAAAAAGGGATAGGGTGTCTGAAAGGAAAGACAATCAAGCTGCACATAGATGAGTCGGTCCAGCCAAAGGCCGTAAGACACAGGAGGACCCCATTGCACATGCGTGAACAAGTGGAGAAAGAACTTAAAGCATTGGAAGAAGCCAGCATAACAGAAGAGGTAACTGGGCCAACACCATGGGCTTCCCTGATGGTGGTCACAAAAAAACGCAAACAGCCGGGAAAAGTCCGGATTTGTATAGACATGCGTCTTCCGAACACTGCCATCAAGCGGGAGCGCCACATCACACCTACTCTTGATGAGATCGTGGCTGATCTCACGGGGTCAAGAGTCTTCTCCAAGGTTGATCTGAAAGCAGGATACCACCAGCTAAGGCTGAAAGGAACTCTCGATACATAACCACTTTTATGAGAAGATTGCAAAGATATAAGTGTCTAAGGTTTGGGATCTCTTTGGCTGCCGAAGTTTTTCAACAGACAATACAGGAATTCATCCGGGGCATACCAGGTGTCCTAAAAGTGAGTGACGATATCCTGATCCATGCTCAGGACAGAGGAGAACACTTGAGGAGACTACAGATGCTCCTGGGCAGACTAGAAGATGCTGGGTTAACTATTCACAAAGAAAAATGTTAATTCTTCAAAACGGAAATATCATTCTTTGGCTACAAGTTCAGCAGCACTGGCATTTCCCCAGAAGGTTGCCGACATACAGGCTGCGAGTCCTCCCATGACTCCCACTGAAGTGCGCAGCTTCCTGGGGATGGCCACATACTGTGGGAGGTTCATCCGGAACTTGGCCACTCTCTCTGAACCCCTTCGAGAGCTTACCAAGCTTAACACAAAGTGGGAATGGGAGCAAGCGTGTCAGGAAACTTTTGAAAACATCAAAGATTCGCTGTCCGTGGACACAAAAATGGCATACTACGACACTGAGCTCCCAACTGAACTATTTGTGGATGCTAGCCCTGTCGGCCTAGGGGCCATCCTCATGCAGGTCACCAAAGAAGGTGAGAAGAGGCCCATTGCATACGCGTCAAGAGCTCTCACAATGACAGAGCATTGAGAAGGAGGCAATTGCCGTACTTTGGGGGTGTCATCACGTTCACCTCTATCTGTATGGCAGAAGATTCACGCAGTTACGGATCACAAACCCCTGTTGCCAATCTTCATGGGCACATCCTCTCACCCACCGGACAGAATAGCCAAATGGCTGTTACACCTCCAGCAGTACAATTTTGAATTGGCCTATCAGCCGGGAAGTGGAAACCTGGCGGACTTCCTCTCAAGACACCCTCGAGCGGCGACTCCACAGGAAATCCAAGTAGCCGAAGAGACTGAGGAACATATCTGCCAGGTTGTGTGTGCTATGAGACCAAAGGTTGTCAGCATCGATGACATTGAAATTGAAACACACAAAGACCCGTGCTGTGACCTGGTGAAGGATGCCATCATTTCAGGCGACTGGAAGTCTTTCATGAAGAACACCAGCAACAGGACAGCGGAAGCAAAGGCGTTCCTCACGAAGATGTTCACCATACGACAGGACCTGGCGATCACAGAGCAAGGATTGCTACTCAGGGGAAATTGCATCATCATCCCGCCAAGCCTCCAGGACAGAATAGTGGCGCTAGCCCATTAAGGCCACCAAAGGATGGCTCGGACGAAGGCTCGAATCCGGCACCGAGTGTGGTTTCCACATATAGATGAGAAAGTTGAAAGGTTAATCAACACCTGTCTAACATGCCAGATAACCGTAGCTCCACCGGATCCAGAACCAATCCAGTCAGCGGAACGAAGTTTTGGCAGATGGGATGCAATCAGCATCGACTTTTGCACACTGCAAGAAGGCCTGTACCTCCTGGTGGCCATTGACGATTACTCCCGATATCCCGAAGTCGAGGTAGTTGAATCCACGGCAGCGGAGGTGGTCATCCCTGCCATGGAGAAGATGTTTGCAACACATGGACTTCCCACAACAATCAAGAGTGATAATGGCCCCCCATTCCAAGGGGAGGAGGTCAAACAATACCTGCAGGAAATAAACATAAGGTACCATCACATCATGCCAAGATGGCCCCAGGCGAATGGTGATGTTGAACGGTTCATGAGGACACTCAACAAAGTGCTGAGGTTATCGAGAGCAAATGCCAGCCCGTGGAAAGTCGACCTTTACCGTTTTCTGCGAAACTACCGGGTCACCCCTCGCAGCACGACTGGTGTCCCGCCAGCCGACCTCATGTTTGGCACAGTCATAAAGTCTTCCATTCCACATCACCCCAGAAGGAGCCCGGACAGATTTGACAAGGAGCGCACCGAAAGAAGGAGAGCGGGAGCCAACGCACACATGAGTGCCAAGAGGAGGTTGAAACCATCCGACCACCAGGTGGGTGACCAGGTGGTCATGCTGCGGAACCCGAAAAGGTCCAAACTGGACTCCTGTTATGAGACGCTCCCATGGACTGTCAGTGAGAAACAAGGGACCATGATAACTGTAAAGATAGGACGCCGACAGGTAACACGAAATGCGTCGTTGTTCAAGGCGGTGCCACGCAACCTGTGGACTGATGGCAAATGTCACCAAGAAGATGAAGAACCCCAGCTGAACGAGGGAGACCCCGCTCACCTTCAGGATGAGGCAGAAGTGGGTGACAGGACGTGGGAGCAGTGGAGCGAACCTGACATGGGTGAGCCGGACATGGAAGGTGAGGCACCCCGTGAGACAGTGGGGCCCAGCCCCAGAGGGGGGCGATATGGTTTAAGAACCACCACCAAGCCGCCTGCTCGGCTCAAAGACTATGTGTGGTAGTCTGCCCCACTAGAACTATAAGAGGGGAGGCACCAGGGTTTTGTAGTTTAAGTATTTGCATAACGGTATTTGACATGTTTTGTTTAATGTTAAGTTAAGTTGAAATAAAGGAGGAATGTTGTATCCGCCCTGCGCTGATGTCTGTTCTAATCACCCCGGTGAGGTTTCATGCAGCGTGTCTCTCGTACGGATGGCAACACTGAGGAAAATGTTCAAGTAAAGCACCTCATCACGCTCCTGGTGGTGTGATGACGTAGACGTCCAGCGTATCGGTTGTCAGGAAGTGGATGTTGTATCCGCCCTGCGTCCCGCAACACAACGCGGTGACGCAGGGCATCCCAATAAAAGCCCGCCCCCGCGGATGGGAGGCAGTTCCGGGCTAAGATACAAATGGAGTGTGGCATGTCTTATTTCGCTCCAGCCGGAGCTGCGCCACTGCAGCCTACTGACAAGACCATCCACGTTCTGTCTCCCCACGCGCTGCAGCGCGGAGACAGGACATAACAGTGGAGTGTTCCCTTTGGCCCACATCCCAGGACTGCTGTGGAGTGACCTGGGGATCTGCGTGGGCGTTGTCGGATTATTAAAGAGAAGATGTTTCATGCTAAAGGCAAGTCAAAAAAAGCGACCAAAAGGCTCCCACCAATCCCCTCTCAATCATGGCCTAGAGGATCACGGCCCAGGCACCCGCCGCGAGAGGAGTTTGCCCATCTCCAAGACGACCAAATACCCTGGTACAAGAACATACGAATGTGCCCACTCGCATGCCCACCCGCATGCCCACCAGCCTGCCCTGCACATGCCGACACCTGCGGCATGGATGAACTCGACAAAACCATCTAGCACCAAATCAACACATCGTTAGAGATGCCATGACGACCTAGCTAACGGTCTGCACAGTCGTGCAACATACACACTGGACAATCCCACATCAATTCACACGAAGAACATGCTCAGTGCTATGACGTAGGCGACGGACATACTCATGGACGTGCATCTTTATTATTTTCAACATAGGCCTTTGAAATGCAGAAACGCAAGACGCATAATGAACTTATCTAAAAAGGCTTGCTCACGCTTCGTCTAAAACCATGTACCATAATGAGGAATATAACGAAGACACGATACTGAGGATAGAACAACACGACACCATAACCTACAGCGCCCTACATTAAATGGTTTCTCCTATGCACCAGGCCCAAGTAGGCCGCAAGCAGAAGCTTTCATGAACATTGAATGAGCAAGGGTTCGGTTGCTGACCCTGCAGAATGAGCCCAGCGAAAGCAGACGGTCAAGGGCACAACGTTGCAAACTTGCATACCGCAAGCCGACGCCAAGGTCGCACCTGCAAGATAAGCCCGGCACACAGTGAGAAATATAATATTAATTGTGCAGAATTCTGCCTCAACCACGGTCCCTACCTCACGTGACCGAGCCGAACTTGATAGGGTGCCAAGCCCAGGAGGAAGAAGGCGTCTGGATCCCCCGTCTCAAGACACAGGCAGATACAATTAAGCGACTCAACAGACATCTGCGACGGTGGGAGTAGTCGGCCTTCCTGCTCATGAATAAGTCCTCACATTGTATGCACACACCCATAGTGAAACATTGTTGCAAATGACAGGTGCACCGCGAGCTGGGAACAGCGATGGTCCCAGACTGGGGGGCTCGCGGGTGAACCAATCAGAACATGGGACCCTTATCACTGACGCCATTCACATTGACCAATCCTCAGGGGTCTTCATGTAACAATTCTTATGTATCAAACTGAAGGGACAACCCAAGTATACCACCTGACTGACCCTTAACCAATAACCAAGTTTTATATACGTATGCTATACTAACCCTACCACTCGGGGAACCAATCCAGAGTGGCGATAGGTTTTTTGTTAATTTTGCTAAGGTGACGCAAGTAGCGCGTCACGCTAAGGTAAAAAGGGCCTGCGAGCCCCACGCTGCTGAGAGAGTGTCAGGACGGACGCGTACGATCCTTGGCCATCCCTGCCGTTTTGTTTAATAAACAGCAGAATCACCTTGCTTCTTGCGTGTGTCTCATACTCTATCTTTTGAGATATAAGGGAGGAGTTGGGGCCTCCCTGCCCGGAGGTCCGCGGACGGCCCAGCCGGCCCCGGGAGAATTTCCCCCCGACAAGTTGGAGGCACTGCTGAGATCTGTTTAAGGTCCGCTTTTATTTTTATTTTTCCAAGTACTCCCATTGCAAGGAGGCCCGGCAGCGCGGCCCCCTCTGCCGCTGCCCCCTTTTGAGGACTACAGGACCATCGCGGAACTGCGAGGAGACCGGACGGCGCAATCCGGATAGTGGCCCTCGGGAGCCGGTTGAGAAGTATCCCGCCCGCGGTTGGCGAGTGTCCAGACGTAGTCCAGACGAGGGGAGGTGGCGAGCCGCTTGGAGGGGTGCACGCAGTCGAGCGGCCCCGCATCAAGAGAACTTGGTGAGTATGCCACGCCCAACAAGCAATGTGAAATTGTGAGGGAGGGGGGAGGAATTGAATACGGGAGGCGGGAGGTGTTGCACAGGTGCGCGGCGAAGGTTTGATAATTTAGTGTTGGCAATGAAATGAATGGTAGCCTGACGAGTGCGAGAGCAGTCCGCTACGTTACGGGAGAGAAGGGGGCGGAGCACGAAAACATCACGTGCGGCCGCTCGTAGAAACTGATTGGCCTAGGTCGCGACCACGTGTAAGGGTGTGTGTGTGTGGTTTCCTACGATTTGGCAATTATTGATCAATGAGTAGATGAGGTTCCCTATTGTTCGAGCAGGAAACTCGATAGATAGATGACGTTTCCCTGTAGGTAGCTAGCTGGTTGCCTAATACGGAAGATAATTGGCTGGTTAAGCCTTCCTGTCGAGGGGCGTATCACACGCGAGGCGACGCAGCGTGCGCAGTCCGATTATATTATTGGTTACCTTGTTCCAGGAGAGACAGGAAGACAGCTGTGGGGTTAACGGGGGTAGATTGCAAGTGTATTTTGGACTTAAAGAATATATGAAGAACTTACCAGTATTCTGAAGAGATCGGTGACGTCACCAGCAGGGCTTACATAGGACATCTCGAGAACCAGGCATCTTTCATTTTTGAGTGGCGGGGAGGAGAACTGTGTTAAGGGCGTGGAAATGGAGGTAAACGGTAATGAGTTGATCGGGGGGAAGGCGAAAGGAGGTACGTGGCTGCGCACGGAGAACGCCGGCCACGGCAAGTGCCGAGGAGGGAGGAGGAGCAAGTGAAAATAGGACAGTGGTATAAGATTGTAACAAGGGGCACGCAGCCGCAGGGGGCTGCGTGCGCTCCGGCCGCAGGGGGCCGTAAGGGCGTTGTATAAAGGAAGAAACTAAAGAAAGAATACACAAATGTAAATACTATATTTTACTAATTTTTCCTTAGCGGACTATCGCAAGTCCCCAAACTTACGGGGCCAGGTAAAGGTACAAGGTTGTATATTGTAAACTACTAGTGAGATAACCACTACCAAATAGGGGAAGGGTAACAAGTGGAGCGCTACTATGTCATACGGGACAGGATCGGGGGAGTGGGGGAGCACCCTCACAACCCCGCTGCAACACATATGTAAAACACTATCACCCCATAGAGAGAAGTTGATCAAGTACAGCATAGAATGGACACAGGGGATGGACAACAAAATGGCGACACCATGGCCGCCTAATGGTAGCTTTGATCCATATACCCAACACTCACTATTAAACTATCTGCACAATACATACAAGGGGAAGAAGTTAACGCACCACGTGGAGGTGTTCAACTTGTGGAGGATGTTCCAGGGGTCCCGTCCAGGACCAAACGGAATGTTCATTGTAGGGGAAACAACGGGAGAGAAGGAGATTAAGGAGGAGAGAGAGAGCGGGGAGAAGGGAAGTGAAGGAACACAGAACACGGGGAGAGGACAAGAGGGAGGAGAAAAGAGTGTCGACTCAACCGAAAATGAAATAAAAAAGGAACAGAGCGATGATATACCTCTAGCGAAGGTAGTGAAAACAGAGGGAGGGGGGTTGTACCCTTTAAGAGAACTAGGAGAAATAGCAAGAGAACCATTAAGGGCGGCTGAGGGGTACTCGAACCCGGCATACAGCCCGCCTCCATATACAGCTACAGGTGGCCACACGGGAGGGGAGCGGTCCAGTACAACGGGGTCAGCTTATGGGAAGATGATAGCAGGAGAGGGGAGGACCGAAGTAGAGCAGACTACGGACATAGGAAATGACGAGTGGGTAGCTGCACAGATACTATTAAAATTACGCGGTTCATTAACAGGAGAAGAGAAGGAGGTGGTGAGGAAAATGGACGAGGATAATGAAGGGGAAGAGGGGAAAAGAAAGGGGGAAGAGCAGTTAAGGGAAAAGGAAGAGATTTTGGAGGAACGATTAGCAGAATTAAGGGATGAACAGAATGAACTAATTAAGCAGTTCGAGAGGGGGGAAAGAGAGAGAGCACGGGAAAGGAAAGAAGGTAAGAATGAGTTGGGAAAAATGAGAGAACGAACGGAGGAGAAAAGGAGAGAAGCTGAAAGGCTAAAGGCAGCGGCAGAAAGGGTATCGAGAGCAGTACTGCGCGAAAGGAAAAAAGAGGAAGAGGAGAAAGAAAAAGAAATGGCAATATGGAAGAAGAGATTAATGTCAGAAACGACAAGGAAATACGAAGAAGGCAGGATGATAGAGAGTATAATAGAAAGGGAGAGGGAGAGATGGGAAAGGAAGAAAGAAGATGAAAAAATATTAGAAAAAATTAGTTGTGAAGTAATGGAAGAATTAAAAAAGAAAAGAGAGGAAATTGGTAGGGGAATAATGGGGAGAGAAGAAGGGGAAAGAGAAGATAGGAGGGGGGAGTGTGAAGTAAGGAGGGAGGTATACAGAGGAGAAGAAGTAGCAACAACATCCGCACAAAGAGGAGCGAGTAGTAAAGAAGAAAAGGGAGGAACGGACCTAATAGACTTAAAAACAGTAACGATTGGGGGGAAAAAGACAGTTTGGGGGTTGGAATTTATGAATGACTTTTGTAGTGAGGAAGAGGAAGGAATGGGGAAGGAAGGAAGAAACAGTGAAAGGGAAAGCATAGACAAACTATACACCACCCGGACAAATAAAGACTCACCATGGATCTGCAGGAGAAAGGAAGAACTGCAGAGAAGTGAGGGGGGGGAGAATGGAATGGCGGAGGGGCAGACACGTGAAGCCACGCCGTCACCGTCCCGCCATGCATGCTCCACCACCCCACGCTCATTACGTGCAACATGCCCATTTAAACTAGCGCCCTTCACAAGAGAACTGACACCCTATGCAGGAAGACTTAGAGACCTCCCTGGACGTAGACAGGGAGAACGAATACACACGCCCACAACAAATAAAGGAAATGATGAAAGAAGGGGAAGTGGTGGAGGAGAAAGAGTGGAAAGCAGGAGAAATATGGACGAAGTTGACGATATAGAAAAGAGGGATGGAGATGAGGGGTGTGAGGACTCGATTTTGTGGAACCCAGGGAGTAAAACGGGACACAACTTGATGCCTCTTCTAGAGAGGGGAGGGGTTAGACCACAATATGTTCCTTGGAAGCATGTAGACAAGGAAAATATAAAATGTAGACTCCCATCATTAAGTGGAGGTGCGGGTAAATGGATATATGAAATGGAAAAACACACCGCAGGACAGAAGTTGGCAGTGGGAGATGTAAAGGGCCTCCTCATATCAATATTAGGTGATGCCGCGGATGACATCTGGAAGAGAGCAGGCTTCCCCGGGGTAACAATAACCAACACATCTCACGATGGGGCACCATTCGCAAACTGCAGACATGCATTATGGCAGGCACTGAGGGTACAGTATCCAGACACATCAGACATAGGAGCTATTACCTCGCGCAAGATGCGTGAGAACGAAGATCCTGTTGATTATATCCAGGAAATTCAAGAGAAGTGGCGTATGGAAACTAGAGAACAATGGGACAAAACACCAGCAATATTCTATCATATACTAGTACAGGGGCTCCCAGAAGAAGTCCAGAAACAATTGAAGAAAGTAGTGGGGATGGAAGCAAAAGCATGGCCAGAAATACAACTGACTATAGTGCATCATTGCAGGACATGGCAAGGAAAAATGAAAAAAAAGGAAGAGGATAGGAAAACGGAGGAGGCTAAACTAGTACAGAAGAAACTCACTAAATACACGATGGAAGGCGCACTAATAACTACACCTCCCACAATAACTCAAAGCCCCACACAGGTAGTGGCTGCACAAGACCCCTCCCAAATACAATCATCGCAGACTGTAACACAGCAGATGCCGCCACCCCAGCCATACACGACTAACATGGGAGGAGGATACACGACGCCAGGAGCTGGGTATTATAATTACAACCGGGGAAGGGGAGGAGTAATGAGAGGGAGAGGATACGGATTTAACACACAACAACAGTTGGGGGGCCTTAGGACTTCCTACCCCACCGGGTACCTGACATATCAGGACAACACAGGAAGCTTTCCATGGCAGAACAGGGAACCACCGGTGTGTTGGATTTGTGGATTGGTGGGCCACATGTCGCGTACGTGTAGAGTAAGACCAGGCACACCGTTGTGGAATGAACAGGGACAACAAGAGCTCCCGCAAGAACAGCAGGGCATACAGCAACAGCAGACATTGCAACAGACAAATGGACAGCAACAACTAGTAACACAACAACAGCCACGGACATACCTACCGCCTCAACAGCAGGTAGCGATTTCACAACAACACCTAACACAGCAAGTACAGCCACCTACACGAGTTCAAGACCATAACATAACCTCGACCAATACCCAACTACAGCAAACACAACTGGGTAGGGTGACAGTGTTGGGACACAACCCTTACAATAAGACAGCCCACACACGACCTTGGTGTGTCCCATCCTGTCGATAACACCTAATAGTGCGGAGGAACCACGCATAGAGGTAACGATAGGTGACAAAAAATTATCATTCCTTGTCGACACCGGGGCGACCCGGTCTTGCATAAGGGAAGGTAAATTTAAGATGTCAGGTGAAGCCATGAACACCCAAGGATTCTCTGGGGCTAGGGGGTTGGTTCCCTTTACTGATAACATTCCCTTATCAATAGTGGATTATGACATGTCAGTTCCACTTTTATATTCCAAGGCCTCACCTGTGAATATAATGGGGAGGGACATCATGAACAGGTTGAATATGACGATCTCCTTTACGGAGGACGGCATAATTTGCTCCACTCCAGGAATTAATATGCTCACGGCACGACAGATTATGCAGGCATACTGTGGAAAGACAGTGATTAGGGCTGAGCCAGTAGATGGTGAACTGTTCCAGTACGGGACAGACATGGCATTTGCATGGATGCCAGGGATAGAGGGAAGGATCTGGAGGAGGCCAGCAGCCTACTTGTTTAGACCAGAAACGCCAGCTAACGAACAAGAAGGAAAGGTGATTTCGGTGGACATAGAGAGCATCATAGCAACCGCTGATTACATTGCAGTGCATGCCCAAGACAGAGAAGGAAGAGCGTGGATGGCAGTGATAGCACTAGCAGAAGGATGTAGACTTACCCAGGTGTCAGATGAGGAGCTCTTCTCAGGTGAAAAGGAAGAAGGTGAAATGGTATTTATGATGAGTGTGGAAATATGGTTAAGGGTGACATACAAACAAGTGGCACAGAAAATTGCAATGGCGCTTGAGGCACCCACGTCCACCCCGGTTCCCTTTTTTGAAGAAGACATGGCAAAAGTACCCACATCACTATGGACTACTAGCCCCTATGACGTGGGGTGCATAAAAAGCATAGGGGGGGTAAGAATAAAACTGAAAAAAGGTGCAATACTCCCCAGGGTCAAACAGTACCCACTATCAAAAGAGGCAGATGAGGGCATATGTGAAACAATAACGGCCCTTATAAATAATGGCATATTGGTCCCATCAGAATCCCCATGCAACACAGCTGTATACCCAGTACGCAAGACTAAAGGTGGATCTTGGCGCTTCATACAGGACCTCAGGCCCTTGAACAATATAGTGGAAGCAGAATACCCAATAGCAGCAAACCCGGCCACAATATTGTGTGGCATTGCGGCAGAGGCGTCACGGTTCACAGTGATCGACCTTAAAAATGCCTTTTTCTCAATACCACTGCACCCAGACTCACAAGATCTGACAAGCTTCACTTACAGAAACGCAAAATGGAAACACACCAGATTGCCACAAGGGTACTGCGAGTCACCCTCAATTTTTAACAGAGTAATACAGATGGACTTGGGTAACATTGAAGTGGAAAGCACAGTGTTGCAGTATGTCGATGACATAATAATTTGCAGCACAAGCAAAAAAAGATGCAGAGAAGACTCATTAAAGATGCTGACAATACTAGCTGAAAAAGGTTACAAGGTAGACAAGGAAAAGCTACAATACTGCCAGGAACAAGTACTTTACATTGGACAGCTCATATCACAATATGGGAGACAGATTGCACCACAAAGAGCACAGGCAATTTTAAAAACACTATTGCCACAAACAGTGAGAGAACTACAGCAGTTCCTTGGTCTGTGCAACTACTGCAGAGCATGGGTGTTTGATTACAGCTCATACATAGGACCCCTACTTGAGGGGTTAAAAGAAGCTAACAAAGGGGAGAAAAAGTTGGGGTGGACAATGGAAATGAAAGAGGCATTTGATGAACTGAAAGATGCAATATCAACCGCTCCAGTACTGGCCACCCCAGATTATGAACGACAATTTTTCATATTTTCACATTGCGACTCAACAGTGATGAAAGCAGTGTTGGCTCAAAAAACAAGCATGGGCTACAAACCCGTAGCGTTTTACAGCGGTCACTTAGATCCTGTGATGCTAGGTCATTTCCCTTGCGAACAAGGTCTCGCCGCAGCTGCCTTTGCGGTAGAGAAAGCATCAGCAATCACCATGGGGTGCCCAACCACACTGTTTGTGGAACATGCGCTATTTGCAATATTGAACAAGCCTAAGTCCACGCAAAGGACGTCAGGTTATGAGATTATATTATCTAGAGCTGAATTATCAATTGTTAGATGTAGCACAGTCAACCCTGCAAGGTTTATAGCAGATGCAATTGAGGAAGGAGACTATGCACACGATTGTACAAAGATTACTGAAATGTATTCATGCACCAGAAGGGTTGAAGAGAATGCACTAGAGGGAGGTGATCTCTTGTTCATTGATGGGTCATCAACAATTGACCAAAGTGACGGGATTAGGAGAACTGGGGCTGCAGTGGTGAAAATGACAGAGGCGCCGGTGTGTGTGGTGATGAAGTGCGTACAATTACCACAGCATTACTCCGCCCAAGCAGCGGAAGTGGTCGCACTGATCTTGGCGTTGAAGGAAAGTTTTGACAAGCGAGTTACCATATATTCCGACAATGCATATGTCACATCTACTGTCCATTCCGGGTTGTCCAAGTGGAGGAGAAGAGGGTTTAGGAGAGCTGACGGCACCCCAGTGCAACATGCCCTCTTATTAGCTGAACTAATTGAAGTAATAAATGACCCCCAAGAATTAGCCTTGGTAAAATGCACCGCACACACTAATGGAGAAGATCATATTTCAAAAGGGAATGCAGCAGCAGACGCACACGCGAAGTATGCTGCATATTTTGGCGAGGTATGGAACCCCCCAGAGTCAGAGAGAGGGAGAGGGAGGGGAATAGCTAAGGAGCTATTAGTAAGAGAAGGGTACACCCATCTCCCAGCCACACAGATAATGGAGCTACAAGCGGCTGCACCCATGGCAGAAAAGGAAATATGGGTAAAAAGAGGATGTACAATGTCACCGACTGACGCACTATGGCGCCAGGGTAGCACTGGAAAAATGGTAATGCCACTGGCACTATTGAACATCGCCCTGAGCCAACTACACCACCCAGCCCACACAGGCAAGGAAGTAATCGCAGCACGAATTAGGGAAGATTGGTTCTGCTCCGAGTTAAATTCCCATGTGTCAAATTTTGTCAGCAATTGTCTCACATGTCAACAGTTCACGGCTGGTCACACGCTGAAGGTGATAAAAGGTACTATACCCCGGCCAGAGGGACCCTTCCGACACATCCATATTGACTATGTTGATATGATCAACGTATGTCAAGGAAATAGATATATGATTGTAGTTGTGTGCCCATTCTCTAGGTGGATCGAGGCAGGGCCCTGCTCACACCCAGATGCATTCCGAGCAGCTAAATTCCTAGTAAGGGAGGTCTTTCCCAGGTGGGGAGTGTGCGAAATATTGCGGTCAGACAATGGGCCGCATTTCGCCAATGAAATGTTCCAGCATATCACGTCCTTACTGAACATCAAGCATAAATTTGCATGTGCATATCACCCGCAGGCCAACGGTATATGCGAACGCCTGAATGGCTTATTAAAAGAGACAATTGCAAAAATACAGCAAACAACAAAGAAGAGTTGGCTGTATTGCCTTCCGCTAGCCCTATTTGAGTTAAGGAATAGACCAGGCTCCGACCACCACCTCACTCCTCACGAGGTGGTGACCGGACGCCAAATGCGCCTTCCTCTGACGCCAACATCAAGAGCATTTACCGACCATGAGAGCACTGCAAATGTCCTTGGTGATGAAATGTACCAATATGTGTCTTCTTTGATTACTAGTGTGGTGTTTGTGTCTCAACAGCTCGAGCGCACGCGGGGCGGGTCTAAGAGTGATCAACAAGAAGACGCGGATGAAGAATTGGAAAAGGGGAAACTGTGCAAAATTGCCAAAGGCGACCATGTACTACTCCGCAATTTCAATAGAAAGTGGAACAGCCCACGCTTCACTGGCCCCCACTTGGTAGAGGAGGTATCAACGAGAGCAGTAAAGCTACAGAACAAACGTGCCTGGAATCACCTGCACGACGTAAAGATCTGCAAACTCCAGACCCGCCCTAGCGTCACCGACAGGGCCATTGAAAGAGCAGCAACAGCATTGCCAACGGAGGAAGGGACTTCTACCGCAACTAACGGCCAAAGTGTCCCCATACCCTGCCACCCCCCTGATTCCCCAAAGACAACCACCGCTCACCCCATGGTCACACGTTCAAAGAGTAAAGAAACCTCTACCAGTTGAACCTGAACCCCAAACCCTCTGCTCATTGACCCCTACCCACTGCAATAATAACCCAATTGAAGGACATTGTTTTACGCATACACATGTAAACACGTGAATGTTCTCCTTTTTTCTCTCGCACATGCAGGTACGGCGTATTACTGTACTATTAAGAAAGCAGATAACTAACAAAGTTCACTGCCCAGGAGGAGTAGATGATACCCTCAGACAATAACTGCCCTGAAGAATTATCACACCAATGTGTCTATTACATACAAAGGCCACAGCACCTGAAAAGAAGGAGGATACGTGTCTACTACACAGCACTCCTCTTGACCATAGAGCAATCAATGCCCCACATCCAGCCATACTTACCTGTCCTAAGAGATAGATCGCTTAGATTGGCGTGGGAACAGCTCTTCGCCTGGGCACTGAACGACTACTTGATAGGGAGAGCTTGAAAACAACAACTAACACTAATAACAAGCATATTGAGAATTTTCAGGCGGGCAACTTTAACGTCACAAGAATTAGCTGCCGGACTGCAGCAAGGTAAGAGCAAAATGCCGGTGAAACTAGCCTCTGTAATAAAGATGATAGGGATTTTGATGATCACCGGGTTTGTGGCTGCCTCTGTATGGCGGTACAACTATGCTATCAATATTTTTGCTGTTCCCAACCCTAATATACCCCCACCCCCGGCTGCAACAGGTGTTATGTCAGGTGGTACTAGCGAAATTACACATAAGGGTAATAGAGTTAAACGCAGCACATACTCAGAGAATAAAGATATTGACAACTACATACAAAATTCAGCACACGTCTCTAACAACACGTGGTACCAACACATGACTAAAATAGGTAAACAAACAACAGAAGAAGGCTGCTACGTCTGCTCATTGATCCCATACGCCATGAGTGCATCCCGAACTTTTGTTGCCACGGAAATAGATGAAAAAACAGCACGATGTATAATATACCTGGCACTGTTCCAAACAAAAGGGAGATTTCAAGGGAACACGGTACACCTGGTATGGAAATCACGTGACACATACCCGTACGAAAATAACTTCCTTAAGAGTTATTTGAGCTACCACAAGACCAGCCTACATGCCAAAGCATTCAGATACATAACAAGCGGCCCTGAGAAAGGAGAAACGAAGAAAGTTACATTACAGTACCTACCATGTGATTGGTACGCCACTGAAGCTCCTGGTAAACAAGGATGTTGGGAAAGACCACTGATAATAATAACAGGAAAGGTGTACCTGGGTGACAAATGGGACATAGGAGTGGTTGGCAGCAACATGGTAACGAGAGAAGATACTACAACTATTGCAGAGCACAACAACAGATGTTGGATGACTTGGGTCAAGTACGTACCCATGCTAACATGGATAGAGAAGGATGAGGACCCAATAACGATACTGCCGATGACTGCACCTAAGATATGCTACCAGCACAAAGGAGAAGTAGATGTAGGATACAACACCAACTGTGCAAGTGTGACAGAGCTACCTGAGGGGGGAGCAGGAACAGCAGTAGTAATGGACCATTACTGGGCCTGTGGAGACAAGGCGTACCACACTCTGCCCCCTTTGTGGAATGGTGTATGCACAATAGCACACGTTAATGTACCATCACTAGTGGTGCCCCAGAAACATGTGAATATGGCGAAATTCCCCAAAATGGATGAAGGGAACAAAAGGAAGAAGAGATCTGCACAGCCTCGGAAAGGGCCAGAGAACCGACGCAACGGCAACAACACTGTCCTCAACAGAAGGAAAAGACAAGGAGAACCTCTGACAGGAAATTACCTGTGGGGAAGGTCGGAAACAGCACTCGCCTCAATTCCGCCGGAACACAGACTATTCAGCAGAGCAGCTATGTTCTTCTCCTCCATAATACATCCTGGACTGCAGGCCTACGCAAACGCAAAATGGCTCCAGATAACTAGGTGGGAACTAATGATGACAATTAACTCTACAGTAAATGGATTCAACGCAATAAAAGAGGAATTGCGAGCAGTAAGAATGGTTGCACTACAGAACAGATATGTACTGGACCTCCTCACAGCAATGGAAGGAGGAGTTTGCGCAAAGATAGGACAATCATGCTGCACATTCATTCCTGCTAACGATGCTGACAATGGTACACTCACGGAAGCAGTATCACAATTGGCCCAGATGCACTCCAAAATGATGGACGAAAGTAAAGGTGTAAAAAAGGACGAAAGCTGGTTTTCAACGCTATGGTCATGGATGCCATCTTGGCTGTCGGACAGACTGAAGATCATAGTTGGATGCATTATTTTGGCTGGAGCTGCACTTATCTTAATAAGGTTTTGGAAGGCTCGGAAGGCACGCACCACAGATGAGATGATCGAAATGGTCGGTATGCACCCCTTGATGCCAGCAGATGACGGCCAACACGCAGGCACCATAATAAAAGAGAGAGAGAGGTTGCGCAACCAGATCATGACTAATCACCTGGACCCACCATCTGTGAAGCTCGAGAACCCAAGAAACCCGAGGAGCTACATAGGGAAATGGGTATATTGCACACCTGGAGGAACCTGTGTATATATGTACTGGTCATTTGAAGACCATGTCAACCATTATGGACATTTGGGAGGAGTGACTAAAATATGGAGAGTAAGAGGAGATAAGGAAAAGGATATGTTTGTGGTCGACAAGTCGACCAGAGGGGGGACTGAAGTGGGAAAAGCGACCAAAAGGCTCCCACCAATCCCCTCTCAATCATGGCCTAGAGGATCACGGCCCAGGCACCCGCCGCAAGAGGAGTTTGCCCATCTCCCAGACGACCAAATACCCTGGTACAAGAACATACGAATGTGCCCACTCGCATGCCCACCCGCATGCCCACCAGCCTGCCCTGCACATGCCGACACCTGCGGCATGGATGAACTCGACTAAACCATCTAGCACCAAATCAACACATCGTTAGAGATGCTATGACGACCTAGCTAACGGTCTGCACAGTCGTGCAACATACACACTGGACACTCCCACATCAATTCACACGAAGAACATGCTCAGTGCTATGACGTAGGCGACGGACATACTCACGGACGTGCATCTTTATTATTTTCAACATAGGCCTTTCAAATGCAGAAACGCAAGACGCATAATGAACTTATCTAAAAAGGCTTGCTCACGCTTCGTCTAAAACCATGTACCATAATGAGGAATATAACGAAGACACGATACTGAGGATAGAACAACACAACACCATAACCTACAGCGCCCTACATTAAATGGTTTCTCCTATGCACCAGGCCCAAGTAGGCCGCAAGCAGAAGCTTTCATGAACATTGAATGAGCAAGGGTTCGGTTGCTGACCCTGCAGAATGAGCCCAGCGAAAGCAGACGGTCAAGGGCACAACGTTGCAAACTTGCATACCGCAAGCCGACGCCAAGGTCGCACCTGCAAGATAAGCCCGGCACACAGTGAGAAATATAATATTAATTGTGCAGAATTCTGCCTCAACCACGGTCCCTACCTCACGTGACTGAGCCGAACTTGATAGGGTGCCAAGCCCAGGAGGAAGAAGGCGTCTGGATCCCCCGTCTCAAGACACAGGCAGATACAATTAAGCGACTCAACAGACATCTGCGACGGTGGGAGTAGTCGGCCTTCCTGCTCATGAATAAGTCCTCACATTGTATGCACACACCCATAGTGAAACATTGTTGCAAATGACAGGTGCTCCGCGAGCTGGGAACAGCGATGGTCCCAGACTGGGGGGCTCGCGGGTGAACCAATCAGAACATGGGACCCTTATCACTGACGCCATTCACATTGACCAATCCTCAGGGGTCTTCATGTAACAATTCTTATGTATCAAACTGAAGGGACAACCCAAGTATACCACCTGACTGACCCTTAACCAATAACCAAGTCTTCTATACGTATGCTATACTAACCCTACCACTCGGGGAACCAATCCAGAGTGGCGATAGGTTTTTTGTTAATTTTGCTAAGGTGACGCAAGTAGCGCGTCACGCTAAGGTAAAAAGGGCCTGCAAGCCCCACACTGCTGAGAGAGTGTCAGGACGGACGCGTACGATCCTTGGCCATCCCTGCCGTTTTGTTTAATAAACAGCAGAATCACCTTGCTTCTTGCGTGTGTCTCATACTCTATCTTTTGGGATATACGGGAGGAGTTGGGGCCTCCCTGCCCGGAGGTCCGCGGACGGCCCAGCCGGCCCCGTGAGAATTTCCCCCCGACAATGCCCTGCGTAGTGACTGGTCGAACTGCAATGGACGGAATCAGGAACTGTGTTTGTCCGCCTCCTGTTGAAGGGTGTGGGCTGTAGATTCTGGATTGATTGGACGCTACGTAGCTAAGTGTGAAAGTTATGTTTTTGGGGGAGGCACTGTTTGGGTATGGTTGGTACGAATTGTAAGAATTTTTCTACACCGTTCAGTTTAACCGAAATTTGTCAGGGTCTAGAGTGAAGTGTTCGCATTGTTGAATGAGCATGATTGCAAATGGGTAACGTTACTGCATAATTAGGATAACATATTTAGTCTTTGTATGATTATGACGTGTGCCCTCGACAAGGTTGAGAGAGGAAGCAAGCGTAGGTGCAACCTGCATGCTGGGTTGTTGGATTACATCATCCTTGGGGATTAACATTTTGAGGATTTTTAGGTGCGATGTGGATCTCGTGGTAAACATGTGGACTTTTCAGTCTGCCAATGTTTAAGATTGCACAACATAGAGATTATATTTCTTGAGGTGTGAAGTATGTTGCAACCATATGAGATATGATCTGTCAGCGTGAATGGTTGGCTATGATGTTTTTATTTTGGAAGAGTAACGTTTTTGAGGAATTTCAGGTTGTTTACGTTGCAGTTCCAGGCAACATGGACTTTTAGGGTTTCATTGGTAAAAGCAGGTCTTTTAAATGTGTAAACTAAGGAAATGGTAAAGTGAGTAAAGTTTAGGAAATGTTAAGATATTATATTTGTTGGAGATGTTATGTACATCTGGTGCGTGTGTGTTGCCCATTGATGTGTATTACAAGCATGGCTGTGTGTGGCCCTGTGATGGAGTGGTAATTCCGGAAAACATAAAATAAACATAAAAGTATTGGGAAAACGAATGCCTTAGCATTAGACTATGGGGAGAGGTTTATGATAAGTAAACAGGAAGGAGTTCCTGAGGTTCTTTCCTTTAATATGGGCTTCTGCATATTCGTTGCCAGGTGACAGCGGAAGACGGGGATCCAGAAAACGTCCGTTATGAATGGGCTTACTAGCGGAAGATAAGAGTTTGCGAGGATTCCGGAGGGAGACTGTTGCGCCATTGCGCACTGAAACTGTTATATGTTAAAACCACGTTAATTGTTGATGAATGTCATTCGACTAGGAGTCGAGCCGAAGCGAGTGTTACTTACAAGAAGTAATACTGCCCGCCACATCGCAGAAGGCAGAGATTAGATTGCATCAATGGTGTGGCTGCATTCCCAGTAGAAAACGGGGTTGAGGTAGCAGAGTTTCGCTCAGCGACGCGTCTGAGAAGGAAGAGGCTCGCCGAGGACGAATCAGCTGTTTTTCGCGAGAAAAGAAAAGAGAGTAACACCCATAAGGGGAGTGGAAGTCTCCGTGAAAGAAGCGAGGGGCGGTTACCGCTGAACGAACTGTATGTGAGTAATGCCCATAAGAGGAGTGGAAGTCTCCATGTAAGAAGAGAGGGGTGGTTACCTCTGAACGAACTGTTAGACTGTAATGCATATAAGGGGAGTGGAAGCCACCGTGAAAGAAAAGAGAGGCGGATACCTCCAAACAAAACAGATGTGTGACACGGCCCAAGGCATAACAGATGCTTCGTAGTAATACGGCATACGATCTGAGAGGAGTAACGTTAAAGACTCCCATGAGTCGATTTTACGAACAACGAATAGACATTATTAAATGAACTTACAGTTCTTCTTTGCCAGCTGCACTTGAAACACAGACGTAAATGTGCCGAGTCCAGAAGGAAGAAGCAGCCTTATTGAATGGAAAGACTGTGAGAGGAAAATACATCATTGTTGGGGTGTGGCTTGACACACAACGATGTGATAAAGACTAGATTAAAAAGAAGCAGTGAAAGGAACTTTTTATATAAGGAACTCTTCTAAAGTTGGAAGATATATAAAGGAAAAGAACCTTAAAGGGACAGTAACTAAATATTGCCTGAAAGGAAATTCCAGAAATAAGAAGTATCAGAACACTCACCTTAAACTGCGGAAGCACTTGCCAGCTGTCAGAGGGTCTCTTCAGCTACATGTATCCTTTACTCCTGAAAAGAGTTTTAAAGTTAATAAAGTTATTTTTGTTGAGAATTTACATTGTCTCCGTTTTATCAATTTTATCAGCAAACGAAACGGTCACAATTTGGTGGCAGCAGTGGGATTGAGGAACTTATCAAAACTTTAAGTGAAGGGCAACAATTACTTCAACAAGCTTTACAACTCCAGAGCCAACAAGCTCAAGCAGGTAGGTTGGCCTTTCAACAAGCGCTACAGGTACAACAAGCCCAACTAGAAGTTACAAATCTAAGAAATTGTCAGGCACTCACCTATTAAAGGTCGTGGTAGGAATTCCTACGCCTTTAGAACAGCGGCCAAGCCGTTCTATACTAAATGGAGACTGTTCTCCAAACTTCCTGTTAAACGTTACTGAAGCTAATCACATGGTTGAGTCACGTGCCTAGGGCACATATTTAGGTCCTTTTCTCAGAACTGTAGTTGCTTCTGATTAAGCTTTCATGCTTTCCGTGCGGTCGTCCCGAACGGAATTCCTTGATGTTTGCGGAGTATCCTGTTTCCAAGTTGGTATTCTTCCCAGCGGCTGTTCCTGGCTACTCCTTTGTACTCGCCAGCTTAAGCGAGTCGAGTGCTTCCCTAAGCACTTCTATATTGACGCTACGACTTCCCTGCCGGCTGCGTCGGCTTTCCTCGAGTGCATTCTAAGCACAGTTCAATTACACAGCGGCTTCCTGCCGTCCGCGTTTTCCTGCTGGCTGCACTCCTCATGGTCGCCTATTTCCATGTGAAAGAATTGCGGCGGCTTCTCTGCCGTCCGCGTTTTACTGTGGGCTGCATTCCTCGTGGTCGCCTGCTTCCCCTTGAAAGAAGACGGTGGTGTACAATTCCCATTCTACACGTCTGAGGCGGTTTCCTACAAGAACGGCTATCTCTTCATGCCTACAATTCAAACTGCAGTTAATCCTCCACAAGAGCTGTTATAACCGCGGATGCGGGCATTTTTCATTTAAGGTATGAGACTGTAGTTAGAATTCTATTATATCATTTTACTACTGTTGGAGGACTGGAAGTTAAGTTATAGTAGTTTCAGGATTTGGAGCTGCTTTTCAAACCAGTGGGTTTAATTTTCATTTCTTATATTATATTTGGACTCATCTAAGTTCAAATCAACTATCAGTTTATGTAAAGTGTGTTGTGCATTGAACAATTAACGCTATCGAGACTGCACCATCCCGACTCTAGTGCGGCCCTCGTTCCGCCCGGGTTTACATTCCCACTAACCTTCCCTTCCTTGTTGTTGTTTCCTTTGGATCCATCCGGATATTCCTGATTCTTCACATTACTTCAAGTCATCTAATCAATTAAGGTTAGTGCAGATATTAGTGGTCATTAGGAGAAGTATGGCCATGGTTCTATTACTTATCAAGTGTTTTTCTTATAACAGATTGGAGGCGGTGCTAAGTTTTTCATCCTTTCAAGTGATTCTTCACACTGGTTGTAAATATTTCAGACAGTGAGTGGAATCATTAGAAAGGATTCTTCCTTGAGGATTCTTCATTGAAGGTTGAGAAGACCAACCAGGAGCCTTTGTGTATCCTTTCTGTTCATATATATATATCCTTTAAGGTTGTGGTTACTAGTGTATATTGGAAATCATATCGGAAGTACCCCTCAAGTTCCAACCATATTACAGAAATATACGGCAGGAGAAGATCCAGCACATTTCTTTGTGAATTTTGATCGTGTAGCCAGGAACGCCCAGTGGCCAGCAGAAAGATGGTGCCACTATATCGCACCATTAATGACCGTGGAAATGCAAAGTGCTTATCAAGCAGCAAATTCAGCAGGCGACACGAATTATGGTGATATGAAGAGGGTTGTAGTAGAAAGGCTAGGCCACGATGAAGAGACTTACAGGATAAAGTTCTGTGAGGTTAGGTTAACAGCGGAAGAAACTCCTAGACAACTATTTTATAGAGTGAAAGAAGCAGCTGAAAAGTGGCTACAATCGGCTACGTCTTCTCCACAAGAAATGGCAGAGAAAATAATCCTGGAACAATTTGTTGAGGCACTACCCGGCCCCGTGCAATGATGGGTCAGATAACACCATTGACCTTCTTTGGATGAGGCTTTGGACATCGCCTCAGCCTACCAGAAAGCTGGACAGGGCAGGCTGTTAACTTATGCAAGTAATCTTCCACCCCATCTCAACTCAGGTAAATCTTTGTCTCAAGCCCGGTGGCCGACCTCCATGTTAAGGAAATCAGAGCCAGAGAATATTCGATCGCGACCTAATAGTGAAGGTCCTTCCAATGATAGAAAAGTACCACCCACAACAAGGGGCCCTCAATGTTTTGAGTGTGGAGAATGGGAATACCTTACCAGGCTCTGTCCAAAGAAAGCGAAGACGGAACCAATGGATGTTGGAGTCTTCGAATCCCTAAAGGACAACGAATATCAAGAACAATCTACGGAGAACAAGTCTCAATATCTATACACCTGTGATGCGGTGGTAGATGGAATGCCAACTCAAGCGTTGGTCGACTCGGGGAGTCTGCAAACAGCTGTAACTTCCGATCTGGTAGGTGGAGTTCATAATTCTGATATAGAGATACCCATTAGATGTGTACATGGGGATGTAAGGTCTTACCCTTCGAAAAAGATACAGATAAAGATGGCCGGGAAGACGATAGTGATAAGAGCAGCTGTAATACCCAACTTGCCCAAGCCTCTGCTAGTTGGGACTGACCTACCTAATTTTTCAAAATTAGTCAAAGATATAGAGAAGAGCTGGTTAGAAACGGACCCTTTTTACGATCAGGAAATTGATAGCTCGCCGCCGAAAATTCCAAAGAGTAAAAGGTTTAAGAGGATCCTGAGAAGAGATTGGAGAGCGAAGAATGTTCTACCGCTAGCTGTAGATTGGAGGTTAGACGAGGAAGGGGATAGCTTCCGTTCAGGGCAGGAATTGGATCCTCTTCTACAGTATGCTAGGGAACGTGCTTTGGAACCCTCATCAGGACAGGGACCTCACTTTCTTAAACAGAATGGTCTTTATTACAGGGTAACTAGAACTCAGGACGATAAAGAATTATAACATTTAGTAGTTCCGAATAAGTACTGCAAAACAGTATTGGAAGTCGCTCATCTGCAAGTTGGGGAAGGGCATCTAGGATCCAAAAAAACTTCCCAGAAAGTGTTGTCAAGGTTCTACTGGCCAGGAGTATATAGTCAGGTGGTTAGGTTTTGTCAGGCATGTGAAGAATGTCAAGAAAAGAACAGAGCTAATGTAAGAAAAGCACCTCTACAGCCTATGCCTCTAGTTCTAGAGCCCTTTGGTCGCATAGGCATGGATATAGTTGGACCTCTAGAACCATCCAGAAGAGGACACAAATATATTCTTGTAATAGTCGACTATGCAACACGGTACCCCGAAGCCGTTCCATTGAAGACGACCAATGCCCAACAGATCTATGATATTCTGATTCCCTTCATAGGTCGAGTCGGAATACCGAAAGAAATTGTAACCGATCGTGGTTCGAACTTCCTCTCCAATGTCCTCAAACAAGTATGTGAAACCTTTAAAATCGATCATATCAAGGCGTCTGTATATCATCCTCAAACTGATGGTTTGGTCGAAAGGTATAATCAGACCATTAAACAAATGTTGAGGAAAACGGCTGTTCCGGAAAATAAAGATTGGGATAGAATACTTCCTTGGATCCTTCTGACTTTACGTAACACCCCACAGTCTTCGACAGCATTTTCACCTTTTGAACTTCTTTTTGGAAGACCGGTACAGACTCTGTTGGATATTCTGAAGGAAAATTGGGAAGAACAGCCACCACAAGAGGTATCACTTACAGAATATGCATCTCAGTTACAAGAAAGAGTAGAGAGATTACAGGCCATAGCCAAGGAAAACTTACTCCAAGCCAAAGAGAAGCAAGAGAAATACTACAATCAAAATACTTGTCTCAGAAGTTTTAAAGTGGGCAATCAAGTCTTGGTGTTGTTGCCTACATAGGAAAACAAAATGTTAGCAGCCTGGAGAGGTCCTTATAAAGTCGAGGAGGTATTGGGACCTCTGACATATAAAATAGGACAACCTGAAAGCAGAATTCCACTTCAGACTTACCATGTAAATCTTCTAAACAAATGGGTACCTCCGTTACAGACAGTGGCAAAGATGAGTCATAGTGAGTTACAGGAAGAACATTTTCCCCAAGCAGGAAAGAAGTCTGGAATTGAAAGTCTAAACATTAACCAGAAGTTATCATCGGTACAGAAAACAGACTTGTCATTGTTGTTGAAAAGATATGCAGAAATATTCTCCTCCTTACTGGGAAAAACTACCCTGACTTATCACCATATTACTACAAAACCATGGACTACAGTAAGGCTGAGGCCCTACAGAATTCCAGAGGCAGAGGCCATTAATCAAGAGGTTCAGGAGATGTTAGACCTGGGAGTAATTGAACCATCACATAGCAATTGGTGTTCACCGGTCGTGTTGGTCCCTAAGCCAGATGGTAGTGTCAGGTTTTGTATGAATTTTCGGAAGTTAAATGAGTTATCAAAATTTGATGCTTACCCAATGCCAAGAATTGAGGACCTTCTTAATAATCTGGGAAAAGCAAAGTTCCTAAGAACAATAGACTTCACCAAAGGTTATTGGCAAATACCCTTGTATCCAGCCGATAAGGAAAAAACAGCCTTTGCCACCCCGAAAGGACTTTATCAGTTCACCATTTTACCTTTTGGTCTTCATGGAGCCCCAGCTACTTTCCAAAGACTGATGAACTATATTATTCAGGGCCACGAACAATATGTTGGGGGGTACCTAGATGACATCATAATGTTCAGTCAATCGTGGCAGGAACACCCTTCTCATTTGGAAGCTATATTAAAAACCCTGAGAGGGGCCGGCCTACATGTGAATCCAAAGAAAACCCATATTGCAAACTTTCATACCAAATACTTGGGATACTATGTGGGTCAGGGATTTATTAAATGTCAGGAGGAGAAGTTAAAGGCGATTAAACAACTGAAGTTCTCAGAAAATGCCAGACAAGTCCGAGCATTTCTGAGGTTTGTAGGTTACTATCAGAGGTTTATTCCTCATTTTTCTACGCTGGCAGCACCATTGACCGACTTGCTAAAAAAAATCTTCTCTTTCTAGGAGGATTTAGCAAACACAAGTAACAGAGAAGGAATTCAATTCTTTGAAAGAAGCTCTGACAGATAAAGCCATTTTACACTGTCCAGATTATCAAGCTTCGTTTTTACTACATACAGATGCCTCTGGCACTGGCATAGGTGCAGTTTTGTTTCAAAACCAGGGGGAAAAGGAAAGGCCAATTCTATTTATAAGTAGGAAACTACTTCCACACGAGTTACAATATCCCACTATAGAAAAAGAATGCCTAGCGGTTAAGTGGGCCATTGAAGCTTTAAGATATTACCTACTTGGAAGGGAATTTACTTTAATAACAGATCATGCTCCACTGATATGGCTCGCCAGAAACAAAGACACAAATCAGAGGGTTTTAAGGTGGTTCCTTTCTCTCCAGCCCTTCTCTTTCAAAACAGTGCATCAACCAGGTCGTTTGCTCACTCAGGCTGATTATTTGTCATGGGCTGACACCATTCCCGAGCGTAAGGGCCCAGTAGAGGGCGTATGTAATGGAGTGGTAATTCCGGAAAACATAAAATAAACCTAAAAGTATTGGGAAAACAAATGCCTTAGCATTAGCCTATGGGGAGAGGTTTATAATTAGTAAACAGGAAGGAGTTCCTGAGGTTTTTTCCTTTAATATGGGCTTCTGCATATTTGTTGCCAGGTGACAGCGGAAGACGGGGATTCAGGAAACGTCAGTTATGAATGGGCTTACTAGTGGAAGACAAGAGATTGCGAGGACTCCGGGGGAGACTGTTGCGCCGTTGCGCACTGAAACTGTTATATGTTAAAACCACGTTAATTTTTGATGATTGTCATATGACTAGGAGTCGGGCCGAAGTGAGTGTTGCTTACAAGAAGTACGACAGCCCGCCACGTCGCAGAAGGCAGACATTAGATTGCGTTGATGGTGTAGCTGCATTCCCAGTATAAGACGGGGTTGAGGTAGCGGAGTTTCGCTCAGTGACGCGTCTGAGAAGGAAGAGGCTCACCGAGGATGAGTCAGCTGTTTTTCGCGAGAAAAGAAAAGAGAGTGAAAGTCTCAGTGAAAGAAGCGAGGGGCGGTTACCTCTGAACTAACTGTATGTGAGTAACACCCATAAGGGGAGTGGAAGTCTCTGTGAAAGAAGAGAGGGGTGGTTACCTCTGAACGAACTGTTAGACTGTAATGCATATAAGGGGAGTGGAAGCCACTGTGAAAGAAAAGAGGGGCAGATACCTCCGAACCAAACAGATGTGTGACACGGCCCAATGCATAACAGATGCTTCGTAGTAATACGGCATACGATCTGAGAGGAGTAACGTTAAAGACCCTCATGAGTCGATTTTACAAACAACAAATAGACATTAATAAATGAACATACAGTTCTTCTTTGCCAGCCGCCCTTGAAACACAGACTTAAATGTGCCGAGTCCAGAAGGAAGAAGCAGCCTTATTGAATGGAAAGACTGTGAGAGGAAAATACATCATTGTTGGGGTGTGGCTTGACACGCAACAATTTCATAAAGACTAGATTAAAAAAAAGCAGTGAAAGGAACTTTTTATATAAGGAACTCTTCTAAAGTTGGAAGATATATAAAGGGAAAGAACCTTAAAGGGACAGTAACTAAATATTGCCTGAAAGGAAATTCCAGAAATAAGAAGTATCAGAACGCTTACCTTAAACTGCGGAAGCACTTGCAAGCTGTCAGAGGGTCTCTTCAGCTACACGTATCCTTTACTCCTGAAAAGAGAAAAGAGTTTTAAAGTTAATAAAGTTGCTTGTGTTGAGAATTTACATTGTCTCCGTTTTATCAATTTTATCAGCAAACGAAACGGTCACAGGCCTATTGATGTGTGTTTCGAGCATAGGTGTGTGTTGCCCATTAATGAGTGTTATACTTGGTGTTTTTAGAGGTAACTGTTTTTAGGAATGGGCTTTGGGCAGGATGCTGCCTGCATGCTGTTCCCGGCGCGAGAGTGTGGGGACGCCTTCATTTCTTGTGTCTGATGATGAGTTACGGGGTGCGTGTGTGTGCGTGTTACCCCAGGGTTACCAAGCAGTATGCTGTCCAAATTGTGAGTTGGCTTGGTTAGATTTTTGTATTTTCTTAAACTGATTGGCAGGGAGTGTCATATTTCAGTGGCGTTTCCCTGTGGTGTTAGGGCAAATTTGACTTTTCCATCTAGTTGCAGGAGGTTTTTGTCGTTGTTAGTATGTGTTGAGTTGAGACTTGACTGGCGAAGACTCAGGTTGGAACGGCCGCCAATCTGGGATCGGTGTTTGGGTACTTGTTTTAGAATTCCTCTGGTTGTAGTGGCCCTGGTGTGTATGAGGTTATAGTGAGTTGCTGGCTGTCTGGTATTGTGTGTTTGGTATATGGGTCCTGGTGTCTAATTAAGATCGCCCGGGGCTGATTGTGTATAGTTAGTTAGTGCTTGCTTTGTTAGAGCAGGACCTGGTTTATCCCGATGTAGGGAGTTTGTGCGTGGGTGTGGCAGCCCCACGATTTGCCCGTGGCAGGGGTTGAATAAAAGGAGTCAAGAGTTCTTTGAGGGTTTATAGTTGTGTATGGTGTGTATGCCCATGTTGGGGCCGGTTGTGCTCGTAGGCGGCAGCTGCAAGGTTCCCTGGTGGTGGTGGGGAACGGAAGGTGATCAGTGTTTCTTGTTGGGTTGTGAGAGTAGTTGAGGCGGCTGGGTCCTGTTCTCTGTTGGTTTGTCATGTTGGAGACACTCCCCCGGGTGCCCGGAACTGGATGATGGTGTGCATGTGTGTGTTGCGTTTCGTCCTTGTGAGTGTTTGTGCATTTTTAGGAGGAGGGGTGTTGGTGTTGGTTGAAGGAAGGGAGGTGTTAGCGTTGTTAGGCTTTGAAGGAAGGGAGGTGTTAAGGGTGACACTCTGTCCTCTCTGTCCTCTTTGAGTATGTATGATGAGTGCCTGAGTTGTGATGCCATGAATGGAGTGTTTGGGTATGATTGTGTGGAATGCTGTGTGGTGAGTGTTCTACCCAGGGACAGTTGAGCTTATGTAGCCTGGGTGGTGGGAGCCAGTGGGCTCCGCTCTGATCCTGAATCATCTTATGTACTCGTGACGTCATCTAATTAAAGCAACTTATGAAGATTCCTGACATCCAGAGTATCCTTTACCTGCAGACCCCACTTAGGGTCACAGCAGGGTGTGCATGGACAGTTGGCCGTGTTCAATCCCCACTGTCCATGTTGGCCGTGAAATGCATGCAGCCCCGCGAGCCAGTGTTGTCAAGGGAGCACTAGGTGATGTAACTTCCGGTCTGAAGTCTGGCACTCCTTGTAGAGACAACCCCCTTTCTTTAGTAAGGTCCTCTACTTGCTGATGAATACATAGTGTTCGGCATATTGTTTGTGAGGTTAGGTGGGCCCTCTGCTCCATTCCTGGAAAACTGAGATGGGTCCTATCTGGTACTCCTGCAGCGTTTCCTTTTTAAAGTCTTTGCAAGACCCCAGCATGAGTGCATTTTAAGAGTGCTGTGCAATCCAGTTCTTTTGCTGAGCCCTCCTCCCTTTTCAAACTTGTTTGTTTTTGCAAGACTTTGTGCGAGAACAAGACCAGGTGATCCTGGGAAGCTGGGGCTGATAGTTGTCAGTCTCAGGGGCTCAGAGTTATGCTTCTGACCCTCCAGTAATCCAGCAGTCACACTAAGATATTGATCAGCCTGGATTGGTCGGGTGTTGTGGCATGTTCAGCAATGGAAAGCCCCCGCCAGGGGTGTTGCTAGGTCTGGAAAAGATCGGGCGCTGCACTAATGTCGATACTCTTGGGACTCTGTGCTAGTTAGCTTTTGGGTCCCTGAGCTTCTATCAGGGGCTACGACCAAAAGACCTGGGGTTATAGCCCACTCAGTCCCTCCACCCCCTAGCGACGCCTCGGGCCCCCGCTGCAATGGCGTTACATTTTGGTGTGGAGTTGTCTTTTTCTGGGTGGTTGATTGGTGTCACTGGCCCCACAGCCTTGATGTATACGCCGGAAGGGTGGCAAGCCTATGATAGCCAGTTGCAACCAGGTTTGCAGATGTGATGTAGCAGGATTGTTGCCTGTTGCACAGCGATTCCCGCCCCATAAAGGTTGTCAAACTAGTTATCCATTCCTGCAATCTTTGGGCACCCAAACATCTGTTTTTGCACTCTGTAGTCTTTCTCTGCCAGCTGCTGATTGCCTGCATCAAAGGCAGAGGGGCTTGTGGAGCCTTGGCTCTCCTGATAAAGCACTGTACCAAGGCCACCAAGAACGAAGTCTGCATGCAGCATTTAGAGCAGATGATGGTTGGCGTATGCATGCACAGGAACCTCTGTGAGCATCTTCATGACGCATGAGCAAACTTAGCCACGTTCTGGTATCCATCACTGACTGTAAAGCTCTAGGGAGTTGGAGAGGAATTTGTATGTGGTTTTATGGGAAGCATCCTTCTAAGAGGAAGGGAAGCTCTGGGTATGTTTGGTCAGCGGCTGGGGTGGCAAACCTAGGGACAACTATTTGGTGCTAACTGCAGAAGCACAGGAGGTTTCTCAACTCTCGAAATTATGCAGTATTGGGCAGGTATGGAGGGCTTCAACTTTGACTGGATCAACTTCCACTAATGATAATGTGGGTTATGTTTTCATGTTGGTCTGGAAAACTGGCACTTTCCCTGGGGACACCTTCAAGTCTTGGTTGCAGAGTCTGTACACCATGTTCAGTGGCCTCTCTCTGGTTGTGCTCCTCCAGTCCAGTGTCTTCCCAAAGACTGCGACATTGAGGTAGACTTGGACCTCCAACATGCCGACAATGGTGCACTCCATCAGCCATTAGAGTGTGGTTGGGGCTCCATATACCTTGGAGAATTCTCCTGGTGAACTTGTACAATCCAAGGGCACAGATCTCTCTGTCTTCAGGGTGCATCAGCATTGGAGAGTGTCAGCTCTTCAGGTCCAACACAGCAAATCACTGGCTCTCACTGAGACAATCCAGAGCCTCATTGACTGGCAGAGTGATGGGTTTATGGTCTTTCCATCTAATGCCATTCCATCGAATTGTTTTCCATCTAGAAACGTTGCATCTAATGTATTTTTAGGGTGGCAACCCCTGTTTTTTACCCTTTATAATGCACCTAAACAAAAATTAACCCTTTACCCCCAAAAATATGCATTAGATGCAAAATCTTTAGATGGAAAAATTTCGATGCAATGGCATTAGATGGAAAGACCAACAGGTGATGTATTGTTCAGAGATGGTATGCTTGCCCAGCCTTCGATAGTTGATGCACGTCTACACATGACTATTTTTCTTGCTTGGCAACATTATTGATGAGGCATCAGGTTTACGAGACTCCTGGATGATGTCAGCTCGCAGCATGCTCCTCAGCTGGGGTGGGGTACCTAGATTTTTCCCCAAATAGTGTTCTCATTCACCCCGATGGTATCCAGTGACAATGTCGCCAGAGAAATGCACCCCTCCAGACAATCACTTTCCACAAATATTATAGAATAGGAGTTAGTAATATATAATTATACCACTCCTAAAAATATTTGGAGAAAGGATTTTAGGGGTCAGGATAAAAAAGTCACCTACCTGGTGACTTTTTCATGACGACATTATCACAAGGAACCTCTCTGACATGGTGCTCCACTCTGTACTTCACCAATGTTCCTGTGGCAGATGGAGAAGATGTCCGCCCTCCGTACTAGTACTTTCTCACACAGGCGGTCTTTCCCTCTTTGCAGCAGACGTGAGTCTTCGAATTGTAGAAGCGCCTAACACGCAAACAATAAATAAATAAATAAATGTTCAGCTGCCGCAGCTCGAAGGCTGTGACAGTAGCTCAGCCCTATGCCTTCGGCCAGATGTGGCACTCCAGCAGACTCTGAAACCGCCCCGCCATCTGGATGGGGATCATCCAAGAGGAGACGGTGATGAGCAGATAACGTGAGACCGCCTGAGGGCAGCCAGCAGGTCATGTGCTGAGTTTCTCGCTTGCATGTTTTTCTGTAAGGTGTGTGAAACAGAGCAGAGTGCTCTCCTAGATCTCTGGATCTTGGCCAGTGGGGCAGGCTGGCTGGAATACTTGGGAGTCATTTTCAGTTTATTTGACTCCCAAAAAAGCAATGGAGCAGGGACACACAGCTCCCTTCGCGGTACTGCACGGTCCACGGCTCAAAATATACAGTAGGAAAAATAATATGACTGACCAATGAGTCAACACAGAAATTAAAATACCAAGCAATTATTGCTTCCAATTATGAAATCCATGCAGTGCTACCTTAATGGACATCAGTCATGTCATGAATGATATTTGTGATGTCATCTTTGATGTCCTGGTTGTTAGTCCTTGCAGTGTACAGTGGTAGCGCGAGTTATGGTTGCTTAGCTTACCAGAACTGGCAAATTTCAGGGGTTTTCGGTTTTACCTGTAACCATAACGTCCATGTAACAACTTTTGTCCATTGAATTGCATAGGTTTTTACTAGTGCAACTTAATCATAACGTCCCTTTAACAATGTTTTTTGTCAGTGAATTTCATTGGTTTTTAGCAGGATGCCCTTAGTTTGTAAAGATGTACTGTGGTGAAAGTTCTCCACAGCAACCCTACAGAAGGGCACACCGCAGAGCTGCTCCACAATCTGTTTGCCGCTTTTTAGAACAGAGTAGCAGGCCACATAGGTTTGCCCTGTAAGTGATGGTGCACCAAATCTGCTGTGCTACAATGCGTCTGCAACTAATAGCAACCATGTCAGTCCGGCTGAGTATGCACAGTAATGGAGAAAATTATGGATGGACCCTGCTGTGACCCACATCCGCAGGAGCGATAGTCCCCATTGTCCCAATCTCATGGGTCGCATACTGAAAACGGGTGTATGCGCACGTGCGTTTCCCCAAGGACGGCAAGGGCTGTGTCCCAATGAAGCAGAAACATTCCTTCTTCCCTTTCCAGTATCTTCTTTGCAGCACACCGTCATTGCGTGCTGTTAAAAAGTTGCACACGCTTCCACCAATGTCATTGAAGAGCTCTTTATGTAACAGTATCAGTTCTGTGCAACAGTCCTCTGCGTACACACCATGCCCAGAAACGTTGTGCAATCCCTCTGGCTCCACAGTTCTATTTCCATGGCCGCCATCCTGAAAATCCCTGGATGTGGCTTTCTTGCTACATGCGGGCATGGGGGAATAACTTGCAACCATAGGTAGGGGAGCTCGTTGTAAGGGGCAGCTATGAAAAGAGCCTTTTTGAATTTGATTTTGTGTTTTCTTTTGCGCACATTATTACAGTAAACTCTTTATCGCATCCTGTAGACGGTCAAACAAAACTGCATTACCAATGGGCGACAACAAAATGCCATTTTCTTGGAAAAACTCTGCATTTCCACAACTAATGATGTCATTGTTGCAGAAGAACATCCCACGAGCGGACAAAAAAGTATACATGCTTCTGTTAATGAGGCACCTTCCTGTGTCTGGCTTGGAACAACATCCATGAGCATTGCCACATACTCTTGGTGGTGTTTTGGATGAGAAAAGCCTCTTCACTACATTCAGCAATCTCCTCAGTCAACGGGACAAATCTAATCAAGCCACGTAACCCATATGCATGCCGCCGTAGTGGATGATGATAACATTGACAGTAGCAAAATTGGCCAGGTCTTTGCAAAGTGCATGCATATCGCCGAAACTGCACTCATAGACAGCGTTCCACAATGCGTCCACTCCTTCCAAACCGAAATTGCTGTCAAAGTGTCTTTCGAGGCCATACTTGTGCAGATCTATGACAAAGGGATCATCTACAGTCAACACAATGCGTTTCACCATGTCAGCCACCCTCACTACGCAGAGTATAATGTATAACAGTTGGACTGCCCCTTCCTGTGAACCACACCCACAGTACCTTATTGGATAATCCCCACAGTACCATGTCCATTGGGCAGCATGGTGAGAAGTGCAGATTGTGGCACGTGTGTTTACCAAAGTACTGCGAGGGCCGTACTCCAGTAAAGCAGGAGCAGTCCTTCTTCCCTTTCCACTACCTTTTTCCCACCACTCCCTCATTGTGTACAGGAAAATAGGCACTCACGATGCCACCAATGCCATCCAAGATGTTACCATCAAACACTGTGAGTTCTGCACAACACTTCGTAGGTACCATAAGAAAATCAGCCTGCTAGTGTCCTGTCACTGGACTTCAGTAAACGATTGCAAGATGTGTGCATCCACATGAGAACCCATCACCACAAAATGGCGGTACGGAAACTTTTTCTGCATTATGTTTAGAACTGTGTTATAAGTGCCTCTACTCACGTTATCTGCCATTGAGCGGCCATTATGTTCTTTAAAAGCATACTGTTTTTTTCCCATCCAGTGGCACTTCAGTGGTAAGTGCTTGCAACATTTTCATTTACCCATATCATACATTGTAATATCGAAACAGGAACTCTCTGCTTTCTTTCCGACAATGCTACAAAATGTTTTCCCCACTAAACCACCTCCTGCATAAAACGTAAAAATATGCCACCAAAAGCAGCATTGCATGTATCGTACCAACCAAAAGCAACTGTCCAAAAGATCACTTTCTGCACAGCTGTACTTTTGTCTAGGCTGCACTATTGCAACAGGTTTTAAAAAAAAAAAATCTGCCCACTTCTACTCTCCGCCATCTGGAACACATCCAGAATAGGAGTGCGCGACTTGGGATGCTATCTCTCCTGCACAGAAATGCCTCCAATAGCTCCCAGTGGCTGCGAGGAATAAAGTGAAAAGACTGCATTATGCAGAATTCCTTCTGAGCCCCGGGACCTCAATACCTTCAACTCTGACATCCTATATATCTCTGTGGGCGTGCTCTTCACTCATCCGCCTCCAACTCCCTCAGGGTCAGTCGCTTTTGGAAGAACCAGTTGGTGGTAGATGTTTTTTTTTCACCTGGGGCCTCCCTCTGCAACAGCCTCCCCACCTCCCTGAAACTTGAGGAGAACCATCGCCGGTTTCCGGAAGCACCTCAAAGCCTTTCGCTACGGTCTGCTGTTTCTGCTCCTCTGGCCGGCCGACTGCCTGGTGTAAACTGAATCTGCACTGGTTACCTGGCGACTCTGTGATGTCGGGCCCATGTCACCTAGCCCTGCCAGGCGAACACCTGCACTGTCTTTATAGCAAACCCCGCAATTGGGGACTGTTTTCTGTGTCCCTAACAGTTCCTCCACCAGCTGATGTGTGCACTTATCCGTGCACTTGGCACAATCGGTTCGTATTTTTACTTATTGTCATTTGTTCTTCTTCCCATGTACTGTACTTTCCCCTCCCTCCACCCATGCACTTGGGTGATCTAATTCACACCTGGTCTAGTAGTGTTGTTGTCTCTGTCTCCCCTCTGTTCCCCCTCCCTTGCCTCGTTGCGCTTTGCTAAACATGTGTATAGGTGCATTATGAATTCCATAGCATACAATTGCACATCATATGATACCATACACACAATGCATTCATACAGTAGGATGCCTGCCACTTACCGTGTACACTGCAAAGTTTTGTTTGTTTTCCGCAGTACCCCACATACTTCACACTTTTCAAAAAATATCGCCCAAAAGCAGCACGGCATGCATGTTATGAACTTCCAACAAATACATACAGTTCATGCATACTCCCAGGATGCCTGGCCCTTACCTTGCACACTTCTACCATAGCCTTCTGCACTTCTTTGTACAAAGAGACCGTCTGCCATAGTGTTTGCATACACACCAGAACCATAAACCTTATAGAGCAGTGTCTTTCACTCCACAGTTTTGTTTCCATGGCTCCCATCCTGAAAATGGCTGGATGTGGCACGCGTAATCGTGAAAGTACAGCGTAATCTGCTGAGTTTTCGTTCTAGGGAGGGAGGGGGGCAGTGGAGTGTAAAACAGGGTAGGGGTTTGGGTCTGTAGTACTGTCTCAGAAAAGATATGTTTTTTTTTTAATTTGTTGTCCTGTTTTTGCTATGTACGTGCTTGCATACAATTCTTTTTTTATCTCTTTCGATGTGTTTCTATTGGCTTCTCCTGCTGACATTTGTACGGACTGAACTTTAAGGCTTTTCTCACATTTCTACAGGATTCTCTGCAATGTTTCGTGCAGAGTGGCAAACAAAACAGCATTGCCAATGGAGGTAAAAACATGCCATTTCCTTGGAACCACTGCAAATCTTGCTGCTTGTTAATGCTGTCATAGTCGGTGCAGAACATCCCAGCACTGCACAGTCACACATGCTTCTGTTTATGAAACACCTCCCGACCTCTGGCTGTGGACAAATTACACCGTCATGGTCCATTACATCTCTTGGTGGTATGGATGAGAAAATCACCTTGGCAGTGGGAAAAATCTGCATCACTGCTGTCATCAACTTCTTGAGGTGACGGAGCAAACGTGAGTACAACATGTACCCCAAATGTAGTGCTCCATAATGCACGACCACAACTTCCACAGTTCCGACAGAAGCCATGGAACCGAAACCCCACTCATTGACTGTGCCCCAAAAAGACTCCACTCCTTCCAACTGAAAGTTAGTATCAAAGCCTCTTTCCACGGCATACCTGTACAGATCTTGCCCCAAGGTATCACCCACGATCAGCACTCAGTGTCTGTCCATCTCTGCCAACCTCACTGCATCAAGGTTCGGGGAAATATATCACCGTCCCTTCCTATGAACCACACCCTCGACACCTGATTGGATATTCCCCACAGTTCCATTTGCAAAGGCACCATGCTCAGAAGGGCAGAATGTACCACGTGCGCCTTCCCAGCTACAGCAAGGGCCACACCCCAGTAAAGCAGAAGCCACTCCTTCCGTTTCCACTATTCTATTTGCAACACTCCCGCATTAGGTAGTATTAAATAGTCACACATGCATGTAGCATTCACATCCAAGACCTCTGCATCAAACACTATCATTTCTGTACAGCACTGCAGACGTACCGTTACACACGCACAGTACAGGTCTTGTGTCATGTGGAAGCACCTCCAGGTAACAGTTCTCCAAACCTATTCACGCTTTCAGCATCCACATTCACCCAGACCGGCACCCAGCACCACGAACTGCAGGTAGCAATATTATGTTTTCTCCCAGCACTCCACCAACTGCAAAGATACAATGCTACAAAGTGCAGTACAGCAGTTAGTAATCTGCGCAATGTACACTACCCAAGCACATACACTATATGTATATATATATATATATACATAGGATGGGTGGAGTAAAGGGCAACCCATACCAAACGCAAATGGCGACATGCGGGTCCCTAATGTGCAAGGTGGTGCAATAATCTACACCATATGGTACTTAACGCATATCCAGTCACCTGTGCTGTTCTACCACGTCTACAATGTCCTGCAGAATCATTTTTTGAACGTCACCACCATCAGAGACATGCATACTGAAAACTGGTTGTCTGCGTTATGCTGGCGTGGCTATGTTGCAGGCCTAGGCTCTTCGGTGCCTGGCTTACGGACCAATGGCATTTTGCCATGCATACAACAGTGTATGCCTTGGCCACACCCAGCACAACATAACAAAGTCATGCAGGTGAACAAGTGGCAAGGTACATGCTGTTCACCCCTAGCCACTTCTAAGCATCCAGTACTTCACCACTGCACCCACAGGACACACTAGAGGAGTCGTCACTCCATCAGGTCCAGGCATGGACTAAACACTATACGATGTGCAACCAGTCTCCACAACCATGAAACCAACATTGTATGCAATGATCACAAACTGCACACCGAAGGCAACAATGTGAAACCTACTTCACCCCAGGTCACATACGTGACGTAGCGTTGCCTGTGCTGAAAGGTATGTGAGTGGCTGTGTACATTGTCCATGTTGCAACTTTCTGATGCTGATGACTTCCTTTCATGGCGCAATGTGTTAAAACACTTCCTCAAGCAAGGGTCTTATAAGGGCCTAACCATAGCAAACACAAATGGTAACATGTGGCTGCCTAGTGTGCAACAGGGGAAATGATGTACACCATATGCTAATGTACGCATAGCAGCTCATTTCTGCTGTTCTACCAAGTGTGCAATGTCCTCCGCAACCATTGTGTGAAACTCACCAACTTCAAATGCATGCAGTCACAACTGCATGGCTGCTTTATGTGGTGGTGGCTGTGATGAAGGCCTAGGCTGTGGGGTGCATGGCCTAAGGCCTACGCCCTTCAGCCATGCACCCAACAGTCTAGGCCTTGCCCACACCCACCACAACATAACAGAGCCATGCAGGCAAACATATAGGCATGTACCAGAATTCACAAAGGCAACATAGGCACCAACACTTCTACCCAACCGCCGCACCATAAAGCCACTGCTTTATGGTGCGGCGGTTGGGTAGAAGTGCTGTCCCTATGCAAGCACACGTGTTCCACTTGCCGTAATGCAAAAACATATCGCAGTGTTTGGCAGTGCTATCCACTTCCAATCACAAAGCATTGTAATCATGCCAACCAAACAACACAATGTTCAGAACATTGGTCCTGCTCCCAACACTCTAGTACATGCATAGAAGCAATGCTGCATAGTGCACTGCAACACTTAATAATGTGTACAATGCACACTACTCAAGCACATATAAGAACCAGTTGCACCGTAACCTCTTCCATATGTACACTATTCCATTACTGCACCCAGTGGACACACTGCACGACTGGTCACAACAGCATCTCCACCCATACACCGACAACTGTAGGATTTTCTACCAATCACCACACCCATGCAACCAACAATGTTTGCAATGCAGCCAAACCACATACACAAAGCGACAATGAGGCACCTACTTCCAACCACTCCACATACCTTTTCAACCAGTGGACATACTTTTCTGTGCAAGGGCTGCAGCCATGCATCAAAGGGGCTACGTACTTACCACACACAGCACACCATAGTACACCCTATCTGTAAATGTTAATGGCTTGTGGAATGCACTCCCCTTCTGCAAATGTGCCTGCCACCACTAATCACAGAAGGACATCGCTGCTGCAGCTGGCATGCCATAAGGAAGGCTGCCTGCAATGACCACACAAGATTGTTGCCTGTTGAGGTAACCGCAAATTGGCATAGTATGCACGGATACTGCTGGCACACCACCGTATCACTTGAAGCACTTCTCACTCCTCCACCCTTTCCATCCCTTCTGCCCACCACCAGATGCTGTGAACTATGTTTTTCAGGCCCTTTCGCCGCTGTATTGTCCTCCGATACAACATGCTGCCGTTATGGAAAACCTTTGACACACATCACGTTACCGCACGCTGCGTTGCAATCAAAATTTTGACTGCGCATCGAACAGGGAAATGGGACGCCAGAGCAGAGCCAGGTATGACAAATTTGAGTGGGCACACTGATACGTACAAGAGGCCCAGCCATGCACACAATCGCTTAGAGCCTTGGCACACACACCAAAACACTATCCTCTGATACACCATGGTGGCGTTTCCCAAAAACGTTGACGCACAGCACGCTTCCCTCCAGCCAACGACCGGCCGCGTCCACTGTTCGCCGACATCACGGCGTACTAGAAGCCAATGAGACTTCGGTCCGCGGAGTGAATAGGGAAATGGGTCCGCATATCACTAATTCTTTGAGATGTACATTTCAGTTCTTTGCAACAAAGGTTCTGGGCAGATTTCCACCAAACACAAAAGCACACGTTCTGACCCAAGCCCCCGCTCCTGCTGTGAATTTGGTGAAAATCCGTCCAGCCATTCAGCCTGTAGCTGTGCGCAAAGTTTTTTCCCATTCAGTCTATGGAGAAAAAAAAACATCTGGGAACCCCCTATAAATTTGCTCTGCCCCCCCTGCATGAAACCTCGCCCAACGTGGCGAAGAAATTCAGAGCCAGCCATATACTTTTTTTTACAAAGTTTGGTGACGATTCTTCCAGGGGGAGCGAAGTGATAAGCCGCCGAAAAAGTAGCAACTTACCCATAACTACACGGCCGCTACCGCAGGCTGTGTAATATCAGTGCACAATCTCTGTTTACTGCACGCGACACTGGGACACGGTTGCTTTTTCCTGTCGCCAACCTCCTCATTTGAAACATCTGCTACTGAATTCAGCTGGCTGACCTCCCAGCGGCTGGAAAGGACGTTCATCTCGTTTTACACCAAGCGTCCAAGGCATCACAATGCTCACATCCGAGCCACTGGAATCGGCGCCGAAAAGGTCTGCTATTTTTAGTACCATTGAAGACTTGTTTTACATCTGCACTCGCATCCCCACACAATATGGATGCATGGTTTGTGTTTCTTCATCTGCATTCATGTTGTATGCCGGACCCAAAGAATTGCGTGGCACTGGAGAAGCTTGCAAGAATGTAGCACCCCACTACAAGGCTGTACCCACACTTTGCAGAACCACACCAGTGAACAATATTCCAACCTCACAAACCTAACCTGTTCCTTCTTGCTAATTACATCCAGCCTCCTACCACAGCCCTTGTGTAAACCAGTAAAACAGAGCCCTATCGGAGAACAAGTGGGCAAGGGTGCAACATAATACTCCAGACTCTTGCCCATTGGGTGCTGGCAGAGGGCAGCATTGGGAAGAGCAATGAATGATTAACCAGTGGCATGCAGAATGGCCTCTGCACCACTACAGAAGGATGGCTGGGCCAAGGCTCTATCAAGCACGAGGAGAACACTAAAGTCATGCGATCAATGGAACACACCAGCAAGGCCAGTTAAATAAAATAAAAATTAAATTGCATGCAGGGGAGCACCAACGTTAGCACGTGCGTGTCGCCTGCATGCAATTTAAAACATTTACAAAGCGGAGTGTAATTGTGGAGTGTAAAGCAAGGCAACATCACTGTTTCTCTTCCCTTGTATGCTCTGTGTTGTAAATATATAGTCACCTGCAAAGGACACTTTGCAGGCAGCCTTTTTATGATGGGCTCCTACGGAAGCTGGCGTCTTTTTAGCAGGTGCAAATACGAGGCGTATTCCACAGGAATTCATCACTTTTACGCCTATGTGAGGGCGTCATGCAGGCATGAAATTGGGTGCTCTTCCAAGACAAAGGAAAGCAATGCAGAGATGCAAACTCGGCTTTGTTCCTCTCCTACGCCTTGGAAGTGGGTGAAAATGGGGCGGAGCATTCAATGGAGGCGTAAGAGCATTGCTCTGCAATGGAGGCGTAAAAGCATTGCTCTACAATGGAGGCGCGCTTCAATGGAGGTGTAAGAGCATTGCTCTGCAATGGAGGCAGTAGATTGCTCTGCAATGGAGGCGTAAAAGCATTACTCTGCAATGGAGGCGTAAAACCATTGCTCTACAATGGAGGCGTAGGAGCATTGCTCTACAATGGAGGCGCGCTGCAATGGAGGTGTAAGAGCATTGATCTGCAATGGAGGCGTAGGAGCATTGCTCTGCAATGGAGGCAGCAGATTGCTCTGCAATGGAGGCGTAAAAGCACTGCTCTGCAATGGAGGCGTAAGAGCACTGCTCTGCAATGGAGGCGTAAGAGCATTGCTCTGCAATGGAGGCGTAAAAGCATTGCTCTGCACTTTCTAACCCTCCAATGAATGGGCTGCCCCATATCGAATGACTCCCAAAAGGAGTTCGTGATCTCGTGAAAGAAGTGTTGATGTTAGGACTTCTAAAAGGCTGTGCAAAGCATACAATGCACCATGCATGATCCGGTGACTCTCTAGATTTTGGCAAGCCGCCAAGAAATACCATTGCTCACATTTACATAGGAGCCTGGGGCTTCAATGGATGTTACCATGGCAACACAAATGAATATTAAGTCTCACATTCGGCTGTCTTCTGTTTGAGATTGCTAACTGAGACCCAAGCCGCTTCCATAGAGGGTAGCCAGCCTTGTATCGTGTGCTCCCGATTTTTCATGCACAGTTGATCGTCCGCTGGCAATCCTTTGTTGCTTTACCCAAACATAGGAGAACAAAGGTAACCTAACTTTTGCAGTTGCAGTTGCCTGTTATACCGTGCCTGTATTTGTTGAATTGCAGTAATGTAGTTAAGAGATTATAGGGCCTCATCACGAGTTGGGAAATATCCCGACTAGGATACCGCCCAACTGTATTTGTGTTACCGTCTACCCGTCTGGCGGTATTACTGCCGGATCATGAGTTGAGCGGTAAACGTAATTCCCCACTGGGTCCAATGGGGAATTTTCAGCACACTTACCGCTGGCGGTAATACCGTGCAGTTATTTGCACCGAAAATAAGCGTTTTCTCGGTGTGATTACCCCCAGCTGTGAGCTGGGGGTAAACACGCTATACTAAGTGCATCTACAAGTAACAGCGCCACAATGCCCCTGGGCTGCCTGCGCGCTATATACATGTAATAAATAAATAAAACACTCATGTTTGGGCAGTCACTTAAATGCGATAATAGCATTACTGCTGCATTTAAGGGCTACTGCCCAACTCGTGATGAGGCCCTATATATTAACCCAATGCATCTCCAACACAGGGCTTAAAATCTGGAAAACTCAGTTGGGGTGATTAGCTAAGTCCCCGGAGCATAGAAAACCACTGAAGACCGGTGTAACAGCCATGCACCGCTTGTAGCACATTTGATACGCTGCCTGATATTTTTAAGGGTTTTGGAGGTGAAAGGGCAGCACAGAATGGGAGTATAGCTTCTGCCTCCTCTTTCCCCTCTTCCCATAAAAGCCACTTCGTATTTTAATGCTGCCATGACACCAGTGGATTACTATGGAATCCACCTGCTTTTTCCAGCTGCGAAGAGCAGGTGGGTTCTATAGAAAGCTGCCTTCTCTTGCTCCCTTTTCCCAGAAGAACAGAGCTGTCTTGTTGAAGGCACACTCACCCTCGATCTTTGCAGACTTGAGAGTAGAGTCCACTCTGGATGTCCTAACCTCGGGTAGCTCGTGAGATCTGCCCAGGTTGAGTAGTCATGTTAGGCTAATCCCAGGATCACACAGTATCTGTTTCCTCAACTTCACTGAGAAACAACCTCCTATGACTTGGGCCCAGGTCTCATCTTCTTCATGGAACATTACACATGTAAAGCCAAATGCCAAAGTCTTGCATGAAATGCTGATGGCACACTCACGGGACCCCCAATGAAGGAGACCGAGATGGTTGGTTGGTGTATTGGCTTCACCGCTTGTGCGTGCTTGAGTGTGACCCTATTTATCTACCTGCCTGCCTTGTGTAAATGGCAAGCAGCATTTGCGTTATTTGCACTAAAAAGTGCAGAAAAGCTGCAAAGGCGATCTTGCCTGCTTTTATTCCCCATTGGTCTCCGAGGCCCAAGCCCGGTCGCTAAACGCCATGGTGGCGTTGACGATCAAGGCCAGTTTGGGTCTAATGTCCTGGAACGTCATTTGATATACAGTCTTTATAACGAAAATTATATGTAGACATGCACATATAACGAAACTTTTATAGCAGAAAATGTATGTGGGGGTTAAATCTAGTGGGGATACGGTTGGGGTGGGTTTTTAGTGGTGGGAAACGAGGGATTGTAGGGGGATACCCCCCAAATAATGCATTATGTGTTTTCGTTGTAACATTTTCGCTGTATGTGTATTCTACATAAACGTTGTTGGAAAGACATGTAACCCGTCATACCTCCTGGTGCAGTCGGTACGCATGCACTGTCCTTTCGGGTTAGGTCACGCGGTAGTATATGCAAGGTAAGTTATTAATGAACCACCCGCAGTAGATAACCATACCACGGACGCTCCACGCTTCAGACAGGTTTGCAAAGCTGCTGCCAAATGAACATCTCTTGCTTCATGTGGCTCGGCCAAGGGATGGACTGCCTGAAAAACGCAGCCAAGCAAATCAAGCCCAGTGCAGAAGAGCTCACATTCTTCCCAGTTAAGCATGAGACCTTGTTCCTTCAGCCTGGCACATAACTTAGACAAGTGTTCCATCTGTTGCGCCTCTGTGGTAGGCACCACTTGCATTCAGCACTCCATGAAGGTCTGCTGAAACACCTCCAGAGCTGAGCAGACCCAAAGCCGAGCCTCTTCTATTGGCATAAACCCTGTGAGTGGTGAACGTGGTGATGCACCGAGACGTTGGACGCGGTACCACCTGATGGTGGCCTGCATGGAGGCCTGGCTCTCAGTGTATCACCAGGGCTTACACATCGTCCTCTTCGTTGAGCAGGGTGCAAGTGAACACAAGTTGGTGCAACTGGTCATGAAATGAACCCAGAGATTTGTTTTCCTTCTGGTTAGCATCCTGCAATAGAAAATGTTCACAATCAGGGTTGACCAATGGGGTTAAGTGAGCCTTTAATGCACCTTTGGCTTCCTGGTGTGAATCATTCGAGGGAGTCAGAATCTTGGATGTGCGTGGTTGGGCCTGCTATGTAGATTAGAGTAGAACCTTTCGCTGCGTCCTCATCTTCCCATTGAGCTGGAATGTACCTATTTAGTCTCTGGATCCACAAAGCCCATCTTGGATGGGGAGCCCACAAGGGAAACTCCTTCATCAGTGGTAAACCCAGATGTGATCTGAGCTGGGCCACCTGTTCCCATGTTACTCCTCCATCAGCCCCCATGGTCAAACACCTTCAAGGTACGAGCCATTTTTTTTTAACACTCTTTATTAGCATTTCATGTTAACACCCCGAACACCCAGCCCCCCGCCCACCCAACCCCTCTCCCCCTTAAGGGAGGAGCCATTTGCACAGGGAGGGTTAGGAATCCGCCCAGCGGTTAAAAGGAAACCGCTGTACCAGACTGTATGCCACAACAGGCTGCAAACTCAAACCAAATGTAAAGCGCTCTCATCGGGATCAGGAGCCGGCCTGTTGAAAGCAAAAGTAACTGGGCAATGGGCATACAATCATTTGATCATTTAGCTGTAAGCCTGGTATATATTTGCACCATCACAATGTCAGGGCCTGTCGATACATTCAGCGGCCTTCCGATTCATTATTTATTTATTTTCTTTGTTGTTGCTGTTTGAACTGCATGTGGAGTCTGCCCTCTTTAGATAGCAGAGGGACAGCGCTTGAGCTTGCAGATGGTGGTATGGGACTCTCATGGCTTTAACGTGTGCTGATGGCATACTCAAGGGACCCCCAATGAAGGGCACCGAGGTGGTTGGTTGGTGTATTGGGTTCACCGCTTGTGCGTGCTTGAGCGTGACCTTATTTATTTACCTGCTCACATAGGCCGCTGGGTTAAATGCACCATCAGAGGTGCCTTGTAGGAGGCACTGCACCCAGAGCAAACCGACTGTGGAGTTGGCACCCTGTTCCAAGGGCTGGAACGAGGGGTAACGATCTGGCAGCCTGAGTTGACGGCCTGAGCAAAGCGAGGGTAGTTAACGAGGGCTCCCGGCCGTTACCTCCGTTCCAGCTCTTGGAATGGAGTGCAAACGCCATTAGCACCCCAGGGTCCCAAAGCAGTAACCTGCGGTGATGAAAGTATTTTCATTCAATGAATGAAAATACTTATCCAAAATGGACACCATGGTTGTAGAAGGTGGGGCTCTGTACAGAGCCCCTCTTCTATTACCATGGTGACCGGAAAAGCAAGGAGGAAAGCAGCAGCAGTGGTGGGTGCCATAGCCGCAACAATCAGATAAGTGGGACTGGGGAAGGGGGTTGGGAAAAGGAAAAAAAAGGGAGTGTGCGGAGACGATGGTGGACCGCAGCTGGGGAGTTAGCCTGCAGGTTCCATGGAAAGCGAGCTGAGATTAGCAGTTTCAGCCTGTGTTTCATGGAACCTGATTGGCTGCTCCCCCCCGCCCTCAGTGCTAACGCACATTTTGAAAAAACACCTTCGTTAATTTGGATTTCTGACGTGAGAGCCGATTCGATCTCTTCAAATGCCGTTTCCTCTAATGATGTCCACTTCCATGGGGTGTCTTTCTTAGTTAAGTTCCTCAACGGCTCCGACAGGGTGTTTGGGCAGTTTTTCCTAAGTACAACTAAGGGCTTACTAAAACCATTCAACTGAGGCAGTACAAAACTCCACTCTTAGTATAAGGCTGTACCACCTGAGTTCATGGTAGCGTAGACAGAAAAGCGAGGCTTATCTTAGGAGGGAGAGAGGGCTGTAGTATCAGTACAAATGAAATTGTAATACAAATGGTCTAAAGAAACACTGAAACACCATGGGGCCGATTCATGGAACAAATGTGCGCCGAAAATCGTGGCGCAAGCGTGAGTAAGCAAGTGCACGTGCACGTGTACGAATCATGGAAGGGCCTGCGTGTGTTTTCCCCGGGGTGTGCGCCAAATCCGTGCGTGGCGCACACGGGCGCACACATCATTGCAACATCCAGAACGCCATGCGCGACGCGCACAGCGAAAGCGCACAACGTTAGCGCACACACCAAAAAGGGGGTGGAACATGGGGCGGAACGCGCAAATTGGGGAACAACGCGTGAAAATAAGGCATAACTGGGGATGTACTGTTGGGAAGTACACAGAACGCCCACACGCACGCGAACTACAAGTATTCATGGAATCAAATAGGTGAAACCTGCGTACGGCCAAAGACAGGTATAGGCCCAAACACGTCTGGCACACGAAGGCAGGCAGTAGCGTCCCTGTGCATTACAAAAGTGTGCGCAAACAAAAAACGCGTATATACAGCTATGATGAATGTCCCATTCTGTGGCCCCCTAGGAGAAATGACGTGTCACGCAACGCTCAGGCATCCCAAAAAAGCAAGAAAAAGAGATAAGCGACCCTTGTAGCCCACGTGCGTGTAACAAAACACACCCAGTACACTGTGGCAGCCAGGAAAACAAAAAATACGTACATGATCAACACGCAGGCTAGTATGCCCGGAAAAAAAGGGGTACGCGACTAACGGAGACACCCGTATTATGAAAAATAGCATGTGCGACTCACCGTCAGCCTTGTGTGTAGAAGAAGAACGCATAGGCAACACCCACGCCAAAAGAAGAAGTACGTACTGTAGCCGCTGTGAAGTAATCGCGTGTGAACCCCAACGCCTGGAAAACACACGCACCGCTTTCCATGAAAAGCACGTACAGAGTGATGGAAACCCATGTGGGACCTTCAACCCGTGCCAGAGAAATGCCCGCGCGCACATGTCATCACCTACGTGCTTATGCGCCAAGGTCCTTTCCTCGGAATTCAGGCAAACGTGCTGTTTTTCACGTGCCAAATCACTCTGTATCAAGCTGGCCACGTGACAACACACGGAAGACCACGCTCCTGCCCAGAAAGCCAAATGACTGCCCCCCAGAGCCCTGAGCAGCCTCCCACGAGCCAACTGCTGCTGTCTGCCTGCCTGCTGACACCGTGGCCTGCCATTTGTTGCCTGCACATCTGCCATCTGCAGGGGTCCCGTTGCTGTGACCACCCCTGCTGGAACAGAAGACTCCCGACTGGTGTTCCATCACTCCACAGCCCAGCCCCAGGACCCAGTTGCCCACCCACACCTGCCTTGGGGGTTGCCATGTCCGACACAACACCTTCCGGCACCAGTGGCAAGCCCCCAGGTCACAGGCAGAGGGCTACCAGCTTCAGTGAAAAGGAAGTTGGTATCCTGGTGGAGCAAGTTCTGGGGCATTATGATGCCCTCTTCATACCATCGCGCGCCGACAATGAAGGACAGAAGAGGATCTGGAAGGACATAGTGGGTGCCATCAACGTGGAGGGGATGGCAACCCGTGACATGAAATGCGTCCAGAAGCGCTGGGAGGACTACAAGTCCAGGACTCTCAAGAAGGCCCAGCGCTTCTTGGAGGGAGAGGATGCAGTGGGGCGCCGGGCCCCGCTTACCACCCAGCAGATGAGGGTCCTGGAGCGCATTCGCCCAGTGCTTCACCACCAGATCCTCAGGATGCAGGCCCGTCTGCGGTAAGTGGCCATGCATCCACGTTTAAAACAGTGCATGTTGCAATGTGCTGGTAGTTAGCTACTTGGCTGCATGTGTGACATGGGTCATGTATGGATGTGTGTGTGCAGGGACATGATGGTGCTGCATGTGAGTCCAGTCAGGCGTGACCCACATGGATGGTGTATGTGTTACAATGCATCATGCGGAGCAGCATGCGGAATGCACACATGTATGAATGCCTGTGTCTGTACTTTGACATGTTTGGTGTGTGAGAGATGTGTGCTGCTTCATGGACATGCATGATGTACATGTCCCTGTGTCTGAAGAGTGTGTGCGCCATGGATGCATGACACATGTCCGTGCCGATGTGTTGACTCACTGATACAGCCTACTCATCCTTGTATCCACTGTGCCTGTGGGCATACGGGCCAGATGCATGACCCTCCGGTGATGCGTGTGTGCATGTGATCAGCATGTCCCATGATGCATGTGAGTTTCAGCCCACCATTGGATGTTTATACGGTGTGGTGGACATGGATGCAAATGTTTGTTGCATGTGCCATGCCGGTTTGTGCATGTGTGTTGGCTGCACTGACCCATGTGTTGTTGGGAGACATGATGGAAGTGACGTTTGACAGTGCCACTCGTGTGCTATTGCTTTCTGTCTAGGGGACTATTGTACAGTACCCTGATGCTTGTGTTCAATGTCTCCCTCTGCACAGTGGCGAGTGAAGAAGAGGGCGGAGACGGCGCAGTGGAGGAAAGCGGCAGGGATGCCTCCACCGGCTGGCGACGCAAGGCCCAGTCACCTTCCCTGGAAATTCCATCATCCGGGAGCGAGGGGACGGGTGCCGCGTCTGCCACTACGGCTGCAGCGGAAGGGGCGGATGAGTGCCCACAGGGGCTTGCAACGACGGAAGACGGTGCAGAGCCATCCAGGTTGGAGGCGTCTATAGAGGAGGAGGAGGCTGCTACAGAGCCGCACATGGGGCCTGGTGGGGGTGGTACCACTGGTGCAAGTGGTGCAATCCAGGGGCAGGGGGCAGCACAGGTCACCGTGGAGGTGCCTGTGCATGTCACTGTCCCTGACACTGTGACAGCATCACCATGCACCACTAGGGATGCCCCGTACCACGCCCGTCCGCAGGTAGGGGGGAGCTCCACGTCATCTGGCACTCCTCTACCTGCGGACGAGGTGACCTGTTACCCCAATGGAGTCCGTCCTGATTGGTGTTGCGTTGCGCACATGTGACATTCGTGATGACGTGCATGCTTCCGGGGGGGACCACGCACGTCATCACGAAGAGCTGTGTGCCAACGCGGCCCAGTTGGCAGGGTCGATGTTCAGGGGTTTCCTCAATGTGTCGGCCAGTCTTGCGGTCCTCTCCTCCTCTGTGCACACTATACGCCAGTCGTTCTCCGTGCAGTCTTCCGGCCCAGATGCCACCAGGGCCCCCTGTGGATCTGCCCCAACCTGTAACGCTCACCTGATTCCCACGGAGGCGCTGGTCTTGGCAGGAAGGTGTCTGTGACCCGAAAAGTGATGTGCAGGACTCGATTTGCTTCTGGGGCCGAACCTCTTCGCGCTGTGTGTCGAACTCGAAGAGTGAGATTTCTGCAGGTGAAAGAATATGGGGGTTAATGATCTGGGTTGTTGAATGTCCCTCTCTCTCTATCTCTTCCTAGCTTCTCCGTAGAGCCCCCAGGTCAACGTGCTCACCTTAGATAGGTGAATGCTGGACTCTCCATCTGCGTCTGGTGCAGGGTGCCGTTGCCAGTTCCTTCACTGGTGAAACATAGGCCTCTTGACATCAGAGGATCGCTGCCGTCGTTAACTGCACGAGCGGTGAGTTTCCGGACACCTTTTTAGTCCTTATAGTCCTTAGGTGCATGGGCACGTTAATATAGAACAGGACTCTGTATAATGCTTTTTCCTATTTATCTTGCAGGGCTCTTGAGATAGGAGATGGTGTGAAGAGAGCCGAAGTTGGAGCCAGAGCCTTGGAATGAAGCGCTTGGAAATGCGTAAGTAAATGCAAGCGCTCTAACTGTCTCTTTTCCCTTGCAGCTGTGAGTTTGTGCTGAAGAGATGCTGGAAAACGCCGGAGTATTTGCAGGCGTTCTATTGTGGCGAGCGCGATGGACGTGAGTAAATACCTGTCTAATGTCTCTTCTTTTGTCTTTCAGATGCTGGGTTGCAGCGTTGAAGAAATCCAGAATTCACAGAGTGCCGGTAAGTAATAACAATGCTTTTGTCTTCACAGGCGGAGGTGCAGCGTGAAGAAATGTTCGCTGCCGATGGATCAGGTGAGGAAAGCGCTGCGTGTAAAGGTTGCCGTGCTAACCTGTTGTTTCTTGTCTTTGCAGGTGCTGCTGAATACTGGATACAGGAGTGGTAAGTATTGTTCTTGCAGGTTCAGGATCGGAAGGAAGAAAGGCTGGAACAGACTCGGTGAGCGTTCTGCTGCAGATGCAGAATAACGCGAAGCACGTTTGTCCAATCGGGTGTGGTTTAAATAGCCTTGGAGTGATGAGGCGTCTTCCTCCACGGCCCCGCCTAGGTAAGAAAAGAGTTCCAGTTCCAGAAGAGTTCCCGTGTTGTATCCAGGGAGTGGAGCTTGCCCCACCCAGGTAAGAAAGTAGTTCCTGTTCACAGAGGATCCCTATGTGGCTGGTAAGTAAGCAGCATGGTCTACTGCAGGTAAGTCCACCCAAGCATCTTCATACATATTATGAGCCCGGCGCTTCCAGTGCCGGGACCGATGGCTTTGATGAGCCTGGTGCCACCGGTGCCAGGACAAGGTCCAAAAGGTCCCAGTGGGGACCGGCTGGTGCCTAAGATAACGGTTAGGGGCCTGCTTCCAAGGACGTTGGGCTGTTCCTGACTCCTTGGAAGCAGTGATCATGACAGCACCCCCCCTCAAGGCCCCTCCCAAGCGTGTCTTCTCCGGGGGTTTTGGCTTGTCGGGGTGATTCAAATGGAATTTCTTGACCAGACGAGGTGCGTGGACATGCTCTGAGGGTTCCCAAGACCTTTCCTGGGGGCCGTATCCTTTCCAATCAACCAGGTAATATAATTTAGATTTGGAGATTTTGGAGTCTAGGATGTTCTTTACTTCGAACTCAAGTTCTCCATCTACTAAAACAGGTTCCGGGAGTTCGGTCAATCGGGTTCCTGGTTGCACTGGTTTTAGTAAGGAGACATGGAATACTGGATGTATTTTCATATGCGAAGGCAATTCCAATTTAACAGCCACCGGATTAATTATGGCAGAGATAGGATAGGGTCCAAGGTATCTCGGGATGAAAGTGCGGGGTCCTTTTAGAGGTAGGTGCTTAGTGGATAACCAGACCTGATCTCCCACTGCGTAGTGAGGGGCCTCTTTACGGTGCTGATCTGCTCCTTTCTTAAATTGAGCTTTAGCTCTTTGCAGATGGGCAGTGGCTTCCTTAAAAGCACGAGTGATCTCCGAGTGCAAGTGATCCACAGCAGGTGTTTCGAATTCTTGGGGAGGATCCAGGTTAGAGGTTCTAGGATGGTGTCCGTATAATAGGAAGAAGGGAGTCTTCCCGGTTCCAGAATGAGTCGAATTGTTATAGGCGTATTCAGCGATCCAAAGAATGTCCTTCCAAGGGTTTTCAGTTTGTTGGAGCATGCAACGTAGATATTGCTCTAGAGTTTGATTTGTCCTCTCGGTTTGTCCGTCAGTTTGGGGATGGTGACTGGTAGAAAGTCTCACATCAATTTGGGCTAAACGACAGCAACTTCACCAAAAGTGGGAGATGAATTGACTTCCCCTATCGGAGACCAAAACCGAGGGGAAACCGTGTAACCGAACGATGTTTTCTAAGAATTCTCGGGCCAATACTGAAGCTGAAGGTAGGCCCTTCAGGCGAATGAAGTGAGCCATCTTGGAGAATAGATCCGCGACTACTAAAATGGCATTATACCCTGAGCATGGAGGTAAGTCCGTGATGAAATCCATGGACAGGGTATGCCATGGACAGGGAGGGATGTCTAGTGGGTGTAAGAGAACGGCTGGTTTCTCCTTCTGACTCTTATTCTGGGCACACACATGCAGGAGATTACAAAGTCTCTAATATCCTTCTTCCATGATGGCCACCAGAAATGTCTTTTGACCTTTTCCATGGTTTTGGTTATGCCAGGGTGACCCTCCATTAGTGAATCGTGATAACAGGAGATTACCTGTTTTTGTCTTTTCTCACTGGGCAAGTACAATCGTCCTCGGAAATATGGTAGGTCTCGATCCACTGAGAATTCTTTTCCCTTTAATTGCCAGTCCTGTAAATTGGCCGGAGTTAAAAGTGATTTGACTGTAGTCTTAATGTCTTCAAAGGATTGAGCGCTGGCCAAGCCCAAAATCCTTTGTTCTGGGATTATGGGTATTGGTTCTGGATTGGTCAAATGTTCATCTATTCCCATCCGAGAGAGGGCATCTGCTTTTCCATTTTTACTGCCTGGTCGATAAGTAATTATAAAGTCAAACTCAGCCAAAAACAGAACCCAGCGAAGCTGCCTGGAAGACTGAGCTTTGGCTGTCTTCAGATACTGTAAGTTGCGGTGATCAGTCATTACGGTGACTGTGTGTCTGGCTCCCAAAAGATAATGCCGCCAGGCTTCAAAGGCCGATCTGATAGCTAAAAGTTCCTTGTCTGTAATTGAATAGTTGATCTCGGGAGCCGAGAATTTGCGGGACCAAAAGGCTACAGGATGTAATTGGTGTGTGACCGGATCCCTTTGTGATAAAACTGCCCCCATAGCAAGACTAGAAGCATCTGTTTCTACGATGTTGGGGAGTTCTGGGCGAGGATGTTTTAGAACAGGTGCAGAAATGAATTTAGTCTTTAAGTCCTGAAAAGCTTGTTCGGCCTCGGTAGACCACTCAAAACGTTTGTTTTTCTTTAACAGAGCGGTGATGGGCTGGACTATTCGAGAGAATTCAGGGATTAATCTGCGGTAAAAGTTAGCGAAGCCTAACATGCTTTGAACTCCTTTTACAGAGGTTGGTGAAGGCCACTTGATGATTGCATCGACTTTCTTTGAATCCATATGGACTCCGTTAGGTGACAATATGAATCCCAGGAACTCAACTTCAGTTACGTTGAAAACGCATTTTTCGAGCTTAGCAAAAAGGTTATGTTGACGTAATCCAGGGGTGCACAACTGATTTTGACAGAGGGCCGAAAGTACCTTGCATGAGGGCTATAGTGGGCCGAAAAGTAAAAGTGGGCGGGGCGGTAGGCGGGACATGTCAGGAGGCTTTTTCAACCCCCAATTTGTATTAAACACATGGAAAAAGATATGTTTTTGAGGGGTAACGATTTTTATTGCATTTCAAACTTACATTTTGTACTACACATTTTCCATTGCTATCATTTATTTCTAACTGTGCCTGTTTTAGCTTTATTATTGAGTTCACTCTTGGAGTGCAACACTATGGCCCATGGCTCCCATCCCCAACCAAACACTATGCCCCATGGCCCCCTCACCCCCAACCAAACACTATGCCCCATGGCTCCCATCCCCAACCAAACACTATGCCCCATGGCCCCCTCACCCCCAACCAAACACTATGCCCCATGGCCCCCTCACTCCCAACCAAACACTATGCCCCATGGCTCCCATCCCCAAAAAAACACTATGCCCCATGGCCCCCTCACCCCCAACCAAACACTATGCCCCATGGCTCCCATCCCCAACCAAACACTATGCCCCATGGCCCCCTCACCCCCAACCAAACACTATGCCCCATGGCCCCCTCACTCCCAACCAAACACTATGCCCCATGGCTCCCATCCCCAAAAAAACACTATGCCCCATGGCCCCCTCACCCCCAACCAAACACTATGCCCCATGGCTCCCATCCCCAACCAAACACTATGCCCCATGGCCCCCTCACCCCCAACCAAACACTATGCCCCATGGCCCCCTCACCCCCAACCAAACACTATGCCCCATGGCTCCCATCCCCAACCAAACACTATGCCCCATGGCCCCCTCACCCCCAACCAAACACTATGCCCCATGGCCCCCTCACCCCAACCAAACACTATGCCCCATGGCTCCCACCCCCAAACAAACACTATGCCCCGTGGCCCCCTAACCCCCAACCAAACACTATGCCCCATGGCTCCCACCCCCAACCAAACACTATGCCCCAAACACACTCAAGCATGCACCCATACAGACCTGAACCCCCCACCCCCCAACTCAGCACACACACTCTCAAACATGCACCCATACAGACCCGAACCCCCCACCCCCCAACTCAGCACACACACAAACATGCACCCATACAGACCCGAACCCCCCACCCCCCAACTCAGCACACACACAAACATGCACCCATACAGACCCGAACCCCCCACCCCCCAACTCAGCACACACACAAACATGCACCCATACAGACCCGAACTCCAAACCCACCCCAACTCCAAACCCCCACCCCCAACTCAGCACACACACACTCAAGCATGCACCCATACAGACCCGAACCCCCCACCCCCCAACTCAGCACACACTCAAACATGCACCCATACAGACCCGAACCCCCCACCCCCCAAATCAGCACACACACAAACATGCACCCATACAGACCCGAACCCCCCACCCCCAACTCAGCACACACACAAACATGCACCCATACAGACCCGAACCCCCCACCCCCCAACTCAGCACACACACAAACATGCACCCATACAGACCCGAACTCCAAACCCACCCCAACTCCAAACCCCCACCCCCAACTCAGCACACACACACTCAAGCATGCACCCATACAGACCCGAACCCCCCCACCCCCCAAATCAGCACACACACAAACATGCACCCAAACAGACCCGAACCCCCCACCCCCAACTCAGCACACACACAAACATGCACCCATACAGACCCGAACTCCAAACCCACCCCAACTCCAAACCCCCACCCCCAACTCAGCACACACACTCAAGCATGCACCCATACAGACCCGAACCCCCCACCCCCCCAACTCAGCACACACACAAACATGCACCCATACAGACCCGAACCCCCCACCCCCCCAAATCAGCACACACACAAACATGCACCCATACAGACCTGAACCCCCCACCCCCCAACTCAGCACACACACTCTCAAACATGCACCCATACAGACCCGAACCCCCCACCCCCCCAACTCAGCACACAAAAAACATTCAAATCAAAACATTCATACACATCCGACACACATCCGACACCCCCCCACCCCCGCATCTCAACATACACACAAAATACATTCAAATACAAACATTCACACCCTCCCACATCTCAACATACACACAAAATACATTCAAATACAAACATTCACACCCCCCACATCTCAACATACACACAAAATACATTCAAATACAAACATTCATACACATTCGACACACCCTCCCACCCCCGCATCTCAACATACACACAAAATACATTCAAACACAAACATTCATACACATTCGACACACCCCCCCACCCCCGCATCTCAACATACACTCAAAATACATTCAAATACAAACATTCACACCCCCCACATCTCAACATACACACAAAATACATTCAAATACAAACATTCATACACATCCGACACACCCCCCTGCCCCCGCATCTCAACATACACACAAAATACATTCAAACACAAACATTCATACACATCCGACACACCCCCCCACCCCCGCATCTCAACATACACTTAAAATACATTCAAACACAAACATTCATACACATCCGACACACCGCCCCCACCCCCGCATCTCAACATACACTCAATATACATTCAAACACAAACATTCATACACACCCCCTTCCCCCCATACACACACAAGCATAAAGCAAAACAAACCCGACACACAAACACAAACAGACCGCTTACCGGAGACGTGCTGGAAGGCAGGCAGGTAAGCTGGAAGTCGCTGGAATCGTACTACGGCTGGCATGGTCCAAGGCTGAAATGCCTTCCGGCATCAAGCCTTATGGACCATGCCAGCCGTAGTGCTGGCCCTCCATTGGTGCAGCACACACGCATTACGTGGCTCGTAGGAGCGACGTGATGCGTGTGTGTGCTGAGCCAATGAGGGCCAGTGTTTTCACCGGCCCGGAAGTCAACAAAGACTTTCCTAATGGAATTAGGAAAGTCTTTGTGCCTCGCGGGCCGGTCAAAAGGGCATGGCGGGCCGCAACTGGCCCGCGGGCCGTATGTTGTGCACCCATGACGTAATCTCTCGAGGACCTCTCTAACGTGTTTCCGATGTTCTTCTTCAGATGATGAATAGACGAGAATGTCATCAATGTAGACAACAACACACACATCAATGAGTTCTCTAAGGACATCATTCATAAAATACTGGAAGGCGGCAGGAGCGTTGCAAAGTCCAAAGGGCATAACCTGATATTCAAACAGCCCATACTTGGTACGGAAGGCCGTCTTCCATTCATCACCCTCTTTTATTCGTACCAAATGGTAGGCTCCTCTGAGATCCAACTTTGTATATATACATGCGTCTTTGACTTGGTCCAGGAGTTCAGGGATCAAAGGTAACGGGTATCTGTTTTTAACGGTGATTTGATTCAGGGCGCGGTAATCTATACAAGTCCTAAGGTCTCCTTCCTTTTTCGGAACGAAGAACAAAGCCGAGGAAGCTGGAGATTTTGAAGGACGGATAAACCCGTTAGCTAGGTATTGGTCCAGATATTGTCTGAGGTGAAGATTCTCTGGCTCGGTGAGGGCATAAATCCTACTGCAAGGAGGAGTTGTTCCGGGTATCAGATCTATTTGACAGTCGTAAGACCTATGAGGAGGCAGGGTGTTAGCTTGGTCCTTCCGAAAGACGTCTTGGAATTCCTGGTATTCGGGAGGTAATTTGGGAACCTCAGAAGAGATTGCCGCCAGTGAAACATCAGGCTGAGGATAACAAGTGGTAAAACATTCTGGAAACTGAACCGTCTTTGCTCGCCAATCGATCTGAGGATTGTGCTTCTCTAACCAAGGGATTCCCAGAATGATCTGGAACTGAGGGGCCTTGATCACATCGAACACTATTTTCTCCCGGTGTCCATCTTGGCTCACTAACGTCACTTCTTGGGTGGCGTGCGTTACTGGTCCGGAGGCTATCTCCGTGCCATCTTTTACTGCCTTAGGGACAAGAGGTAGATTCATCCTTGATACCATTTCACGGTCCACATAATTACCGATTGCTCCGCTGTCGATGTAAGCTTCAATTGCATGCAAACGATCCGGACGTTCAGGACTAATGAGGACCATAGGCACCACGAAATGCGAGGTCACGGGACAGATTTTAACGCTCGGCAAGAGGACCTCTACACTTGTCGGGCTAGGTCGTTTCCCTGCTCAGAATTTGTGGTACAGGTATCTGCGGCTCCTACAGCCTTCTTAGCTGGTTTCACTGGACAGTCTCGAAGAAAGTGCCCCGAGTTTCCGCAATAGAGGCATAATTGCAGCTGTCTTCTTCTTTCCCGCTCCTTTTGGGTTAAAGGTCCTTTCATGCCCCCTATTTGCATGGGTTCCACAGTGTCAGCTCCCCTAGTAGAGGTCTGTGGTTTAGAAAACACTCGGGTATCAAATTTGGAACGATCAGCCTTCCTGTTCTGTAATCTGTGGTCCAATTGGACAACTAAGTCAATATAGTCTGAGCATTCTTGTGGAGGATTCACAACTTGAGCTAACACATCCTTGAGCTCTCCACGCAGGCCTCTGTAGAAGAGCGTTATTCTCTTATCCTCAGGCCATTGAGTTTCCACTATAAGTCTGTTGAATGAGGCTATATAAGTCAAGAGGTCTTGATTACCCTGTCGTAACGAAAGAAGTTCATTGTCCAAGGCCTGCCCTTGTGCATGTCTTGCGAACAGTTTCTCCATGCTGGACTGGAAGGCCTGGAAATCATGCAGAACCGGATCATCCTGAGTGACTAAAGGGATCGACCAATCTGCGGCGCTGCCACTGAGATAAGAAAGCACGAAAGCCACCTTGGTCTGATCTGTTGGGAAGGCAGCTGGTCGACTCTGCTCTTAGTTCCCCAAGCAACTGGGCTAATTGATCAGTGTCTGAGGTTTCCATTGCGCCTGGGTAGGAGTTTTGCGGTGGGCTTCGCGTTCTGTAATGCTCACCTGATTCCCACGGAGGCGCTGGTCTTGGCAGGAAGGTGTCTGTGACCCGAAAAGTGATGTGCAGGACTCGATTTGCTTCTGGGGCCGAACCTCTTCGCACTGTGTGTCGAACTCGAAGAGTGAGATTTCTGCAGGTGAAAGAATATGGGGGTTAATGATCTGGGTTGTTGAATGTCCCTCTCTCTCTCTCTCTCTCTCTTCCTAGCTTCTCCGTAGAGCCCCCAGGTCAACGTGCTCACCTTAGATAGGTGAATGCTGGACTCTCCATCTGCATCTGGTGCAGGGTGCCGTTGCCAGTTCCTTCACTGGTGAAACATAGGCCTCTTGACATCAGAGGATCGCTGCCGTCGTTAACTGCACGAGCGGTGAGTTTCCGGACACCTTTTTAGTCCTTATAGTCCTTAGGTGCGTGGGCACGTTAATATAGAACAGGACTCTGTATAATGCTTTTTCCTATTTATCTTGCAGGGCTCTTGAGATAGGAGATGGTGTGAAGAGAGCCGAAGTTGGAGCCAGAGCCTTGGAATGAAGCGCTTGGAAATGCGTAAGTAAATGCAAGCGCTCTAACTGTCTCTTTTCCCTTGCAGCTGTGAGTTCGTGCTGAAGAGATGCTGGAAAACGCCGGAGTATTTGCAGGCGTTCTATTGTGGCGAGCGCGATGGACGTGAGTAAATACCTGTCTAATGTCTCTTCTTTTGTCTTTCAGATGCTGGGTTGCAGCGTTGAAGAAATCCGGAATTCACGGAGTGCCGGTAAGTAATAACAATGCTTTTGTCTTCACAGGCGGAGGTGCAGCGTGAAGAAATGTTCGCTGCCGATGGATCAGGTGAGGAAAGCGCTGCGTGTAAAGGTTGCCGTGCTAACCTGTTGTTTCTTGTCTTTGCAGGTGCTGCTGAATACTGGATACAGGAGTGGTAAGTATTGTTCTTGCAGGTTCAGGATCGGAAGGAAGAAAGGCTGGAACAGACTCGGTGAGCGTTCTGCTGCAGATGCAGAATAACGCGAAGCACGTTTGTTCAATCGGGTGTGGTTTAAATAGCCTTGGAGTGATGAGGAGTCTTCCTCCACGGCCCCGCCTAGGTTAGAAAAGAGTTCCAGTTCCAGAAGAGTTCCCGTGTTGTATCCACGGAGTGGAGCTTGCCCCACCCAGGTAAGAAAGTAGTTCCTGTTCACAGAGGATTCCTATGTGGCTGGTAAGTAAGCAGCATGGTCTACTGCAGGTAAGTCCACCCAAGCATCTTCATACATATTATGAGCCCGGCGCTTCCAGTGCCGGGACCGATGGCTTTGATGAGCCTGGTGCCACCGGCGCCAGGGCAAGGTCCAAAAGGTCCCAGTGGGGACCGGCTGGTGCCTAAGATAACGGTTAGGGGCCTGCTTCCAAGGACGTTGGGCTGTTCCTGACTCCTTGGAAGCAGTGATCATGACAGCAACGCAGCCAGCCAGGTGGAGATCCCATCCCTGCCGCAGTCGGGAGTCGGAGGTCCAGCAGGGGTGGCCACCCCACCATGCCGGCATCATCGGGCAGGGCACGTGCACGTGCACGACAGCGCCAGGGGATTCCATCAGCCCAGATGCCGTTGTGGTGGCAGAGGCAGTTGCGTCGGAGGCAGCAGCAGGCTCAGTGTGGGAGGCATCATGGCTCCGGGCCATCAACACCCCAGGGGCAGGCATCGACCGAGGGGCAGGAGGACCCTGGACTGGGAGTGTCTTCCGTGTGGCAGCGGTTGGGCCGGCAAATAGATGCGGAGAGGCGGTGGGCGGAGAGGGCACGGCTCAGGATGGTCAGGGCGGAGAACTCCATGCACTGGGCTTTGAGGCTGGCGGAGGGCCTCGAGGAAACTCGCAGGGAGTTGTGGGATTCCATGACTGCATCCCTGCGAGACCTCGAGTCCAGGGAACAGGCCCGCCTCCGGAACATCGACAGAGAGTTCAATGATGCCCTGGGCTGGAACATCAAACAGTGAGCCGTGGGACTAGCCCGCCACCTTTGTAAATTGTAGGTTTCCTTTGTTTATTACATAAGTTGGGGCCTGCTGGCAGGTGCCCGTCACTGGGGGTGGGGTGGGGACATGAGTCGGGGCTCCCAAGTGCATGGTGCCATTTGGCCTGCCTGCGGGTCATGTTCAGGGATGATGGGCTGCTTGCGGGGCATGGGGAGGGGCACACCCGGGAGATCCGACACTGTAAAACTGCGTGTGAATCTCCCCGCGCACCCCTAGCAATACACGTACCCCACTCGCGCCAGGCCAATGGCATGTAAAACTCCCCGTGCACCCCTAGGAATACACGTACCCCGCTCGTGCCATGCCAATCGCGTGTAAAACTCCCCGCGCACCCCTAAGAATACACATACCCCGCTTGTGCCAGCGAAATCGCATGTAAACCACCCCGTGTATCCCTATGAATACACGTACCCCGCTCGCGCCAGGCCAATCACATGTAAAACTCCCCACGCACCCTTAGGAATACAAGTACCCCGCTCGCACCAGACTATCGCATGTAAAACTCCACACGCACCCCCAGAATACACGTACGCTCAGCAAGAAATCACATAGTAATATTATTTGGACAATATGCATTTCTGATCTAGTGAAACACAGATTCTAGGAACAGTATAAACCTATAACTCTGATTCAGGATAACACAGTTATTCTAGGAGAGTTGGACATTGGGGTGTAATATTCAATTAGAGTTGCTTTTCAGTTTACAGACTAAGGGAAGCAATAACTTTAACTTATTTTAGGATAGAACAGTTATACTCAAGGTAAGTAACCTTTTTTACACTTTCTACAGGAGCTATAAGACAATTAAAGGCAGGTATAAACCTAAGACGGTTTTGTGCCTGTCTACAACAAACTACAGAAAGCAAAACCCAGTGTTACACTTTATGAATGACTCAAAGTTATTCTAGCTAGGTAAAACCTAATGCAGACTCAGTCTGGACAAGCTACCAGCAAGTCAGGGGAAGCAAGACCCAGACATTTATTCTAACAGGAATAGTAAAGTGAAGCCAACAGCATTACTTTGGGCACAACCAAATCACAGGTGAGTAATATAAACTTACATCTACTTTCTGTTAGAATGGCGAAACAGTTTCTAAGGAAAGAAAGATGTTACATATACTTTTCAGAATGGCACAACATTTCTAAAAGTAAAACAAGCTTGTATCTACTTTTCAGAATGGCAAAACATTTCTAAGGTAAGTAATAACTTTTGTAATGGTTCACTGATAGAGTTACAGTTACCAACCAACTTTTTTTGCAAGTAATTATCTTTTAAACACTTATTCTATTTTCTAGGCAAAACGCCCAATCAGTAGAAGTCTTTCGCTTATTCTTGGAGCATGAGTGTTCTCAGTGTCAGAAGGGGGGTCGCTAGGGTCTAGTGTCCAACAGGAAGGTCAGGATAGGTTCTTAAGTAGCAAAAGTCAGAGTTCCTAAGGAAGACTGTCACAACAAGTAATTTTGAGGGTCCAGAGCCTTCAGAGAAGAGACCCTAGGAGGATTCCAGCAGGGGCCTGGGTGAACCGGCCAAGAGGACTCCCAATCACAGAAAACGCCCCAAAACTACACAGGAATCACAAGAGAGTAAGTATATACCACTAGATACAATTCAGGATTGTACCCGACACACTGCACCTTGATGGGAGCATAGGTGCACAAACACTCTGCAGGAGCCACAACCTCAGGATTCACCCTCACTGTCGTAGAGTAGGATCCTGCCCGTGGTACAAACCCTGTTTGTTACAGGTTTTCTTTTTGATCACTGCAGACTCACATCGCAGTGGATGACACTGCTGTCAATCTCAGAACACACACGTGTGGTACCGACCTTACACGGGTTTGCCCCCCCATATCATGATCTTTTGCAAAAAATGATCTGTTTTGTTAGATTTATGTATTTATCATTTATAGAGCGCGCCAAACCTGTGGGTATCTGGGCGCTGCAAAACAGGTAATGCGGTACAGTCAACAATAGAAAACATAGGTTTTGCATATATTATATGTTCATTAAATCCGGTTTGATCAACCATGTCTGACGTTAGATCTGCTACAGAACAGGAGACATAAGCAATTCTTTAGTTGGGGGGCTAACCCATAGCTAGCCCACCCTCAGTCCAAAAATGGACCAAAATGTATGTCATTTGTTAGATCTTCGGTAGATCTGGTATGATCAACCATTTTCAATGTTAAATCCACTACAGAACAGGAGTTCTAGGTATTTGTTTAGAGGGGGTGGCTAGCCCGTAGTAAGCTAGTCACCTCCTCAAACAAAAATGGTACAAACACGGATGTCATTTGTTAGATCTTCATTAGATCTGGTATGATCAACCATTTTCAACATTAGATTAGTTACAGAACAGGGGTTATAAGCATTTATTTATCGGGGGCTAACCCGTATTGAGCTAGTTAACCTCACTCAACCAAAACATTTATAAAAATCGACGTCATTGGTTAGATATACGTTAGACCCGGTATGATCAGGATTTTTTTATGTTAGATCACACAGGTGCTTAAATATTTGGCTGCAAAGGAGAGGGGTCTGCCCCCTGCAGCTAAATATGGGGGAAAAGTCATTAATTTCAATACATATTCGTTAGATCCAGTAAGATCAATTATTTTTGATGTTAGATCTGCTACAGAACAGGAGTTATGAGCAATTATTTAGAGGGGGGCTAGCCCGTATTGAGATAGTTAGATCCGGTATGATCAGGCATTTCTTTTGTTAGATCACACACATGTGCTGAAATATTTGGCTGCAAAGGAGGAAGCTGGCCACCCCCAACAACATTTTTGAAAAAAACTCATTAATTTCAATACATATTCGTTAGATCTGAGTAAGATCATCTATTTTTAATATTAGATCCATTACAGAGCAGGAGTTATTAGCAATTATCTAGAGGAGAGGCTGTTAGGCAGAATTGCATGCAGTACCCTCTGGGACCACCACATACACTTAGGACTACAGGTGTAAGCAAAACCAACCTTTGGTATAAGTCTGTACTACACCGTCTTGTGGTAGCAAGCTGAGCGGTCAGGCTTATCTCAAGAGAAAATGTGAGCAGTAAAAGAGGTTACACAGAGGTATTACAATCACAGTGGTTCAAGTAGACACTTACACTCAAGGTTTCTTGGTAAAACACTTATTAATTTATTATACTGTCATTTAGAAAACATTCACTAGAAGGAGGCAATTTAATATCATACACAAATACACTTCAGTACCAAACCAATAAGTCTCTAAGTAAATTAGGCTCCCCTGAAATAGGAGCAAAATGGCATTTCAGTCACTTTAAATAGGAGGACAAAGGCACGAGTTAGCAGACTAGATCACAAATACTTTCTTAGGCAGTGCAAATAGCGTCAGTTCCCTGGAGGGCCCGATTCAGTTCAATAGGCCTAGGCCAAAGTCAATGGACTAGTGTCTTGGATAGGAAAGAGCAGTTCTTGAAGTAAACGGTAAAGTTTTTGCCAAAGTTCTCAGAAGTCATTTGTACGAAAAAGAATCATATGTTGGGTCACAAGCTGATTAGGCCTGCAAGTTGGGAAAGTTCCACAAACTTTCACCACGAGAGGTAAGTTCTCTCAATCGGGTTGGCACAGTACCTTAATATGAAGAAAAAGATGCAGCTGAAGACGTTGGTTCCTGGCAGTTCCTGCAGATCTCAATGTTCCTGAGCTTCAGTCGTGGGGACAAGAGGAAGGACATCGGGGGACTCCTTCACTGCACGGGATCGTCAGAAAACGCAGACAAAATGGAGTCGCTTCAGTTCCAGAAGCTGTACTCCAAGCACACAAGCTGGTGTGCCTCTCCCTGGTTAATCCTAACCAGCTTCGAGAATGGTATCCAGGTGGCTTATGAGTTGATTGGTCCCACCAACCCAAAGGAAGATGTCGTCCTTGATGGAGCATCGTCGAGATGAACTTGGTAATTCGGACCTGCAGCAGGGCTTCACCGGGCAAACCAACGGTCCAGGAGTTGCAGCAGCCGTCCTCTTCCAGCTCGTCTTCGGTTCTTTCGTTTCAGTGGTGGACTCTGCTTTCCGGTCCAAGAGACCTGCCTTTTAAACAGTCTCCCTTTCATTCCAGCCTAGCTTCCACTCACCCAGCAAGGTGGCTGTCCTTGCCCGACAGTCAGCCAGCCAATCATGCCAGAGTGCATTTGGGTCTCCTAGGAGACTAGGCACAGGGAGTTTCGGGCACCTCCCTCACTTCCTGCCCACCCCAGACACTCAAGCGCCAAAGGTGGTCTTCAGTCCTTTGGCCCGCCAAAGGCATAGAAACAAAGGGACAAAACCTAGTTTGGCACACAGAGACAAACACTAGAAGGACCTTCCCAAAACAAAATGGTGAAAAAAACAAGACCGGGACCTGTTTAAACAAAGGGCTTAAGGCGCCATCTTGAAAAACATGGCTCCCTCGATTTTTAGCTACCGGTTTTCGCGGTCGGGAAAAATCATGGTAGTTTGTTTAAAAAACACTGCCACCAGTCATTTCGATAGAATAGGGTAGCATTTCACTGCTACATGAGTTTCTAGACTCAGGGGATACTAGGTAACCTCTCCAGCACTCGATAGGAAGATAGGGTGTGCGTCGAGGAATTTAAAAAGACTAGTAAAGTCAATTTTGACCATACATTCTCTGGGAAACAGTAGTTTATCCAAGAGAAGGTATTTAAACCTCTGGGAAGTCTAAAAAGACATCCCTGTGTCACTGCACTGAGGGTGCTGTGTAACACACATGAAAAGATGCCTATGGAGTTATCTTAAAACTCCATAATCAAACAACACAAGAGTAAAACACATATCAAAATACATGAAAGAGTGGGAAAAAAGGCTCACACTTTTTCCAGGTAAATAAAATCAAGTCCACAAAATCCAGCAAAATTGCTGGGGGTCTCTAAGGTGAAGGGAATTAGCACATATATAAGAATTCTACCCAACAGAGGCTAAGCCGTAGCCAGCCCCCACTCAATCAAAAAATTGACAGACTGTATGTAATTTGTTAGATCTTTGTAAAATCTGGTATGATCAATAATTTTCAACATTAGAACCACTGCAGAACAGGAGTTATAGGCATTTATTTAGAGGGGTGCTAACCCGTAGAGAGCTAGTTATCCCCCTCAACCAAAAAATGAGATGTCATTGGTTAGATCTTTGTTAGATCTGGTATGATCAACCATTTTCAATGTTAGATCCGCTGCAGAACAGGAGTTCAAAGCATTTATTTAGAGGGTGGGCTAATCCATAGTAAGCTAGTCACCCCGCCTCAATCAAAAATAGTACAAACACAGATATCGCTCGAGCCCAGATAAAATCGAGCGATACTTTGTTTTCCCTCAGAAGGAGTAAACAGCAGACTTTAAGCCTCGTGTATTTAACCGATGAAGACGGTTGCTGAGGAATTGTTTGACACTTATAACTTCTGTACAGCCCGTAGAAACTTCACGATCTGTGGAGTAAAAGTTTTGAAAAAAAATGTTCTCATCTTTCCGCCAAGATTCTTGAAGCATTGAATATTCATCTGAGGTGCTGACTAACATTGAAGAATTGTCTTGATTATACTATTGACCCTGTGAAGGATTGATTCCGTATACCTAGTTGCCCATTTGTGAATTGACACATAGTGATTAGACATTTGGCGCATACATTTCCAAAACACAAACGCAGACGCAGTTGTCTGCACTTCACGTCCTTGAGATTTAAAAACAACAAATTGTGTTATATTGGACCGAAACACATGTCCACGACTATAAAAGATACTTGGGTTAATTATTTGACCAAGAAAAATACGACACCTGAAAGCGAAACTGGGCAGACAATCACTGACATTTTGTGTGTAGAAATATATGTATTAAGTGTATGATAATTTTCTGGAAAGAGCCACATTTGTTTGTTTTAAGAAAAATTTTGAATGAATGTGTGAGTTGGGAATGAGAGAAGTATAGATGAAATATATGATGGTGAATTGTTATTTATGGTTTTTAAAACATTGTATGTAACAATGAAAGATGTGTTTATTGATTAAAATTTGTAATATTTTGTTTTGAACTATGCCCGTGTCATCCCTATCATCCCTATCTACTGGTCCATCCTTGTTTGCTATAAACTTCTTATATTTGCCTACGGGACCAGGGATTGTAGTAGGTACACCCCTTTTGTTTTCAATTTGCAAAGGAGGGGGGCCGGCTGTCTCTCAACAACATTTTTAGTACATATTCATTAGATCCGAGTAAGATCATGTATTTTTTTTTTCAAATTTCAGTTTTATTAGTTTTCAAAAGGTAGCAGTTTGATAATCATATACAAGCACTTTCCACCAACAAGACAGCGAAGCATTATTGCAAAAAACAGCAACCATATATAGAACGTTCTTTGCGGAACACATACATTTCCAATAACAATATAGAAACCAATTGCTTACACCCCACCCGCCGCCCCCCAATTCTCATGTCGCCGACTGACGGGCTAGAAGACACAAGATGTTACATTAGAACCATTTTCATATACATAACATGGGACACATGAGCACAAAATGTCCTGTGAAATCTACATAGCAGACAACCTGAACCATCGCATAGATTATCTCTGGGTATAGTAACGCTCTGCACACATTCTGTTTATGTGACATACTTAGCACGAAATTCAGACCATGCATTCTCAACTGTGGTGCGATCCCCCTGCAGGGCCGCAGTCAGATTGTCCATTCTGTATATGTTCAGTGCGACCCCCAACCACTCTGTTTTGCTAGGGAGCTTGGGTCTCTTCCAAGCCATGGTGAGACAGGCTCTTGCGGCCATTAGAAGGCCTTGTATCATTTTGGATGCTTTCAAGGTCGTGTCGTCCGTTTCAACCAGGCAGAACAGAATCAGGAGTGGTTGTTTCTCCCATACATCTTCATCCAATTCCTTGATCCAGCTGAGAACGTCTGACCAATAAGCTTGGACCACCTCACATCCCCACCACATATGCCAGTAGTCTGCTCGCTTCCCACAGCCCCTCCAGCATTGTGGGCTTACCCCTTGGTACATTTTGGCCAGCCGTGTCGGATCATACTGCCATCTATACATCAACTTGACGGCATGCAATTTGTATTGGCAGGATATAGATGATTTTGCCGTTCGTCTACAAATTTGTAACCATAGGTTTTGTGAAATCTGCCTGCCCATATCTGATTCCCATCTGTTCTTGAGTGTGAGGGATGGTGTAATATCGACCTCAATCAGCGCCGAGTACATTGCACTAATTAAACCTCTAGCGGTTGTACAGGTGTCGAGAATTCTCTCAAACGGGGTGAGGTCCCTTTGTAGCTGATCTTTCCATATCGCCCTTGTCATCATCCCCTTGAGTCTAAGGTAGAGGAAAACTGAAAGCAAGTCTATGCCAAGTGCCTCCTGAAGCTCCTGAACAGTAATGAAGGTGCCATTCCTCCAGAGTTGACCAGCCCTTTCCAGTCCCGGGTCATACCAGGTGTCATAGCTCCCTGGGTCCGGGATTGCATCCCGGATCCCTGGCGACCAGAGGTGTCCCAACGGAGAGGGCCATGTTGTAACTCCCTCCATTTTCTTGCCTGGCTTCCATATTGCCCATATCGTTCCAATAATGGGGTGATTTTTGACACTATTGCATAGCTGGGAACCCGGAACCCACAGCCATTCACCCAGAATGAAAGGGCGGAGATGGTAATTGTCCAAGGCTATCCATTGTGGCTCTGACTGCTGCCTGACATGCGGGACAAGCACACGCAGTTGGGCTGCCCTATAATATGTTTCTATGTCCGGGAGGCCCACCCCTGCATTGTCTTTTCGAAGCTGCAGCAAAGATTTGGGGACTCTTAGCTTTTGATTTTGCCACAGGAAGGTTAAGAGGGACTTTCTAGTATCCGTAAAGTATTCTTGGGGCATTTTGATGGGGAGCATTTGGAACAAATTAAGTATTTTGGGAATAATAACTATTTTAATTGCGTTTAGACGGCCCAGCCAGGTGATGGTGAGTCTGGACCACCTTTGGATGTCGTTATAAAGGACAAGTGACAGAGGGGGGGGGGGCGTTAGCCTCATATAGGGAATCCAAGTCGCATGTAACATTGATGCCTAGATATCAGAGTGTGGAGAAGCTGACTTTTACACCTAGAGGGGTAAAGCGGTCCGACTCAGAGTCTCTACTTTTATCAATTGGGAGGAGGATAGACTTTCCAGTATTAATTTTGAGGCCGGCCAGATCGCCATATTCCTCGATTATATCGATCGCAGCTGGGACAGAATTCAGGGGGTCAGTTAGGTGTAGTAATATGTCGTCAGCGTAGAGGCCTAGTTTATACTCGCGATCACCCACTATGATTCCCTTAACCTTACCATTGTTCCTTAACCTCTGCACCAGCGGCTCAAGGGACAATACAAATAGTATTGCCGACAGTGGGCAGGCTTGCCTTGTTCCCCTTTCCAAGGGAAACCAGCGTGAATAGCCCCCGTTCACAGCTACTGACGTTGTGGGGGATGTGTACAGTGCTTTGATGGCACGGTGGAGCTTCGGCCCGAGCCCGTTCCAGACCAAAACCCTTTCTAAGAAGTCCCATGACACCCTATCAAAGGCCTTCTCGGCGTCCAGTGACAGAAGAGACGGATCCCCACCCATTCACTGTGCTTCATGAATTAGGTGAAGTGTTTTCTCATGGTATCCGCTCCCTGTCTCCCAATAACGAAGCCAACTTGATCTGAGTGTATTAGCCGAGGTAAGTGTGATTCAAGCCGGGCCGCAATGACTCTAGCATATACCTTAGCATCAATATTGAGAAGAGAGACGGGGCGATAGGAGCTACAATATTTGGGGTCCCTACCCTCCTTTGGAATGACAGCAAGCAGGGCCTGAGAGAAGGACGGGGGGGCTTGGCCTGTATCGAAGATGTGATTGAACAAGCATGCAAGAAAGGGGGCAATGAGTGCGGAGAATGTCCGAGCTTCTTAGCTTCGGCAAGATGCTTGGGGGTCTCTCACATGGGGAGGACTGTGCTAACTTTTGGGCTGTGGAGAGCTTCTCCCTAATATTCTTTTCTATCAGGGCACGTTCTCTTTTTTTTCGGGCCCCCTCCCTAATGAGCACTCCCCTCCAAGTGGCCTTGGCTGCTTCCCATACGGATGTCTTCCCAACCTCTCCCATGTCATTTGTGGCAAAGAATTGATCGATCTCAGTTTCAAGAGTTTCTTTGAAAACCGAGTCTGCCCATAAGTAGTCATTACATCTCCATTTAGTATTCCGAGGGGCCAGGTCGTTCCAGCATACGTCGACCGTAACCATGCCGTGGTCCGACAATGCCGTGGGGTGTATATTCGCGGTGCGAAGTATTCGCAGGAGGTCATCGGAGAGGAAAATGTAATCAATGCGTGTGAGTGTGTCATGAGGGAGGGAGTGAAAGGTGAAGCCCCTATCCGCTGGAGGCAAATGGCGCCAACTGTCAGTGAGGCCATATAGGTCCAGGGTTAATTTAATTTAAGCCTCATCTCGGGAGGTGGGTGGATCATGTGCGTCGGACCTAGTCTGTCTATCCACAGAGCTGTCCATCCATGTATTAAAGTCTCCACCCAGCACTATGTTTCCCTTGCCATGCTAAAAACCTTTTTGGTGATTTTGTGGAGGAACCTATTCTGCCCTTGGTTAGGTGCGTAGAGCGTGGCTAGGGTGACAATTGTGCCTCAAATGTTTCCCACAACCACGAGCGCCCTTCCTTCTTTGTCTGACCAAGTCTCAAGGGTCGACATCCTAAGGCCCCTGCGAATTAAAATCCCCACTCCCGCTTTTTTTGAAATTCCAGAACACCAGTAGGAAGGACCCACTTCATACGATGGAATCACCCTCTCCTCCCCCCTTTGGTATCGTGTCTCCTGCAGAAAAAGGACATCTACGTTTCACCTCCTGAATTCTCTGGCCACCATGGATCGTTTTGTGGGGGAATTTAATCCCATTAAGTGTGCATTTTTGTAGTGTGTCGTTAGAGAGTATAGGCGCCATCTTGAGCATCATGTGAGTGCTTAAGCGACCATGTCATCTGCATCATGGTCCGTGTCGTGCTCGATAATGCATTGCATGGCTCATTTCTCATGCGTCTGGTCTGCGCGAGTCCTGAAGAGGCCAAGGAGAGACCCTTCCAATTCGCACCCTGACCCTTCATGGTCCCACTTTGTGTACTTCCGCCCCCCAGGTCCGTCTTCTCATGGATCGTATGTCTTCTTCCCAGCCCACCCTTTCCTCCCTCCCCTCCCCACCCAACATTCAGCGTCTGACCCGTCCAGGTTGACATCACCCAGTCGGCTTTGGACCACCCATGGAAACCACGAAACAAGCGGTCCTATCTTAACGTAAACATATTTAACAGTGAGCCCCCAACCGTGCAATCTAAACACTGCAAAAGCAACATACAAGTGTTAATTCTGACCCCCTTCTTAGGCGTCGTTCCAGTGTCAATTTTATTCCACATTTCCACCGAGGCACCCTAGACATGCAGGCCCCAGTTTGTCAAATGCGTAACAGAAATTAAACAATTATATCTAAAGTCTGACCCTGGGGTCGGGTGCACCGCTGGCGCATGCTGCGCGTGAGCTCCCCGCACCAACATACCGAAAACCCTCTGCTTTCTCGCGGGCGGTGCCCGAGCGCTCAGCTTCAAGCATACCAATCACCCCATTGTACCTTTGCCACGTGCTGCTTAGCTTGACAACTTGGAATCCGGGTCAGTGTTCCATGTCTTGCGAATTGTTCATTCTCTGGAATTTTCTGGATCCCTGAATCCTCCTGCGCCGTGGGCCCTTAGTACGCCACTCACCCTCACCTCCTTTCGATTCAGCAAGGGAGGGCCCTTCTCCCTGGGGACCCAAGAGGTCCGCTATACAGTCCGCAATGTCCTTTTCCGAAACTAGTTTCATTGTCGAGGCCTCCCAATCAAAGGTGAGTGAGAACGGATAACCCCACCGGTACCTGATACCTTTGTCCTTCAGCATTCTTGTAATTGGGGAGCATTTCTTCCTCATTGCCAACGTGAGCGATGATAAATCTTGGTAGATTGAGATGTTCGCTTCGCCCAGTGAAAGCTGTGGTGCGTGTCTGGCCTTTTCTAGGATCCTAGCTCTGTCCGCGTAATTGTGAAAACGAGCCAGTATTGATCTCGGGCCTCCTGGTCTGCCTCCAGCCCTATGGATGCGGTCAATTTTCGGTTCATCCACTAATTCATCCCTAAATAAGAGCTTAAGAATGTTGTGTAGGGTCTGTTTTAGGTCAAGATCGGTTTCGCCTTCCTTTTCGGGCACGCCGAACACACGAATGTTGTTACTGCGCTCCCTATTTTCGAGATCGTCAATCTTTAGGCGTATTTGTTCTTCCCTGTGTTCTATTTCTGCGATGCGGTGATCCATTTGAGCCTCCGTGTTCAGAGAGGTTTGGTTGTGCTCGACTTGTTCCAGCCTGTCGTCCATTTTGTCCATTCTTTCTGTGATTTTATCGGTTTTGCTGCCTATATCTGCTCTCATGCTTCTCATCTCGGTAAGCAGGTCAGCAACATCTGCCTTGGTGGCAGCGGCGTCAGATCCTACAGTCGACATCTTGGACTCGGTGGGTGGCCTCAGGGAGTCGTGGGTTGGTGTAAACCTATATTTCGCCAATTTGCCCTTATGGTCCATGGGTGGCGGGACCCCAGTGACGAGGTGCGTGGGTCACAGCCATACACAGAGAGCCCCTCCAGAATGGTCTATTGAGAGGTATACGCTTGTCTCTACGGGCTTCCTCCTCCAGTGGCTAAGCGTGATCGGGGGATGATATTAAAAGCTCCGAAAACAGCTAGCCCCTCTTATGTAACTAATTGCCCTTCAGAACTTCTTGCTTTATCCAACTGGGGAGCTTTCCGTGGTGTAGGACAGCACAAGGCTCCGGGGCAGTACCCAAGGAAGAGAGATTTCAGTTTGAGGCCTGCGCAGCGCGCCCCCGGCAGGGTGCCGGCTACCGTCCCCGGATCTTGCAGGTTCAGGAGTATGCGTGGGTTCCGAGGAGGGCACACGCCCTGACTGTCAGGGGCCCAACCCTCTCTCGTGACCTGTTCAAGATCTTCTAGCGCCCTTAATATGACCCGAGGCGCATTGGCTTGCTTATTCTCTCCGGGGTCCTGGTGCCCTGCGCAGCCCCCCAGCCAAGTTGCGACTCGGGAAAGGGCCCGACACCTTCCCTGTTCGTAGTGCAGGAGGAGAGTCCACTCGTGAAGGGCCAGGACAGCTTGGAGCAGATGGAGCCGGTCGTCTCCTTCTAGTGTGACCGGGGCGCACGCTCGTACATGAAGCGACAGCGGTGACCGCGTAAACTGGGCCCACTCCTCAGCAGTCCTCCCACGGGCGCACCCGGTGCCCAGTCGGGCTCCCTCCGGGTCCCCGGCACACAGGGGTGAGGGGGTGCTTACCCGTGTGCCTGTACTTGTCGGTGGGCCCAGGGAGTGGTGTGCGTCGCTGAATTCTCCCTGGTTCCGCGCGTATCACGGCTCTGCGGACGCAGGAGGGCGCGGCGGGGTCTCGCAGGCCTGCCCTTCCTTCACACGCCCAATCTTGCAAAGGGGGTTTCTCCACAAAAAAAGCTATGTTTCAGTCTGGGTTTTCTCCCTGTATGTCCTGAACACTTCCAACGCCTTTTTTCCGTCGAAGTTGTGGCCGGGGGGGGTCTCGTGGTGGGGGCTCAATCCACTTTTCGGGACCCTTGCGCGGAGCCTACACGGAAAGTAATCCCATCCGTGCGCCCCCTGGTGGCCCTTTAGATCATCTATTTTTAACGTTAGATCCGATACAGAGGAGGAGTTAAAAGCAATTATTTAGAGGGGCGCTAACCCATAGCCAGCCCCCCCCTCAATCAAAAAATGGACCAAACTGTATGTCATTTGTTAGACCTTTGTTAGATCGGGTATGGTCAACTATTTTCAACATTAGATCCGCTATAGAACAGGAGTTATAGGCCTTTATTGAGAGGGGGCAAACCCATAGTAAGTTAGTCACCCCCACCCTCTATCAAAAATAGTACAAAAACAGATGTAATTTGTTAGATCTTTGTTAGATTCGGTATGATCAACCATTTTCAACATTAGATTAGTTACAGAACAGAAGTTATAAAGAATTATTTAGAGAGGGGGACTAACCCATAGCCAGCCCCCCCAATCAAAAAATTGACCAAAATCTATGTAATTTGTTAGATCTTCGTTAAATCAGGTATGATCAACCATTTTTGGTTCCATGTGTTATCCCCACGAAAATATCGCCATACAAAGAATGGCGCCGTATTTCTGCAGCAATATTAACCCATTGAACCTGCGGGGGGCGCCCCCACAACCCCTATATAATTGTAAAGGGAGTGGAGGACACCCCTGCTCCCATTTACCCCAAAAATTATCCCCACTACTAATATTGCCTATGGCTGACTACCATATATATATATATATATATATATATGGTGATATTATCGGTGGGGATAATATTACCTGATACCCCATCTTCAAGGTTAGATCCGCTACATAACAGGAGTTATAAGCAATTATTTAGAGGGAGGCTAATTTGTAGTGAGCTAGTTAGCCCCCCCTCAGCCGAAGAATTCACAAAATTCGATGTCATTGTTAGATATACACTAGATCCGGTATGAAGAGGCATTTTTTTTGTTAGATTACACACAGGTCCTGAAATATTTGGCTGCAAAGGAGGGGGGGCTGGCCCCCCCACTCAACAAAATGTTGGGCAAAACATCATTCATTTCAATACATAATTCTTACATCCGGTAAGATCAACCATTTTTTACGTTAGATCCGCTATAGAACAGGAGTTATAAGCAATTATTTACAGAGGGGGGGCTAACCCGTAGTAAGCTAGTCACCCCTGCTCAATCAGAAATAGTACAAAAACATATGTCATTGGTTATATCTTCATTGGATCCGGTATGATCAACCATTTTCAACGTTAGATCTGCTACAGAACTGGAGTTATGGGCAATTATTTAGAAGGGGTCTAACCTGTAGTGAGCTAGTTAGCCCCCCCTCAACCAGAAAATGCACAACATTCAATATCATTGGTTAGATATGTGTAACATCCGGTATGATCAGGCATTTAAAATGTTAGATCTACTACAGAACAGGACATAATAAGCCATAGACATCACTTAACCTTAGCATTATTTTTCTAGTGACGAGGATGTAATACATGCGTCTTTGCACAAGCATGGTATAGAATTGTATGTGCTTGGAACCAGAGCAATGTGCCCAACTCTTCCACTATAGAAAGCAGTGGAATTACTTCTGTTGTTGCCCCCAAGAACCCCTGTTTCAGATGTATGATATTGGCATGCTTCTAGCACAGTGATGTCATAAAAGAGTGCAAGAGATGCTGCTGGAACCATTTATGAAGGCCTGCCATGGGGAGATGTGGGAAACGTAAAATCTGGGAGAGTCATGCATGAGGACATCTTGACACATATATTGTACACCATGACCACCAGACCTGCCGTTTGCACCAGACCAGCAATTACCACCACTGCCATGTAATTGCCATGAAGGAACTTTAACCTTCTAGCTGGAATTTCCTGGATAAAGTTGCTGGTCTTATATTTAAAACGAATATGTTTCACTATTCTCACACAACAGCCCATCCCTACCATCACCCCTGACCGCCAACCACACCCCTCACCAGCAACATCATGGACACTTCATCACAGCAACCTCACCATACAGCCCATCACCACTCCATAATCCACCATTACACGAAAATTGATGCTCGCCAATGTTCACTCAGCAATCAACCATGCTGCCGACATCACCAACATTATCACCACACATGACCTGGATGCCATCTTCATTAGTGAGACCTGGATGACATCCACCTCCACCCATGTCCTTACCCCCAGCAGCTACAGAATTCTACGAGACCATCAAAACAAGATCGGCAGAGGACTCGCCATAATGGCCGTGCACTCAACTGGATGTTGCCAACATTGACTCTTTTGAAAACCTATCCTGCCACTTCCCACTCTCCCAAATGGACACACTTTTCATCTCATCTATAGACCACCCAAGCCCAACACCTCTTTCATCCAAGACTTCACAGACTTGGTCACCACCATGTCTCTCATACATGGCAACATCTTACTCAGCGACTTCAACATCCCTGGCCACTCAGCAACCAAATCAATGAAGAAAAATTGCCACTGTCTACTCAACACACTGAACCTCACACAGCACATGAAAGAACCAACTCACAGGAAAGGTGATATGCTCAACCTCATCATAACCACACTGCCCACCCTTCATCACAGCTCTCCTATTCCGCACCACACCTCTCAAGTAACCACATTGGAAACTAAGCAATCAAGCCTTCAGATTTATCACAATCTTTTCAGTGGAGGCTCCCTCAGAAGACCTCACCAAACTCTACCTCACATGGGCTGGTGGGCCTCTGACGAACAGGGATTTCAACTTGCTTCTTCAAGAAATCAACATCACCCTCACAAACAACATCAACCAACATACCCAAGTGAAATGGCGCACCCTCAAGCCTGTACATTCAGCACCCTGGTACACTCAAGAAGTCGACCACAACAAACGAATCATTAGAAAACAAAAAAAGAATTGGCAAAAAGCCTGCAGCCCATCTGGCCTCGCCCTGCTCAAAGAACTCTGTGTTACATGCCAGCGAATGATCAACACTGCCAAGGCTAACTACTACCTAAACACCATAGCCAAGGCCAACAATGAAAGCAGAGCCCACTTCAAATCCAACAAGCACTGCTTCAACCCTCTGCCCGAACCACCTATAGCACACTCCATCCAAAACTCCACTGTGCGGTCCAGCGGCTTTACTCGAGGTCCGTCCCCGTATGGCCCTTATGACCCACTCATCCTCCAACAGAGAATTTAAGAGATCAAGGGCAGCAGTGGCAAGTGTTGGGATATGAATATCCCTAAGGAACGCTGTGATTCATCCTGTGTCTCTGTGCGGTGGGGCAGCGTAGAGATCTCTATAGTACTCTGAAAATCGTTCGTTAATGGCTCGGTCCCCAGTGAGCAGCCGCCGTCGCCGTCCTTAATGGATGTAATAAACTGACTCTGCAGTTGCTTCTTAAGGGCTAGAGCGAGCATGTGAAGGGACCGGTCCCCTGCTGCGTAGAGATCCACCGCCCATTTGGAGATGGATTTCTGGGCCGTAGCCCTAGTGATGCGCGTGATTTCCGATCAGAGTTTTACTATCTTGCCGTATGTCTGGGTGTCCCTATTGGCTTTGTGCATGCGGTCGGCCACCGTGAACTCCGCAATAATTTGAGATTATCTTGCAACTCAAGATTTCTTTTTATATGCCCAGCACAAGATGAATTGCCCTCTAATGAAAGCTGTAAAAGGGTCCCAACACCTCTCAGAACTTCCAGTATTTTGCGGCATGAAATGGCAAATTTTGCAGCACAAACCTTTATTTATTGCGGCATTTTTGCAGGACGTTTTGTATTAACTGGAGGGTGCAAGATTGCCACATTGCAGGAAAAGGGCAGAGTGCAAGGCTACAAGAGAGCCAGGGTATCATTATTATCTATCTTTTCTATTAATTTAATAGGAAGAGTCCCAGATGTCTCTGGCTTGGCAGAACAGTGTTTGATTTGGCTACATTTTTGGTTTAATGTGCATGACTATTTAATAGTATTAACTAAATTGATCATTATCAGTTGTAATGCTGAAAATATTCCCCTTCTATGTTTCTATGTTCCCCAATCCCCCAAACACCCACACACCTCTCTCACCAACACACATCACACATCTAACCAACTCCCCATCACAACTTGCATTCCGGAACCTCTTACTCTGTCATACAAATACTCACGTGCTATGTCACACTGTCAAGTTACTATTTGCACTCGCCAGCCCCAGTCACACTCCAAATCATACTCCAAACTCACACCTTACACTCTACTATTCCTCCCGCAATATACTGTCCTTCATTCTTTTGTGCTGCTTCTGCATCTTGCATCCTTTCACCCATTCTATCGCACTGTTCACTCATCCTTTTTCCCAATCTGCAGCTCACTGCCTCTTTCCGGCCAACCGCTTCCTCTCTGCTTTCTGGCTCACTAACCACACGCTCCCTCTACTTTCTGTACCTCCGCTCGCTCTCAGATTTCTGGCCCGCCACATCACTGCTTCCTCTGCTCTCTTGAGCACTGCTTCCTCCTCTGACCTTCTGCTCTCCCTCTGCTTTCTTGCCTATCACGTCACATCTCACCCATCACTCTCCCTCTCTCTCATTTCCCTCTCATAGTGTGAACATTTTTACATTTTTTTAAAATGTAGATTTTGACCCAGATCATCAAAAAATGGGGCATTTAAAAATAGAGCCGAGGATATGCTATTTTTAGACAACCCATTTTTGGAAATTAGCAGGTCACCTTATTCTTAAAGGTGACTGGCGCATTTCCACGAGTTTCAGCTGTAGCGCAAATTGTGTGCTGGCCAGCTGCCTTGAATGGGGTTCTGGGTTGTTTGCCCGTAGTGTGATTATTTTCAGCGGAATTTACCGTAGTCAATTTTGCCGCAAATTGATTTGCACTTCAGCCAAACAACCCAAAATGGCCCTTCACTGCCACCCCGCCGCCTCCCCTATTAACTGCTTTTCGCTGCCGCATCCCCTGGAAACCTTCGGTGTCAGATCCGTCCCTCTAACGTGGGTTGGGTCTGACTCCGCAGGGCCTCTTTTTAGTTTTTTTTTTTTCGGTCCCCCGTCTCCCATTTTGAGGAAGCGGGGGACACCCCTGCAATCCCCAAGCCCAGAAATACTGAACATGGGGAGCGGGTGACACCCCCACAACACATGTGCGGTATTTATAAAAATTGATCGAATTGTACTGGCCGAAATAGGACAAACTGTACCTTTCGATCGATTTTTGTCAGTCAAAATGGGTAGTACCTTGAATCGAAGTGCTCTCCCAACAGTGTTCTGCAAGCTCTCAGCGCCTTTCACAGGGACAGGCCCTTCAGGGGCCTTCCACTGTAAAATGCGACCCAAGAAACGCATTTTTGTCCTCTTTGAGGAACAGAAATGCAAGCAGAATGACAGCAGCGGTTCATACCTTAAAGAAATGCATGACAGGGTCAGGAAAGACCCTGTCATGCAGTGGCACCCCCACATCCAGTGCGCGTAGGGTTGCCTACAATTTCTGCACATTTAAAAGTGCATCTTGCTTGGAAAGGTGGGATGCGCTTTTAAATTGTCAGAAACACCCCCTGATTTGCTCAAGGATGTGAAAAAGGCCATCTGAATAGGCATGCATATAGAATGTGCCCATTCAGGTGTCCCTTATGGATTGGGCTGCTCTTCTTTTGGGCGCAAGTGATGAGATGTGTAAGCGCATTTCATTTCTTGCCTAAAAAAAAAAGTTTTGAGAACCTTGCACCCTGAGTATTTTTTTTATAACATTAGTTTTTGCAGATTTTTTTTAAATAAAAAATGCTGTTTTTGCGCAAAACGGCAGTTTTCGCTGCATTTTGCGGGATCACAAAATCGCTATAAGCTGGAGGGTCTGAATAGAGGGAAAATGCCTAAATTGAAGACACAACAGTAAATGTAAAACACCTAGATTTGAGATTCCTAAACAGAGGGAAAAATGCTACATTGTAGACACAACAGTAAAAATAAGGACTGCCTAAAGGTTTGTACACAGCAGTGATAGGAAGGTGATTTTCTAGCTTACTAATCATAATGTGCTATGTTATGTAGGTAGGAAGGGAGGTAAAGCTTTTGGCTGACTTCCCAGGTGAACACAGTCAACATGGCCTAGAGCTGATTCTTGAGGAGCGCCCTTTACCTTGGGGCCCTTAGCCAACAGGGCTGCACAGGCATGGACTGCCCTGGGAAGGTGTCAAAAACCCATCTGAGAGCCTTGCCCCCCCTCCACCTTTTCGGCCAATACTAGCTAACTGGATAGCATCAGGTACTTGAGAGGGGAGGAGGGTTACGATAGCGAGAACACCTCTAAAGCTATATGATTTCAACTTCAAGCCACTGCTGGAGGATATCTGAACAAAGATGGCATGTATCAGCCTACTTAAAATGGTCATCCTCCCTAAGTGCTTATATTTAGTCACCGATTTTCCAGATACAACTGCCACGAAAATGTCACACCAAACTTAAATCCGCACTGACCCACCTAATGTGGGGCGGTAAGCAACCCAGGCTAGCCTGTGAATGCTAACCCTCCACAGTAAGTGCAGTGGTCTGAATATTCCAGAACTGGAAGACTATGCACTGGTGGCTATGACTTAGCAGCATGCCACCCTGTGGTTTGACTCCCCTCCCCCTACACGACTCCAATAAGCGGCTTGAGAAAATACTATACTGGCTCAATTGAATCTACATTGCTAGTCCAGCCAAAGAGACAGGCCAAGGAGGTGGAAACCATAGGTGCGACAGCCTGGGCCACCCATTGCCTTCACCACTGACACAATCAACCGTCACCATACACCTCTTCTGTATATTTGGAAGACCTGCAAGGGCTCCCTTTTACCTCAAATAAGAGGATAGTGAAAACATTCCACAGACAAGAACTAATAACCCTTGAGGACCTATATCCAGGTGGCACTTTCATTCCAGAACAAAGGCTGCGTGAAACCAGCTCTGCACCACTAATAGGCGAGCGACTATATAAGGGTATAAATGGGGACATTGCATTGCACAAAGGTTTCCAGCACTTCCTTAGGCACCCGAGGTCAGCACCCTAATGGAATATATAGCAGGCATGGACCCTCTTGCATGGAAAGTGTCTGCAATGTACAAGATAGTTGCAGAGATGGGATGCGAATGAAAGTGCCCGCAGGAGGTGCAAGGCCGATCTGGGAAGGGTTCTGAATAAAAGAAAATAGGGGAGGCTTGCATCCAGATAAGGTGAATCTCATTAAATAGCAAATACCAGCTGATACATTTTAGGTTTCTGCACCATATGCATTATACACCCACGGAAATCAGGACATTTGACTCCATGGCATCTGGGGCCTGCCCAAAATGCAAAATGGTAGAGGCGGATTTCTGGCACTTGGCTTGGAGTTTCACCATGGTGTGCTGATTCTGGTGCGAAGTCTCAGCTATGTCTGACATTGCTGCCTCAAATATCTGGCTCGACCCAACTACATGTTTACTAGGAGTCCCACTGCCCACAGGTAAGACCCTGAGCAGAATGGTGCTTTGGGCTCAAAAACAGATTGCCTTGTCATGGATGTGTCCCTTCCGCCAGAGTGGAAGCTTGGTTTGGCAAACTATTGCGTGCAAATAACAGTGAAGAAATGTATGCCGAGTAAGGAGAAGACTGACGCACGGTTACATGTGCTTTTAACGATTCGCAAAACAACGAATTCATTTTTAGCGAACCAAAACAATCTATAAATGCTTTGAAGGTGGTCCCCACCATCCCCCTCACCCTTTATTTCCATACCTCCCTCCCAGCCCCAAAACTACTATTCCCATTCACAACTACATATCTATAGTTTTTTTTTATTTGTTATTTTTTGTAGGTGTTTTGGGTTTGTTAAAAATTACATTCGTTGTTTTGTATTCATTAAAATCACTGCATACCCTGACACACAGGTGGCATAGTGGCTGCTATCCATTTTTATTTGCAATGAAAATGAAAGAGAAAACCTACCTCTCCCTATATCTATGAGGGGTTTCCCTGCCTCAACTAAAATGGTATGGAAACTGTCAGGATGTCTTATCAACTCTGTATCAAAATGTTCCCATTTCTGTCCCTTACACTTGTAACTAAACTAAACAGTGTTACCAAGGTTCTTGGTCCAGAACAATGACTCCTTCCACCTGGACTTGGTGGCACAGTTCAGGCTGAAAGTTCTCCAGCTGAGGGAATGGCTCCCTTTCCCTGATTACAGTACTATACAAACACAAAGGATGCAGATCCTTCAACACACTGCGTCACAAAGTTCAAGACTTTATATCCCAGGGGGAATGACTCCCTTCCCCGGGTTCTTGCTTTGATCCTCCCTGTGGTATGGCTTGCCAGGAGAATGACTTCTCCAGGCCCTTGTTAGTTTTGTTTTCCCAGTTCACAATATCAGAGGGAGTACCTACCTTCCCTTGGTCTTCTTTACACTCTAGTTCACAACACCAGGGAGAATTGCTCCCTTCCCCTGGTCTTTCTTAGGCCCTGTTTCCTAGTTCAAAACACCAGGGTGGGTGGCTCCTTTCCCTGGGCTTTCTTATGCTCTATTTCTCAGTTCACCACACCAGGGTGGGTGGCTCCCTTCCCTGGGCTTTCTTATGCTCTATTTCACAGTTCACAACACCAGGGGAAATTAATCCCTTCCCTGTGCTTTCTTAGCAAAGACCCAATTGTAATGAGGGTCCCTGACCTTGGTTTCTCTTCTTTCTCCAGTTGTACTTGGTATAATCTCCTGCCAAGTACTATGACACGAAAAGGGGTTTGCAACCTTTTCTTGTGGGTGCGGTTCCCAGGCCTATACTTCTTTATGACTAGCTTTTGGCAGACCTGGCTCACTCTGCTTTCCCAGTCTTGTCCTCGTTTGTGGTCTGCGACCAACCACTGTGCCGAGGAAGATTATTCCTGATGCACTCTTTCCCACTCTTGTCTTCAATTGTGGTCTGGTACCAACCACTGTGCTGAGGAATATTATTCCTGATGCACTCTTTCCCACTCTTTACTGGGATTCTTACTCCCTGCCCCCATTCGGACTTACTTCCTCCCCCGTTTCCTGCTTCTCGGGAGCTCTTTGCTGGATCTTGACGGGGCTGCGGGTCTTCGTTCACACTGCTCTTCCCTTTTTCCAGGGATCCTTCTTAGCTCGGAGGCAGGTTCTAGATGGCGGCTATGGCGTAGTTCTCTGGAGACCTGTTCCAACCGCACTGTGTCACGTCGCTGTCTTACCAGCCCCAATGCTTCTTTGGAGTGGCTCCACGCCACCAGGACCACAGTTCCCCTTCCAGTCTCCTGGCTCCGGGAGCGGGTTGCTCACAGCTTCCTTGACATTCAGGTGTTGAACTTCCCAGGGTGGACTGCCTCTACTGCTGGTTGGCTGACTCTTCTCATGGAGTGCTTCATCGATGTTTACATTGGCTGGTTGCCATGAATTACCAAGTCCCTTTTCAGTGTCTCTGGCCTTTTGATCATTATTCCTCTGTGCTCTTCCTCGTGCCAGTACTTATATTATTACTCTCCCTTGGGTAACCCATGTTCTTCCTCGTCTCAGTGGAAGTCAAGTCTGTGGTCCTACAGAAATACAAGGGTTGGATTGGAACAGTGCTGGGGCTTACAAGGTGGGGAGGTGCATAGCGTGGTGGGTGAGGGTTATTATAATGTGTCTCCCTTGGATGTTCGTGCTTATCCCTATAGAGAGTATCGCCCCATGAGATCTTCCCACTGAATACCACATCCGTGTAGCGGCCTCACCTCCCTGGCCTCATGGGAAGAGGTTCCCCGGGTGGGAGAAATGACGACATGCAAGGATTCGTTTCAAGAGATTTCACCCCCTAAGTGCTGATCTAAAAACATATGGTTGACATTAATAACCTATCTACTAAACTCTATAGAGCGGGTTTGATACCCCCTCCCCCTTGCTTGTGTGGTAGGTAAGTCACAAAGACACTGCAAAGGTCTAACATCTGGCTCCAGTCGTGGAGTCACCCTTGTGCATGGTCCCTCGTATGTATAAAGTGTGAATAGATGGGCGATGTTGTTATGTGGTATGGAAAAGGGATAAATAAGCCTTGCTGTTAAACTGCTATATCGGTGACGTGTCTTGATAAAATGCAATAAACAGAATTAAGAGAACAAAGAATTGGGGCATTGATTAACTTGAGTACCATATCCTCCCAATGCCCCCAGGAGTTGCAAATACAGAGGAAAATATTTTTGAGGGATGGGCCCTGAGAATAACTGAGTGCCATCAACAGCCCAACTTGTTCCACCCTGTTCCTCACTCTAAAGCCCACAATCCAGATACAAGAATACTTTAAAGGTGATCTGCTGAACTGCAGATATATTTGCTACCTGTTAACTCCTGTGGGAGGCAGAATTCATCTTTCTCGGGCAGGGCAAGCAGTTGTTCAAATAGTGCCCCCCTTTACCACAATAAAGCTCTAGTTTGCAACTAGATCGTTCTCAGATCCCTACTAGCTATTGAAAGCAAGCGTCCCCAACAAGCACGATCCTCCCCGCAATGAGAGACAATGAAGGACTCTCCCAAAATGGGAATAAGGCCAAGACAGAGTGCGGGTGAGCGTAAATGGGAGTTTATCAATCAGACTAGGGCATGCAAAGAACTCTGCAAACTCTGAGAGCGCTCTGCCTGACAATAGCAAAGACAGGCGTATATATTTACAAAAAACGTCATAATAACCTACACACTATAGGGGGCACAAGTTCAATGGGATTGGGTGGCGACGACTAACTATAGGTGCTGCTGCGATGTGGTTGGCTTTGGCTGGAAGACGTCACTGGTCAGCCTCGTGGGTTGGGCTGGGCCTGGCAGGGTGGCGGAGTTCATCCAGGCGGTGTTGTAGGGCCATCGCGGCCAGTGGCAGAGACAAATGTCTTTTCCTGACTTATTAGCCCTAGGCCATGCACACCGCAGTCATTCAGGCATTTTGATATTATCTTCTTTAGTAAATCTTTCAATAGGTTATACAACAGGTTAATGCAACACAGGAGGAATGCACCTTGTGAGGGGACTGGAGGTAATACGTCAGGGCATGGTTACCAGTGTCCTGTTGACCGGGGCCATAGGTCGAGGGGCTAAGCTTCAGGGCCTGGGACGGGCGGTACATGTCTTTCTGCCTTGTTAGAAGTTGTTATGGATGTTCCGCTGTGTGTTGTCAAAGTGTTGGGTGTCCTGATTGCACAGGGCCATAAGTCTGAGATGGTCCGGTGGGTTGCAAGGTTTACGAGGGGGCGCGTGTGTTCAGGCAGAGGTTTACTGCTGTGCTGTAAATAATGCAGGTGGCGGGTGGCGGCCTTGGGTGCTACAGAGGGGGTTACAAGTCTTTGAAGCGGCTCCAGTCTGGTTGGGGGAGGTAACGCGGCGCGGTCTCTGCTCTCATGCCTTGGCAGCCTTCGCAGGGTGGGAGGGGGAATGGCCTTGCACGTATTTCACAAAGGTATCTCCCTCGTGTGTTGCCGATTTAGGTAAAAACATCACAAACATTTGAACACTCTATAATACTTATTGTAAGCAATACAAAACATGCATTTAAGCTTTGCTGGATGTGTCTCGATTATACCCAGTCTGAGCACCTTATTCATACTTTATGTTTTAATAAGTACAGTATTTAGTTATATGCATATATATATATATATATATTTGCAACAAGTGAGGTAGAATTAGGATTGTTGGAGAACATAGAAGGTAACCCGCCACTATTCGTGATAGTGATGGCACATATGGGGCCTGGACATGCACACATAACATGCGCCTTCTCGTGCCTCCTTCACATGGGTCCTTGGTATGGTTACATTCGTCTTTCTGGTGTCCTCTAGCAGCATTAGTTCAGTTATGGCGCGAGCCCATGGGGTGTACGTTTCCCAGTAATACACGTAACAAATAGATTCCTGGTGCGTTCCTTTGTTACTAGCACCCGACTGCAATGGTGTGGGCTCACCATTGCTTATATCATGGAAGCATGAATTCTTGTAATTATACATTTTACAGGCTTTTGTAATATAAGGGATTTCGTGGAAGAAAGCATCCTTTGCGAGTAGTCTCAACATTAATATATGAAGATTGTCTGTCATCTAATGACTATTTTACTGTTCTTTTCATTGCCTAGGCCTGCTGGCCGGGTCATGCTGGGAGCGATGATACACTGCGGGAGGTGAACTGTTACAATGTTAGTGTATTACACTAGCTCATGTCCGTCTTGTTCGTGGGAACGTGCTCGCAGCGGATCTGCCAGGGTGCTGCGGCAACAAGGATGACTGAAACCCTCCAAGGGTGGGGGCCGCACTACAGTGCGCTGAGCTCACACCATCCTTACCAGACAAAATGGTTTCTAGGCCTAGCTAAATTTTAATACATGTGGGCAATTAATACGTGCGGGCAATGTCTTCAGTGGGTGAGCCCTCCACCACCTGGGCCCGGGTGGCATGAGGGGACGCCCAAAAGAGCCATAGCCCTCACCTGGGGAGAAAGCACAGGCGAGGGGGGTCTTCTTGGACCTGTCCTCCCCTACACTATATGCCAGTTGGGTCTATCCCCTCTTGTTCAGTATCTCCCTCCTTGGACCTTCCCTCAGGGTATCCCAGTTTGCGTTAATTTCTCCATTTTCCCAAACTGAAGTCCATCTGCTTGACCAGACTTATCAACCCCTCATCCAGGGTGGGTCTGACAACAAATGTGGCCAGGACAACCTTTAATACCTCCTCCAAAACCTAGTAGAAAGGGGATGCTTTTTTCCACCTCTGGTAAGCCTCTTTCAATTCACCCAGGTATTGAATTAAGTAATATAACAAATTAAATCCATGCCTTCCTGTTTCAAATCGAAGAGCTCTCTCCCAACCCCCTCCCGAGAGATCTGTCTGCACTGGAACATTGTCTTCAACTCAATTTTAGTGACAAGCTAGTTAAGACAGGACTCCCCTGAGCAGCCAAAGGAATGGAACAGACCGCTGCATCCCCGGTCAGATTGGATAAAATAAGAGCTACCTTTGAAGCACCAGAGCAAAGGGCCACGGGACAGCAGAGGAAATGAAACTGGTACTGTATAAAGAAAATCTGGAACTTCTTGGGGTCTTCTCCATAGCTTTTGGGTGGTGCCAGAGGAGTAGCTTAATGGGAAGAGCCTAAACATTTGGGAGGAGTTAACTTTGATCCCGCTATTTCTGTTATCTCTTTACTGGATTCCCCAGCTTCAAGCTCTAGAAGAAACTCAGTATGCTCTAAATGTAGAAACAACCTGAAATCTTTAGACTCAATACCTCCAATCAGATTAGGGTGTTTCTCTCCCTGCACGAAGTTGCCATCTCATGAATCAATCTCCGGAACATCTCTCCCAGAGAACTGAAGTTAAGCTCTTCAGGATCCATATCAGCTCAGATGAAAAACCTCAGCAAAGGCCTTCCATCCTGTCAGGTCATTACAGGAGAAATTCCACAGACACTGCAGGCCCTATGGATTCACAAGGACATCCAGCACAAGGAAAGCAGTGAACCCAACTCCTTGCACCGGAGGAGAGAGGATAAGGAAAGAGGAGTGGAGCGGGATGATAGGCAACTGGCATTTACAGAGGAGGTATTGGAAAGAAAGTATTGAAGGGGAAGGAGGAATGTAGATAGAGACAGGAGTGGAAGATGGCAGAAAGATAATATCTAAGGAGATGGCTGAGAGAAAAGCAGAAGGGTGCGTGTATGTATGTGGGAGAGGGTGTGCGCTGTGTGTGGTCGGTGCTTTGTAAGATGAGGAGGAAGCACGATGTACGCGTGGAGAGAAACAGACGAGGGAGGCAGAGATGGGGTGAAATGAAGGATTAGGGGGTGAACCGCCCCCTATTTTAAGTAAATCCGCCAACGTGGGAGAAAATGATGGTGGGGGCTCAGCCCGTTTCCACACCCGTAGAAGGCCTCACCACATTGGCCTAAAAACAGCCTCTTTGGTATGCAGCCTTCAATGGGCGGCATAGGGACATAGAACCACATTGACTTGATTGGGTGAAGGTAGGCAAGAAAACACATAATCTGGAAGAAACTGAGGGGAATGGAGAAAGGTGAGTTTGTTGCCACCAATGGGGGATGAGGAGGGAGAATGAAGGGGAGAGGTTGGAGGAAGGAGATAGAGAAAACAGGAAGTCAAACATAAGGTAAAGGAAGTCTGTATCTGTCCTGGGCACTGTGGTACATGTGCTTCATCCATCGCAAGCCCATTGAATCCTGGTGCAGATTCACTGGGACATTAGAAACAAGACCAGCAAACTCACATCAACTTGAACTCTTGACAGGTGGATCCTGACTGGAAAACATAGCAAAGAAAAGAAAGAAATGCAGGGATCTCTTGAAATCCCACAGACTGAGTGACTTTCATTTTATAACCAGGATGTGTAGCCCAAAATCAGGTATGGACAGAATTAGTGACTACTGTCTTAAAACAAACTTAAATCGTGTCTTGTTTCCTTGATTCTTCCCTGCTGTTCCATGCTAAACCTTTGAAATGCTTTGCTTGTACATTAAATCATTTTCAATATCAATTACAGAGTCCTGAGTCGTTTGTTGAGCCCTTGGCCATGACATTACAAAGCGATCTGCCACTGGGCCTTCTCCACAGCCCAGCGAGATCTCATAAGCGTACTTCCCCAAAAGAAAAGGTGAACTCCTCGGCACTGACCCCTTCCTCCTCACTGGTGCCTCTCGAGGGACATGTGAATCTGTTGGTGCACTGCCCCGTTGCCTCCTTCCCTAACCAGGTGGCCAATGTCTGCTGGCCACTGTTTTGAACTTCTCAGCGAGGGCTCAATGCATTAGCTACATTCGCCTGACTCTGAGTGCTGCTGCGCCTGCCTGCCCTCTTGAAAGACTCGCTTGAGTTTAGTTTGCTCTTAATCGCAATTTGACGGCAGAGAGTTCTTACGTCAGCACAGCAATGTAAACAGCTCCCGCAGCCAAATGTTTGTGTTTTTGCACAGTGGATCTCTTGTGCATGAGGGCTCCTGAACTGGAATCCATCACAGCAACTGCTGCCCATGTAGGAATGATTCGAAGAGGACTTTGGTCACTGTAGGGTGGGGTGATGTGGGATGTAGTCGGTGTACCCAGCCTACCACCACCGATGTGGTACTCTATTGCTGTGTCTCACTCTATGGGCTAGATTCTCTAAAGTTTGTTTGACACCAGTACGCACATTCAGGTGCCCTGTTTACACTTCTTTGTGCAACTGCGCAAATATGAAAGCCTTCCGGGTCATAGTAAGGAGCATTCTGAATTTACAAAAGATATGCGCTTTAGAATGTGGAGAAAAAAAAGAGCCACTCAACTGCACACCTTGATCAGGCACGGGGGTGGGAGGTTGAGCAATGCATGAAAGGACCTGTTCTGACTCTATCGTGCACTTTTCTTTAAGTAGGACACCACTAAGAACGTGTTACATTTGTATTAATATCAAACAAACGTGGATATAAACGCTTGTGTTTTTGTTTAGGTTTTACATGTTTCACTTCACACTCAAGCGGCAGAGACCTCATTCATTCAGACAGTCATCAGGATGGTGTATGACGCATTTGGGGGTGCTGGGAGCCTCCATGACACTAATGTATGTAAGAGGGTGCCGAGAGCATAGTTTGCGCTGCCGCCCCCATCCCCTTCGAAAGGTAGATGTGGCCTGCACATTTCTTAATGAAACACACATTTAAAAAATGTATCTGGCTTTTAAACTGTGCAGAAGTTTATCATCTTAGTTTGTTTTGCTGTAGTTTGGAACACGCACAGGGCCACGTACAAAGAGACAGACTGCACGTAGCGCCTCGAAGTGCGTTGAAGTGCAGTCTTGTCTTTTTGCGGGGCCCTAGGCCGCGGGAGTTATCTGAGGTTACTGCTGAAAGAAAGAAGTGACACGTGGCAGGCCAATCATTTATTGGCACAGTAATAATAACTGCCACTATTTATATCATTTCATCGAAGCAGAAATGTAAGGGCACTTAAAACCGACGCTCGACGCACCAGAAGCAATAATGGGTGCTTTACCGACGCAATCAGGTGCAATTATAACAACGAACTCCTTGATAGATGTGGAAGGAGGAACAAACGGGCAGGCGCCAAATGAGAAGTTACATCCTAAAGGAACAATCACAGCAGAGATTGCGGCCGGGGGAGCCTGTAAACTCAACAACCCACAAATGGGGGACGAGGTAATGCAAGTGAATGCTAACAATACTAAAACATCGAACTTTTCCAATAACTCACTGCTTAATCTGTGTTATTCCTTGCAAACTGACATCTTAAATAATGAAATGATTGTGAGCACAGCCTCAACACGACGAGGCAGTTGAGCAAGTTATAGAGAACCGCCCCTTAAGCAACAGCCGGACAGCCACCCCAGACCTGTTCACAGATAAAACCTGGGGTGGAAATCATGTTAATGTTAAAGGTATTTGTATCGCGCACCGTCACAAACTGAATTGGTCCCCAGGCGCATCTGTAAGCGAGAAGGCAGGGTGGGTTAGTAAGGTGAAGCGGGAGTAGGGTAGTGAGAGAGGTGGCGTCCTGTTGGCAGCTTCAGTTCGGTATGCACCATGCGCTAAGCTTTGGTGCGAGTATCTGATCGATGTCAGTCCTTGTGTGCTCTTGGTGCGGCTTATGTGTCGTTTGTTGTTGCGGTGAAGTGCATGCAGCTTGCTGTGCGAGAGGTGGTTGTGTAGGTTTTTGTGCGAGTTAAGTATGCAGAAATTTTGAGCTAATGCCAGAGGCGCAGCCCTTCCACACAGAGCCTGCTGTCCCTCATAGTTGGAGGCACAATCCCTGCCACAACATCCTCTGTGTTGTCATACAGATTGTGCACCCCCCAGTTTCGCAGTAAAATCACCTCCCACTATCAGGCACACATTGCCCAAGGAGAGCCCGGGGAAGTGCTCCTCCGCGACTGTGGTCAGCACACCCAGTTCTTCCCGTGCCGTTTATGGGGGATATTGTAAAAGTTAATTATTATTAGATCAACTTGACCGGTTTTGAGGATTATAACCACCAATATATAGGGCACAGGGTTTTCAAAGGCACCACCACGTACTCCAGGTGCATTTTAACCAAGATGCACAGCCCCCCCATAAGTCCTCCCTCGGTTGTTTCTCTGCGCCAGCCTCTGGTATGAAACAAAACAGTCTACAATAATCGCCTCCTGCTACCAAGTTTCCTGGAGTAGTACCACATCTGCTTCGCCAAGTGTGGTCTGTGTCTCTATTCCAGCCACATTGGATAATAATGGCAGGCGCCCCACCCCACAGCAGCCACTGTGGGAGAACCCAAAGCTGCCCTTTGTGCCGCCTCATGTATGTGTCCATGGGCCGCCCCTGGGAGCTGGCATCATTCAATGTAATCCATATCAGCTAACAAGACACGTGTGTTCCAGGCCAACACTGAGTCAGATACCCTACCCTCCTGACAACCCTCCTCCATGCACCCCGGATTATTAAAGAACTGAGCCACATGGCCCGACGAGGACCTCGGGACTCATTTGGGCGGGCCCCCTATTCCTTGGTGCTGCGCTTCCCTGTGCCCTATCCCGGGGACAGAAAAAGTTTAGTGGGACCAACCAAGCCCTACTATTGTGGCTGACCAGGGTTAAGGGCATCTTTAAGGGTTGCCACTATACAATCTCTGGGTATCATTTTAGCCATGGAGCCCACCCACAGTACTCTACAGGCCATGATAATCAAACAAGGGTCTATGGCGGAACCCTGAATGTTTTAGTTAACCCAGTGTGCTGTCTTGTTAATCAGGGCCCCACAGTCTTCAGTGCACCCAGTTTCCAACGTTGGTACATTTAGTATTAATCCAACCAATGGGAGGGTCTCCAGAGGCAGCTGGAGAGGGTAACATTGCCAGGGGTGCAGATCTCACTGACACTTGGGTACCTATTGAGGCAGGCTTGCACAAGGTGACCCGCCTCCCCAGGGAGGAGATTGCCAGCTCCGCCACCCGGATCTGCTCATCCCGTCGTATACATTTAAGCCCCTCCCCCCATAGATGCCTGCAATACCTCGGCTGCTACCCTTGTCCTCTTGCGATGGGGATTTTTCCTTCTCTTTGGCTTTCCTACGTTTATTCAGGCCCCGAGTGGCCGTCAGGCTTTCAGTGGCTTTGCGTTTCACCATGATTAACACCCCTGTGTGGGACAATGACAGTCACTCTGACTTCTGTTGGATATGTGGGGGTGCCACAAGTTCTTATGTTACCATGGGCCAGATGTAATAGTTTTCCTGTTAACCAAACGCCGCAGTTAAACAAACAGAAACCATAGACAATAATATAGGTCATCTAAAAAAGACTCCCAATTGATCCGAGAAGTCAAATAAGAGGAATCAACCAGAAAGGGAGCAAAAGAAACCCTGCAGTGGGGTACGAATACCTGGTCGAGCTCTGTAGCCCTATACAGGCCACTTGTTATCCACTCAGCGTGCAATAAGAGAGTAGACACTAAAAAAATTTAAAAAAGGAATATAGTTTTGAGTATGAGCAATTAAGATTAAAAAGTTGAGAGAATTAACAAGTTGAAAATGATGATGGGCCAGAAGTTCTCACATTCTCACGGGCGACTAAATACCAGAAGATATTTTCAATGTCCAAATCAACAGCAGTATATGCCAGAATGTGTCAGGGGCATGCCCGATTGGCTTACGGGGTGGCCATAGTCTGTCTCCCCGCCCCTGGGCAATTAATACAATTTCGTTTTGCTGGGAGACTTTGTCCAAGGGGCCCCCTTCCCTCGCTGCACCCCCACAAAGTCACGGGACCAAGATATACCAACTGGTCGTGATAAACAGCGGGTCACTTCGACCACGGGAGAGCAACAAAGAGGGCTCACAGCCTGGGTCAGTAACAGAGAATAGTGGTATTTAAGCATGGCTCACAACTAGATGCAGTGTACCTCATTAGTACCATCATGGGCGGTTTTCCCTTCTCCTTTCGGTCAACGCCACTCATTCAGCGTATCAGATTTGTGTGGATAGATGGTATTTTGGACGGGCTCCCAACAGATACAAGGGGCGCAGGTCTCCCGATGTGGAATCAGGACTCACAGAGAACCGCCCTAGTAGCGTTTGGTTTTCACCCTATCCGGGTGATTATGCAACAGAGCTGCAGCATGCACAGCGCCACACACCCACCACTCTGCTTGTGCTGGGTGATTTTGATCTGGTGGCTCCTCCACTCAGCAAGGGAAACAGAAGGCAAACTCCCATATATGACGGGGCAGCTAATTTTCAGCGGAAGCTTTGCTCAACACCCAACACTCCTCCAATAGGTCATATCAACCTTGTTGAATAACTGCGGTTCTTAAACTGTAATGATTGGTTGTGCTTTCCCCGAAGTTCTGTAGTGCACTTCTAAAATAGTTTCACTAGGTTCTTACTGGCCCATGAGTAGCTTTACTGCTCTGTCCATGCTACCTCATTCTTAGGTGTACAGCCTTATAGAAAGTATACAAGTTAAGTTGCTCCCTTTGAACTGTGTTCTTAAAAGTGACATTCGTGTTGTAACTGTATCCAGTCATAATAGAAGAAAGCTACAAATGTTGCAAGATATACATGTAACAGTGTTGGTCTAATTAAGTGATTCTATAACTGAATAACACTGTATATAATGACCAACAGGGTCCACTACTCTTGAATTACTTATTGTATTCTGAAAGTTTACTCCCCAAGAATGGCTTGTCATTCTGAATGTGTCAAAGGTTTGACTCACCAAGAACGGCTTATTGCTGATTTTAGGAAGGTTATGCTTTGGTTTGTATTTGAGTAGTTGTGTTTTATAACATTGTTTATAACATATGTGATCATACTTACTTCCCCAAGAATTATCTTGGCCTACTTATATTTAAATTAACCATTATTTGTATAATACAAAGTATCAGTTTTTCTTTGGACCCTAGGTATGCTACAATTTCTTTGTACCAAGCTAGAGCCCTCTCTCCCACCTAAAATAAGCCTGGCTGCTCTGTCCATGCTACCTCATTCTTAGGTGTACAGCCTTATACTAAGAGCGGAGCCTATGTACTGCCTCAGAGGTATGGTTTTATGAAGTCTTGGTAGCGTATTTCCTCTCACACAAAGAATATTCAAACACACAAATGACAGTGCAAGCTTTTGTTGAGATGCATGTGCAGATTGTCGCCCCTCACAGACAATTTAGACAGTGGATAATATACTAAAATATGAAGAATGGGTGCAGGGGCGTCCCTTCACTGTTGGGACCAATTGGTGGCTGTGGGAAATCACAGACGGAACTAATCAGCAGTTTTGTAATAGAATTGGTAGTCATAACGTAAAGCAATGTTGCATTAAAGAGTTGGCCTGAATCCTTGCAGGCTGTGTAGAAAACACAGAACAAGGCCTCATCCTTTGTCTGGCCAACTGAAGAATGGACGTTATGCAATTATTTGCATGTACATAGGTGGCAACCAATGCCATTGGGGGATTAATACTGTATATTGAGTGCGGCATTCATGACAATTTTTGTGTTTATAACCAGAGTCTTGTACAGAGGTCGAGAAAGCTCTATGAGGATTCATAATACCCTGCCGCCTTTTTCATTTGTATACAAAATAAAAATCTCTTGTCTTTCTCAGAAAGGTGTGCACATAGCCTTTTCCCCTAGTGGGTTGTATTTTCTTGGTCTGATCGCTGGGCCGTTAACCCTACACTTTACTCATGCACTTATCAGCCTGTCACCGCAAGTCTGTGGTCTCTCACATTTTTTAAAGGGGTACCTGCATTTTCCTTTTGATGCCATCAAAAAGTGCGCTGGTCCCCTCCCAAAAGGCAGAATAGCCCACAACTATGGAGGAATGGGGGCTATGTACTAGGATTAAGTTAGTCACTACGTGGGAAGCATGTATTTATTTATATACAGGTGGAACAATAATTTTGATCACAAAAGAATGTACAATAGATAAGAAATCAGATTTGCAGATAGCAGTGAGCTTCTTACAATGGGTGGAGTTTGAGGGACATTCTGACCAGGTTGTGGAGGGGAGTAAATGGCAAAGTCCCCGGGGACAATATATCAGTGAACATACATATATTAAGGACAACCAACATTGGACATTAAGTGCAAGCGAGGGAAAAAGGCAGGTTAGACGCGAGGGAAAAATGTTAACTAGCATGCAGATGAGAGGTAGGTTAAGAGGGTAACTCACGAGGCGAGGAGATAGGCTTTTAGCGCGGTGTTGAACAAATACACGTGCATTGTTTCTCGGATGTCCGGGGTAAGAGAATTCCACGCAAGTGGAGCAAGAAGCGAGAGGAAGAACGGGAGGGTGAGGAGCCACAGGAGTAATCAAGGTGGCAGAGCAGCAATTACGAGATGGCTTATAGAGTTCGATAGATACATCGGTGCCTTACCGCCTGTTTTGCATCATCAGTCATCCAGCCTGGTGACAGTAAGGGGAAGTAGATGTGCAGTGAAGAGAGTTCAGAGTCCGGGTAGCGAACGTAATGATCTTGTCAAGAGGACAGAAAAGGCATGGTTGGTGAGACCAAAGAGGACGCTGACACAGTAGTCCACTTTAGAGAAGACAACAGTGATTAAGATATTCTTGGCGGTGTTGAAAGTAAGGCAGTGCCTGATTTTCCTAATATTTAGGGGGTTGAGGCAAGCTTATATTCCAGTTTTGGTGATGCAAGTAGAGACAGTGTGAGAAGGGTCATAGAGGACACAGGGGTTTCTACCTGAATGAGTAGGGAAAGAGTGTCAGGTAGGAAATGGATAGGCAGAGTAAGAGATGAGAGCTTTTGACAGGGAAGGATGGGGTTCAGTGCTTAGCAGAGGCAGTGAAGTTGTAACGCATTCATTGTCAAAGGTTGTGGTTGTCTAAGCAATTGGTAAGACGGTTGCACACATCCCTTTCGAGCACTTTAGAGTAGCGTGAAAGGAGAGACACAGGGTGAAAAATAGCCTGTAGGTTCAGGTCAACCCCTGGCTTTTTTAGGATAGAGCTGATTGTGGCCGTTTTGCAAACTGAGGGCAAGCAAGCAGAGTCAAAGAACAGGTTGAAGAATTCAGCGAGGTGAGAGGCCACTATAGAGGCAATAGGCTTGACTAGCCGAGGACCAAGAGGATCCGATGAGGCACAAGAGGGGTTAGCCTTCATCAACAGAGATAGCACTCGTCAGTATTAGTGTGACTGAAGTGGGAGGCAGAGGATTATGGTAGTGTAGGCGGAGTGTAAAATGGAGCAGTGCGAGTAAGGTATGGGGAAAATGTTGGAAATGTTTGCAGCCAAATATTCAGCTGGGTCATTAGCCGTGAGAGTAGAGTTGATAGTCAGAGTAGGAGGGAGTTTAGTGTGCCCTGTAGCTGGCGATGGTGAGGTGAGTCAATGAGTTATGTAGAATTCCTTTTTCGCTGTATCTAGAGTGGACTTGAAGGGACAGTGCCATCAAAAAATGTTATTGGCTCAAAAGACAGGCAATCAAAAATATATATAAAAAAATACCCATTAAGAAAGTTGCCATGTAAACTTTTAAGCAAACAAGTCTCAAAGTCACAGATTTAAAGCACCAGGAGGCATCCATTTTATGAATTGGATGAGCCTCCTGTGCTAGTGTTAATTTCTGCCCATGTGGCACTAATGAAGCAAAAGCCAGCCAGATGTAATACACAAAAGCTACCAGCAGGTGGCTTTTGCTTCATTATTGCCGTATAGCAGATATTAACACAACCTGCTGCTAAGCGCTTTAAATTTCTTTTTTAAAATAACTGCAAAATAAATGCTGCCGTTTTCTTTCTAACTTAAAAAGAAAACAGCAGCATTTATAACGTATGTATGTTTGCTGTGGATTCAAGCTTTGAGTCTCCTGGGCTCCCCCGACATGGGTCTGGGGAGCCCAGGAGACTCAAAGCTGAAGCCACAGCAAACAAATATGTTGATGCATTTAAATATGCTGCTGTTTTTTTCTACGTTCCCGGAGCCCCGAGAAACGTAGAAATTAAACTGCAGCATATTTAAAAACAACAACATATTTCCAACTGCGGCGGCTTTCACCGAGTCTCCTGGACTCCCCGACCCTACACCGTTGTTTTTATAACTGCTGCGCTTTTGCTTTTTGCCTTTCATTTGACGTTTTCTGTGCTTCCCTGGGCTTGGGGAGCACCGAAAATGTAAAATGAAGGCATCCTCCTCAGGGCATGCACAGCTCTGGTTGCAGTAAGCAAACGCTGCCAGTAGGGGGCTTTTGCTGCTTGTTTAGTGCCGCCAAGGCAGAGCTTAACATGAGCTGAGAAAGGTGCCCGAAAAGGCAAAATGGATGCTCCCATGTAAATGCATGGGGTCCCGTTTGCTCAAAAGTTTACATAAGACCTTTCCTTAAAATTATGTTTAATGCACATTTTGGATTATTGCCCATCTTTTGGGACAATATTTTTGAGCGCACTATTCCTTGGAGTGGGTTCAGGGTAGAGATGAAGGTACTCATGCAAGTGGGTAGGCCTATTGAACAGCAGCCGGCACATGTCGGTGTGGTAAGAACGTGGGGTGACCCATGGTCGAGGATGCCGAGACTTGGGTGTGAAAGTATGCAGTGGGAAGACAATGAGTCAGTCACATAGTAGGGATTGGAAGCTGGAATGGCAGTGTTGGTGGAAGAAACATCTGGTGTGAAGGGGAGTGAGAACTGTATGGCAGAGAGAAAGGGGGAAATGGCAGATTGTTTAAATTTTCCTTCGGTAATAGGTGAAGCGAGGGGTGAGGAAATGTCAGGGTGGAAAGGAGATGGTGGTGGAAACAATTGAGTGATCAGATATGGATGGTGTGACAGTATCATTAGGGGCTGAGGTGGAAATGAATAAGAGATCCAAAGAGTTACCCTGTGGGTGGGCAGGTTATGGATAGAGTGGAGAGCCCAATCACTTTGTTCAGATTTCTGAGAAGTGGTATGGGAGGGACGGTTCATGTTTTTTTTTTCCAACAGTATGTCAACATGAGCAGCAGAAGTGAATGTTTCCCTCACAAATAAGTAACCATGTACTTCACTACTGCAAGCTTCTCTTGCACAGAAGCAATCAACATCGGTCGTAGCAGTGAAATCTTCCCTCAAACAGAAAAAGGGACTTACAGGCTGCACAGTGGTGCAAGGTAACCTTCCTTCATCACAGAGCCGGAAAGCAGCAGTGCAACCTTTCATCATAAAAAATAGAGACTGCATATGGCTCAGCAATGCAAGCTTCCATCAGGTAGAAAGGTTGCAGTAGTGTTTCAGTACTGTCAGCTCCCTCACATACAATAGTCTAAGTATTGTCTGTAGCAATTCAAACTCCAAACACAAAGAACAGGCATACGAATAGTCTCAGTAGTACAGTCTTCACTTATGTAAAATAGCAGGTGTCCCAACCGTAAAATCCCTGCGTAAAAACAGGTTCAGTATGGGCACCCCACATAGATTTGTCACAGCATGGGCCTTTGTAGTACCGGCTCCCATCATAAAGAAGAGACACATTGGCAGTTCAAACTCTGCTCATATAGAACATGCATAGCATGGGCCGCCACAGTGCTGTTGTAATGCATAGCATGTGGCTTAGCAGTACATTCACTATTCATGTAGAATAAGCACTACATGGATTTCAAGCTCTCCCATTCTAACAGCCACAGTATGTTATGTGATTTATAACATGCATTTACACAAATTTTTCTAGGTGTGACGGGAGGGAAGACAGGAGCACACGCTCTTACTAGGCCTTGTCTCATGTAGTTCATGCAGGAACGACAAGTGCCAAGGGAAGGGCGAGAGGAAAACAGGGCAGCAATGGGTAATGCAAGGAGAACAAGGGACTGCAGGATTACAGTTACAGCCGTTAAGCGTGTGGTAGGCCCAGAGGTAGTGCATGGGTGACTTATCAAGAGTATGGTACCTAGGCTTTGAAGGGAGCCAAGCGACTGTTGGTATAGCAGGCAGGTCGGCGGGGGTGGGGGAGGATTTGAAAGAGAGAAAGCAGAGACAATTAAAGTGTTGAGCTGCTTCCAGAACTTCAGGTGGGCTGGCTCAAGTTTGAGGGGAATAGGGAGGCCATTCCAGGGTGAGACACCTGCAGAGGAGAGCGGTCTACCCCCACTCTCAGCCTGGAGCAGCATCTAAGCCTTAGAGAGTTGGAGGTAGCTGAGTTGGAAGGAGTTGGATGTAGTGCAGGCCCCAGCAAGCCTGTGTGTGCTTCTGCAGTGCTCTCCATGCATCCAGCAATCCGCAACCTCCCGCAGATCATGGTGTACTACTACTGCATCCATTAGTCACACGTGCGTGCTCTGTCACATAAAATGATCACACCGCATGGACCTCTGCACTGATCCTTCCAGATTGTCATATGTAGTCGCGTTATCCAGTCAAGGATGCACACTTGAAACGTGAACAAAAAAGCTTTCATAACACATGCAAAACACCATCTGGCTTTATTAATGCAAAATCTCCTAGTAATGGCCATATGTAAACCTGGGGAAATTAATTTCGGTCACCATTTTTATGTATGAAACTTTGCCAAAAAAGGCTCGAAACCTTTTAGAAAGGTGTTTGCTGTGAGCCAGGTTGCAAAGAACCGATGATTGAGTAAGTTGTCATGGGGCAAGAGGGCATCGCTGTCATCAAAGTCTCTGTTGGGAGAACATGAGAGCTGCAGACTCCGAGACTAAAGTTTAAGAAGGGAAGGAGGGGCATGGGTGAGTCAGCAGGAGACGGGACTGCATGCTTAGAGGCAAGTGAGGGGCCCTTTGCAACGCCCACCGTATGCTCGGTAACAATACTTCCGTTAGAAAAATGAACGTTAATGAAGTGCAGTTTCTATATTGATAAGCTGCTATCATGTCACGCGCAAGAATATTCTAGATGTAGATGGGGAAACGCGTAAGACCAGGAACTACATTTGCAAACGGGATTTGCAAATACCACGGAATGGCCCAATTACTTACCGGCAATCTTCTTTACCCGTTCGCTACTCTTCCTCGTCTCCGTCCAAACCAATGAGCCGGTCTTGGACGCGGGAGTAACAAGGGAAAATACGGACTTTTAAGCCTGAATAACAAGCTGTAAACTTTCTACGAGCGATCAGTTTCAGATGCAAGCATTTTTGCCGTATTCAAATATCGCACCAGTTCGATAAGCAGATCATTTGCTATGCATAATATATCGCGTCAAGCCACGGCCATGCGATCATCATTATACCATGCAATTAACTCTGCAACCATCGGCAGCCACTTTAAGCTGAGCACGGGGTGCCCTTACTCAATACAGACAGACTAGAGATATCACATGTTTTTATTTGGACTCGCACAACCCGCATACAGCGTCCAGGAATGTACAGTTCACAATCAAACGCACGAGTACAATCACTGATCACAGGCACGTTGACACAGGCCCCTTACAACAGACACTGGATGGCTGCCCAAGGCCCGTCGCCGTGGAAACGGGACAACACGCGCGTGACCCGGTAGCCTTGTGCGTGGTCCAACGGCCTCGAAGAATGGACGCCTCCTCTTGCAGAGAACCAATGGCAGGGTGCGCCCTCGTGCCGAGAGCCAATCGGGAAAGCGGACAGAGCACGGGGCGGGGCGAAGAGCGCTGTACAAAATATCGAGCTGCTCAGAACTCTGAATTTAATCCCAACCGTTTTAACGAAGTCCGACGTGAAACACCTCCCCCATCCCCCACTGGTAGTCAGAGAGGGTCTTGCTGCCAGCCCGGTGGCGGGCAACCGAGCATCACAAGAGACGAAAAGTTCAGGGTGCCACCTTAGACCTTCTTGGACTTGGGCAGCTTCAGCACACCGTGCTTCCCCGACTTCTTCTCCTTGTCGCCGGACTTCTTTTTGTGGCTCTTCTTCGGGGAGGAGGGGTCCGCGTGCTTCTTCTTGTGGCTCTTCTTGGGCTTGTCGGGCGAGGGGTGCTTCTTTTTGTGACTCTTCTTGCTGCTGCTGCCACTGTCGGCGGGCGCGGGCTTGGCGGCTGCGGAGGGCTCCGAGTGCCCGTCGAGCTTCCGGCGGTTGAGCTTGAAGGAGCCGTTGGCGCCCGTGCCCTTGACCTGCAGCAGGGTGTCGTTCTGCACCAGCGCCTTGATGGAGTAGCGCAGGTAGGTGCGGCCGTTCTTGTGGTCGAACCAGGGCGCCTTTTTCGCCTCGTTGTAGACCTTGGCCAGCGACGAGCCGTTGCGCTCGCCCAGCTTGCGGATGGTGTCGATCACCAGTTGGCTGTAGCGGCCAGGCTGGCTCTTCTTGCTCTTTTTCTTCTTCTTGGAAGGCGAGGCGGCCGGCGGCGCCTTGGCACTGATCTTTGGCTCGTCGTCTGAGGAGGACAGGTCGCTGTCTTCTGAGGACGCAGACCGGTCCTCTTTCTCCTCATGCATTACCTCATCGTCGGACATGTCAACAGATATCTTTCGGTTCTACTTTATCCTTTTACAACGAAGCAACTCGCGGTGTACCGTTGCTCCCTGCACCGCTATCTAGCCGTGAAATCTGACCGGGCGTGCTGCGTCCTTCTCTCTTTCTCCTCACAGTAAATGCCGCCGCGCGCCGGCGCCGCCCCTTTTATGCGAGGCCGGCGGACCGCGGAGGGAACAACAACAGCCGCATCAACCGCCGCGCCACAACTTGTGTTTCTTCAACCCCCTTCAAACCACTCTTTCACCGCAACAAAGCCCGCACAAGCCACCCCGGCGGGCGGGACACGTGCTGCGGGCGAAGTCCCACAGAACCAGACCTCGACGAGCGGCGCAGGTGCCCGGGAAGGCCCTCAAAAGCGCGATTTAAGCGGTGCACCCCAGGCTTCCGGGGCTCGAGAGGAGGGGGGCGGCCTGTTTGGAGGCGGTTTTTGGAACGGGGAGGGGGTGTTCACGGGAGGGGCCCCCCTCATCGTGTGGTGAAGAGCGCAGGGATGGGGGTCGGCGACTTTAGGGGTGCGCGGGGCGCGCGTCGGCTGTTTTTTTCCGAGTTTGATTTGTCACAACTAACACACCGGACCCTATCACGTGGCAACCGCTGGAGCTGAGGGGGGCAAGGCTGATCCGAGGCAGAGGAGGGCATTGTGGGGGCCGCAGCCTTCAAAGAGGCACGTCACACTCAACGCTGTGACCCCTTGAATATTATTCAGTGTGTTTTGGCAGTACACAATCATTTTTTAAGCGGATAGTTTGTTAGATGTACCATTCCTCCCCATCTATTCAAATATACATATTTTGGATCACCCACGTGGGACATTTCAACATATTTTTTTATTAAAGGGAACGTAACAAAATGTGTCCGGCAAAGTGCTGTAAATATTACATACTTTGTTCTATGTGTATGTATATCAACGGTAGTACACGATACTGGAAATGAGCCTACACCACTGAAAACCTTTAACATTTCCAGGGCGCAAGCCCATATTGGGATATGCATGTATGCATCCTTCAAATCCACTGCACAGATCCAGTCTCCCAGTTGAAAGGCAGACACGATATGTGCAGTAGTGATCATCTTCAATTTCTGAAGGAGTACATGCATGCAGATGGAAGCTTGGCAAGTCTAATTATGTGCAAAAGCTGGTCTTGTTTGTTCTCGGTATCCTAAATGGATGAAAGAAGATTCCCTCTACTCTCTAATTTTGAGGAAATTGCTCTAATTCATAAGGAGGAGTTTTTTTATTTCTTCCCTCAGAGAGGGGGGTGCCCACCTGCTGGAAAGGGGAAGAAAAGAGGAAAGTAGCAATGGTAGGCCTTTGCTCGCCAACACCAGTATCCAAGCATCCAAAGTGATGGGCCTCCAGGCATCGATGTGCAACAGAAGGCGCCCAACCCACCAAGTATGCCGTTGGACCATTCCTCACTGTCGGACAAGCCAAGGAGGAAGTTGCTGAGATAGGACATGAGAACAAAGCTTCCTGTGTTTTTTGTTTGATTATTTCGGGTGGGTGCTAGGAGAGCTGTCTGAAGCGACTTGAGGTCCTGGTAGCCTCGAAATCCTGCGAAGGAGCAGGAAATGGCACTCCCTTCTACTCTTGCTGTAGGTTTGGCTGATGGCGGTTTTCTAAGCACAGACAAGGACTTTGCCATAAGAAATGTGATTTATGTGTATGTATAGGTACATACACATATTTGTCCCCTTTTCCTAGGAATGAAGCTCAGTGGATTGTGTATAGAGCAGCGTTATTCAAACTGTGGGTCGCGGCCCTCTGGTGGGTCGCAGCCTCATGCCCAGGGGTCCGCGCATCCACAGCTTGAAAGTAAACATTGTCATCCATTACCAAAGGATCAGGCTGTTGCTTCATCAAAGAGCAACAGCCCGATCCACGGCCCCTGCCACACATGCTTAGTGCGACAGGGGCCGGGCTTTGTCAGGTCTCAGGCTCGCATTAGAAGCCTATTTAGGAAGACAAAAAAAAAACACACACACTTTTTTTGCCGTGATGACAAGTCATCGCGGCAAAAGAAGGTGTGCGCTTTTTCTTTTGTCTTCATGAATAGGCTCCTAATGGAGCCTGAGGCCCCACAAAGGCCCGACCCCTGTCACACTGAGGTCAGGGGCCTGGCTTTTGTGAGGCCCTGCAGGCTCCATTAGGAGCCTATTCATGAAACAAGGTAAAGCGCACACCTTGTTTTGCAGGGATGACCAGCCCCTCCCATATGAATGCAGAGCAGGAAACCACTAATGATGGCACATTAGTGACAAACTGCCCTACTTTCAGATGGGAGGGGTGGTAGGGAGAGTGAGCCAATCCATGACAGCCAGCTTCTCTAAACTTGCATTTGGCAAGGGCCTCAAGCTGTGCTGCTAGCTCAATCTGGCTGACTGACAGCCAATGAGGATGGAAGGCGCCACGTCTTCCAACAATAAATAGTACTCACCTGCAGCTTCAGTGATCCTGCTTCAGATTGCGTCCATCAACTCCGGAGTTACATGCTGTCACGAGGTTCCTGCTTTTCTATTCTTTTTACTTTCAAAAAGGTAAGTGGCATTTACATACATGACCAATAAATAAAGTGACCAGAAACACAAGGAAAATCGAGGCGTGGGGGCCTCTGTTCTAGTTGATAGAACAGAGGTCCCTACGGTCCTTATTTCTCCTGCAGCAGCAGTGTCCAGGGACAGCGCCAGGGCATTATATCCCTTTCGAATTGGAGGCGCCAGGGCATTTCAAACTTTTCACATGAGAGGGGCCTTCACTGAGTCTTGGGGGCAGGAGGAGCAACTGCCCCCATGTTTCCAGTCAGAATTCATTTAGCTCAGTGATATATTCAGTGCTCTGTTTTTTTTGTGTGCTGGTGCTTAAAATGTGCGCTTTGCATTACAAGCTGTATACCGCTGACTGGTTCCACTCTAAGCAGGGGAGAAAAGAGGTCTGTGGGGACTCCGTACAAGTGAATAGAAAAAAGACCCCATGGTCCTCATGTCTCTTGCAGCACCAGTGGCCAGGGAAGGCGCCAGGGCATTTCATCCGTTTCAAATTACAGTCGCCAGGGCATTTCAAACTTTTCACATGAGAGGGGCCTTCACTAAGTCTTCGGGGAGGGGGAGCAACTGCCCCCATGTTGCCAGTCAGAATTCATTTAGCTCAGTGATGTATTCAGTCCTGTTTTTTTGTGATGCTGCTTAATATGTGCGCTTTGCATTACAAGCTGTATGCCGCAGACTGGTTCCACTCTAAGCGGGTGAGAAATGAGGTCTCTGTACAAGTGAATAGTGAATTGTGAAGGGGTGGGTGAAGCGGCTATGGTTGTCTCAAGGCTTATTGGAGGCAAAGGTACAATTTCTTTCTTGGAGGACCACCACATAATGCCCCAATGGATTGTGGCCAGCACAAGCAGTTAGCAATGTCCCTTGCCTTTCTTTGGATTCTACAAACTAACCAGATCTTCAAGTCGGGACCCATAGTACATGTAGAACACCACAAAACATGTGGTGCACTATTGGAGGACCATGTTTTTTTCAGCCCCTCATTTTTGCTCAAAAGCCTTCTAGTGCATGTGTGATTTTGTCACAGCTACATGTTTTGCATTTTTGTTTTTGAATTATCGTTTTCAAATCCTACTGTACCTCATTCAGTACGTAAATGAGGTTATCAACAAAGCATATGAAATGGCATTAATATGGGAGTTTACCTTTTTTCATAGGTGAGGAACCCATTTTGAAATGGAGCACTTCTTTTTGCCCAAAAACGGTAGTGTGAAAAGGAAGGCAGACGCAGACATTGACACAGGAAAAAAACCTGCAAAAGCCAGAAAGTTTGATGGCACATATTTAGACCTTGGATTTACTTCCGTTGTGATCAGAGGTGAAACGAGGCCTCAGTGTGTGGTGTGTGGAGCAATTTTAGCCAATGAGAGCATGAAACCAGCCAAATTAAGACGCCACTTGGAAACAAAACATGGGGAGCTCATTGGCAAGAGCAGAGACTTCTTTGCTCGCAAGTTACAAGTCATCAGTCAGCAGAAAAGTACAGTGCAAAATATTGCTTCTACTCCAGCCAGTGCACTGAAGGCATCTTATGATGTTGCCTACCTCCTTGCCAAAAATAAAAAACCGTTCACCGATGCCGAGAAAGTCGTTCTACCAGCAGCCATCGCAATGTGCAGGAGAATGGGTGCAGAAGCAATTGAGGAAACAGAGTACAACCTGCTGCATGTCCTAGAACCAATCACAAGTCACCTAACAACATTAAGGTCCAGCTTTGATAAATACTTCCCTGAAGAAAATGCTGGCATTAATGACTGGGTGATGCAGCTTTTTCTGGCAGAGGAGGTGGTGCATCTTCCATTTGATGCCCTGGAGGAGCTGATTGAGGTTCAGTCGGACACTATTCTGCAATCTGAATTTAGGAACATTGCAGTGGGTGACTTTTGGCTGAAGGTAATCCTGGAGTATCCTACATTGGCAAGGTCTGCTATACAGTCTCTCTTACCCTTTGGGTCTTCCTACTTGTGCGAAATAGGCTTTTCAGCATTGGCTGTACTGAAAACTAAATACCGCACAAGGCTGGAAGTGGAGGACAACCTCAGAGTGGCGGTCTCAAAAATAAAGCCACACATTGACTCACTTTCTGCAGAGAGACAGGCCCACCCTTCCCATTAGTGCTTGCTCTGTAAAATCAAATTGCCTTCTGCTGAATATACTAATAGGAATGTATTTTGAGAAAATAAAAGCCCTACTGGAGAATTTTGTGTTTACTTGCACGGTTTCTATGTTTGGATTGGATGTGATTGTCCTAGTGTCTTGGAATGTCTCCCCAACAGCATATCCCTTCATAATTATGGCACCACGCATTCTGCAGCCCTCTCTATATAAAAAAAAAATAACACCAACACAGAGGGGCGGGGCAGGGGGGTCCCGAACAATTTATTTTCTGCTCAGGGGGGCCATGGCATAAAAAGTTTGAAGACCACTGGTATAGAGGAATTCGACCTGTTGCTGCAAGACATTTTTATCTTCTCGTTCCCTACAGTAGGTCTGAATTTGTTTAATTACCTTTCTGTGGTTCCTAGTCCAGGAGGAGATCCCACCTGGGGACTAAGTCTCTGATTCTTCACCATAATGAAAAGTGCTATTTTCTCACCGTTATACTTTTGCCCTCCTTCCATAGTTACTGTGCTCCTTTTAACGTCCTGCACCTAAAGGAAGCCCGTCTCTATATCAGTATTGTGCTACATTCCATGATATTCTAAGCACATTTTGTTAATGGCTTGCGGATGGGACCTCGCATCATTGGTCCAGAATTTTAGCAGAGTGACTTGGGCCCATCACAGACCTCCACCACAAGAACAGAAGACTCAGCCATGGGACAAAGTATACTGTCTTTATTATCCAACACAGACAGGAATCATACAGGACAATTCATTCTCCAGAATTCTCTCAGCTCCCTAGCCTGTGTCACATGTTTTAATGCATGTATGAGGGCACCAAAATCGGGTCCACCCCAAAAACCTACGGGGTGTCCTCCTAGGTCAGTTTGGACTAACTATGTATATAAGAACTATACATTTAGTGAGTATTGGTCCCCCCATATCAGGTGGCTCTGCCAGAGACTGCCCCTAAATGTTACAAACTACACTGTTGCAGGGTCGCAGGAAGACCATTGGCCCATGCAACATTTATACCACCCCAAAAATGGAGCTTCTAGTTTGGCTAGAGCGGGTCCTCCCAGGCCTGGGACCCTGTCTGGTCACAGACCTCAGTATATATTTTCATGGGTGCCACACGTTTGGGACTGGGATCTAACCCGCTACTCATGAATTCACAGGTATCTATACCTTAAATTGGGTCATTTATTGAATGCACTGCATTAAAGGCACGCGCAAGTCTACAAGCCACAACTGACCAGTGGCCAGTATCTTGATGATTGTCAATCATAATAGAGCGAGATTACACAACACTAGGATTTCAAGATTATGAATCTCGGAAAGGTTATTTTCAGGATTAAACTTGTCAAGTTATTTACTGAGGATAGGAGAACGGCATTTGGACTAACCAGGCATCACTGATTGCGGTTACATTCAAAGAATAAGGGGAGCAGTATTCAATTAATTTCGCCTTGAGGACGACCGTTGAGTCGAAACACGTGTCAGCTGACTCAATAAATCAGATTCTCAATAAATCAGATTCTTTGGATACAAGAACTTCTTGATTTGACAGAATCACTTGAATTACTAATGCTTGTGGGATAAAGTTCTGGGTCCTTGCTCAGTTCAACAGCACACATTTTGAATATCTTTTCAAGGGGATGGGAAGGAATATTGTTACCACTGTCTGATCACCTAAGCCTGCAGCTCCCGTTACCTGTATCTTCACTGGGGGGCGCTACCAGTTCTTCCCGGGCTCTCAGGTCGCCATTGGTTCTGCACACATTTAGAGCATATTTCTGTTTTCCTCATCTTCGGTCTATACAGTTCCACAGAGCCTTAGCTGCGGTGGTCGTGCCGAGCTTTATGGACAACATGGTCCACCTCGGAGAGGCCATGCCACAGTGGGATTCTTCTTGCTTCTGCAGTGAGTTGGTTTTCCTCCGGCTCACGTGGTTCCTCATAGCTTCTTCCTCCAAGACCTTCTGTCTCTCGATGCTTCAGGCAGCATGGGCTTGAATTTCCTGGGCCCTGCAGGATGGACGCCAACTTCCCTGGCTGCTCTTCCTGCTCCCAAACACACATAGTCCTTCCTCAGTCTTTATAGTGCTTGGACCACCCCAGCTTAGCGTCAATGTTTGCCGTCAATGCCTCTGAAGTTATCTTTCTGCATCCTGTTGGCCACCTCATCAAAGTACTCTGGTAATCCCTTCTACTGTTGTTCTGTATATTTCTTTGGTTCTTCTTCGTCTCGATCCTATCTGGTCTTACAGGAGATATAGTAGAGACTTCACAATAACGCACAGTAGTAGTTTCAGGCTGTGGGCGAGAAGGAGTCAAAGGGCCATGTTTTCTGGGCACACCTGTTTAGGGAGGTCTTTAACAGGACGGGAGTTCTTATCCCCATGAGGGGAGTCTCCCCATGAGGTCCTTCTGCTTTTTACCACCCATAGAGGGACTATTGGGTAGCAGCCTCACCTCCCTAGCCTCATATGGAAGGGCTCCCCTCTTAGGAAAAGTGATGAGATCCTGTGAATCGTCACATAGTAATGAATTCGGCTCCCCCCTTGACCTCTATAGAAAACCGAGATAGGAAGTCTACATTCTCCTTTTCTTAAGCCTTCCTATGTTCGACAAAACAACAAAAGGGCTGGAGGTCACTGGCGTAACAGGGGGCCCCCCCAACCCCTGCGTTGCGGGGGGCCCCGCGACCACATGTTCTGGAAGGGGGCCCCACTTGGAGTAAAAAAAAAATGTTTGCTAACTTTTTTGTTTTTACATTTTCTTTTTGAATTCACTCTGCATTTCTAAAGAAATGATTTCTGTAACAGAAATAATTTCTTTATGAAGGCAGAGTGAATACAAAAAGTCTGGTGGCTACCCCCAACCCATGACATGAAGACCCTAGGCTGGAGGCCTCCATGTCATGTGGTGGGGGAAGCCCTATGACTTCAAAAATAAACAGTTTATTTTTGAAGTCACTCTGCCTTCTTAAAGAAATTATTTCCGTTATGGATCAGTGGATCAGTCCTTAACGGAAATAATTTCTTTATGAAGTCAGAGTGACTTCAAAAAGAAACAATGGGCCTCATTACGAGCATGGCTGTAGCCGTGCCTGTACGCCAGGCACGGCTACCGCCATGCTCGCTACCGGCACCGCCTCACGTGATTGGGCAATAACCGTGCCATTTCGAGATGAATGGGCCGGTAATTGCCCATTCGCGGGTGGCGGTATTGCCGGGCTCCCGATCCCCATTCTGCAGAATGGGGGTGGGGAGCATGGTTGCACCGGCACCGTTGATAATGGTGCCGGCGCAATTATGAGTTATGCTCGCGGGTGCCGCACAGCCCGCCAGGTAAGACCTGGTGGGCTGTCAGGAACCCGCAAGCAGAACTCGTAATGCGGCGGGACGGTATGAACGGTGCCGGTGCTTTACCGGCACCGTTCATACCGTCACCGCCAGGGTCCTAATGAGGCCCAATGTATTTTTGAAGTATGATGGCTCCCCTCAACTCATAACGTGTGCGTGTGTGAGTGTATGGTGAAAGAGTGCACACAAATGTATGGGTGGCTGTGTATGCGTGTGTGCCTGTACGGTGAAAGGATGCACCCTTAAATGTATGGGTGGCTGCCTGGGTGTGCCTGTATGGTAAAAGTGTCCACACTTAAATGTATAGGTGGCTGCCTGTGTGAGTGTATGGTGAAAGGGTGCACACAAATGTATGGGTGGCTTGGTGTGAGTGTATGATGAAAGGATGCACACTTAAATGTATGGGTGGCTGCCTGGGTGTGCCTGTATGGTGAAAGGGTGCACACTTAAATGTATGGGTGTGTGTCCCTGTGTGGTGAAAGGTTGCACACTTAAAAGTACGGGTGGCTGCCTGGGTGTGCCTGTATGGTAAAAGGGTGCACACTTACATGTATGAGTAGCTGCCTGTGTGTGCCTGTATGGTGAAAGAGTGCACTCTTAAATATATGGATGGCTGGGTGTGCGTGTGTATATTTGGAGAATGGTGTGTGTGCTTGTGTTCAGGGGCACAAAAAAACCTACATCTCAGGGGGGCTAACTTTTCCAATGTTGGGAGAGGTGCTAACTTCACGTGTGGTGGGGAGGAGCAAACTTATTTGTGTGGCGCATCTAACTAATTTACGCATTTTAATGAGACTATTCTAGTGCAGCTTCAATGTTACAAGCAGTTAACTCTCTCCTTTAGGTCTGAAAGCACCCACTTATGGGCTGCTGTGAGAATGATTGGTCTCCTGTTTCCGCTCCACCGTTCCAATCACTCCCCTGCCATGCAAATACTAAACCCACATCACAATTTCAATTGCTTAAAATATTTGCCATTTGAATGCAGGTACTAACAGTGAAATGCTGTACAGTAGTAATTGCTGGGCCGGGGCCTTGTTAACGGCAAAACCCAGGTGCCGTTTAACATCTGTGTCTTTTTCTGTCTGGCAACTGCTCTGTAGGTCAGCCAGGTCAATTCAACATAGCCCACAATTTCAGTGGGGGGGAGTGCTGAAGCCCAGTCAGCTTAATGGTGTTGCACCACTACTTGTGTTTAATGCCTTGATTAATTATTGGTAATAATTTACACCTATCCCTATTCTTCCTCCTCCCAGTACTTGTGTATGAGGCAGTACTTGCGTATGAGGCAATATGCCTCATACGCAAGTACTGGGATAAGGTAGAGGTACATGAAGGTAATGCCTACCTGCAATCTTCATTACTCCTAGTCCCACTCTTCCTCCAGTACTTACCATTGAGACAGGGGCCTCATACGTAACCTCTGGGACAAGGAAGAGGGACGTGGAGGTAATTCTGGGCCAATGAGCTGATTTTGGAGGTTGGGGTAAGGGATGGGAGGGAGAAGGGATGTGTGGGGGGGTGGTGGGGTTCGGGTTGTGCAATAAATCATAATGGTCGTCTATGTCCATGCTAAGCAGGCATGATATGTGGTATTAGTGGCTAGAGAGGCATTTTGGTGCAGCCAGTCTAGCCATTCCTCAGTTTGGTATGACTTTTTTTAACTGGGCATTTCTGATAAGGCAGTCCTGCTAAGTGTAATTACCTGGCTAGACTGTCATTTGGGTTCTGCCAGTCTAGCCGTTTCTTACTGCGGCACTGTATATTTTTCTGGGCATCTGTGATAAAATGATGTGTTATGATATGATAAATCATATATAACGCACCTGTACACAAGTGTTTTTAGGCACGACAAGACAAGAGAAGGAAAACTGATGGAAGACAAGACAAATGATCTTACTAAGCCTTGTGTCATTCAGATCGTGCAAGTGCGAGAACAAGAAGTGCAAGGGGAAAGGGAGGGCGAAGTGCCACCAGGGCAGCGCGGCTCTGGGTAGTGCAAGGAGAACAAGGGACTGTAGGGTTACAGTTACAGCCCCTAACTGCATGGTAGGCCTGGAGGAAGTGCAAGGGTGACTGATTAAGAAAGAGCCTGGACTCAGTGAGACAGAGGGTAGCCAAGCAACCAGTTGGTACAGCGGACAGGTAGGTCAGCAGGGGAGGGAGAGAGAGAAAGCAGAGGAGAAGAGGAACGTTTTGAGCATCTTCAGGAACTTCAAGTGGTCCGGCTCAAGTTTCGGAGGGTCAGGGAGGTCATTTCAGAGGGAGGCACCTGCAGGGGAGAAGGATCTACCCCCCGCCCCCCACTCTCTGCCTGGAGAAGCATCTAACCCTTAGGGCTCGAGAAGTAAGGTATTTTGGAAGATAGTGTTGGATGTAGTGTGGGTTCCAGCCCCAGAAAGCCTTGTGGCCAATGAAAAGGGTCTTGAACTTGATCCTTGCAGCCACGAGAGCCAGTGGAGAGGTTTCATGGCTGGAGAGATACAGTCCCTCGGCTTGAGGCCAAGGATAAGTCTCGCAGTCCTGTTCTGGATTAGTTGCAGAGGGTGGAGAGTAGAGGAAGGGAGATTGAGAAAGTGGCTGTTGCAGTAATCCAGCCTAGAGAGAACCAGAGCTCTGGAGACAGTGAGCTTCTGGGAGAAAGTGAGAAATGGAAGAGTCCCTTTGAAGAGGTGCAGCTGGTAGTGGGACGTCTTGGCGATGTCCGAGATGTGAGGAGAGAAAGAGAGAGTGGAGTTGAAGGTGACACCAGGAAAGAGCGAGAGTGGAGAGTAGGCTGAGGGGAGCCTGAAGGAAAGCTGAGTGTCATCCGCATAACACTAAGTTAGAGGAGAACGTAGAGATCAGGTGGATCAAAGGGGCCAAGTAGAGGTTGAAAAACCGGGGTGCGAGGATAGAGCCCTGGAGAACGCCACATGTAGAGAGAGGTGGCGGAGTGAAAGAGTGTCAGGTTTCCTTTAATTATTCCATTATTCCCCTTTATTTCTGTGTGGGTTAGAAGTTTTCTACTGCAGTTGGTTTGGCCTTGACTTTTCTATACAGATTCCTGGCTCTGGCCCAAGGCAAGATGGAGTTTTACAATAGAAGCTTTGATTGGCTATTGAGAACTGCAGGATAACAATAAACGTTCTAAACTGTCACTCTCTGCCTTTCATTGTCGTAACCCCAGCTGAGAGGACGTGTTTGTAGCTGCTCCTGCTGAAGTCTTGGGCCTAGAGGATTTGAACTTTCAAATCTTGGCAGTCGAGCGGCTACTTATTCGGGGGTGTTCAGGAGAAGTATTCAGGTTCACAGGAGAGTTTTCGGAAGTTCTTTTGGAAAAGAAACATTCTTAAGCTAAGTGACTTTATTTGGATATGTAAATCTGTTGCTCAGATTCATTAGTGACTTTTAGAGAAACTAAATGTAAATTCAATAGTAGAACTGTGACGTTACACTGTTAATAGTTCCACGTTTAATTCTTAAAAGCGCGTGTGTGTTCATTGCGCATGTAGTCATAGCGTGTGTGCGCGAGCGCGTGAAAAGACAGCTTCGTGATTTCTACAGCGCGAGTGTTCATAGCGCGTGAGTTCATAGTGCGTGTATTCATAGCGAGTGTACGCGAGTGCAAGAAAAGACTACTATGTGATTTCTGCAGCACGTGAGTTCATAGCGCGTGAGTTCATAGCGCGTGTACGCGAGCGTGAGAAAAGACTTCTACGTGATTTCTACAGCACGTGTGTTCATAGCGCGGGTGTTTATTGCGCGTTTGCGCGAGCGCTAGAAAAGACTGCTATGTGATTTCTTCAGCGCGTGTTTTCATAGCGGGTGTGTTCCACAGCGCGTGTTTTTCTCCGGCGCATATTTTCTTCAGCGCGTGTTCTGCGCTTGTAAATCTTTGTGCGTGTGGACAAGTTTGCAAGTTCTTAAAGAGACTATGTACTTTATTAATAAAGAAGAACTGGATTCCTTTTAAGCCCATCATAACTGGAACATTATACAGTTTTAAAGGCATGAGTCAAGGTTCTTAAGGCTACATTACTCGAAAGAAGTTGCTGTTATTTTCAAGATTTTCAAAGCAAAAAAGAAGGTAGAAAGATTTTATCAGCAATTACTCCTATCTTCTCTAAGATCCTTAAAGAGAAGAACCAGGTATGATTCTTTACATTTTAGTTAAGGATATAGAGTTTTCAAAATCAAAAGGTAGTTAAGTAATTTGAGGATTTAGTGTGTTCTTATGTATTCACTGCAGGTTCCGCATCAGCTAGTCTAGACGTCGCCAGCCTGGTGTTTCTTATGTTATCCACTTCCCCCTTTCCCTTTGGGGTGTAGTTAACATTAGCCGAGTTCAAATTGGTTCTGAGGATTACATTTCAGGGGGATTGTCGGGGTTTCAGCAGCTTCCGCGGACGCAGGATATCTCTCAGCCTGACAGAATGAAAGGCCATTAACCTTAGTGCGCCTGAGCTGACATGAACCCCGACGAGACCTCAATGCAGGCTCTAGGATCTTTGATTCGGGAGTTACGGGAAGAGTTAAAAATATCTCGTAGTGAGAATGCTTCACTTAGTCAAAAGGTGGAGGATTTAAATGGAAAAGTGGCACAAATTCAGCAGATGGGAGCAAGGAGAGAGGATGAGATGGCTGGGGGTTAAGGTTCTCCACCTGTGTTAGTAAGGGAGGAAGGTGACCGGTTATCACATTTATTACGGCCATCACATGCTAGTGAAGGAGTTAGAAGTTTAGTTATGCCGGTTCCCTTGGCGCCTCCTGAACGTTATCAAGGAGACTCTAAGAGATTTAGGGTGTTTTTAACTCAATGTGAGTTACATTTTATGATTAGGCCTGAGATTTTACCTACAAATGCTTCCAAGGTAACTTTCATGTTGTCTTATCTCTCAGGGGAGGCCTCTGCTTGGGTGGGGTTGTTGGTGACTCAAAGGAGTGAAGTTTTGAGAAATTATTCTAGTTTCCTGGAAACTTTCAGAAAAATGTTTGACAGAAGGCAGATATCTTTGGAGGTGGATGGGGAGCTTTTAGAATTGAAACAAGGTAATAAAGAATTAGTTACTTACATTACACAATTTAAGTCCCTGGTTTTAGAAAGCAGGTGGCCCGAGGATAAACAGCCTTCGTTGTTTTATCGAGGCCTTAGAGTTGAGTTAAAGGATGCTTTATCTGGAATTGTAGATCGGCCCTCTACCTGTGATGCTCTGATAGATTTAGTTATTCAATTAGACTTTCGCTTGAGTGAAAGGAGAGCGGAGAGGCGTCATAATCAGAGTGATTTTAAGTCTTTAGTCAAAGTGGATAAACCTAAAGTGGATATGAAAATGAAAGGGAATGAACCACCTTCCAGAGCCCGGGGTCCTTTAACTAAAGAAGAAAGGGCTAGGAGAAGAGAAAATCATCTGTGTTTATATTGTGGAAGAAGTGGACATTTCTTAGGAAATTGTCCTTTCACACCAAAAAGAAATTCTACTTCAACGGGCAAGGTGCAGCAGATCGCCAACACCATACAGACTGCTGTTCCTCATATCACAATGGATGTATCCTTGTTTTTGGAAATGGAGTTTAAGGGAAAAGGTCCAGTTATGGTAGATCCAGGAGCCACTGGGAACCTTATGGATTGGGGGTTTGCCAAATCTTTGGGAATCTTTATTATTCAGAAGGAGGTTGTTGAGCAAGTTATAGCAGTTGATGGGACTTCTCTTTCTTCAGGTCCAATTACTCACAGAACTAGTTTTTTGATTCTGGAGTTAACCGGGGATCACAGTGAGAGGATATCTTTTGAGTTGATTGATGCCCCTTTGTTAAAGATAATTTTGGGAATGCCTTGGCTTACTCTGCATAATCCTTTGATTGATTGGAGTGCTAGGACAATTGATATGCAATCTGATTTCTGCCAAGAGAATTGTTTCTCGGGAAGGCCTTTTGAGGGAGAAGTTAAACAGATAAATTCAGTGTCTAGTTTCTTGGCTGAGTTTGGGGTTGGAGGTCATGATGTTGGAGCAGTTGTTGGACAACTTCCACAATGTTATCAAGATATTTGGGATGTTTTTGATGAGAAAGTGGCGGGAGAATTACCACCTCATAAATACTTCGATTGTAAAATTGAGTTAGAGCCCGGAGCAATTTTACCTAGTAGCAGAGTATATGCCCTTACAGAGAAAGAAAATGACTATTTAAAAGAATATTTAACTGAGAATTTGGCAAAAGGTTTTTATTCGTCATTCTCAGTCTCCTGCAGCCTCACCTTTATTTTTTGAACCTAAACCAGATGGAACCCTCCGAACGTGCATTTTATTGAGCAGTTAATAGGGTCACAGTTAAGAACCGGTATCCTCTTCCTCTCATCTCAGAAATGCTTAATCAAATTCAGGGAGCCACCATTTTTTCTAAATTAGATTTGAGAGGAGCTTACCATCTAGTGCGTGTGCAAGAAGGAGATGAATGGAAAACAGCGTTTAAGACCAGGTTTGGACTATATGAATAATAGGTGATGCCATTCGGACTATGCAACGCTCCAGCGGCTTTCCAATATTTTATTGATGAAGTTTTTAGAGAATTCTTGGATATTTCTGTAGTTGTCTATATAGATGATATTTTGATTTTTTCTTCAGATTTGGGTCAACATCAGAGACATGTTCGTCTGGTTTTGCAAAAATTACGCGAAAATCATTTGTTTGCCAAGTTGGAAAAATGCCAATTTCATGCAGATTCCGTGGAATTCTTGGGTTTTATAGTTTCACCAAAAGGTTTGGAAATGAATCCTAAGAAGATACAAGCAGTTCAGGAGTGGCCTGCCCCAACAAAGGTTAAAGATATAGAGTTTCTTAGGCGTTGCAAATTTCTATAGAAGATTTATAGAAGGATTTTCACGGCTAGTTGCTCCTATAACCAGACTGCTCAAAAAGGGAGTAAAATTTGAATGGGACCTTGAAGCAGAAAAAGCCTTTCAAGAATTAAAGAGAAAATTTACAACCAGCCCAATTTTGATACATCCAGATATTTCTAAACCTTTCTTTGTGGAAGCGGACGCTTCCAATCTAGCAATGGGGGCGGTACTTTCACAGAGACATGAAACAACTGGTCAGTTACACCCAGTAGCTTTTTTTTCTAGAAAGTTCTCTGCGGCAGAAGTGAATTATACGATTTCAGATTGTGAATTGCTAGCTATCAAGTCCGCTTTTGAAGAATGGAGACATTTTCTTAAAGGGGCTAGGCACACGGTAACTGTACTTACGGATCATAGAAATTTATTGTTTTTGAAGTCTGCTGAAACTTTGTCTCCACGACAACTTCGTTGGTCCTTATTTTTTGCAGACTATGATTTTGTAGTGACCTTTAAACCCGGAAGTTTAAAAAAAAAAGCAGACGCACTATCCCGCCAATTTCCTGGAAGTGAGGCGAAAGAGGTTCAAGAACCAGAACCGATTTTTGCTCCTGAACGCTTTCTGTTAGCTGGAGTTTTCAAAGGTATGGATGTGTTGAATGAAGTTCGCCAATCTATGTCCTTACAGAAGATGGAAGAGTGGGTGAAATTGGATCCAGCTAGGAGCTTAAAGGAGGGTCTCCCCTTTTTTGATAACAAGCTTTATTTGCCCACAGTTGAGTTAAGAGAAAAGATCTTGAAGAATTGCCATGAATCGATCTTGTCTGGACATCCAGGTTTCAGGAAGACACTGGAATTAGTTCGTAGGAATTTTTGGTGGGAGAAGGTTCGTCAAGATACTTTGAACTTCGTTAAGACGTGTGCAATCTGTGCGCAGGCAAAAAGTCAAGTTGGGAAGCCGTGTGGTTTATTGGAGCCGTTACCTGTTTCTTTTCGACCTTGGCACACGATTTCTATGGATTTCATCAGTGAGCTTCCCCTGGATAAAGGCTGTACAACTATTTTAGTTGTGGTGGATCTTCTTACTAAAGAAGCGCATTTCTTGCCGATGGAGGGAGAGGTTGCTGCGGAAAAACTGGCTCATAATTTCTTGCAAGGAGTGGTTAGGTTGCAGGGGATCTCAATTTATCTCAAAGTTTTGGAGGGCCTTCTGTAAAAAACTTGGGTGGAGGTTAGTTTAACTTCAGGGTATCATCCAGAGGCTAATGGACAAGTTGAGAGAGTCAACCAGGAGTTAGAGAAATTTCTAAGATGTTATCTACAAGCTAGTGAGGAATGGTTTGATCTGGTGTGGTTAGCTGAGTTTTCCTACAACAATTGTGATAAGGATGCTACTTCAATGTCACCTTTCTATTTGGGACGTGGTTTTCATCTTCGTTTTTTGAGTTTTGAGGTTTTGGAAGATTCAGGGAATCCTGGAGTGGAGGAAAGTTTGTTGCTGATGAAGAATAATTTGGATAAAGCAAAAAAGGTACTGCGAGAAGGCAAATTGATATATAAAAGGTGTGCGGATATGAAAAGGAAAGCTGGTCTTAAGTATGAGGTAGGGAACTTAGTGTGGCTTTCTACCCGACATTTAAGAATTAAGGGGAAGAATACATTTAGTCCTCGATTTGTAGGTCCATTTGAGGTTGAAAAAATCATAAATCCAGTGGCAGTACGACTGAAGTTACCCAAGCAATTAAAGTACACCCCACTTTCCATGTTAGTCTTTTGAAAGCAGTTAGTCCAGGCACCAGGTTTAGAACTCATCCCCCTCCTGTGATTATGGAGGATTCATCGGAGGAGTTTGTAGTTAATAACATTTTGGATTCCAGGAAAGTGAGGGGAAGGTTGCAATATTTGATTGACTGGGAGGGATATGGACCTGAGGAACGTACCTGGGAGGATTCCTCTGATGTACATGCTCCTAGGTTAGTTGCTAAGTTTCATGCTAAAAATCCACATAAGATGGTCCCAGGGACTTGGCATTAGAAGAGGGGGTACTGTCAGGTTTCCTTTAATTATTCCATTATTCCCCTTTATTTCTGTGTGGGTTAGAAGTTTTCTACTGCAGTTGGTTTGGCCTTGACTTTTCTATTCAGATTCCTGGCTCTGGCCCAAGGCAAGATGGAGTTTTACAATAGAAGCTTTGATTGGCTAGAGAGAACTGCAGGACAACAATAAACGTTCTAAACTGTCACTCTCTGCCTTTCATCGTCGTAACCCCAGCTGAGAGGACGTGTTTGTAGCTGCTCCTGCTGAAGTCTTGGGCCTAGTGGATTTTGAACTTTCAAATCTTGGCAGTCGAGCGGCTACTTATTCGGGGTTGTTCAGGAGAAGTATTCAGGTTCACACGAGAGTTTTCGGAAGTTCTTTTGGAAAAGAAACATTCTTAAGCTAAGTGACTTTATTTGGATATGTAAATCTGTTGCTCAGATTCATTAGTGACTTTTAGAGAAAGTAGATGTAAATTCAATAGTAGAACTGTGATGTTACACTGTTAATAGTTCCACGTTTAATTCTTAAAAGCGTGTGTGTGTTCATTGCACGTGTATTCATAGCGTGTGTACGCGAGCGCATGAAAAGACAGCTACGTGATTTCTACAGCGCGAGTGGTCATAGCGCGTGAGTTCATAGTGCGTGTATTCATAGCGCGTGTACGCGAGCGCAAGAAAAGACTACTATGTGATTTCAGCAGCGCGTGAGTTCATAGCACGTGAGTTCATAGCGCGTGTACGCGAGCGTGAGAAAAGACTTCTACGTGATTTCTACATCGCGTGTGTTCATAGCGCGGGTGTTTAAAGCGCGTGTACGCGAGCGTGAGAAAAGACTTCTACGTGAATTCTACAGCACGTGTGTTCATAGCGTGGGTGTTTATAGCGCGTGTACGCGAGCGTGAGAAAAGACTTCTACGTGATTTCTACATCGCCTGTGTTCATAGCACGTGTACGCGAGCGTGAGAAAAGACTTCTACGTAATTTCCACAGTGCGTGTGTTCATAGCGCGGGTGTTTATTGCGCGTTTACGCGAGCGCAAGAAAAGACTGCTACGTGATTTCTTCAGCACGTGTTTTCATAGCGCGTGTGTTCCTCAGCGCGTGTTTTTCTCCGGCGTGTATTTTCTTCAGTGCGTGTTCTGCGCGTGTACATCTTTGCGCGTGTGGACAAGTTTGCAAGTTCTTAAAGAGACTATGTACTTTATTAAGAAAGAAGAACTGGATTCCTTTTAAGCCCATCATAACTGGAACATTATACAGTTTTAAAGGCATGAGTCAAGGTTCTTAAGGCTACATTACTCGAAAGGAGTTGCTGTTATTTTCAAGATTTTCAAAGCAAAAAAGAAGGTAGAAAGATTTTATCAGCAATTACTCCTATCTTCTCTAAGATCCTTAAAGAGAAGAACCAGGTATGATTCTTTACACTTTAGTTAAGGATGTAGAGTTTTCAAAATCGAAAGGTAGTTAAGTAATTTCAGGATTTTGTGTGTTCTTATGTATTCACTGCAGGTTCCGCACCAGCTAGTCTAGCCGTCGCCAGCCTGGTGTTTCTTATGTTATCCACTTCCCCCTTTCCCTTTGGGGTGTAGTTAACAGAGGCGAGTATAAACTGGTTCTGAGGATTACATTTCAGGGGGATTGTCGGGGGTTCAGCAGCTTCCGCGGACACAGGATATCTCTCAGCCCGACAAAGGGACAAAATTGGACCTGGGAGGGGCGGTCCAAGAGGAAGGAGGTCAGCCACTCCAGGGCCTGGTCCATGATGCCCAGGTTCTCACAGAGTCAATCAATCAGGATGGCATGGTTGACCGTGTCGAAAGCAGAGGAAAGTTCCAGGATGATGAGGACTGAAGGAATGCTGGCATCAAGGTTAGAAATCAGATCTTCACAGGTGTTCAGGAGAGCAGTTCCGTGCCTCTGGCAGCTCTTAAGCCAGACTAATGGTCATGGAGACAACCAACAGATTCATTGTGGAGAGTGAGCTAGCAGTTGGCCAGCTTTTCCAAGAATTTGGGCGAGGGGAAAGTTCCAGTGGCAAAAGAATGATTACAGAAATCAGCCAAGGCTGGATTGTGTCAATGTGGTCCTTGATGGTTCTGGAGGAATAGGCGAGCACCTGTTTTGACGATACTTCCATAGATGGGACTTGTCTAGAAAACTCCTCAGGTGTTAGAGAGAAAGAGCAGAAAGGAGGAGAAGAGGGAGAGATGGCCAAAGGGGGCAGGGAGAGGAAGAGGAGATAGTGGACAGGATGTCCTGAGTTTTAGTGGAGAAGCGAGAGGCCAAAACCGTACAGAGGCCCTGTTGAGGGAATAGGAGAGGTAGAAATCACAATAGGATTGGTCAGTTCCTTGCAGATTTGAAAGAGTTTGGCTGTGTTGTTAGAGGCCGCAGAGACGCAGGCTTGAATGTGTGCTCTCTTCTTGATGAGTCTTATTGCTTCCACTGGCATTTTGGTGCAACCAGTCTAGGTATGTCTTAATGTGGCCTGGCACGCTTTACTGTAATGTTATTATGTGTCTACACTGGTCCACATTGTGCAGCCAGTTGGTCATGTTTTCATTGTGGAATGGCATTTATAATAGCAAAGCATTAATGTTAATGTGCACTGTTGGTGACTTACATGTTTTGAATTGCTGTTACCCTACACAACAATAGCAAACACTGTGGCTTTTTAGTCCATTTTTCTCAGAAAGTGTGCTGTGTATATTGCATTAAAACACATATTCATATCTTTCTCCTCGTGCAGTGTGTGGCATATCCCTTCAGCAACACGTTTGTGCGTATTGCGCAAGCGTGGTAATCTAGGGCAGCCCAGAGTGTGGCGCGACTCGTGATTTGTTGCCGAGTTGGTGGAGGGGAACCCCCTCAGCATGGCTTGCAGGGGGGCCTCAGAGCTTGTGTTAAGCCACTTCTGGAGGTCTAAGAGCCAACACATTATGGTTGGATTAGTATCCTTCCTCAAACTAAGCCATGTTAAGGAAGAATGGTCGGTAACCAATTTAAATTTACTACCAGTAAGATAATATCTTAAATATACTACAGGCCATTTGATAGCAAGGGCTTCCAGCTTGATAGTGGCATAGTTTATTTTCCTGAGGAAAGATCTTCCTGCTCACATATAGAATGGAATGTTCTAACCCATCATATTCTTGGAAAAGAAGAGCCACCTTGGACGCATCCGTCTGTAAAATAAATTCCTGGTGTTGACAATACGCGAGGGTGGAGTCAACAATATAAAGAAAAAAGCAAGAGCCGACAAGAGACCTGTCATTGGTGGAAGCCAACAGCCCGCAAGTAAGTCCTGCCCAGGAGATTCAAACCGGGAGGACCAGGGATGCAAAGAAGCTGTTCCTGCAGGCGGAGGCCACAAAGAAGGGGACGCTGCTACAATGTCCTAGAGCCGGCTGCGAGACGACACGCCAGAAGGAAGAAGCAATCATGGTGGCGTGACATCAGAAATGTGGACCATGTGTAATGCCATGACTGTGACAAATGTAGATCATACTAGGGGGAAGAACATGAAAAGCCATATGCAAAACCAGCCACGTAGTACAACAAGGTGGCTCACTGGAGACATGAAGAGTGCCAAAGAGACTTTCCAAGATGGTGTTGATGTTACGTGAGGGCAGAGTCATCAATATAAAGAAGAAAGCAAGAACGGACTAGAGATCTCTCATCGCGGAAGGTAACAGCACGCACGTCCTGCCCAGGAAATTCAAACCGGGAGGAAAGAACCCGTGGCCCAGAGAAAAACCAGAGCTGTGTCCCAGCAGAGAAGAAAGAAACTGGAATGGTGGCGAGGGGTCCGGGAAGCCAAATCAAGAAGCCAAATACCACTGCTCAAGCCGAGAGTATTGGGAATCATCTCCCTTGTCGCAGTGGTCAGCCAAATACCATTGCTCAAGCACAGTGTATCGAAAATCATCTCCCTCTTTGCAGTGGTTAGCCAAACACTGCTGCCCCTGTAGAGTGTATCAGGAGCCATCTCCCTTGTCGCAGTGATCAGCCAAACACCATTGCCCATGCAAATAGCATAGGGAGTCATCTCCCTCATTGCAGTGGTCAACCCAATACCACTGAGCAGGCAGACTGTGTCGGGCGTCATCTCACTCATTGCAGTGGTCTACCCAAAACGGCTTCCCAAGTAGAGTGAAACGGAAGCCATTTCCATTACCAGAGTCGTAAATGGAAGCCAAATAAGGCCACACATTTCTTTTACTTCCCTGAAGGATGAAAGAGACAAATTTTAAGTTTTCTGTAGGAATGCTTAAAGAACCAAAGTGGAAAAACCTTGATAGAAGGACCAGGACAAAGGAGCCATTCCCCTGGTCCTTTGTGATTGAACATTGAAGGAATGACTTCTACTATAAGGCGGAAGCAAGACGCCAGAAGAAGGATTCATTCTCCTGGTGAAGGAAACGCAAACTTTACTTCAGTTAAAGACTTATGTTTATAGTGTTAGGTTTAGATTAGTTAGTTTCGGACAGAGGATGGTGAACATTTAATTTTGACGGACATTCTGACAACTCGCCAAAGTTTTCCTTGGTTGAGGCAGTGCAAGCTCCTTAAAAGTAGGGAAAGATAGGTTTCTTTATTGAATTAATAAAGGTTTATAGCCCACACCATGACCATTTCTTGTCAGTTCCCTTCTTCGACACCCTTGCAGATTGTACTAGGCCATTCCCCACAAAGAACCCAAGATACTTTACAGCTGACTGAGCTAGATGGTACGTATTTGGGTTGGTTGTGTGTCCGGCTTGTCTCAAGGCCCTTACTGACTCATACAGATGGAAAAGGTGTTCCTCCCAGGTTTTGCTCTGCATCAATATATCGTCTAAGTATGCGCTGCAGAAGTGTGAAAAGGGGCACAATATCTTGTCTATTAGCCTTTGAAATGTTGCCAGGGCCCCATGAAGTCCGGAATGGAAGAATTTAAATTAGAATAATCACTAGGAGTTGAGAATGCAGCCTTTTCTTTGTGGAAGGCGTTCAATGGAACCTGCCAATAACCCTTCGTCCAAACAATCGTGAAGATATAGACAGATGGTCCCAGTTTGTCAATTAGATAGTCAAGCCTGTAACTAGAGCCTAGATACTCATGTGCTTGGTGCGCTGCTATAAATGCTCAAAAGAAATCCTAGGTATAGGATCATTGTCAAACTGGGAGATGGACTTCAGCTTTCTAAAGTCTATACAGGGCTGCCTATTGGCAGCTACATTATTTAATTTATACTTAGCCGACTGTATGACCAACTCCCAGATCATATTAGCCGATGATATTAAACTAGGCATCTTGAGGCTGGGATGGCTGGGTTATGCAGATGACCTGCTCCTTTTAGATTATTCTCCTAAAAGCCTGCAAAATAAATTGACGGCCTTGGAAAATTTTGCTAAACTGAATGGGCTCAGTATTAATATAAGTAAGACCAAAATTATACCATTCATAAATAAGGTTAAAGGTTCTGGATTTAATAATTTCAGATGGACGATTACAGGCCAAACCATAGAGGTAGTAAAATCTTACAAGTATTTGGGTGTAATGAATGATGAGAAACTTAGTTGGAAGCAGCACTGGCTAGAGACAAAAACAAAATGCTTGAAAATAGCAATGTCCCTTGGCCATTTTATTGGTAAACAAGGCGGGTTCTCGGTTAACACCATACTGTTGCTATACTCATCGAAAGTGTCATCCTGTCTTTTATATGTGGCAGAAATATGGGGAATAAGACTTGCCAATGAAATAAACCGGTTTGAATCAAAATGATTGAGGATTCTATTCAGAATACCTAAATCAGTACGCAGAGAATACCTTTTATTAGAATGTAATTTTATGGGCGCCTCAGACATTTTAGAATATAAAAATGCTATGTTGTATATGAAATTATGCACTTTAGCTAATAACACTTATTGTGGAACTAATGAAAAGCATTGAAACTTAAGCAATTCTGATATATGCTGGCATCATAGTTGTGATAAGTAATGTATACCATAAAGGGGCTAAAGAAAACGCATATCTATGGTTGCAACATACCCATGCTAAGACCAAACGTCTACTGAAACTAACCATATACATTTTTGCTAAAGAACGAGATATGGTTAATCTGGCGACTAAAGCAAACAGTGTCCTTTTCTTGGAATTTTGGTCCACAGATCTAATTAAACCAATGTATCAAGCAGCTTACCTGAGCTGTGATACTATTAGGCAGTATTTGCTATTTAAATGTAACATGCGAGACACGCTGGAAATTTGAGGAGCCAAATTGGGAATTCCTAAAGACATGAGATACTGTAGACCGTGTGGGATTTTGACCATAGAAACTACTGAGCATATAATATGTCACTGTGAAAGCCTGAATTTTCAAAGAGCCAAATTCTTGAAGGCTTATGACAATACCTATAATGATGTTAATATGAATAAAACATGGCGAGTATTAATGCTAGGAACTTGATGTTCCATAAAATGAAGTACTATGAATTTGTTTTATTAATTTTAATAGAACTGTCTGGTGGCATGTTATATCAATAGGATGTGTATGTAACTTATTACTTTTCTCTGAGGTGATTATAGTAATCTGTCTTTCTCTTTTCATGATGAAATGTATTGTATTGTATGAAACTGTAGGTCTTATATGTAAAGCCTGATGGCTGTATGCATATTAAATAAATAAATAAAGATTAACACAAATGTAAAGTCTATACAGAACTGATTTATCCACGACTGATCTGGTCTAGCAACTAGGACTATTGGCGAGGACCACAGGCTTTCTGACGGCTCTTTTATGTCATTCTCCAACATGTTCTCCACTTCCTGAAGGATTATTTCCTTTCTTACCTCAGGGATCCTATTGGGTTTGAAATTAACCATCTTTGTGGGAGGAGTGCGAATGCAATGCATGAAATCCCGAACTCTCCCAGGCTCACTGTTAAAGACATCTGGAAATTAGTCTAAGAGATCTGGGATGTCTCGCTGTTGTTGAGGTGTTAAATCGGGCGAGATTGCATTGTTTTCTGGTGCTTCCTCCGTTAGCAATGTAGCCATCAAAACTGAAGAGGTTTCTACTGGGTTCACCCTCCACTCCCTCAGGAGGTTTATGTGATATACCTGGGTTTTTACTTTGCGGTCGCTGTCGGTTGCCTGATAATTTTATGGTTCAGGCTTTCTTTCTTAATATTTCGTATGGCCCATACCATTTCGAAAGCATTTTGTGTTCTGATGTGTGCAAAAGAACAAGTACCTTTTGGCCTACCGAAAAGGAGCGAATAACAGCGCTCTGAACGTACTGAGCCTTCTGGATTTCCTGGGCTTGTACCAGATGCATATTTACTAGCTCTCTTACAAGAACCATGTGTTCTTTCAGGCATTGTTTGTCTAGTGACATGGGAAGGGTGGCCTCTTCCCTCTCTTCCCAGGTTTCTGGGAGCAGGTCTAAGACGTCTTTTGGATCACATCCATCAAGATGCTCAAAAGGAGAGCAATCCAAGGAAGCCTGGGGAGACTTTCAGATGGCGAACTTCCCTGAACCTATCAGCTTCAATCAGCTTTTTAAGGATGTTTTTCAAAGTCTGGTTAAAGTGCTCTACTAAACCATTGATTTGTGCACGGTACCCTGAGATATGTAAGATCCTGGAGCATCTCTTTAACTTCCACCATCAACCTGGACAAGAAAGTACTGCCCTAATCCATCAAAATCTTAGGAAAGAGGTTTGAGTCACCAATATTTTCAGTCGCCCTGAATACCAGCCGCACAAGGTGAGGCTTTTTCCCAGACTATGCACTCATGATGATACCGCTGCTTACCGTCTGTACTTTACTTACCCTAATCTTCAGATTGACATTCTTAGTCATGCGCTGTACTTGTTTTCAATTTACCTGTACCACCGGATTGACACTCACAGCCCTGCGCTGTACTACCTATAACCTGCCTATTTGATGTAGCACCATGACCATGTGGCAAGGCTTTCCCAAATTGTGCACCCTTCCTAATGTTGCATTTTACCCATTTATACCTGCATCTTTGATGTAGCCCCCTTACCACAAGGAGAGACGTTCCCATTTTGTGCACTTCACCTAATGTTGCTTTTTACCTGTCTGTACTGACATATTGGTGTTGCCCCATATCACAAGAGGCTTTTCTATTTTGTGCACCTGGTCTAATGTTGCATTTTTTTTTAACCTATTTGTACCTGCATATTTGATGTAGCCCCTTTACCATGAGAGGCTTTTCTATTTTGTGCACCTGGCCTAATGTTGCATTTTACCTATTTGTACCTGCATATTTGATGTAGCCCCCTTAATATGAGGAGAGGTTTTCCCATTTTTGTGCACTTTGCCTAATGTTGCTTTTACCCTATACACACCTACATATTTGATGTAGCACCCTTACCACGATGAGAGGCTTCCTTCCTTGAGCCTTCTCGTTCACTATTATACAATGCCGACATCCATTTTCTCAACATGGCTGCTTTGCCCGCGTTCTATTTCTTATTTAAGCAAGCTTCTACATGTCTTGCTTACCCTGCGTTTCTGCATATATACATCTATTGCATCACTTATTCTTAATCTTCTCAGTATCTGTGGTTTTCTTTATGTTTGCACATACAGTTACTTTGCCATTTCAGTTGCATCTTCATTCTTTAAAACATCAGTTACTTTTGGTTTCAATGTCTTATCTTCTCTCATTAGTGGCGTTACTTCGCATCCGTCAGACTTTGCTCACAGTTCTTCTATGTCCAATAATGCTTGCAGCCTTATGTCGCCTGCATCAGTTCTGGGATATATACGATACGATTGTCTGGGCGCATATCGTCTTTCATATGTCCGATGTGGCATTGGAATTATACCAGGTGCCAAACACAGCTTCTTCTTGTCGTTCTTCCAATATGATGGAGGTGAGGGGGTGGGCTCAATGAGTGACGGGCACCTCTGCATCTCTACAGAGGTAGACATAATAATCAGCTTTAGGACACAGGCATATCATGTTCTTCAACCTGTCCTTCGACTCTGCTTGCTTTCCCTCTCTTTTCAGAACAGCCACGGTCATCCCTCACCTAAAAAAGCAAGGGGACTGACTCGAACCTACCGGCTAACATTCGCCCTGTGTCTCTCCTTCCGTACTACTCTAAAGTGCTCAAAAAAGTTGTGTTCAAACGTCTTACCCATTTCTTAGACATCTACAGCCTTTGAGACCTCCTACAAGTAGGTGTCTGCACCTGTCACGCCGCATAACTGCTCTAATGAATGTGTGTGACTTCATTGCCCCTTCTAAACACTCAAACCTATCCTTTAGCCTAATTCTCCTTGACCTGTCTGCTCCCGTTGACACTGTCGATCACTCTGATCTCCTTAATACTCTCTTTCTTTTTGGGATTCAACATCAAGCCGTTATCTGGATTGAAACCTACCTTTAACCTGCCAATTCTCTGTCTCCTAGAACAACAACACCTCTCAACTCACTCCTCCAACTGTTGGTGTTCAGCAAGGCTGTGTCTTGTGTCCACTCCTCTTTACACTCTACACTTATGCTCTTGAGGCACTATTCTCCTCCTTGGGGGTCTCGTACCAACTCTTTGTGGATGACACCCAAATCATCTTCTCTTATACCTGAACTCTCCTCTGATCTCTCTATCAACATTTCCAACTGTCTCTCTGCCATTACATTTTGGATGGCTTTGCACTCTCTGATGTTTAACACTACCAAAACAGAGGTACTCTTCTTCCCTGCCAAAATCTCTCTCTCATCTCTTCCTCTGCCTATCCAGTTCTCAGCGGACACTCGCCCTTAATCTTCTTCACCTAGAAACCTCGGCACCATCTATGACCCTTCTCACATCTTCTCTACTATAATCTGCAAAACTCGAACAGAAGCTCACAGCAACCTCCTAAATATTATGAAAATCAGGCACCTCCTTCCTTTCAACACCACCAAGCATCTCTTAACCACTCGTCTTCTCCAAACTGGACTACTGTGCCAGTATCCTCTTTGGTCTCCTCAACTATTCTTTCTGTCGTCTCGACAAGATCATTATTTTCGCTACCCAGATTCTATTTGAACTCCATCACTTCACACCTACTTCCTCGTACCATCACCAGACTGGATGGCTGATGATGCAAAACAAGGCCAGATTTAAAAGTCTTCTCCTGGTTCACAAATCTATCCACGTTAAAGGAATAGTGCGCTCAAAAATATTATTGTCCCAAGCGCTCATGTCTTTTTAAGCATACGTTGATCGATCGTACAAACATTTCCTATGCACCAATCCGTAGTTTTCCTCATTTTTACACATGCGAAATCAGGCAGCAGGGTGCGGCCATCTTGTGCTAATTTTATTATCCGTTGCCACATCGCCCTAAGGTAAACTGCCCTGGCGGCACTAAATCATATCCCCCGCCCCTGAAGCTGACATCACCATTCCTAGCGATATTCCCAGCCTATCTCCATGACGTTACTGGGCAGCGTAGCTAAACGCACCCAATCATCACCTATGCGTTGACGTCAGAACCCGAAAGAACCCCGAATATAAACACACATTCTCTCACAACACAGCGCGTCCCAATTTTGAATACAAAACATTATTTTTAAAGGAAACCGCAATACTCTGCAATTTAGAATGTGCTTTTGATTTACAACAAACGCTCCGAGAACATCCGCCGATTTCCATATTCAACCACATTGGTAATTTCTTTCTTTGTTCTCGATCCACAAATGTTTAGCGTGAGTCACACAGTGTTCCTTTGGGTATAAGAAGCGAATTGGACGCACCATGAATCGCAAGGCTTCGGCATCAGCTTGGCGCTAGGCCACTGTAAAGGATGTCAGGTTGCTCCATATCGCTGATACCGCGAAAGGGCACATAGGCCCGGGGCGATCATCCCAAAACAGCGTCATTGTAATCCAGCCATTTAAGTGTATCTGCATCTGCCGGCTAAAGAAGCCATCAATTGGTATCTGGAATCCATAACATTCGCAGAAAGGCAGGATGTAGCTGTGTAGAAAACATAACAGAAATGTGTCTCAGTAGCCGCTCTTTATTCTAATTTATCAATTTACGCATTAATTCTGCACCGTGTGAAAACTAATGATAAACACAAATGTGAAACAACGGAAACACAGAGAAAACATAGTGGAAAGTTGGAGTCTACGATGTGCTTGAGAGGTTAGTGCTATGGAGTATGTTTAGCTCGCAATGCGATGCGGAAGCTGACGTAAGAATTCGAAGAACACATAGACAGCAATTTAACGGAATATTAGTGTAGAATTTGGCATTGGTGGAACCTGGGAGAACCCAGATGTGGACTACATGCATTTCGGTGCTGGACTGCCCATGTGCCCGGGACAAAGACAAGTACACACAGGTTGTTTTTGCGTGCCGTTGCAATATTCCACAAACAACAACCCATTACAATGTAAGCCAGCAATAACAGTCGGAAAATGAAACCTTGACTCGTTCGTCTATAAAATCGTCTACAGTAAACGGCATTTCCATTCTCTTGGCATAACACAAAGTCTCCGTTCAGATCAACGAATTTTCAAAAAATGAAATAACAAGTTCCTTTGTCCAGTTTTGGAATGGTGAACCTTATCATATTTGACGGTATTACGCACCTCCCTTCATTCATTCCATTCTGAATCCTCCCTTTCTTCCAAGGACGAAAAACAATAGAATCTTATACTGTGTAGGATGCGTGGGTTTGCACATCTCACACGCAAAATTAAAACGTGTTAACCTTCACTCCCATGGGAGCGAATAGCCCTGAATACCATCTAGTGATTTACTTTTTTTAATGAAAACAGTTGCAGTTAGTTTACTTCCAAATGCCTTATTTTTAGACTCCGTCTATTGAACTGCTCACTCTCCCAGCGCCTCGCACAGCCAGCCTCCACCACCTGTCAGCTCAGCACGTCTCCTGTTCTCACGGCAATGCATGTAATCATTTTTGCAAGTAGCAAGTGCCGAGTCCTGACAAAAGGTGCTCGTACGAGAATGTCAGAGCAAGCCCTGCTCCAACCTTAGTGCACAATCCGTCTCTGCTCACTGACTCATGCCATCTCCAACCCCCTGCTGCCAGGCCACGGTCCCCTGAACCCATGACCCCTGTTCCCTTTGAAAGCATCTGGTCCCCAGACCCTACCCCCGCACCACCTCAAATTCACCTCCCATATACCTAATCAGGAGTGGTCATATATTTTTGTAACACTGACACCTATCCCCACTGCGTTTGAAATCGTAAGACTCCAAAGAATGCAAATCAAAGATCGGCCCCTCTGATAAGGCATCCAATAGTAACGACCCATAACACATGCCCCCATAATAATATAGGTCAGAATGCACCTATTTGTCACCAACAACCCCATTTCATGCGTTGTTTTGCTTACAGTCAGTAGTTCTTGCGTGTCAAGTTTCTTATCTAGCCTAGGTCTCATTCCTTTGTGGGACTCGTATTTATTCAGCTATTTGGACACATGCTTGGTAAGGCAACTGTAAAAACCCAAAGGTGCTTTCATGCTATCCATCTGACCATCACCCGATCAGTGAAGGACCCACAAGAGCTCGACGAAAGCGGGAAGTGTGAAAGCATAGCGTTACACTGTATGGCATGCTCCAAAAGGCACTTCTTGCAAAAGAAATTGACAAAGAGGATACATTTCAAAAGACAATTTGGATGCTTTATTTGGACAATTTATATAAACATAGTTGAACAAATAAATAGCTGCTAATCATTTGAACCGGGGTGTGAACTGCTCCACGAGATCTGCTTTGGGTGGACAGGGCACGTTTGCAATGTTTTGTGGCAATGTATGTGTCCTAGGAACAAAATCATGAGTGTTTCCATGAGTATGTATGTCCAACACAGTCAAAGTGAGATCTTTCACAAAATCGAATTCCATTTCCTGGTATATTGGCTTGACCACCCATTTTTTGCTTCTTTTCGTAAAGGCCATTGTGTAACAAAGCATCCCAAAGGTTCCCACAGTCCTCGATTGTTCTTTCCCTATGTTCTCGTTATGCGCTAATACCGCTAATAGTGTTCGATATTGCATCCAGTCTATGCCGAAATGCAATCTCTTGGGCCTGTACTTTAGGCACATATTGTGGAACACCTCCAAATCTCCTGTGTGACAGAATTCTGTGAGTCCCTTCAGATCTCTTGATAGAGTTTTATCAAACACAATCGTCTCAAGAGCTTTGTGTGGAGGTGAAGATGGAACCAACCACTTATTTTTGCGTTCCTGCTCCTCTGATAAAGGTCCATGTGCACATTGGTGAAAATGTAGGTTTTCTGTCCAAGAGTGAATGTTGGAACAGTGGTGCAATAATGAGTGCCATTTTTCAAGTAGAATGTCCACAGACCCATCATAAGTTTTGGAGCTCCACCAAAGATGGTTGCTCAAAGACTGGGACCACTGTAAAATATTTTCAGAACCCTTTTTTTACCAGCAGCTGTGATTTTTTGAATGATTGATTTGGCAACGTGCCATACATCAAATTGATGGCGAATGTTTGGAAACTGCTCTCGCATGGCCTTGGCTATTGAAACATGTCTGTTGGTGGATGTGAGGTCTATTTGCATTCCCCTCGATTAGAGATCTTCCAGGGATTGTATAAAACCATGTTTCTCCATGGGCACTGAGGATTTACATTGGGACACCAGCACGACCAAAGAACCTACAATATTTTTAGTTTCCATGTCCTGAAAGTGGTATGTGCAGTACTTTGCTGAAAACTCAGGGCTGTCACACTCTCCATCGCCAGCTAGCCTGACCCGTTTGTCAGAGAATGTCCTTTCAATTGACATTTGTTCAATTTTCCAAGCTTCGCTAATAGCAGGGAATAAATATTCTAGTTGATATTTGTAGTACTGCGTTTTAGAAAGGAAGTGGAGTCCCACAAATTGACAGAAACTGGACAACTTAATAAAAGTAGAGCCACTGAAAAGTAAAGCTGCTGCACACAGTAGATTTCCAGCTGGCACTTTGCCCAGCATCAGTTGAGCGGACCGTGAAAATGTAGCATGGAGCTGGCCGCAGGTGGCTTGGATTTTCAGGTTAGTGACTTGCGATACACGAGTCACATTCAACAATGGCTGCCCGCATACTCCCCCCTCACCCCTCTTACTGGATGGACATACTTCAGCATCAGTATAATCTCTACCAGGCAGCTGTCGAATACAATGTATTTGTGCTCTTTTATTAGACTATCGTCCTGCATGAATGTGGTTTGTGACTCAACTGTGGTGGACATATCGGCAGAACAGGACACACTGAAGTCGAGATCTTTGGCAAGTTCCTCGGTCAACTCTGTTGAGGCTTCAGTGTCTGTCATTTCAGCTTGTGTTTTTTAAAATATGTTTTTATTTGCATTTGTAAATAAACATCCAGTAGTAGTTTGCAAACTACAGCGATCTTATTGTAGTACAATTCTTATAATGCTGGTAGTTAACAACAATTAAACATAGAACAACAACAAACAGTTTCTGTCTTCATTACCATATTTAGATCATAACTGTCCCTGTGTGTGTGAAGGTGTGGGTCAGGGGCCGCAGAGCCACTTTAAAGGGTGTCTCCTCAGGGGGGCGACTCAGCGCTCATTCTATGCTGTAACTCACATGTGTAGTGGTTTTCACACAGACTCAGGGGGGTATGTTATCCGGAGGGAGGAACATGTCTCTTATTAGCGCTTTCCATGCCTCAAACGTGACACTTATATCGCCTTCAGACGTAGCGATTCCTGCACTCCAGGCTGCAGTCTCCGCTGCAGTCCAGCGCTCCAGCTCATTGCTCCATCTCTCATATTGTCGGCCCCCGGGTGATTTCCATGCCATCGCAATTGCCCTTTATGCTAGTATGCACACCATGTCCATCAGTTTCACAATGTGTTTATGTTTGCTTAGTCTAGGGTGTGTGTCCAATAGGCACTCCTTTGGGGACCAATCATATCTGTTCACTCCTGCTTGTCTGCAAGTACGTTCTATTTTAGCCCGGAAATCCTGTGTCTTGCAACACCCCCAGAACATGTGTAACAAGCCTGCTTCTTCGCTACCACACCAGGGGCATGTTGGTCGTGTTTATTTACTAAAACCAGCCACTCTCAGAGGGGTCATATAGGCTCTGTATAGGACATTCAGCTGGAGCAGCCTAAATCTGGCGTTCCTAGACACTTCTTTCGGATATAGCAATACTCTTTCCCATTCTTTTTCAGTGATAGTGGCACCTAAATCTTTCTCCCATTTTTCCTTTAGTGTGGCGCTGCAGGGGTTGGGCCTTTCTACTAGTTGGCCGTACAGTCTGGATACAGGTCTCCAGCCATCGTTTAAGCTATACATCTCCTTCAGTAAAGAGTTTGGTATCGGCTTTTCTGGCCAGTTACCCCATTTCCCTCTGGCTATGTGCCTGATCCGTTGGTACCATATAAATTGCCCTTTTGCCAGCCCTTCCTGTACTTGGAGTGCCTCGAAGTCTCTGAAGGTTCCCTCCTCAAACATATCCCCCAGGTGTACAATCCCACGCTTTCCCAGTGCCTCATTATGGGTAGGTCAGCAGGTGTCTTACATACATCCACTAGTATTGGGACGTCAGGTGAATAGGGATGTTGCAGTCGAAGCACCAATCTGGTCCTATCCCACACTTGTCTGACCAGGGTCACATTCATGGGGATGTCCACTGGACCAGTTGGTGGGTACCATAGGATTTCTCAGAGGTGTGCCGGGGCTACTAGTCGCTGTAAGAGACCAGTTTCAGCTGTGGTCTCATCTGACAGCCACTTGGTTACATGACTGAGTTGTGCCGCCAGGTAGTATCATTCCAAGTCAGAAGGTTGTATACCCCCTCCCTGTATGGCAGAGTCAGTACTGTCAGGGACAGTTTATGGCGGGTCGTGCCCCACAAGAATTCCCTGAGCAATATATCCAGTTTTCTGAAGAAGGCTGATCTTATATAATAGCATATGTTGTGGAAATAGTAAAGGAATCTTGGGAGAATAATCATCTTGGTGATTGCTGCCCTACCCATCATTGATAGAGGTAGTTTAGACCAGAACTTCACAGAATTGCATAGGCCCTTTATTACTGCCACCATATTGCACTTGTGGGTGAGCTCTGAGGTATGCTTGATGGTGACCCCCAAATACCTGAACGCATCTGGTTGCCACCGGATTCCTATCTTTGGCAAGTCAGATACATTCACCTCCCTTAGTCCCACCAACGGGAATGCACAGGACTTTTGTTTGCTGAACAGAACTAACTATAACAGAAAACATAAACTAAACAGTTAAGCCCAGCAGCTGCATTCCTCCTACAGCGCTCAGGTGTCCTCGCGCTGTCTGGCCCCATCCTGGGTTTCGAGCGCAGGTGTTCTCGTGCTGGCAACAGGCCCGCACTGATCGGTCCGTGGGTTAGTACTGTATGCCCAGTTAGGGAGGCCCAGCGTGTCTCACAGCCGTTCTGTTGTATCATGTAGTTCCGGCGGCCATATCGCAACTGTGAACTATTCCTTTGTTATTGGCAGAGAGTGGTCGTAGTCTCCCCAGGTCCATGTTGTTCTCGGTGCCAGGGACCTCAAGTAGTTGCTTCTTCTCCGTCCACCAGGTTATTGTGCTCTATCCACATGGGGGCTGCAGCCTGTGTTTCTAGAAATATGGCTCGCACCTTGTATATCGCCTTCAATCTTGACGGATATAGTAACATGTATTTCAAATTTAGTTGCCTGAGCCTAGCCTTGATCGGAACAAAATAATTCCTCGCCCTCTGCACCGCTGGTGTATAGTCAGGGTATATGCTCTATCGATCCACCCTCTCTTGAGTGTTTGAGTATGGTCTCCCTATCTAGGAAGTTAAGAATCTTCGCAATCATCGGGCGGGTATCTGAGCCCGGTGGTGGCCTCTTTTGGAGGGATCGGTGGGCCCTTTCAACAGCAAAGCTCTGAGTCAGCCGACCCACCTCGAGCTATCTCACAGAACCTCTTTCCTGCGTAGTAGGTAGTTGGGCTGAACATCAGTTGTGTTTTGATCAGTGCTCCGGTCACACATAGGTGGCGCAAGCTGTTCACAGGCCTCTCAAGTTGCCTTTACCAGTGCTTCTTTGTACCTGCATCAGGGTCACGTGGGAGTTGCATAGTATTGCTAGGCTGTTGGATTGTGCCTCACTCTATGTAACCAACACCTTTTATTCTGTAGCATCGGTCCACTTCAATTATGCCACTGGTTTTCATGTTCACGTCGCAGCCTTGCGCATTTGCACAGCTTTCGTGGATTATATATCTTGGCACATAACTCTCACTGCTCTCAATAGTACGTTACTCTTGTGGTTGCTTCACGTGCTTAATTAGAGTGTCAACGACCATGCACAATTAGCCAGTTTTGAGGTTGTGACCCTGTCGGAATCTGCCCAGGTCCTGGCCTACCTCAATCTTGTGCAAGTCCTAGGGTCCGCACAGAATCTGTCCTCGCTTCTCTCCGGTTCACCAGACACTTCGTTGAGGGGCTGCAGTGCTGCATCGCATGTTATAGTCCTCCGTATGTGCCCGCCCTAGTGCATGTTCCCTGCCTCCGTAATGTTCAGTTCTCCGGTCTCACAGGGTTCCTTGCAGCTTAAGCAGGGTTCAGCTGTGTTGGGTTTATCTAATTTGCGTTGTCTAGAGCTCACTGGAACTACGTATTCGCACCAGGCCGCGTAGTTGGGGTGCACCCGCTCTCTGCCCCAGCTGGGTTGATGCTTGCGTTGCGTATTTGATGGCAGCCACTATTCTAGTTTGTCCCAATTATCAAGAGTTATTAGTCCCCCGTGGTCGCGTGTCTCATCTCAATCAGGGTCTTGGGCCCTCGTTCTGCTTTATCCTCCGTATTCGCGCCTCGTCGATCCGTCTGGGGAAGCCTCCTTCAGCATCTCGTGTTGTTCGGCGTGCCTCATTACGCCCTGACCGGTCAATGGCTTGGTCAATGGAAGTTCTGGCCACGTTCCGGCGTCGCAGCACCACCCATGCCGTGGTTCTCTTTAGCTCCAGCTCCTCTGAGAGTGCTACCTCTTCCCGAGTGCGACAGCCCAGCGCTGTCGGCTTTCACTCACAGTTCGGCAAACGATATGGGAGCGCCACTGTACCGTCAATCTGGATCTGTGTAGTTCGCTTCTGGCTCGGGTTGGCTTGTCTCCGGTCTGGTGGCTGTTGTAGGTCTCACAAAGGCGGCGTAATACTCAGTAGGGCCTCAACAGTGTTTTCCCCTTCCCCCTTTAGCACCGCAGGCTCCTGGTCGCGCCCGCCATTTTGTGCCGCCTGTGAGGGATCAGTTCATAAGGTCTATCCGATCTTTCCCTGGTCCGATTATTCTCAGATTTGATGCAGTATCCTAGGGAATCGCTTTATTTGTCCGTGGGTGTCCTTACTTTCGCTAATAATGACGATTGGCCACCGACTCAGGATCAGTTTCCAGGATCACGGCCGGAGCTTAATGCTTCTGCCGCCTCACTCCATGAGCACCAGGCCATGCAATCCTCAGCTTGTGTTATTTGCACATGAATTGGAGAAACCATCAATGTCGATTGTTTATTGGGTGGCCTTTTTTTGTGGTTGTATATTGTGTGAAGTGGTCACTGAGTAATTCAAAAGCATCTTCCTTCTATTCAGTTTCTTCTTCATCTTGTCGAGTTCTCACACTGTAGCAATGGTCCAAAGACACTTTGCTTGCTTCGCCGGTCACATTCAATTCATTTTCTGGCCATTGGGCATAAGCATCTCGAGTCTGCTTATTGGCTGGACCACGCTGCGTCTCAAATAATATTTGCTCCATGGTGATATCTGTTTGGCAAGCGGCATCTTTGGTTTCATTTGTTGCCTGTGTCTTCATACTTCTTTTTCTTCTGGGCCTCTAGGAGATGGGTTGTAAAAACATGTTCAATGTAAATCCAACATACAGTTCTGGCCACGTTCCGGCGTCGCAGCACCACCCATGCCGTGGTTCTCTTTAGCTCCAGCTCCTCTGAGAGTGCTACCTCTTCCCGAGTGCGACAGCCCAGCGCTGTCGGCTTTCACTCACAGTTCGGCAAACGATATGGGAGCGCCACTGTACCGTCAATCTGGATCTGTGTAGTTCGCTTCTGGCTCGGGTTGGCTCGTCTCCGGTCTGGTGGCTGTTGTAGGTCTCACAAAGGCGGCGTAATACTCAGTAGGGCCTCAACAGTGTTTTCCCCTTCCCCCTTTAGCACCGCAGGCTCCTGGTCGCGCCCGCCATTTTGTGCCGCCTGTGAGGGATCAGTTCATAAGGTCTATCCGATCTTTCCCTGGTCCGATTATTCTCAGATTTGATGCAGTATCCTAGGGAATCGCTTTATTTGTCCGTGGGTGTCCTTACTTTCGCTAATAATGACGATTGGCCACCGACTCAGGATCAGTTTCCAGGATCACGGCCGGAGCTTAATGCTTCTGCCGCCTCACTCCATGAGCACCAGGCCATGCAATCCTCAGCTTGTGTTATTTGCACATGAATTGGAGAAACCATCAATGTCGATTGTTTATTGGGTGGCCTTTTTTTGTGGTTGTATATTGTGTGAAGTGGTCACTGAGTAATTCAAAAGCATCTTCCTTCTATTCAGTTTCTTCTTCATCTTGTCGAGTTCTCACACTGTATCAATGGTCCAAAGACACTTTGCTTGCTTCGCCGGTCACATTCAATTCATTTTCTGGCCATTGGGCATAAGCATCTCGAGTCTGCTTATTGGCTGGACCACGCTGCGTCTCAAATAATATTTGCTCCATGGTGATATCTGTTTGGCAAGCGGCATCTTTGGTTTCATTTGTTGCCTGTGTCTTCATACTTCTTTTTCTTCTGGGCCTCTAGGAGATGGGTTGTAAAAACATGTTCAATGTAAATCCAACATACAGTATATAGCATTTCAGATAAAAATAACATGTTATGAAGATAACACCAGCCCAAAACACTTTTAGTTAAGAAAACTGTTTGTATGTTACCCTTGTTTTCTTGATTTTCTGTGAAACCATGCTCTTCACTGTAACGACCGCACCAGCAAGCAAGGAAAACTACGGATTGGTGCATAGGAAATGTTTGTACGATCGATCAACGTATGCTTAAAAAGACATGAGCGCTTGGGACAATAATATTTTTGAGCGCACTATTCCTTTAACGTGGATAGATTTGTGAACCAGGAGAAGACTTTTAAATCTGGCCTTGTTTTGCATCATCAGCCATCCAGTGGACCACCACCTCTGATCCATGTGCCTCCTCTTCTAATTCCTGACCTTGTATACTTTCCTTGAATAGAATATTCATTAAAAAAACAAAAGTCAATCATATTTGAACTCGAAAGTCTTTCAACGCACACATCGCTTACATACATACCCACGTAAACAGTGTACGTCATTTAGTCAAAATAGGCATTTTGAATTTCACCAGATTGATGGCAAGTGCACTCGATCAGAGATCTCTGTGCAAAACCTACTGATTGTAATGTTGCACTCAAGCATTTTGCATTGTATTCTGCATTAGGGTAGAAATTGTAACGTTAGAACTGAAATGTAAAGAGTTTGTAACACTGCAGGTTTATATGAATGTCACTGTCTAATAGTATCCGATGTAGGATTTACTTTCTTTCATTCAAGGGAACTGTCAGAATGCATACCGCATACCTCATACTCTGGACCAACTCCAAAGGATGATGTAATTGTAGTCGAAGTACCAGCATCCCCCTGTAACACAGTACTTGTTTTTGGATGGATGAAAACAGTAAAATTGAACATAGACAATAAGATGCAGACAATTTTACATATAAATCGAAACCCATAAATGAAACATTATGTAAACAAACAACAGGATACGTAAACTATATCATATAATTTAAAATTCCATGCATAATACATTTGCATAATCGAAAAGAAAAATAAAACTACCTCATAGGCGTTCGGAGTTGTTGTTGACTCTGGAAAAGAAATGGATGCAGAATCTTGCTCCTTCATTTTCAGTTTATTGTCACGAAGTGGTAAAGGGAAAATTAGATTTGCATTAGATATGTGGGAAGATCCAACTCTCAAGAATCTGAACTTCAGCAAGTCTGTGTGGCTCACCATTGGTATACTGGACGTGTCGGTGATCTCGTCACTACCGATAGTCTGTACATCAGTCAATATGCTCACCTAAAAGAATTGACATGTGAAGCAACCGATTACGAAAAGATTATGCTTATTTTGAAGGCCACTATAGCATAGTTTTCTGTGTTCATAAATAATTTTCTATGATGCTCCTAAAACCAGCGATAGATGTCTAGCAAAATGGGGTATAGTTATAAAGCAATACAATCTGGTAAATATTCAAAGTTTAGTAAGAAACCTTTACACCCAAAGCACCAATCCGTTCATGTAGTTACCTGTTCAGTACCCCAAGGCCTACAGCTAATTCATGTACCGTGACTCACCTGAGGCAGCGTGTGCATGAAGCCATTTTCCTGACATTCTGAGTCAATACTTCTTAGTGTACTGCGATTGGTCGTACATATCTGGGGTAAAGTGCAGGCTGCAGATGCGGAATCGATCGTCCCTTAAGACCCCCAAGACATCCTGGGCTCTACTTTCAAGCTCGTCCTGCGCAAATCCGCAATATCTGACCCATTCACTTATTAGATCTATATTCCTCGGGAATGTATGCATTATTGTTCCCTTGGGTTTGGTATGTGTCTTAGAACGGCAACTGTAAACCATACAAGCTGGCATTGTTGAAAAATCTGTAAAAAAAAAGTTCACATCGTTCAAAAATTATTTTGCATGAATGCGTGAGAAAGATGGAATTATATCATACATTTTTCTATGCAATGTTTGTTTTTGTCACAGAAGCAAATCCTGTGTAGCAATTGATGTGATGCAAATCGTAACATGTTACTCGTCTGTTGAATGTACTTTCATGCATGAAAAGGAAACATGCTTATAGACACGGTCCGCGAAGGATGCAATTCTATCCCAATTGCCACTGATGACAATTTCTATATATCGAGAACAGAACAAATTAAACACAAGTCAATGGTAATGGCAATGAGATGAATGAGCATTACACCACTGGGTACATTTGTTCGAAATAGATAGACATTTAGAGATCAAAAAGATAGGATTAGGTGACCTGCCCTTACCTTGACCAACAAACAGTTAGATTCAGAGAGCATGGTAGTTAGTAGTAGGAGAACAGGTAGCGCAATCACGTGTTGACTTCCAGTGCTCAGAGATGTTGACAGGTAGCACGATGACGAGCTGACTTTCAGTGGTCACAGATGTTCTCAGGTAGCATGATCACAAGTTGACTTGCAGTGCTCACATATGTTCTCATGATAAATATCAAGAGGTTTATAAAGAATTAGAAAAGTGGTTGTGTATGTGAATGAGTGACGTGTATATGGCGTGGTCATATGTGGATAGCAGGGGTGCGGCATGGCACCTTGGCCATTCCAACTCCTGCCAGCCCCCTTTGGCAGTGCACATCCACTGGTGCGAACTACCGTTGATAATGGAGGGGGGATGGATGGGCATGGGGCGTGCAGACAAGGCCAGGAACAGCGTTGAAGGGAGAGACACACTAATGTGGATTGCAGGAGCACGGTCCGCTTCAGGGAAGCCTGTCTGGAGACACAGGGTCTGGGGAGGCCATGTGAACAATGGCCCCTGCACTGAAGATACCTTTTGTCATGAAACCCGCTCCCGGGGAGCCGGTTCAAGCCCTGCGTCCCCGAAAGCGGACATCCAGTCCCCAAGGAAGGACCCAGCAACCCCATATAGGGGCCCTTTGGACAGTGGCGCCAGGCTCATTATGGGAGTGCTTGGGTGCACTTACCTGATGCAGACCATGCTGCAGGATCCCGGCCTCCTTGAGGCCTGAAAGGAACTACTTTAACTGTGGGACTAATTTACCATCCGAGCGTGGTCGGGGAAGGATACATACCTGATTGGAGGAAGGATACATACCTGGAACTTCTTCCAATGCTATTTAAACCCCACCCGAACAGCCACACGTGCTTCGCGTTGTTCTGCATCTAGCAGCTGGACGCTCACCGTGTCTGCTCCTGCATCCTGACTTCTGCCACGCCTGCCAGCATCCTGGATCACCTGCAAAGGAAGAGAAGAAGAGAACAGAAGAAGGAAAAGTCCTTACCTGCTAAATCCGCATCCCGGAGACATCTCGCCGACAATCCTGAAAAGGAAGACTTTAATTTAAAAGCTCATCGCGTCGATCGCTGCAGCGCCACATTCCACTCACCTTTACAGGGCGCCTCCATGTTCAGCAGCGATCATCCGGATTCACGGTCACGCCCCAGCGCCTAGGGAGAAAAAGACCAGAACAAAAGGTGAGAGAGAGAAGGGAATAAGGAATCTAAATCTCCATGTTAAGACTTACCTTTTGATTCATTCCCTCTTCATTTCGGGTCCGCGCCGCATCCTGGCATTTCCAGACCCCGGCCCATAAGGGGAAAAAGAGACATCAGCGTTAATGAGCGAATGAAAAGACATTACCAAAAAACACTCATTAAAGACTTACCCGATTTCTACAAGGATTTCACCTCTCATTTCGGGTCGGTGCCTGTTCCCCGGCATTCCGTACCCCAGCCCCTATGGGGAAAAAGACACTGGCATTAGTACATTAATGCATGGACACAAGGGGAACCTCTTATCAAAAAACTTACCTGGAAGCCAAGCAAGTTTGGTTCTCACCAATCCGAAAATCCAGTGAAGTAACTGGATACCAACGCGCCCCTGCATCAGAAGCAGGATGGAGAGCTCGTCCTTCCAGACCCTAAGGTGAGATGCTACGAGAAATCACAGAAGGGTTTCGAGGAGGGTGAGAGAGGAAAGTGGGAGGCCGATTGCATTACCCCGCAGACAGTTAATCCCCTATTTTCGCCTACAGAAGGATACTTCTGCGAGCCAGGCAAGCCAGATTTGGGGGCCCGGTCCAGTCCGTCTTCCGAACCCTGCGCATCACCTTAGAAGAGGTCACAGCAGCGCGAACCAGGCCAGCGCCTCCGTGGGAGTCAGGTGAGCGTAACAGAACGCGAACCCTTCCTACAAATTCCCACCCAGGCGCTATGGAAAGTTCTGAGACTGATCAGTTGGCCCAATTACTGGGGGAATTACGGGCCGAAGTACATGCCGCTCGTCAAGAGACTAATGCCCTCAGGAGGGAATTAATAATATCAAAGGAAAGAACTGATGACCTAGCCAGACAGCTTTTGCAAGGTCAAGCTGGGCAAACTCCTCTACCCGGTTCTGGAGGGAACCCCGCTCCTGTGGTTTCCAGTAACCCTGTGCAGATTAATCTACCTGGAAACATGCCGCTGGCCCCACCCGAACGCTTTGCTGGGGACCCCAAACGATTCGCCGTATTCATGAATCAGTGTCGTTTGCACTTCCTATGCAGACCTGGGGCCTTCCCTAATGATCAGACCAAGGTAGCCTTTGTATTGTCATATCTCAGCGGCTGCGCTGCCGATTGGTCAGTTCCACTGGTTACTCAAGATGACCCGATTCTCCGTGATTTTCAAAGGTTTCAAGCAAGCATGGAAAGGTTATTTGCTCGACACTCTCATGGGCAGGCTCTGGATGACGAACTTCTATCCCTGCGACAGGGCAATCAGGACCTCCTATCCTATATTGCAACCTTTAATAGACTAATTGTGGAAACGGGATGGCCAGAGGATAAAAGAGTCACGTTGTTTTATCGAGGCCTTCGCGGAGAACTTAAAGATGTCTTGGCCCAAGTTGTAAATCCGCCCCAAGAATGCACAGAGTATATAGACTTAGTGGTCCAATTGGATCACAGACTTCAAAACAGAAAAGCAGATCGGCCCAGGTTTGAGACCCGGGTGTTGGTCAAGACCCATGCTAATCCCAAGGGAGTTGTTGTCTCTGAGCCTATGCAAATTGGAGGGGTTAAAGGACCCTTAACTCAAAAGGAACGTGAAAGGAGGCGGCAGTTAAAATTATGTCTTTATTGTGGGAATTCTGGACACTTTCTACGAGATTGCCCGGCAAAAACGCCCCGAAAGGCGGTAGGAGCCTCTGATAAAAACCATGAAGACTCTGTTTCGGGAAACGACTCCGCCCGACAAATGCAGGGGCCTGACTACCGAGCTTGAAAACTAACTCTCAGACCTCGCATTTCATTGTGCCAATGGTTCTCGTAGATCCAGAACAGCCTAAGCGGTTGCATGCAATAAAGGCATACATCGATAGTGGGGCTATTGGAAACTATGTGGATCGTGAATTGGTCTCTAGGATTAACCTCCCTCTCCGTCCTAAAACCAGCAAAGATGTCATCACCACAGTCGATGGAACTGAAATTGCCTCTGGACCGGTAACACATTCCACTACTGAGGTGACTCTTATTGGTCCCGACGGCCATCGGGAGGGTGTTGTGTTTGATGTAATCAAGGCTCCACAGTTTCAGGTTATTCTTGGAATCCCTTGGTTAGAGACACATAATCCTCGAATTGATTGGCGAGCTAAGAGAATAACCTTCCCGGATTGTACACACACCTGCTACCCAGAAAACCTGAAGATTAATCTAGCATCTGTAACCTCTGCCTCCATGCAACTACCTCCGGAATACCAAGACTTTCAGGACGTCTTCCAAAAGGAACAGGCCAACACGTTACCTCCTCATAGATCATACGATTGCCAAATCGATCTGGTGCCCGGTGCACAACCACCTTGTAGCAGGATTTATGCCCTTACCGAACCTGAGAATCTGCATTTGAGACAATATTTGGATTAATGCCTAGCTAATGGTTTTATTCGCCCGTCAAAGTCCCCGGCATCCTCGGCTTTGTTTTTCGTGCCCAAAAAAGAAGGTGACCTTAGAACTTGTATCGATTACCGCGCAATGAACCAGATAACGGTTAAAAAGCGTTATCCTCTGCCTCTGATCCCTGAACTCCTTGACCAGGTGAAGGACGCTTGCATATACACCAAGTTAGATCTCCGGGGGGCTTATCATCTGGTACGAGTTAAAGAAGGCGACGAATGGAAAACTGCCTTCTGTACTAAATACGGATTATTCGAGTACCAGGTGATGCCTTTCGGATTGTGTAACGCGCCGGCTGCCTTCCAATACTTCATGAATGATGTCCTTCGGGAACTCATCGATCGATGTTTGTGTTGTCGTATATATCGATGACATTCTGGTGTACTCCTCTTCGGAATCTGATCACAGAAAACACGTCAGGGCAGTACTTGAAAAACTGTGCCAACACAAACTATTTGCTAAATTGGAGAAATGTGTTTTCCATACCACAAAAGTCGAGTTTCTAGGTTTCATCCTGACACCCAAAAGAGTCCGAATGGACTCAAGAAAAGTGGATGCCATCCTCAAATGGCCATCACCTAGCTCTGTAAAAGGGGTTCAAAGCATGCTTGGCTTTGCCAATTTCTATCGCAGGTTTATCCCGGAATTTTCACGCGTGGTACAACCCATTACTGCACTCTTGAGGAAAAATAAACATTTTGAATGGTCTGAAGAAGCCGAGCAGGCCTTTCAGGATTTAAAAGCTAAGTTTACCTCCGCATCTATACTGAAACACCCACGTCCAGATCTCCCTTATGTCGTCGAGACTGACGCAGCCAGCCTAGCCATGGGAGCTATCCTGTCCCAAAGAGATCCCGAAACCAACCAACTGCATCCCGTAGCATTTTGGTCCAGAAAATTCTCGGCACCCGAGGTTAATTATGCAATCACGGACAAAGAACTGTTAGCCATTAAGTCCGCTTTTAAAGCCTGGCGGCATTATCTGCTTGGCGCTCGACATACCATCACAGTGATCACTGATCACCGGAATTTACAGTATTTGAAAACCGCCAAGGGTCAGTCATCACGGCAGCTCCGATGGGCTTTGTTTTTCGCTGAATTTGATTTCGTGATTACCTATCGACCTGGCTGCAAGAATGGCAAAGCAGACGCCTTATCCCGAATTGGAATGGGAGAATCTGATACAAACTCAGAACCAGTACCAATAATTCCCGAACAGAGGATTCTAGGCATGACTTTGTTACAGACGCTCGAAGACATTCAAGCCAGAGTGAAACAACTCCTGGACCCTACAACCTTACAGGAATGGATACAAAAGGGATCAGACTTTACCATAGATAATGGTTTACCTTATTTCCAAGGACGCTTATTCCTGCCACATAAGGAATTACACGAACTAGTTATTTCCGGTTATCATGATCCATTAATAGAGGGATACCCCTGTATTGCCAAGACAGAGGGAAAGGTGAAACGACAATTTTGGCGGCCCTCTTGGTGAAAAGATGTTAAATCTTTTGTGATGTCCTGTGGTGTTTGCGCCCAAAATAAAAGTCAAAAGAAAAGACCAGCCGGTCTCCTTCAACCTCTAGACATACCACCAGCACCCTGGCTCACCCTATCAATGGATTTTATTACGGACCTGCCTCCTTGTTCGGGGTACAATACTATTCTTGTAATTGTGGATTTGTTTTCCAAAATGGCCCACTTTATTCCTTTGAAATGTTTACCTTCAGCTTCTGTCATAGCCAAAGAATTCCTCGAAAATATTGTTCGGCTACATGGATTCCCATCTATACTAATCTCTGACCGGGGAAGCCAATTCATTTCCCACTTCTGGCGCAAATGTTGTCAAATGGCGCAGATCGACGTAAGATTATCGACCAGTCACCACCCCCAGACCGATGGTCAGACCGAGAGGACAAATCAGACCCTTGAACAGTACTTACGGTGTATGTTACAGCAATCTGAAAGCAACTGGAAAGACATTCTTTGGAAAGCCGAATATGCATATAATAATTCGGTACACTCTGGAACTGGCCACAGTCCTTTTTATACTTTGTTTGGGCATCACCCTCGAACCTCAAACCTTGACTCACCTCAGAACCTCGGAATGCCTGCAGTAGAACATCTGCATTCTACAATTACCCAGGCCTTCAAAGAGGCAACTACGCATTTACAACAAGCCAAGAGAAAATACAAGGAGAATGCTGATCTACATCGGAGTGAAGCACCTCCGTATCAGATTGGGGATCAAGTGTGGTTAGCTACCAGACATTTACCACTCAAAGGGCCTCGAACTTTTAACCCAAAATATCTGGGACCTTATTCTATTACGGCAATAATTAACCCAGTGGCTGTTAAACTTGATTTACCAGCTAGTATGCGAATTCACCCTGTTTTTCATGTGTCACTTCTGAAACCAGTGGTACCCGGAACCCAACTACTCAAACCTCCAGAACCTATTCTAATAGATGGGGAGCCCGAATTCGAAGTGAAGAACATTTTAGACTCAAAAATGTTTAGGTCAAAACTGTTCTACCTAATTGATTGGAAGGGGTACGGACCTCAGGAGAGGTTGTGGGAACCCAGCGACCATGTGCATGCACCTCGATTAGTCAGGAAATTCCACCGACTCTTCCCAGACAAACCAAAACCCCCGGAGGGAACAACCTTGGGAGGGGCCTTGGGGGGGAGTGCTGTCATGATGCCCGCTCCCGGGGAGCCGGTTCAAGCCCTGCGTCCCTGAAAGCGGACATCCAGTCCCCAAGGAAGGACCCAGCAACCCCATTTAGGGGCCCTTTGGACAGTGTCCTGGCGCCTATGGCGCCAGGCTCATAAAAGACATCAGTCCTGGCGCCATAGGCGCCAGGCTCATTATAGGAGTGCTTGGGTGCACTTACCTGATGCAGACCATGCTGCAGGATCCCGGCCTCCTTGAGGCCTGAAAGGAACTACTTTACCTGTGGGACTAATTTACCATCCGGGCCTGGTCGGGGAAGGATACATACCTGATTGGAGGAAGGATACATACCTGGAACTTCTTCCAAGGCTATTTAAACCCCACCCGAACAGCCACACGTGCTTCGCGTTGTTCTGCATCTAGCAGCTGTACGCTCACCGTGTCTGCTCCTGCATCCTGAGTTTTCTTGGCAGCAGCAGTGCTCCTCCTCGGTTGGCATGACCTTGCACCGATTGCAGATACACCAGGTGGAGACGTCGTCCATACGACTAGGCTCAGGCTCTTGATCTGGTGATTCGTCCTCCCAACTGTCGTCCGAAGACCCATCGTTTCCGCATCTTTCTCTTTCAAGTAATTCCGCCTCGGAATACTCTAGCTCGTACTGGTAGGGCTGTATTTTTGCCATTATGCGACAAAATTAAAATAGATAGTAATGATAGTAGTAGTATCTATTCACATGCGCTACGAGCAACGAAGATAGCTGAACAGAACAGGAAATGAGCCACAGGATACACAAAAAAGACAGTAAAATGCTTGAAAAAGCAACTCTGATGAGAAGCGGTCTGTTTATACTTATTGAGGAAAGAGGTGTCCTGCCATTTCCATGGAGACATGTCATTAGCTGGTGCGCAGAGAACGTTGACACGAGACGTGCATTGGCGTTGTGAAATGGGCCGTATGCGTCTAGTGATGTCAGCTTCAGGGGCGGGGGATATGATTTAGTGCCACCAGGGCAGTTCACCTTGGGGCGATGCAGCAACGGATAAGATTAGCACAAGATGGCCGCGCCCTGCTGCCTGATTTTGCATGTGTAAAAGTGAGGAAAACTATGGTAAGGTGCATAGGAAATGTTTGTACGATCGATCAACGTATGCTTAAAAAAACATGCCCGAATGCTCGGGAAAATAATATTTTTGAGCGCACTATTCCTTTAAGGCACCACTGGATCTATCCTTCTCTATCCAACTCTATAACCCTTCTCGTAACCTCCGCTCTTCCTCCTCGACTGCCCCTGTGGCTCCACGCCCTCCCTGTGTGTCCTCTCACATCCTCTCTCTCTTATTGCTCCACCTGCAGGGAATTCTCTTCCCCGGACATCAGAGAAACAGTCCACATTAATTTGTTCAAAACCAAACTAAAAGCCTACCTCTTCGCCTCTGAGTTACCTTCTTAACCTACCTCTCCGCTGTCTCCTAGCTAACATGTTTCCCTCACCTCTAACCTGCCTCTCACCTCCTTTGTCTCCATTCTAGCACTTCACCCATCATGGTCACGTCCCGAGCACAGCTGGCCATACTGCCTACCTGCACTTAAAAATGTCCAATGTTGTTTGTCCTTAATCTATGTATGTCCACTTATGTGTTATCCCCAGTGACTGTTCCATTTACTCCCCCTCCACAACCTGGTAAGAATGTCCCTCAAAGTCACCCCATTGTACGAAGCTCATTGCTTCCCATCAAATATGATTTCTTTTCTATTGTACATTCTTTTGTGATCACAAGAGCATTGTTCCTCCTGTATATAAATAAAATAATAAACAATTTCCAAGTGGATTGAATGATTACGCTGTCAAACTGAACTTGCCATCTGATAGGTCAAGCATCAGTAGTTTTGGTAACCTGAGAATGAACAGTCTCCACTGCAGTAGGTTGTATGTCTGCCATGGTTTAGCAATGTCGCCACTTTAGAGTATACATGCACTCAATTATCCCATCGCCATTTCACTTATGAACACGCACCCATTCCTGAATTAGTTCCAACTTTAACTTGACTAAATAAGAATACACTTGCACACTACAATTATGCATATGTGTAAGGCAGATATGTTGGTATCCATTGAGCACAAACTTAGCTTCGGAAAGCAATGTGGTTCTTTAAAGAGCAATACGATAAAAGCAAAGGAGGGGAGCGTTATTAACGAGGGGTACAGCATAGGAGCAAGGGCAAAACAATGAAGGGGGAGGGGCGAAAATCATTGGAGGCAGGCAACCGTGAGAGTTTGGCTCGAATGCTGTACGTTCCCTCCTCAGATGGCACAAACCATGGGTGAGCAGGATTCCAGAAGACTAAAAGGATAGAGGAGTGGAGTAGGACTATCCCCCACTTTATAGCAGGATAGTTCTGGCAGATACTTGGATCCATGGAAAAGCAAAGGGGGTTGGGAGAGGTTGCGGATTGCAGGGATAGAAAAGGGAGTTACTTTTAATAGCTGGATATGTGAGGTAGCACCTGTAAATACCATCTGACATTAATAGGACAGTGTTTTTGATCAACACAGGTTACACCTAGAGTACTAATATTAAAGGATGCAATATAACTTTTTTTTGGTATAAAATGTAATCACCAATATTCACATGCAACCAGAAATAAGCAAGTTTGAGATCTTTGGTGGTCATGTAATCTTCTGCTTACAAGAAAGAGATCGCTTTCTAGCCCATGTTGCACAAGCTTTCCCCATCTCAAATTAGTGGTGGCGATGGTTGAGCAGTCCAGGCCAATTCCTATGAGTGGAGCAGGCAACACATACAACCTTCAATAAGATAATGGCAACACAAACATGTTCTTAATAACAGTACCTCTTCCTCTGTTCAGTAAAATGTTACATGGAAGTAAACGTAATGAAGACCTCTCGCCCGAATGTCAAGGTCATAACAATGCTAGTTATGATGGATTTTCAGAATCGGCCCTGTGGACAGATTCCAATAAGACACCCTATTCCGATAAATAGGGACCACACTTCAAAAAAGGTAATGTGTGCAGGGAAAATAAACTAAGAACTTTACTAATGGGGATGATCAGTGTCCCAGAACAGATAATCTCAGCAAAGTAAGTGGAGCAAAAAGACTCGACCTACCTCCAAAAGTCAGGAAAGGGTCAAAACAATACCAAAACGTAGGGTGTCCCATTGTTGTCCATAGGGGGGTAAAGCAGCAAAAAAGTAAATATTTCCTTACACCTGTTATGGTCCTTAGCAATGCCCAAAGTCAGAAGGATACTTTGGGTAGCAAAAATCGATTGTCAATATACCAGGGGTGCCAAGGTATCTGTATCTGGGATTTATTCACTCAAGGGAATGTGACATGGGCAATAAGCTGCGCTACTGCACAAGGGTGGACGGTGGGTCTCGACAGGGGGCATTAAAAACTGTGGCATATCGCTAAGACAAAGGGCCAGACCTTGTCTCCAGTTGAATAGCAACAGTTCCAGTGGCAACAACACGGTTCTGCAGGCAAGCAGGGCAACTAAAGACCCACTATAGAAGGAGCTGGTTTTGGAAATGATGAACTGTGTTAGCAGTTGTAAGGGGCAGCTGGCCATTTTCTGTTTATGCCGTTCCGGCTCTGGGGAAGTACAGTCAGTGGGCCTCATTACAAGTGAGGCGGAACGGGTTAACGGGACCCGCTAAAGGAGGTGGACCCGTTAAACCCGTTCCGCCTCATTGTAAGCTCCCCTCGCGGGACCTGGTAAGTAATGCCTGCAAACTAGGCGTGCTTACCGGGTCCCGCGAGGGGAAGAGGGAGCAAACAACGGGCCGCTCGTAATCGGCCCGTTGTTTGCTCCCTCCCCATTCCCATTCAGCCCTATGAGGGCTGAATGGGAATGGGAAAGGTCCGGGCCCGGGTTCCTTGAGTGAGGAATTACCGGGCCCTCCGAAATCGGAATGGCCCGGTAATTCCCCATTCTGGGAACCCGGACCCGGATTTGGCGGCAGCCATGCCGCCAATAGCGGCATGGCTGCCGCCAAAATCGTTATGAGGTCCAGTGTCTCTCAGTTACATTTCATGCATTTTAGGCAAAGTGCTCCAAAGAGCATTTTAATATACTATTTGTTGTATTGTAAACAGGCGGGTGCCAGTTCACAATGCAGTGATGAACGGCGCCGGCAATAAATCAAACAGACACGGAGCAGGTAGTTGTCTAACCTCTTTATTCCAAACAGTACTCTGCTCTGCCTTACCCCACCCCCACTCGTGACATGCCCGGTGCAGCGAGCCCTGGGAAGTTGACATCAACTAGGACAGAGAGAATGGTTATTAGGGAACATAGAAACAAGACATTACATATCCCACCCACATAAGAGATTGCGTGTCCCACTTTTCCATCTCTTCGATCCATCTTCCTGGTCTTTGAATGATTCTCCTTGACGGACTCCGAGTTACATTCCTTCCACCATCTTCATCACTGCAGCTGTCATTGGTGTCTACATCACCATCCATATAGTTAGAACAGCTTTCTTGTGAACTTACGTCATCAGCTGGTTCTTCGACTTCACAAGTGTCGGCCGCAAGCTTCATCAAGAACGAGGAGTTTCTGGTGATGGAACACCCAGGACCTTCAGCTGACACCATGGATGGATCCTGGGTCTGTCACTGACTCTGTAGTTTGAGGCAGCCTGGTTTGTATTACTCTGCCAAACATCAGCTCTGAAGGACAGATCCCTGTTGAACTGTGCGGCATGTTTCGATAGTTTCGTAACAAGGTGCAAATGGCCTGCATAAAAGGGCCTCGCATGATGGAGCATACCTGCAGGGTGCGTTTTATGTTGGCCATTAAGCGTTCAATGGTGCCATTGGCCTGAGGCCACAGAGGAGTGGCCTTTCGATGTTGGAAGCCTAAATGTTCAGTAAATATTGCAAACTCATGTCCACTGAAATGTTTTGTCAAGTGCTGGAATGGTTGAGGAGACCAAATGTTTCTGTGGAAAACAAGACATTTCATCCATGACTACTAGTACTTATTTGCCATTTGCTAGTGCCCAAATATGCCAACCACCACCTCATCCCACACCTTCAATGGCAGTGGTGTCATCTGTAGGGATTCTGGTAACATGCATGGAGCCAATGACTTACAAATGACACAGGTTTCAAGGGTATTCTGTATTTTGGTGTCCATTTGCAGGAACCACACTTTTGTTCTAAGTTGTTGCTTGGTGGAAACAATCACTCTGTGTCCTGTATGTGCCAGATCAATCACTCAATCTTGTAAGCACTCATGGATGACAATTCTGTTCTCCTTCAGCAATCGCCCTTTTGGAGAGACTGACAACACGTCCTTCAATAAGTAAAATGTCTTTAGCAGTTTCTGCTCGCTTTCAGAAAAACATTCATTGCTACTGCGTGATTCACGCCATCTCCCTGACTTCACTTTTCCCCTAACCTGAGTTATTACTTTGTTCTGATGTAGTGCCTTTATGATCTCTGGACTAACCACAGACTTTGGAAGTTCACTGTCAACAATGTAGTTGATGTATTGATCCGCCTTGGACGATTGTGCTTCTTCCTTCGCAGACAGTGGATATCTGGACAGAAAGTCTGCCGGATTGTCTTTCCCGGGCTGCTGAATGATGTCAAAACAGTATTCCTCTATCCGAAGCCCCCATAGAGCAATCTGCGGAGGCATTTTGACATTTGGCTTGCTGTAGATGGTTGTGAGTGCTTGGTGATCCATGACAATGGTACATTTCTTACCATACAAAAATAAATGATAATGTTTGCATGCCCAGACTACAGGCAACCTTCCTTTCTCAGGCTGTGAATATTCACATTCAGTGGCTGATAGACTCCGACTGACGTATAGAACAATCCGGCGGGGTGAGGAGGAACCCGACTTGAATTGAGCCAGAATGGCACCCAAACCTACTGGACTTACATCCACGGTTAGTTCTGTCTCCAGTTCTGAGTCAAAGCACACCAGGCAGGAGGCTGACAAAATGCATGACTATTTCCTTGAAAGCCTCCTCGCCTTCCGCTGACCACATACATTCTTGTCCTTCACCCGTGAGGAGTCGTAATGGTGTGCTCACTGACGCAAAGTCTTCTATGTATCTAGTGCAGTGGCTGGCCATGCCAGGAATTACCATATTGCTGATGGTGCCGTGGGTATCAGTGTGTCGATAAGGGATTTAACTTTGGACGGATCAGGCTGTAGGCCATCGCTTAAAAATATGTGTTCAAAAAACGTTAGTGTCGATTTGCTAAATTCACACTAGTTGCATTTAACATCAAGTTTTCATCCTCCAACGCCATGCACACCCAACGCAGTCTGTCATCATGGGCCTCCTGTGTCGCCCCAAAAACTAGAATGTCATCACAGTAATTGAGACACTGTGCCTGATTATTTGGTGGATTTTATTTTGAAAGATTTCAGCTACCCAAGAGACCCAGAAGCTGAGTCTTTTGTACCTGAATAAACCCAGATGAGTCATGAAGTTGTTAATAGAGCAAGATTCAGAGTGCAACTCTAACTGATGGTATCCTTTATTCAAATCCAATTTGGAGAATACCTTTGACCCATGCAGCAGATGCATCATGTCTGTCATTCTTGAGGATACGTGTCTCTCTCTTTCAATGGCTACATTTGGTGCTCGCATGTCCGCACAAATTCAAATGTTTGCCCCCATTTTTTTTGTTGGGCACAGGGACGATGGGAGAGACCAATGCGTGGGCCCAGTCGCATTTTCAATAATGTCTTGATTTAGCAATGCTTGCATTTCTTCGTCAAATTGTTTTTGAATATTCAAGGTGATTCCTCGATAATCCTGAGCAATAGGTTTGATGTCAGGATTGATTTGTAATTTGATTTGCTTTTTCCTGAGTTTTCCTAGGACGGTAAACAGCAACGGAAACATTTTGACGATCATGTCCTTGGGGTCTGTGGTGTATGCCGACATGATTTGCTACATTATGTGGACCAGCCTCATTTGCATTGATGATTTGAAACTGAGAATGATGCCTCCTGGCACGTCACCTTTCACAACATATATGTTTAGCTTTGCTGACTTGTCTTTGTATGAACAGGATGCTTCAAACATGCCTTTGCATCTCAGCAGTGTGTTGGTACGTATGGGTATATGTCAATGTCAGGGGATTGCAATTTCCCATTATTTTTGAGCCCTCTGTATTTGTCTTCACTTACCATATTAACTGTGGCGCCGGCATCAATTAAACATTCTCATGCGCTTCCATTTCTTTGAAGCAATAAGGTTGGACTATATTCTATTGCCATCTTGTTTCCTATGGCATAAACGTACCCTCACTTTTTTTGGACACTGCTTAACGAAGAGTCAGAGCCATCTTTGCATCTAGGAGAAGCTGTTATGTATCTTATTTTCTGATGCATTAATCTTCTCCTTGGCTCTTACGGGGTGGATGCTCTGCGATATTCCTCCTTTGCTGGATGTCTTCTAGTCCTATGGGGTGATTTCTGACATCTGCCTGGGAAACCCTTCCTGCTGGAGGTGGGAGATCTCCATTTTCTCTAAAGGGAGCCATCCGTGTCTCTGTCAGAGCTTCTATGGTGTGCTGACTGTTGGATACACTTGATGTTATTGCAAACCGACAGGAAATGGTTTTCACCTTCACAACCATCACATGAGTGGCCGTTGTCGGACAGGGCCCAACGTTAGGAAAGTTGTATCCACATCGGTAGCATTTGTGTTGTTGTTTGTTAATTACTTTGACGATTGCACCTGGCATATAGGTGCTGCAGTTGCTGTTTGTGTAATTTGTATGTAGCCTATGGACTCTGCCTGCATGGAGAGGCCATGTCAACCCTTGCAAGTTTTAGAATCTCTTTTAAGGATCTGGTCTTTTGCAAACATTTTTTGCGAAACTCAGCAGATTCACAGCCGGCAATTACTTGTGACTTTAAGGCTTTCTCCGTCGAACATTTTCAAAATCACAATACGTGACTCTTTTGCATAAACTCATGACAAATGTGTCCAGTGTTTCACCCTTCTCTTGAGTGGAGGTGTGAAAAATGGGTCTCTCATAATCAACATTCTTTAGTGGAGCAAAATAAGGGTTTAAATGAATCAATAACTCCCGTAAATGTGTCTGTGGCACTCGCAGGCATTTCAAATACAATGTCTCGTACTATTGGTCCTAGTGAGTTCATAAGTATTCCTCTCAGTCGTCGCTCTTCCCTCACCTCGGTGGCATCACTGTAAATGTAAAGTTCTTTTAGCCATCTGTTCCAGCGTGTTGGCAGACTGCTGGTGTCTGAAATGTGAAATGGCAGCCCTCCCTCCGCCCTGCCTGGTAATCCTGGGGAGGCTGTAGACAAGGTGGTGATGACACCGAGATCTTCACTGTCAGACATGTATTATGTGCTTTAATGTGTGATCAGGGTAAGCTGGCAATGGTATTCTTTTCAGTTGGCTTGCGGTATCTGTGGTGCCACAGACCAGCCCTAGTAATGTGGTTGTTTAAATACAAGTCTTTGCTAGAGTGTTAATCTGTTTCTTCTGAGGGGGTGAAACAGAAGGGATGCTGCCTGGTAAGTGGAGAAGCACGTGCCCTGAATCAGCACCAATGACCTGCGCTATTTGCCTGCAGAAAGTGCTGTTGGATGTGGCTTTTCTGCTTTTAATTATGTCTCTCATGAAATGCCTGGGCAGGTTGGGAACTTTGCAGCGGTAAATTCCTGCTGATCGAGAGAGCTAGCGGGCTTCACCTCTTACTCCTGCTCTTTCGCCCTGTGAAGCGAGGCCTGCTTCATAGGCCATTGGGGGTCGTGTTGGGAAGAGGGCCGCCCCATTCCCCCCTCCTCGGCGCTTTAAAGTAAGGTGAGATGCATTCGAGACACTGTGATGAGCCAGGGGCTAGGGGGGACAGTGAGAGGGACACCTTCCCATCCAGCAAGACCCCATGCTATTAACCAATCATAGTGTAACCATATGCCATCGCTATTCTGCGTAGATCTTAATAATCATAGGTAGAAGAGAAGGCATGCGCTGTAAATGCGGCATTACATATACTAGGACCAAATCCACAAGACCACATAAATCTACAGTCATGTCCGAAATCCCATGAGGACAGTTAGCACCCCCACCCGCCACACTGTTTATTAATTGTTCTTGAAAGTGTTGCAAAGATGTGTCTTTCACCCAAGAGGAATGTGCCCTACAAGGCCACAAGTGCATGTTATCTCACGTTGGCCAAAGCATGACCCGGCCCATTCCTGAGTGACCACGAGTTATAGCCCATATAACCGACCAAACCCTAACATCTCCGAATTCTATGACACCATGTGCCCTTTCACCAGCAAGCCCCAAAGTAACAAATCCTGAAATGTTCAAAGAGGAAGGACAGGGCGTACAGTTGAAGCGACAATCGTGTGACTTGTAATGCGAGGTGCTAGGAGGGATAAATTATAGTTCAAAACAAGGATGGAGACCTTGGAGCCGGATGGCGTGGAGGGATTGAGTGAGTGAAATGTGTGGGTAAAAGTTAGAGTGCCCCAGAACCTCCTGTGTGTCCACCTTAAGGCCTGCCAAGTGCACAGTATGAGTGATAAAGAAGCTGTATAGTAGGTGTACAATTAATTTGTTTTCTGACCTTCAACGTGAGAAGAAGAGCCAGTGCCATCTTAACCACTTTTGGGGCCCTGGGCACGGACATCTTTGGGGCCCCGGGCACGGACATCTTGGGGGCCCCGGGCACGGACATCTTGGGGGCCCCTTCTACCAAACCAAAGGAATTAAGTGATAAAGACTGTCTGGTTGAACCTCCACCCCCTCGTCCTGATCACAACCTATAGATTGATATTCAAAATAAGCATGTTTACTCCCTTTAAGTCCCCTTACCCTCTTCTTTCTTGCTCTAATCAGAATAATAAACAAGTAGCATTTGAAGGCCGATATTAGCAGTCTACCAAGACGTTACTTCTGTTCTAGTATAGATACAGGATACTTTTTATCAATAGCATCCAGGAAGGTATGTAGCCTGTAGTATTAATGCAGGACCGTATGTAAAAGGTACATGTAACCCAGAATAGAAAGAACGCTAAATAGAGCGCTATATAAATGCCAAATAACAATAACATACTAGAGAACTCACATTAGCTGCCTCACAGAATGCAAAAGTGTTCCAGCATGGATGGAGGCGACCAATTGGAAGTAGGAGAAATCCACACATACCATGGCAAGGATAGTGGATGCAGATTAGAAGCTACCAGGAAGGTGTCTGTATCCAGACAGACTGAGATAAGAAGTGGGATATGGTTCTCAATAGTGTTGCCATTAGAGATCAAAGGAAAAAATGCTGCGGTGTGCAATATATCAATGCTCACTATTATAGTGGAAGTAACACTATATCCTATGAACCTATGAGTGATGCTTGTATGGAGATCATAGCCTGCGAAGGAAATCGCTCTGAAGAGCTGACAATTTTGAAAGGTTTAGGGACTGGCCATTTTGAGAGGTTAGGCAATACAAGATTAAGTGAGATGCCCAGGATCCCACAATGGTTACTGAGTGTATTTGTGCCAACTCTGCAATTTCTGCATTTGAACACTTTCTTTTCCAGTTCTTATCATGAACTAAAACAATCTCATTTTACGAAACAGACTTGGAAAGTACACAAATCACATTACCAAACATGACCATTTATAAAAACAAAATATTATAGATATTATAGAAGGGTGTTACGCAAAATGGGAAGGATTCTAGCTTCATTCTATCCATCATAAAGGGAAGTATATAAGTACCAGCATACCAATCGATGTGATGTAACACATTTAATCTGGGATTTTCTTTCGGATTTTAAAGCTTTAAATACTTCCAAAACAATGTGACATTGTCATTCATAAACGTTTATAAAAAACGTTGAATTTTACAAAAAAGCAAACCGTTTTCTATGTAAAACGAGCAGCAATTAAAATATGCTTGCCTGAAGCCTGCAACATCTGGTCTACTCTCTTCTGTCTACCACCCCTTCCAGTCAAATTGCCTACATAAGAAGAAAGATCAAGTATTGGGCTAAACAATGCCACTGCATTCATGAAGGCAAACCTCACATACGACAGCACAGTAATATAAAAGATATTAGATGATTTGACCAGGATCACTGTATCGTCTGCTGACAAAGTGAGTGGAAGCGCCCCCAAGTTAGCACGATCCTCCCCGCAATGGGAGACAATAATGGACACTCCCGTGATGGGAATAAGGCCAAGACAGAGTGCGGGTGAGCGTAAGTGGGAGTTTTATCAAACGAATATGGCATGCAAAGAACTCTGCAACCTCCGAGAGCGCTCTGCCTGACAATCGCAAAGGCAGGCGTATTTCTAATACAAAAAACGTCATCAGAACCTACACACTATAGGGGGCACAAGTTAATTGGGATTGGGTGGCGTCGACTAACTATAGGTGTTGCTGCAGCGTGGTTGGTCCGGGTGGGAGGACGTCACTGGTCAGCCTCGTGGGTTGGGTTGGGCCTGGCAGGCCCGCTTGAGGTCATCCGGGCGGTGTTGGTACGCTGGGGCAGCCTGTGACAAAGATGAATACCTTCCCTGACTTGGGTGCTCTAAATCATGCACATTGCAGTTACTTAAAACCCGATATCTAACTTCTACAGTAAATCTTTCAATCAATACAACACAGGAGGAATGCACCTTGTGAGGGGTCTGGTGGTCATCTATTGGATTTACCGGTGTTCTGACGTCTGGTATTTCAGGTCGAGGGGCTGGGCTCTGGGGGCTTGTGCCGGGTGGTACATGTTTTATTACTACGTTAGAGGCTACTATGAAGGGGGGCTCTGTGTCTTGTCCCATTGTCGGGGGTAGTCTTTGTGCGGGGTCAGACTTCTTGGGGTGGTCTGGGGGATTGTGGGATTTACGAGAGGGTGCTGGTAGATCAGTGGATTCAAACGTAAGTTTATTACCGTGCTGTAAATAACACAGGTGGCGGCCGGTGGCCTTGGATGCTGTGTTGGGGCCTCTGACTCTCTGAAGCGGTTCCAGCTTGGTCGGGGGAGGTGGGGGAGCACGGCACAGGCCTTAGCTTTTTTCTACTTGGCAGGCTTCGTAGGGTGGGAGGGAGAATGGCCTTGCATATATTCACAAAAGGTATTTTCCTCGTGTGTTGCCTAATTTTGAATACAAAACTTTTATATCATTTGTCTTATTTAAACTACTATACCATACATATATACTTCGAGTTCATTAAACATTTCGTTAATATATTCAGTCTGAGTACCTTTTCGTTACCTCACATTATATTCACTACAGTGTTTGATTATTTTATGTACATTAGACGTTACATGAGGTAGTTCTAGGTTATGGCCTACAGAGATTGATACTCGCCGCTTTGGGTGATTAAGAAAACATATACGAGTTCAGGTTTCTACATAAAATTGAAAGAACACTTATACAGATAGAGGTTATACGTTTCGTCGACATCTTTCTCTGTGGTTATAGCAGCATTAGTCCAGACCTGGGGTGACATCATATAAACGTTACATCTTTATGGTTGATTCACAGTTTACAGAATCTGTTTAAACAGAGGTAGTTCATTAATACCAATACTTGAATTATTTTCTACTTTCTTCAGATAGTGATGCTTCAGTTTTTTCCCCGTCGCCCCGGCCTCGCGGACCAGGTCATGCGGGGTGCAGTATTACATTGTGAACGATGAAATGTTACAGTGTTAACATCTCGGGTTAGCTCATACCCGGCTTTCTCATGGGAACGCGCTCGCAGCGGATCTACCATGGTGCTACGGCGGCAGGGATGCTTGGAAAGCCCTCCAAAGGTGGGGGCCGCGCTACAGCGCGCTGAACTCACGCCATCTTTGCTGGGCAAGAAGGCTTCTAGGCCTGTCTAAACTTTAGTGTGTGTGAATGATGGATACGTGGGGGCAATGTCATCGGCGGGCAAGCCCTCCTCCACCTGGGCCCGGGTGGCATGAGGGGACGCTCGGCGAGCCATGGTCCTCACCTGGGGAGAATAATGCAGGAGAGGGGGGCCTTAAGGCCTGTCCTCCCCTACATTTCCCCCCTTTCGTTACTAAAGTAACGAATTCTTCAGGTCTTCCAACCTTCTGCACTCTTGTTCCTCTACTACCGCGTCATCCCACGCGGGTGTTCCCTTAATGGGCATCCATGCCCTACACACCCCCCTTAAGCTCTCTCCTCTTCTAGCATATTCGTCTGGTGTGCACGTTAAATATATACAGTCACCACTTTCCTCCAAATCTACCCATACCTCTGTGTACCATTCTAATTCCACATCTCGGGGTTCCTTGATAGTGGTATGCCATAGTTTGTCTACTATGTACTTGTCACGGTACATAGGCACTAACCGGTACTGGGGGGTGTTGTCTATTCCTGTCTGCACATGTACTTCTTGTGTTGCCCTCATTGTACCACCGGAGTTGCCCATTGTCACCATCATCATTGCGCCGTTAGGGACCGCATTTGCACAACATCGGAGGCCCACCTGGCACAGGCAGAACGCCACGAGGAGGAACACCACAGCTGGTACCAGAAATGTCATCGTCATTCCAAGCCACGAGGGAACCCAGGAGAAGATATTGTCGAACCACGTGCTGGCTTCTGCTCCACCTTCCATCTTCATCTTCTCTCCCAGATTGCGTACTGCTTCGATCACGTGGGATAGGGAACCATTTTCCGCATCTTCAGAAGGTACGAAAGTGCAGCAGGCACTTCCTATTTTTCGGCAAACACCTCCGTCCATCGCTGTCAGTAGGTCCAGAACATACCTGTTCTGCATGGTCATCAGGCGTAGAGCTCGCAGTTCTACTTTTATTATGTTGAACCCTTCTTCAGTGTCATTGGCTAACTGAATCAGTTCCCACCGTGTTATCTGGAGCCATTTTGCATTTGCCCTTGCTTGGACACTTGAAATTAGCGAGGCAAAGAACGTTTCTACAGAGCTGAACAGTCGGTACCTGTCTGGGATCTGTGCCAATAAATCGGACGAAGCTTGAGATATGTAATTTGATGCCCGTCTGTTCCGTGATAGCTCTTCTCCCTTCTCTCCGGAGGACAGGACATAGAGGTGTGATTTTGCAGTGGGAGGAACCGCACCCTGGTGCATGTTCCCTGGCGTCCTTTTATTTTCGTCAACGTGGCTCTCTGGAATCACCATTAGGGCCGAGTGCAGAGTGGCCATCGAGCAGCTGCCGCTCCATGCCTGGGGAAGGTGCAAGTAGGCCTGGTTCCCACATACCCAGTATGTGTCCATCAATGCGGCTGTTCCTTTTCTCATGTCTGGGATGGTGAGAGTTTTGTTGCAGTTTTTATTCGTCCCTATTGCCACTTTTCCTTCTCCCTTAAAACATAGTTCGTTCTTGATCTCACTTTGTAGCTTGAAGGGTTTCTCCATTGCTGTTACCCATGTCAGTTTGGAAATGTGCTCCTTCCATACTGGTGTGCATGTTTCTTCCATCCATCGCATTCTGGCTGGTTGGACACCTCTCAGTGCTTCCGCTTTGCACAGTACTTCTTCATCTTTCCATTTGTTTTCAGAAAATAGTGTCCCTTGTATCGCAAAAAATGGTTCTTTGAGACATACCACTCCAGCTGCTTTTGGGTAGCACGTTTTTTCAGTCTGTATAATCTTGAAAGTGACGTCGTGTGCCTGGAAGGTGTTTTTTATTCGGCATAGCGTGAGATGGAGGAGACACTGGGCATCTACAATGGGCAATTCTCTGGGCAACAACACTTTAGGTGTGCCTGATGCATGGGGGATGAGCGAGCAGACATAACAGCTCTCATTTGTCGTTTGTTTGGCTGTGGCACTCATATCAGCATACCATTTATTTGCTTGGTGGGGGTGCCGAGGGTCTTCCATTTTGTCTAAGCCTAACCCATAGTACTCATCATACCCCCTCCTGCTTGTCTCTCTTCTCCGCCTACTATCCTTGCTTCTCCTACGTCTGCTGCTTTTGATAGATGAAAAAATGGGCCCCCCTTCCTCCTTCCCACCCCCCTTGTCAAATTTCTGAGATGTTTCCTTATGTTCTTTCATAGTTATAATATTCCCATCTTCCTCAATAAACAACAAGTCACTTTCTTCTGATGGGGTGGGGAGGGTGTTGGGGCTGCTATATAGTTCAGGTATGGACATTGTGTTGTTTTCCATTTCTGTTTGTATACCTCTTGAATCTGACAGGGCGACAGTGGGTGGTTCAGTGTAGTAACCCCATACAAAGTGTGATCCATCCCATACCAAAAAATCACCTTCTTTAATATTTACACTTGTGGTGCATTGCTCCCAGGAGCTCGGGTGATGTTACTCCCCCCTCCCCCCTCGGTCATCTCGATAGAGATGAACGCTATAAACCAATATGTCACCAGGCAAAATATTGATAGGAAGAACACAATAACACAAATTGACAATCCGCATTCGTATGAATATGTAAGTCTATCTATTAACATTTCTTTAATTCTAACAAATCTATTAGTTGCAGGCTGCCCATTAGATGCCATGGTAATTCCTGTTTGAGATACAAAAGTGCATTAAGTACAGGCATGTAAACATTTCCAAAGTTGTTAACTTTTTTTTTTTTTTTTTTCATAAAGCATGGACGTGGGTGGGGGAAGGGTTTGTTTCCACAGACACGGGTATTTACAATAAATACTTTTAGATCATTGTATATTATATAGAAAAAACTTCTTCAAAAGAAAGAAAAATTTCAAAAAATGAGAGAACAAAAAACATTCAATTAAAAGAGCAAAAATAATTTTTTTTTTTTTTTTTTTCGTACGAATGCCATGTCATCAGTTGCATTCATTGTCAATCGCTGCACATACACAAAATCACCTTCACTCATTCTGCACAACTCCACTGTCCGCTGTTGCCTGTGCCTCGTCCTGCACCTCACCTTCCACGGCGCTATAGGCTCTGCGTACGTCTGTCAAATGCACCCAGTATCTTAGGCCCTTCACCTTTACTGCCGTGGGCGTGCAAAACACTACCTCATAAGGGCCATGGAAACGTGGCGCATTCCACCTTCGCACAAAACTTCTGACATATATAAAGTCACCGGGCATTAGCTGTAATGGTTTGTCAGGCAGTGTCACTGTTTCTGTTGTATTCCCCTCCTCTCTTGTAGAGGGGGGGGCTAGTTGCTTCGCTATTATGCGCGCTGCCCGTGTCAGTTTTTTCAAGTATTCTGTGAACTCTTCTCCCAATACCGCTGCGCTTCTGTGTGCATCAGAACGTTCACGGAGAGGTGAATGTGTTGTGTTCATTCTCCTTCCCGTGACGATCTCATGCGGGGACAAATGGTGGTCTTTACTTGGCTGATTGCGCAATTCGAACAGGGCCAGAGGTAGGCAGTACATCCAGGTCTTTTTGAGGGAAAAACATAATTTTGACAATCTGCTTTTTAACAGGCCGTTCATCTTTTCCACTACGCCATTACTTTGAGGATGATAAATCGATCATAATTTGTGCTTTATTCCTAATAACGTAGTCACTTCTTTGAATAGTTCATTGACAAAATGTGTACCATTGTCTGAGCGAATGACTTCGCAAATTCCCCAGCGCGGGAATACTTCCCTTACTAGGAACTTTGCGGCGCTCTTCGCATCAGGGCGCGCACAGGGACCTGCCTCCACCCACCTCGAAAAGGGACATACAACCACAATCATGTAACGAGCCCCATTGCATCTTTCTCCCATGTCTACATAATCAATGTGGAGCTCTCTGAATGGGCCATTTGGTTTTGGTATCGTACCTCTCAGTGTGCGCAATGTCATACCTGAGTTGTAAATTTGACATGTTGTGCATTCCAAAGCCAGCCTTGTGATGTGTTCCTGGAGGCAAGGTGCAAACCAATCTTCTTGTATCTCCGCCATTATGTGTTGTTTTGCATTGTGTGCGGGAAAGTGTAGTTGTTGAAATGCTATTTCTAACAATGTAACTGGCATCACGGCTTTTCCTGAGCTTTCTTGTCGCCACAATAAATCTGTCGGCGATTTGCTGCATCCCCTCTTATTCCACAGCAATTTCTCTTCTGCACTTGCTCCCTCTTGCAGCTCTATTATTTCTTGTGTAGGCATCATGTTGTATCCTGTGGGGACCTCTTGGCTTGTTGTGTGGTGCAACATGTACTCTCCTACCTCACCTTTCTGAAAATATGAAGCTTCTTTGGCAGCGGCGTCTGCTGCCGCGTTCCCCAAAGATATAAGATCTGTATTTGTAGTGTGGGCTTGGCATTTTACGATGGCCACTGCCGTGGGGTCTTGCAGGGCCGCAATCAGTTCTTTCAATAATTCTGCATGCTGAACCGGTGTTCCATCTGCTCGTCGAAACCCTCTCCGCCCCCACCGTGCCAGCCCTCCGTGTACTGTTGTTGTCATGTATGCTGAGTCTGTATAGATTGTCACTGCGCACCCCTTGGCGGCATGCAATGCTTCTATTAGCGCTATTAGTTCTGCTGCTTGGGCTGAATAGTGTGATGGGAGGCGGTGTTGCACTAGTGTCTCGTATTCATCTTCCTCTAATCGTACCACTGCCATACCCACATGTTTCTCTCCTGTCTCCATGTCTATTGATGCTGACCCGTCCACGAAATACACCTCTCCCTCGTTCAGGGCATTCTCAAAAACCACCTGGTCCTGACCTTCGTCACCTGTGTACGTTGCGCAGTTGTGGTTCTGCATGTCTTCTATGGTGCACGCCTCTGTGATGAATGTGGCTGGGTTCACTGTTTTGCATCTTACTATATGGATGTTTGCGCTGGACAATATTATTTCATATGCTGTGGCGCGTTGTGTTGTCAATGTGCTCTTTGATCGCTCTAATATTGCAAAGAGTGAGTGTTCCACAAATAGTGTCACAGGACAGCCCATTACTATCGTGGCACTTTTTTCAATAGCGAACGCAGCTGCAGCTAGTGATTGCTCGCACGCGAAATGACCTTGCATTACTGCGTCTAGGGTGCCACTATAGTAAGCCAGTGGCTTGTGCCCTAACGATGTCTTTTGTGTCAGCACTGCTGTCATCAGTGTTCCTTTGCAGTGTGAAAATAAGAAGAATTCGCGCCCATAATCTGGATTTGCCAGTACTGGAGCGCTTGATATCAGCTCTTTTAGTGAGTTAAATGATGTGTTCATTTCTTCTGTCCATTCTATGTGTTTGTTTTCCTGCTGGGCTTCTTTTAGTGCCTGTAATAAGGGCCTTGTGTATGCTGCATAATCCAATATCCATGCTCGGCAGTAGTTGCACATACCCAGGAATTTCTGCATCTCTTTTACTGTTTTGGGCTCCCCAACTGCTCTAATCGCCTGTGCCCTGTCTGGTATGATCCGCTTGCCATCCTTTGATATCAGCTGTCCCAAATATAGGACCTCTGTCAGGCAGTATTGTAACTTACCCTTGTCCACTTTGTACCCTTTATTGGCCAATAATATCAGGAGTGTTATTGAATCCTTTCTACACTCCTCCTCAGTTTGTGCACAAACCAATAAATCATCAACGTACTGAATCACCGTGCTTTCTACAGACAAATTCCCCAGATCTTCATGTAGTATCCTGTTGAATATGCTTGGGCTCTCGCAATATCCTTGTGGTAGTCTGCAATGTTCGAACCTCCTCCCCCCTAGTGTAAATGCTGTTAAGTACCTGCTCTCTTCTGCTAAGGGAATCGAGAAAAATGCATTTTTCAAGTCAATGACCGTGAAGTGGGACGCCGTTTTTGTAATATTACATAGTATTGTCGCCGGGTTCGGCACTAGAGGGAACTCCTTCTGAATCACATCATTGAGTGGGCGTAAATCTTGTATCATCCTCCAGGAATCTCCCTTCGCCTTTTTAATCGGGTAAATGCATGTGTTACATGGGGAGTTTGAGGGCACTATTATTCCTTGCGCTAGCAGTGCATCTATTGTCTCTCTGATCCCTTCTTCTGCTTCGCGTGACAATGGATATTGTTTTACCCGGGGTAGAATTGCTCCCTGTTTAAGTTTTATTACCACAGGCTGAACCCCATGTAGTAACCCCACATCGTGGGGGCCATTTGTCCATATGTTAGTGGGTACTAACCTCATGTCGTCATCAAAAAATGTATGTGGTGCTCCTACTACTGCCATTAATTCAACTTTAGTTTTTCTGGCTGTAACTACAATGTCGCACGGCATTGCTAGTTCCATCACTATTTCGCCATCTGTCTCAGTGTCAGAAAATAGCTCCTCGTCCGAGAGCTCCCGCAGTGGGATATTTGCATTTGTACACAGTACTGTCCGCCACTCACATCCTTCCATGTCAACGCCAATCACACATATTCTGTTTGCTGATACGTGTACTGCGTGTAAATCCAACGATAGCACTGACCCGGGAGCAGTGTCGGGGCTCACTATGGGGCGGAAAAGGAATTCGGCTGGGATCCTCCAATCCATCCTTTTTAGTTCTGGTACTATGAGAGCCAATGTTCTCATGCCCTCAATAAACATCTCCTCGTTTCTTGGTACCCCTCTAATCTCTTGCATGATTGTGTGGCCCTGTATTACTGCCATTATGCGGAGGGGACATATGCCAGGTGTTGAACATACTATACCACTTTCTGTGAATGATATTGTCATATTTAGTTTGCTTAAGAGATCCCTCCCCAGCAAATTAATGGGAGAGCGTTCATAGTACAGTAAGGGTGCTTTCACTGTTTTACCCCCCACTGTCACATCCAATGCCTCTGTGTAAGGAACTTCAATTACAGCCCCAGAGAACCCCTGCGTCTCTAACGTTCTATTAGATAACGGGAACCGGCCCTCTTTAATACATGATTTTTCCGCTCCCGAATCCACCATGAATATGAATTGCTTGTCTCCTATCTGCGCTCCTATCAATGGTTCCTCTGATGCATTGTGGGTCGTAGATAGTACTGGACACGCAAGTGCTCTCTGTGGGCTGTCCTATGCGGGGTGTCTCATTGCCCCCCCTTGATCAAAAAATGTTCCCCGAAACTACTGACACCCCGCTATAAGGTGCGGGGGCAGGCGCTCCATTAGCTACTGTGGCGAAAGTGTTACCTGGCGTGTATTGCATATTGTCATTATTCTGTGGGTGGTTTTGTGTTCTGTACTGATGTCCGTGTAGTTGTGCGTTACTTCTTTGTCCTGCATTTTCTGGTTGTTGGTATTGTCCCATGGGGAGGCCGTATGGGCTTCCTGGGTGGGGGTGACCGTACTGCTCTGTCTCCTGGAACCCGTTGTTTTGTCTGCTCCTGCACTCCCTTGAGTAATGCCCCCATCTCCCACAATTCCAGCAGCTCCCCTGTGGACCTCTGGGACCCTGCCACCCATTTCCTCCCATTCCTCCATACCCTTGTCCTCCTCTTCGGCCCCTGTACCCACCTCTTCCCCCTCTTGGGGCCCACTCTTGCCACGCGAGACCTCCGTTCTGCTCTTGTTCGTTCCACTGTCGCTGGCCTTGTCCGGCCCAATTAGCTGCTATTCTCCCTTGTATTGCTATCTGCCCCTCCTCCCCTTCGTCTCCCTCCCTCATGAGTGGGAGTCCGGCTACCGCTGCTGCAACCTTCACTAGCTTTGATTGTACCAACTTCGCTTCGTCTGCCAACCTTTTCTGTGCTACTTCCCTCTCTCTTTCTTTTATTCTTTTGCAATGGTGCACTATTATGCTTTGGATCTCTGGCCACCCCTTCGCCTCAACACCTGCTATTTTGTCGAGTGCCTTCTGCACCTCTTTTGGGAGCCCTCTCTTGATGATAAAGTAAAACAGAGACGTTGACTGATGCCAGGGCGTGCCCGTTTCCGCTCTCCACATCTCCTGCACCCGGAGAATGTAATCCATAGCATCTTCCCCGTCATTCATTGTACATTGCATTACTGACTGTAAATCAGGGGTATCTGGGAACGTCTCCCGCAGTGCGTCCCACACCCTTGCTCGCACTGTATTAAAGGAAGCCCCGTCATGGCGATCACAATTCAACGTCACGCCCGGGAAACCAGCCTTAGCCCATACTCTGTCCGCTTGATCTCCTACTGCGGATACTAGTAGGCTTTTCACATTGCCTACTGCCAACGGTATGCCGGCGGTATGTTTCTCAAATGCATATATCCACTTGCTTGCCCCTCCTGACAACGGGGGCAATAATTTCATTAGATTAGCCTTGTCCATCTGGGCCCAGGGTATATAGTTTGGTCTCCCCCCCCCCCTGTGTATCAACGGAAGTTGTAACTTCCCTTTTGCAGTTGCACCCTCCCCTACCTTAGTCGCTGCTGACTCCAATGACGCCATCTTCCCCACTCTATTTCTTAGTAGTCCCATCCATTCATCATCTATAGTCCCTAGCGAGCATGCACCGTCCACCTCCTCGCTTTCCCCTCCTACTACCATACTCAACCTATCACTCTCATCCATCCCTCCTCTGACATCACATAGCAAGTCCTCTCTGATCCCTCTCTCTCGTGATACATCACCAATGCTCCCTTCTACTGCTCCTACCTCTATTATTCGTGTCGGCTCTTCCTCAATTCTAAACAGTATTTCTCCCTTTTTCCATCCTTCCTCAATTTGTCTACTTTCGCTTGACGCTCTAGATGTGCGTCCTGATTGTGTAGGGGCGCACGCTGTGCGCTCACATATGTCTTTTATTCTTGAGAGTTCATCCCTTGCCACAGAAAGCCTCGACTCTAAGTCACTCGTTAGCTTTTCTATATCCACTCTCTGTGTGCTTCCCTGGGCGCGCTCTCTAGTGCTTTCGTATGGCGGGGGGGCTGTTGGTCTTTGTGGTGTAACAGTTGTGGGGGGAGGCACATAAGTAGGGTCGCTGTATCCTGCTGCGGGGGCTGGTTTGTTCAATATTGGGTACAAGCTAATCACCTCCGCAGGTTGTTCTGTATTTAACTGGTCCTTTTCCCCTCTTGGAATCATGAGTGGGTTGTCTGTTGTGGACGGCAGATCGACATTTGGTGCCGGATCTTTGGGTGGGGGTACTTCCTCAAACAGTCTCCAGAGGTCTAATATCTCCTTCCTATTTTGCCATTGTTTTCCCTTATACTTGAGGCTAATGCATGCTCGTACCATATCAAGAACGCTTTTGTCAAAAGACCCTCCCTCGGGCCAAATCTGGGGCAATCCCTCCCCTTTCAATTCTGTTACCCATTGATCGTGATATTTATTTATTCGTTCAGCGTACCCCGGTAAGCTCTTACAAATATGCGACAAGGGAGTTTCTGCCCCCATATTCTAAATCACTAGCAACGACCGTGTCCACCTCCTTTACTTTTAGTTAGGTGTAGATATATGTATCTATATCTTTATGGCACAGACAAGAGCGGACGTCTCAACGATATCACCCAAAGTTATTCACTGCGCAAATCCTTTCTTACTCACCACAACTCATCCCCTTCCCATTCCCATACACTCTCATGTGATTTCACTTACAACCAATCAACTACTAGTTATGGCCAACACTCTCTAGCACCCCCTCGCGGTCAACCGTTCGTCTCCAATACTCACACGGTGCGCGCACCCCTCACAATACTTTCCCACTCACACCTCGTCTTTTTTCCTCCCTTTCCTCCCTGGCCAGCTGTCCCTGTTTTTCTGCTAAGGTTACTGTGTTCACGTCTGTACATGCCACTACTTAATCCCCACTCCTACAAAAGTGCTCCCTATTTTATAGTTCTTCTACAAGTATATTTACCTTATACCCTTTTCGCTTTCACCCCTTGCCCCGTGGAATGGAAAAAAGAAATAGAAACAGTAGCAATCACTAAAAATATTCTCTGTGCCTCCCTTTGCCAGACACCAATAACGTATTTTTTACTTCTTCATATATTCCCAGTACTAGTTTAGATAGCACTATGCGGCGCCGCCTTCCACCCCCTTTCGGAGCTAGGTTCCCGTCACTTCTACCTCTTCACTTACTTCTTACTCCTAATGGCCATATGCAAAGAAAAGATAAAGAAAGTTTTAAGACCTGTCTTTAGTAGACACCCGTGATTCTCTCCTCTATCTGCCCACGTTCTCCTGTTCACAAGTTCCCCTCCCTCTCCCTTTATGATCGCTCGCACTCGGTACTCACGTGCCCGTCTTGAACCGATAGTCTCCGAAACTGGGTCCGTCCAGGCAGTGTTGCCTTTCTGCTCAACAGTCAGCCCCGGCTCCGGCGAGTGGTACTCAAAGGGGATTTTGCAACCGGGATCCCGTACCCCTTCTAGTTTGAGTGCGCACTTCTAAGCGTACCGGTCGCCGTTGGCGGGTAGCTTCCCGGAGCCGGCCCACCGTGCGTTTCCCTTTCTGACCGGAGATTCTCGTGCCAAAAGGGGGTCGTTAAAAGGAGTTCAGGAAAAATAAATTTGGAAATATCACGCTATCGGGGTCACCACTGAGTGGAAGCGCCCCCAAGTTAGCACGATCCTCCCCGCAATGGGAGACAATAATGGACACTCCCGTGATGGGAATAAGGCCAAGACAGAGTGCGGGTGAGCGTAAGTGGGAGTTTTATCAAACGAATATGGCATGCAAAGAACTCTGCAACCTCCGAGAGCGCTCTGCCTGACAATCGCAAAGGCAGGCGTATTTCTAATACAAAAAACGTCATCAGAACCTACACACTATAGGGGGCACAAGTTAATTGGGATTGGGTGGCGTCGACTAACTATAGGTGTTGCTGCAGCGTGGTTGGTCCGGGTGGGAGGACGTCACTGGTCAGCCTCGTGGGTTGGGTTGGGCCTGGCAGGCCGGCTTGAGGTCATCCGGGCGGTGTTGGTACGCTGGGGCAGCCTGTGACAAAGATGAATACCTTCCCTGACTTGGGTGCTCTAAATCATGCACATTGCAGTTACTTAAAACCCGATATCTAACTTCTACAGTAAATCTTTCAATCAATACAACACAGGAGGAATGCACCTTGTGAGGGGTCTGGTGGTCATCTATTGGATTTACCGGTGTTCTGACGTCTGGTATTTCAGGTCGAGGGGCTGGGCTCTGGGGGCTTGTGCCGGGTGGTACATGTTTTATTACTACGTTAGAGGCTACTATGAAGGGGGGCTCTGTGTCTTGTCCCATTGTCGGGGGTAGTCTTTGTGCGGGGTCAGACTTCTTGGGGTGGTCTGGGGGATTGTGGGATTTACGAGAGGGTGCTGGTAGATCAGTGGATTCAAACGTAAGTTTATTACCGTGCTGTAAATAACACAGGTGGCGGCCGGTGGCCTTGGATGCTGTGTTGGGGCCTCTGACTCTCTGAAGCGGTTCCAGCTTGGTCGGGGGAGGTGGGGGAGCACGGCACAGGCCTTAGCTTTTTTCTACTTGGCAGGCTTCGTAGGGTGGGAGGGAGAATGGCCTTGCATATATTCACAAAAGGTATTTTCCTCGTGTGTTGCCTAATTTTGAATACAAAACTTTTATATCATTTGTCTTATTTAAACTACTATACCATACATATATACTTCGAGTTCATTAAACATTTCGTTAATATATTCAGTCTGAGTACCTTTTCGTTACCTCACATTATATTCACTACAGTGTTTGATTATTTTATGTACATTAGACGTTACATGAGGTAGTTCTAGGTTATGGCCTACAGAGATTGATACTCGCCGCTTTGGGTGATTAAGAAAACATATACGAGTTCAGGTTTCTACATAAAATTGAAAGAACACTTATACAGATAGAGGTTATACGTTTCGTCGACATCTTTCTCTGTGGTTATAGCAGCATTAGTCCAGACCTGGGGTGACATCATATAAACGTTACATCTTTATGGTTGATTCACAGTTTACAGAATCTGTTTAAACAGAGGTAGTTCATTAATACCAATACTTGAATTATTTTCTACTTTCTTCAGATAGTGATGCTTCAGTTTTTTCCCCGTCGCCCCGGCCTCGCGGACCAGGTCATGCGGGGTGCAGTATTACATTGTGAACGATGAAATGTTACAGTGTTAACATCTCGGGTTAGCTCATACCCGGCTTTCTCATGGGAACGCGCTCGCAGCGGATCTACCATGGTGCTACGGCGGCAGGGATGCTTGGAAAGCCCTCCAAAGGTGGGGGCCGCGCTACAGCGCGCTGAACTCACGCCATCTTTGCTGGGCAAGAAGGCTTCTAGGCCTGTCTAAACTTTAGTGTGTGTGAATGATGGATACGTGGGGGCAATGTCATCGGCGGGCAAGCCCTCCTCCACCTGGGCCCGGGTGGCATGAGGGGACGCTCGGCGAGCCATGGTCCTCACCTGGGGAGAATAATGCAGGAGAGGGGGGCCTTAAGGCCTGTCCTCCCCTACAAAAGCCAGGATACAAGCAAAACACTTTTGTTCCACAGTCTTGAATTTGGATACTTATTCACCTCCTGGAGTAACAGTTTATGCTCATCTTTAGAGGTGATTGCCTAGGATTTACAACACCCCATCTGAACAAACCAATTTCTAGACTTTCACCATACAGATGATATGTTAGTTTTTATAGCAACCCCTATCTGTTGTGCTATAAAACTAAGTACATATGCAGGTAGGTTTATAAACATCAAACATAGGAAAGGCTCAGCCAGCTTTGCTGGAATGTGCTATTATAATCTTGCATATGAACACATATCTCTGCAATGAGTGCTTGACACACTCAGCTAACTTCTAAACGATTGTGGCATTTTATTTATCAATATGCATTTTAACTTTAGCTATTCCACATGATAAACATAATTCCCACAGGAAGGAAAGAATGCCACAGAGTTGTGCCGTTAGGAACACTCAAACTATGTGTACCACAGTGAACACAGAAAGCATTACATGATGAATTGATAAAGGCAGAATGTACTTGTCAAAAAATAGGCAATGGCTTAGAACCTCAGTAGCATGCCATAAAATATCCTGACACGTGCTGTTTACGTCTGGTGAACAATGGATCTTACTTCTTTAGATCAGGCAGCCTTCTGGGGACTCCCTCCAAGCTGCAGGCCCTGGGCAAGTGCCCCTTTTGTCCTCCCATAAAAACGTCCCTGAGAACAGCCCGGCAGCACCCACGTGATGGAAGACGGACGGACTGGGCTGAGACCAATAAACTGTCATCCCATTTGGATAAAGGCAGTACCTGTATAGGGTGCATCGAATCAGCCGCCCACGTTTTTACTGTATTTTGTTGCTTCACTATGACGCTGTGTACCTTTAAAAGTTTCTGCTTGCACCTCTTTTTGGCAGAACATTCTTAGCAGCAGAGTTCTTTGCTGGTGCTCTCATTTACGTGAGAGATTAAACTTTGTTATCCTTACATGATCGACTTGGGCCTTTCTTCCCTAGTGGGTTGTATTCTCTCTTGTGTGAGCGTTCAGGGGCGTGCCTTCACTCACCAGCACAAAATATCCATGCAGTGCGAACGTGCAGAAATTATGTCACCTGCTGAGCTGGCTTGCTGCTAAAATGAACAGCGTTGGTGGGGGAGTAGCGCTCGTCACACTGTGAGACTGTAAAACAAATCTTACTATGGTCTAGCCCCACTTGGGCGACCATGCACCAGTCTTAGACAATGTTAGACAATCTCCTAGGGGTGTGTGGATCACTATGCACCCCACCTGCTTTCGTATCTAAGGGCCTATGTGCAAGGTGTTACTCCTAGATTACCTACTCCTATGCCAAGCAACATACTCCTATCTTACTCCTATGGACACAATAACATAAGACACAAAGAAAACACATGAATCGATTCAATTATCACAATAGAATACATTTATTTATACATAACAATGCATGATGCAAAACAACCAAAACTATGCAAATCTCGAATTTGCACCTTTATACTTTTGGTGCAAATCTACCATGCAGTGAATAACTATAAGCCTTACAGGCTTCTAATGCAAGCCTGTGATTAGCTGGATCGATCAGTGTATAATGCAATATACATATGGCAAGTGCCAGCATTCAGCATTCCTCTCCATTCCACACCATACTTCACTCTCTCTCTCTAAGACAATCCCTGTCTGATTTCCCCTTTCCCCCAAACCCAAAGCTCTTTGTGTGAGTCTGTTCTAATTCCTCCATGCACACATGTCTTTTTCAGCAATACTCCCCTTCTCCAATCTAGCCAAGTCTGGTCACTTGAACTGCCTCAAGCCTCTGCCAAGCTCATCAATCTCTCCTCTCATCAGAATGCTTCCGCAAGCTTCCGAACTCCCAAAGTCTCTCCTATGCCACCGCCAAACATCTCTCTTCCATCATCAAAGAGCAGCTCCCTCGATCTCAGAACTGCATCTCCAACAACATCCCATAGAGCAGACCAGCAGAGCAGCAACTACCCCAAAGCCTCATCTCCAACAACTAGAGAGCTCCCCTTTCTCTGTTCTCTCCATTATACTGTCCAATGACGTATATATATCCCTATGGTTACTTTAAGCATTCCTTCTTTTCTCTGTGTGTCAGCATTTCTAAATATGAGCAATGCCTGAAAGTCTGTGTTTGCATGTACTTTCACTCCGTGTTCTGGTCATGTTCTTTGTCAATGTGACATTGGTCATCATATCTACTAGCATGGCCTTCTTCGGTCTGCCTGCAATCCTACCATCTTCATATTATTCCATTCATATCCATTCACTATCCCTCGCTCTCAGAGAGCAAACGATCTCTCCCTCTCCATGCAAAAGCACTCCCTGCATGTGGCCCCCACCCTCTTCTCTCTGCGCGGTACAGTCAGCCAGCCATGCTGATAAGCCTCCTTTGCCTTCTCCACTCGGACAAGGTTCATCTGTGCCTGCCAAGAAACTGTTTACATTCCTTTCTTTCACAGTGTAACATAACAACTTCGCAAAGAACCAAATGGCGCTTCTGTGTGTCTCCATTCAGAAATGGCTTTATAATGCCACAGGCCTCATGCTTTCTAGCGTTTACTCTTTCTCTCGCAAACCCAAGCGCTCTCTATATGCTCAAAGCATATTCTAGTACAATGCATACGTGTCTCTCTACATGCATACATAATACATAACAGTCTCTTAATGTGTCTCTACAAATATAACAATGTGTCTCTAAATGGCACTACACGTCTCTGCAAATATGACAGTGTGTCATTCTATAAGCAAATGCAAATGCTACCTATATGTGGCAGAATATGTGTATAGTGTAATGTTACTATTTCATGTACTAATCAGAATATATGATGGATAACTAAACGTGATGCAATGATTCCTTACTGGATAATGATTCTGTAATGATAACAAACCAGGCTTCTCCATTATCAGGTTCTACAATCTCTCCTCTTATCATTACATAATCATTCTAACTATTTGTCAAAACATGACATAGCAATGTGGCATGCTAAAACCAAGCAAAATTGCAAAGGGAAAAAACATTCTATTCATGATGCAAAAAACCCTTAAAAATGCAAGCATTTCACTCTATCAGTGGCAAGCTAAAAATTCAAATGCATAGCTGCAAATGTGTCAGAATTCAGAAAAGCATATTCAAATTTCTATAGCAAAAAGTAAAGTCAAAAGCCTTTACAAGCAGAAAACGAAAATGCAATGCATAAAATCAATGCATGTGTACTGTGGATTCAGGTGTTTTCTTTTTCAATGTGTCAAGCACAAAATAACAGTGTCACTTTCACAGGTGTCAAAGCTCATTTCAGATGTCAGTAGCCAAACAGGCCAAGTCAATTCATTACAGATCAATGCATAAATATCAGTGTATACATCCAGTGTATTGGTCATGCAGGCCAATTCATTTACATTGCAGTCCAAGTTATTTCCAGGTCACCCATGAGGTATGTGTATCCTCACATCTGTGCACACCTCCAAGTCAGTACAAATCCAGTTCTAATGCAAATCTCAGCCAAGGAATGTCAGCCAAGGAATGTCAACAAAGCGTGTCAACGAAGCGAGTGTTCACAAATGTGTCACAACGAGCATATGTATATGTGTGTGTTCAGCAAAGGTTTCAATGTTCGTCGCAAAATTCTCCACAGCAACAAATGTTAGCAGATTTTGCAGAGAGCTCCAAAAAGGCAGGAGCAAGCATCAATTGTGTTGGTACCATATGCACCCCATTTGTCCGTATGGGGTGATCACACCGGTCCTTCACTTTTCAATGGTAGCACCGGGAAAACCGTGTGTCAGAACTTTCACTTTGATGCAGATTGATACAGCTCATACGCTCCCTTTTCCCTAGGCCTCCATTCCATTCCTCCAAATTTGGGAACAAAGGCGAAACAAAGCACTGATGCACAATGCATTCACGTGGCACTCATTCAGAGTGTTTGCAGAACAATGCAGATGGCAACTCTCCAGTGGAAATTCCATGCACAGTGGCCCTCCTCCATAGGCCAAACTCCAGCTTCCAAATTCTCTCCTTCCTTGGCAGGTCATGGTGTTGCCAGTTGTTGTCATGCCCTGCCATGCTAGTCTTTGCTCTTCAAATGAGGGACCAGCCAACGTTGAATGCAAGTGCACATTTCAAAGCACCATGGTGTCAATGCTCTCTCTCTTTCACGCAAGAGACAAAGCTTCACTGCTGTTCAAACGTAAACCAGTAATTCAAATGCTTTTAGAGCGTGTCTTCCTGCTCATTCCTGCATTTCTCTCTTTCTCCTCAGGCCCAAACTTGTGTCTGGTTCTGGTTCACAAGGTAAGGCATTCTAAATAGATTCTCTTCTCGCTGCAGGTTACAAAACAGCTCACAAACAAATTTCCCCTTTTGCTGAACAATCTGTCACTGCTCTTTCTCTCTATCTTGGCACAGAATGCTGCAAGGTGTCGGTTTCAAGTCAGTCACGATCTTCACTTTCCATGGCAATAGTTGTCATGCCAGGAATTTCGGGTAGCAAGCAGGTTTTCTGGGTACATTCTCAGAGTACATCCATTAGACAAAGTCACACCCTAAGGCCTCTTATTGGTCAGTCGGCATTCCCCAGAAGTGCTGCTGCAAAGAGTAGCAAAAGTCAGATGGTGTCACATCACAAGGTGACAAAGGCTAGATGGAGGGGGGCGGGTGTGGAGGTCTGCCTTCAATGCAAGCGCGAAAGGGCCACCTTCTTCCACACAATCTGGGATTGCACAGTGGTACAGACTTTCTGGGGGGGATGCACGGGCACAGTCTCTGCGACGGTGGGATCCCAAATACCACTAGACCCAAAGTTGATACTGCTTGGGATATGGGGAGAACTGGCCCTCACCAAGCATGAGAAACTGTTCACGGCTGTGGCACTGGGGGGGCGGGCAAGAGATTGATTGCTGCAAATTGGGGATCTGCTGCAGCACTGACTCTAACCCGCTGGTCTAATGAAGTTACCAGGTGCGCCTCCTTGGAGCAACGAATTTATACAGCAAGAGGCTGCCCCGGAAATGTGTGGGGAAAATGGATGGACGCTCAGTGAGCCCCCACCCTCTCACTCCCTCCCACCTCTCCCAGTCATGATGCCTACCCCTGGGGACCCAGACCAAGTCCAGCAACCCCAGAAGCAGGCATCAAGTTATCCTAAGCAAGCCCAACAACCCCTGCTAGGGGCTATTTGGGTCCAGTCCTGGCACCTATGGCGCCAGGCTCATATGGAGAGTCAGTCCTGGCGCCATAGGCGTCAGGCTCATAGATTAAAACGTACCTGATGCAGACCATGCTGCAAGAGCTCCAAGCCAAAAGAGGCTTGGAAGGGACTACTTTACTTAGGAACTTTTTTTTTACTCTGGCGGGGCTGGGGAGGATTACTTACCTGGGACTACTTTGGAGGCTATTTAAACCACGCCCGAAGGGCAGCACACGCTTCGCGTTATTCTGCATCCAGCAGCGTAACGCTCACCGTGCCTACAAGTCTGCATCCAGCCTTCTGCCACACCCGCCTCGAGTTTGGAGCTCCTAGAAAAAGGGAGAAAGAAGGAGTAAAGGTTAGAACAAGAGCAATACCTTTGATCCTTACCTGAATTCCCGATCCATCGCGCCTTCGAGCTGGAAGAAAGAAGTTGTTTTATGCATGTCGCCTCGCCTGCTGCAGCGCCGCGCTCAACTCACCGGCCTTCGCAGCATCTTCACATTCCACCGCATCCTCCTGCATGTTCTCGCCGCACTCCGGCACCTAAGGAGAAGACAAGAACAGCAAGGTGAGCCAAGGGAATACACAGAGGAATATTAGTTACCCCCCCATAGACTTACCTGATTTTACCACCGGGGGTACTATTCCTTTTCACGGGTCGGCGCAGCTTCCACTGCATCTTCGCCGAACCAAAAGGACAGCAAAGTGAAACAAAGGGACTAACAAGGGGAACCCTCCTCACCACAATAGACTTACCTGATTTTACCGCCGGAGGTATTATTCCCCGAGACTTCATACTTTCTCTCAGCGCCTGAATAAGGGAGAAAGCAACAGGTTACAATGTTGACATCATTTTATCGAACTGTGATGGAAAATACAAATCCTTACCAGAATACTACCGGTTGCCACGAGGAACTCTTCATTAGGGTCAAGCTGCAACCTGCAAAGAATCGGACACGAGTGAAAGTCAGGCATTTGAACTCTTACGAACTTTATACTTACGGCGTCTTGCCGGGAATCTCGGAGTCAATATTGTTCTGGAACTCACCAATTCCCTCGAGCCAGTGAAGCAACTGGTTATCAACGCGCCCCTGCGCTCAATGCAGGATGGAGAGCTCATCTTTTCAAACCATCAGGTGAGACTATAATATCCCCTCTTATCAAAGGTGATCTGTGGGGAGAACAGCGGGGGTGGAGGGATTTACCCTCAACTCCACGGGTGGTTAATTCCCTTTCTCCATTTGCAGAAGAATATTCCTACGGGCCAAGCAAATGAAGCTAGGTGAGCCAGTCCAGTCCGTCATTTCGGCCCTATGCGTCACTTTGGTGGAGACCGCAGCTGTCCAGTTCCGATCGACGCCTCTGTGGGAGCCAGGTGAGCGTAACACTCCCTTCCCTCCCCCTTCCCTTTCTCCCACCCTGCCGCCCCATGGTAGCCCTCCGCCCAAACATAATGCAGCACACGCTGCAGCACGATTGTAAGCATTACCGATTTAACTGCCTTCTGTTCACCTTTATCTGTATGTTCCATGCATTTGTAAAAAAACAATAAAATGTGCTTTAAAAAAAACATTGGCTTCTGAGACGTCAGTGAAGTGGAACATGGGTAGATCCTTTGGGCAGGAGGAGGGTAGTATTAACTATTGTGGAAGATGGCAGGAGTTTAAGCAAGGCTTGCTTAGTGTCAATTCTTCGGTGTATAGTTTGAATTTTGGAGAGCATTGCATTCTGAATATTGGTGTACCAGGCATCATCTTTCAAGATGGTGACTGGGGAGTTAGTGGGGATTTCCAATTCCCTTAGGATGAACAACTCACGAGTGTTGGATTTTACATTAGTAATGCAGGCATTGTAGGTAGTGACTTTGGCAGAGAGGATAGCTTTCTTATAATGTTTGGCCGCAAGGGAGAACAATCGTTTCTTGGCTTCTGAGGGTGATTTTTACCCAGTCAAGTGTTTGCAGTTCGGGGGTGAACCAGTATTTCCTGTGTGCAGATGGTTTGAGTTTGCGTTGTTTGAACAGAGCAACAGTGTTAATAGCCTCTGTCAATGTCCTTTGGTACAGGTCAGAAAGTGTGTTAGGGTCTGTAGCAAAGGGTGGCTCCAGTGAGAGAGAATTAAGCAGGTGGATGATATGCTCTTTGGTGATATTTGCAGAGCTGTGAGCGAGGGTAGGGGACAAAGGGATGCCAATAGGTGCAAAGTGGGCTTAAGGCGAGATGGTAAAGTTATGGTCCGACCATGGACAAGGGTTGTTGGCAAGGATGTTGACCTGGCAGTTTAGGTCAGCAATCCAGTCTAGGATGCGTCCTTTATTGTGCGTGTGAGAGGTAAAGAAAAAGGATCAAGACATTGCTTTTTAAATAAAGATGTATTCTGCAAGTTGTCTCTATTCTGTGCATGGTCTTTGTTTGTTTGTTGCACCCTCATGCCTCCGGGTTTTATGGTGCGCTATACACGTGAACAAAATAAAGGAACAGTTTGTTGAAAAACTAGTGCTGTCAGTAAACTGGCGAGTGAGGATGCAACTAGATATGAAGGGTCATTGTATCCTAGGTTGAAATCTCCCAGAAAAATCATTTTGGAGGTAGATTTAATATTAGTACCCAGAGTGTGTATGAGATTTTCATCGAAGTAGGGTGCCGGGCCTAGGGGCCGGTAGATGGTATGCAAAGTAATGTTGTTGGAGTGTGAGAGGGTCAATTTCACGGACAGGATATCACAATTGTCTGAAAGAATAGAGTTGCAGTCTCTGATGGCTAAGGAGTCTTTTGCTATGAGCACTACTCCTCCACCCCTGGCACTAGATCGGTCACAGAGGAAGACCTTGAAACCTGGGGGGATTGCAATCAACAAGGCAGGGCGGACAGGATATCACAATTGTCTGAAAGAATAGAGTTGCAGACTCTGATGGCTAAGGAGTCTTTTGCTATGAGCACTACTCCTCCACCCCTGGCACTAGATCGGTCACAGCGGAAGACCTTGAAACCTGGGGGGATTGCAATCAACAAGGCAGGGCCCGAGGGAACCTGTAGCCACGTTTCGGTGGTTGAAAGAGGTCAAGATTTCGGGTACTTATCTAATTATGGATGTTGAGGGCGCCAGCAGGAATAGATCTTGCATTGATGAGACCACAGTTTAGAAGTGGTTAGGGTATGAACTTGATAGGTGGGCTAGGAGGTAACGTTTTGACTACTAACTTTCTTTTCAGAATTTGGGAGTACAGAGGAGGGTTTGTTACAGTTTTGCCTGAGGAGGTTGGATTCCTGATCTTCTGAGGGTTGAGAGATCTGGTGTTTTTTTTTTAATTGGGCAGTTCTTGTGGTTTACATCTGGCTCCTAGGACATTGACTGTGCAGTCACCTAGGCAGGTATTTCTGGTTGAGGTATCTTGTGGGAGGGAGAGGCTGCCAAGAGTGGCTAAGGGGTCTATGCTAGCGTTACTATCAAGGGCCTGGTCTGGCTTTGCAAAGCGATGGGTGCCATGTTCTGCATTCTGGGGTAGGACGGCATCGATGCTAGTTGCCTTGGCACGAGGGTGTGGGCCAGTTGGTGAGGTTGAGGGAGATACCGATGTGCCTGAGGTAGGTTTAGGTAACACTTGTCTAGTGAGGTTAGTACTTGAAGGGTGCTGGGGCCCTCCATGTTCTGAAAGCTCATGTGGACGCAGGGCACAGGGTGCAATGCTGATTAGCAATGGCGGGCATTTGCCAGAAATGTGCTTGGGGGAGTCTATGCGCTACTCTGGGTAGGAACAACGGCAGAATCAAAGGACAAGGAAGGGAGTAAGTATGTGGGTGGAGGGAAGGACAAGTGTTTATGGCAAAACTACTACTTGCAGTGTTGATAGAGTTATAATCGCAAACAGTAGGAGGCAAGATTATATCATGGTGGTTACCTTGTGATGTTGGGATGGACGTACATGCATTATTTTCATCCACTTTGAGCGCAGATGTGGACGGTGCTCGCAGATCCTCCTCCGAGCATGGTGGAGAGGCAGTCGGCGTGTCTGACTGTCCAGGACAGACCAAGACAGGTATGATGACCCTTAGAAAAGGCCCTTCCTCAGCCCTCAAGCAGTCTTACCCATCAGACAAATGTGTTATGGTAGGCTCTGGTACAGAGGAGAAACAGACTGCTTACTAAAGATTTCACACCAGGTGAGGCCTTTTTAAAGAAATGGACTGTATCAAAAATGATGAATTACAGACTTACTTACACAGGCAAGAAAATAGCATCAAAAATAGCAGTGAATTCAAATACAAACACTGAGGTATCTCTTGAGCCACTTTCAAAAGTAATTAATGATTAGTCAACTTAGTCCTGCACAATCGACAATCCAGCACAGAAGAGCACTCCACTGCCAATCATAGCTCTCCTGCTAATTAAATCTGTAACCATTTCTTTTATCATGGTCAAGGTCTAAAAACAGAAGGGAAAATAGACCTGCTTTTCAATAAGGTCTCCCATTATATCTGTCATGCCAGAGGGTGTCTATAAATAATGCAAGATATTGTGGCTGTAGAGCGACCCCTCTGAACCTCAAAATAATGTATTGTAGTCTTATTAAGCGATTCTATTCTTATTAAATGTCTTGTCAATTGATTATAGAAACCTCCCTCCACCTGGAACTCAGATTGACATAAGGAATTCTTACCATAGACTACTACATTCTTCAAATGGTCTGTTAGCAGATGTGAATAATGCACTTCAAACGCACCACCTCCCAATGTTCCCCTATTGTAATAGGGGGTAGTCATGATTCTGGTCCCAGCCCAATAATCAGCGAATATTAGAAATCACCCTCAACTGACCTAATCCCATCCCCAAATTTAGCTTTACCCATCATGGATTCTCCCCCCAAAAAACTGTAAACTTGTGTCTTGTTATATGGCTGGAATTAAGAGTAAACTAGATGACCACTATTAGCATTCTCTTCCTGAAGAGTGTGATATTATTTGCTTATAAGAAATGTGGGCCCTAGCTGACCATACGGTAGGCTACGCTGTTTTTTTGTGCTGGGTAGAAGCAGCGCATACAGTCAACCAAAAGGAGGGTTAACTGGGGTCGATATTCAGATGAATATAACAATTCATAAAATTGATACAAATCATAAGGATCTAATGTGTTTCGAAATTGTACCGCCATCTGGTTTGACTGAAGTTGTACCTTAGACTAGATGAGATCTTTGGGTGCCAGTCTGTGTTAGTGAAGCTAGAAGAACTGATTTCTAGTTACAACAATATCACTGCTCGTAAATCGTGTCCACTGTTTTTGGTAGCAGGTGATTTTAATTGCCACTTTGAGCTATCCGATGAAATCCCGGTGTTAATGTCCAATGAAGACTGCCGTTGGGATATGTAAGAGATTGGGTGTCACCCTATTAAACGTCCTACACCCACCTCGAGGAAACTGCCACAATTGTTTTTTACCCTTGGATTTATATGTTGTGAGAGCTGCCTTATAGGTGATAGTCTTGCAAGCCCCACCTTTAGAAGAGGTGAGTGCACCTCCCACATAGATTATATTTCAAACTCAGTGGCATTATATGGTGTCGCTATCGGTCTTGCTGCAGGTTGAGGGACCAGAGTCCCCTGTGTCTTGAATTCAGGATGCGAGCAAGGTCCCACTCAAATGGGTAAATGCTGACTATGTTAAAATCACACCTCAACCTTGTGATAATATTTTACCCATATTAGACATTAGCCCTTTGAGTCTTCCAAAGGGAAAAGCTTTCTTTATGGAAACTTTATATCAGAATTTGACAGATACAATCTCCAAATATGTTACCAAACAAGCTAAAAGCATTAAGCATTAAGCAGTCCATCCAAGAGTCTTGTGGTTTGACAAAGAAGGTCAACTCGCCAAAAAAGACCTTTAAAGATCCTTGAATAGTATAAAAGGTAAAGGACTCATAAGTAGGTTGTGTAAAACCTATAAACAACAAAATAGTCGTAAAAGAAAGTAGGGAATGAAGCACGTAAGTGGGAGACTAAGGTGTGCAACAGATGACAATGACCCAAGTAATATTTGGAGGGTGATAGCGAAATATATGGGCAAGGGCGAAAACTGTATTCTAGAGTTAGAAACCTATATTTTCAAGGATAACTTGTAAAGCCATTTTAGTAACACTTGTCTCAGAAGACAGTGGAAACTTCCCGATTACCCCCTGCCCGCCCGCCGCCCCAGTTCCCTGCAGCCCCTCTGTACACTTAGCTATGATGGAAGCAGAGACAGAGAGAAGTGAAAGACTGGAAATCCACCCTATTGAGAAACAGTTTAAGAAACTGTACTCATTATCCGGTTTTGAGGGGTACATTTTGCATACAACCTTATTCTTGCAGAAGCAATATCTAAATTAAATTCTTCTTCCAGGAAAGGGGATTCTATTGTAAAAGTTCAAATAAAATGTGTTTCCTGTAATCAATATGGTTTTCAGGTGGCCTAACTCTCACTCTTCCATGTGGTACTCTTTCTGCAGAAGAAACAGATCCATTTCCTGCCATCTTGCACCTGAATTAAGTGGTTGTTCCTTAGAGTAACCAAATACAATGAAAGTTGTGCCACTGACGCCTGTTATTTGCAAATTAACTCTTTATTTGGAAGTGGGTTTCACTGTATCCAGTTATCCAACATTTGCTTGGAAATTGCATCAAATTTTATTGAAACGTACCAATGAAATGATACGATTTTGTGGTGTTTTAGTATAAACTATGCATTTTAATCTATTGTTCAATAGGATTGCAAATACTGCGTTTTAGGATCCATTGCAAAGTGTTTTTTTCTACATCGTATACATATTTTACAATGTGTATTGTTTTTTGATGTAAGCATCTTAGACGGTTTTTATTTTTTATTCATTGGAAATGTTTTCAATGTGTTGCATTTGTTTGGGCTTTTGTGGTTTAACACCCAAAAGTGATTTTGAATGACTGAACATTTAAATATAGGTTGCAAAAAAATTGGTAACAATTGCAAATTTCAGCACCCAAAATATTTCAAAAAATCGGTTTTGGAAAATTGACAACGGGCTAGGGTTTAGCCATAGGAGTAGTTTACTGTCTCAGGGTGAAGCACCTGAAAGCAGTGTTCTTCCACTTTCCATAGCAGGTACGCTCCAATTTATTTTTGTCTCCAAATTATTTAAGAAAGCATTAAAAAAAATTGAATTTGGTACCAATTTTGCAGCCTATAGACTAGAGGACACGCTCAGGGCTTAGTCATTAAACTTGCTGCTTGTTTTCTTACCCAGGCAATCAAGTCTTGTGGGATCAGCTATTCCCCTCCAGGTTCTGCTCCGTTCAGGTTTCATAGCCTCTGGCATCTTCTGGGAAGTGCAGTTCCTTGCAATCAGAAACAGCTGATTTATAAAGGATTAGACCCTACCCTTCAGCATTATTTGTTCCATCCCTGTTAATCAATCTAATACTAACATATGGGTATCATTTATGTAATCAATTGAACTGACCATCTTGTTAGTTCACATTTAAATGGGGCTAATGTTACCCTGTTGGTTGTGCACATACAATCTGGCATTCATCCCAGAAAAACATGCATGTAGGTTTTTGAACAAAGATATGCAAGGCCAGTGTTTCCCATTTAAGTTTATTTCTGGCTAACCTTTCCAACGAGAATAGAACAGCAGTGTTGCCCATTACAAAAATAATTTTAAGTTGTATCAGCAAATTTAAAAAAGTGCTCGCGAAGGTTTTAAATCACATTAACTAACATGGCATTTTTTCATTGGTGTGCATAAGCAGTTTCAGATCAGGACATGTACAACCCCCTTCTAATTGAAATCTATCAGGCTACTTCTTATAACTGACAGTGCATGGGCAGCATTTTCTTGTTGCATGACTTCACACTTACAATATGGCAGATTTCTTAGATTGCGTTACATGAACTTGTTTAAAGTAAGAATCATTTACTACTGACAATTCACAAAGCCAAGTGACGTGTGAGAATTTAAATGCATTTCAAATACAGTGTTCAATGAAGTCTCTTGAAAACACACTTCTCATGTTTAGCAAATGGTATTTCTTTGTTTTCAATCGTTAAGCTCCCACTACTGTATGTTCATGATAAAGCAGGGGAATAAGAGCTAATTTGCTAGGCACACTCTTTTTGGTAGAACAGGAACCACTGCTTTGACAAAATGATATATAAACATTTACAAGTTAGAAGCGAACCCTTTGCATACTCCATCTTTGTGCTTTCTGCACAGAAAAAGGTCAGTGTGAATAACGTGCTTAGAATGTGGTTGTCGACGAAGACACCGTGACTTTAAAATCTCAGAGAAAGACATTACAATTGTGTGCTAATTTGGAAGAGGAGTAAATTGGAGAGGTCATCAATGGAAGTCACTCCTGTGATGTGGTCTGGAGATGAGGTGGATGGTGATGGATTTCTTGTGCGATAAAGAGAACTAGCAGGAGAGTCATTTGAACAAGCTAGTTCTGGGAGAGTGTGTGATGCACATGGCCAAATGCTCTGTAGATGATTGCACACCACCTTCCCCCCATCCTGGCCAGTTGGCATGTTGGATGCCATAGCTCAGGGGTAGGAGATGTCAGAGATATGTAGATGGGGATGGGGGAGAAGGAGTAGGAGGAGGATGAGGACTGGGTAAACCATGTTTTGATGAAAAGGGCACAAAGGTTGTTGCACAAAATGAATTTCGCGATCTCAGCGCTGCACACCTGATAAGTGAGCATTAATCCCCATGAAAGTGGGGGGTGCATTTGCCAAATGGGGTCAATGGGGATATTGATTAGGTTTGCCACAGGAGCTTCCCGGGGCTTACCAGGGCACGGTACAAACCTTAGTGAGGGTGGGGATGGGCTGTGAAGAGATGCAACACCACAACATCTTTTGGCAAGTAGTTGTGTAGCGTGACTACTTTGTGCCTACTCTTACCACGGATCAGTTCCACTATCTGCATTTCACCTACAAACCAGTGGGCGTCGCCTTAGGCATCCTCAGCAAAGGGTCAGACTAAGGAACACCAGTGAAAGAGGCGGTGAGCTGAGAGGCAGGCCCTGGTCAGGGGACAATCCGCCTCCTCAAAGCTGTCTGTTTGGAGCTAGCCCCTCATGTTGCCACATAGAATGTGGAAATCCTTATGCCTGGAGTTCTTATGTAGCTGCCAGAAAAAAACTGGTGGTGCGCAGGACGCAGCCTCAGTGCTGCTCACCAAGGTGAGGCTCCACTCTTAAGAACTAGCAGCGCCAACACAGTAGGTTGGATATGTGTTGTGAGCAGCACTCAGGAAACCACTGTGCTAGTTGCAGTGCTCTAGTGTTCAGCAGGTGGGCCATGTGCAAGTATATGGGCAAGGATGGCATTGCTGCACCACTGCAGGTGGCAGCATTGAGCAGGCACATGACAGATCTTGTTAAGCTGGCACTTTTACTTCTGGCACGGAGCCAGAATGTAGTGTGCACCAATATGCAGGTTTTTGCCAGGTTGCCAACTCGGAGTCTTGAACACACAGTGGCGCATGAATTTGATCAATGCTCTACAGTCATCAGTGCCATTAGTAAGACAAAGGGGCACACAGCACACTCAGGACACCAACAACCTCACCCCCATAGGTGCAAGACAGGGAAAGGCTGCTGCCTAGGAGGTGTGCCTATACATTCTTTTTTTTAAACTAATCTTTCTAATATATTGTATTTGTCATTTATATAGCGCCCTTTCCCCATTTGTATGGCCTCAATACGCTTTGTGGTTGGAACTCCCTCGGGGACCTAAGTCCATGTTAAATGTTAAAGGTATTTATACCGCGCACCGTCACCAACGGAATTCATCCCCAGGCGCTCAGGCGGATCTGTAAATCAAGAAGGAGGCCAAGTTAGGTTAGTCGGGTGAAGAGGGAGTAGGAAAGTGAGAGAAGTGATTTGCTATTGGAGGCTTCAGTTCAGTTTTCACCGTGCACTGAGCTTTGGTGTGAGTATCGGACCGATGCGAGACCTCGTGTTCTGTTGGTGCGATCTATGTGTTATTTGTTAGTCCTTGCAGTGTGGTGAAGTGCGTGCGGGAATGCTGGGCAAGAGATGGTTGTGTGGATTTTCGGGTGAGTTAGGTTTGCAGAGATTTGAGCGTAAATTAGTAGGTTATTTTTTTAATTTTTTTTAATTATTATTTGTATTATATTATTTGTATGAATCCAATAATTGATTTTTTACAAAACTTCTTCTGTAAACACGAAGGTTTTCTTAAAAGTGTTTTTTCTTAAAATGAACTTGACTTAACTTGACTTGATGTGTCAGCCATTTATTGGCCCTTTGTCGCTGTTAAGAAAGATTGGGCTGGAGATGTCTGCGGCGTCGCTCTTCCTGTTTTGGATGGATTACGAAGTTAAGACTGATTTCCCAACGTCGTCATTAACTGTTGAAGAATTTTTGACTTAGCCATGAGCCAAGTTGGTTTGTCACAACTTATCATTCTAAAGTAGGTTATATATCCTAGGCCATTGCAGGTCTTGTTCTTATTTAATAGGCATTCCTGTAGGTAATCGTAATTGCCACTTTACTTTATTGTTCATCTTATTGTTGTGAGTGATGGCGTTGTGCGTTCTTGGATGTGTTGTATTTGAACTTAGTGTAATGGGACATGGTGTGTATGCCCCCCCCCCAGCCTCCTGGTATTGCTGTTGTAGATTAGCAGTGCCCTACTCCCTCGCTATCTATTTCTGTCGGTGCTTGTGTGTCATTCGGGCCAGGGTGCTATTGATAATCGTCCTTGTCTTCCGTCCTGGTCTAGCTGTGTAGTCAATCTTTAGTTTCATCCTATCATAGCTATCTCTCAGTTGGTGAGTTTGGTATATCGTAGAGTGTCTTTCTTAGATTCTGTTTGTAGTCGATTGCTTAGTGGGATCTTGGATCGGTTTCTTCACTCATCGTTCTTTGAACTATTTATATGCCTGTGTGGGCGTTCTTCTAGTTATCCTGTGTAGAGACAGGATTTGAGGAGTTTTCTGAATAGTCTGTGATTTCTTGTGTTACGTATGTTCTTTGGTAAGTCGTTCCACGTTTTTGGTGCGAGGTGAGAGAAAGAAGATCGGCCAGGTTTTCTTTTGTTGTAGGGTTTCAGTTCCAAACTGATGTCGTTGCTTGATCTGAGCGTCCTTGTTGGGTGATGTAGGCTTAATTTGTCTCTCAGGAACTCTGCGCCTTGGTTGTGGATTGCTCTGTGCATGATGCACATTGATTTGAATTTGATTCGCTGTTTTATTGGTAGCCAATGTAGTGTTTTTAGCGCTGGTGTGATGTGTTCTCTTCTGGGTAGTTTGAGGAGTAATCTGGCCGCCGCATTTTGTATGCGTTGAAATTATTTTAGAAGTCCTTCAGGCATACCCAGGTACAAGCAATTGGCGTAATCTACTCTGGACATGACGAGTGCGATCACAGTAAATGTTTTGTTGGCAAATGACAGGAATGGTAGGATCTTTTTTTAGTAGGGGAAAGAAGCATTAGAACGTTTACTTGTGGCTATAGAGTAAGTTTGTTGGGAGAGTCTACGAATTTGTTTTTAAGATGCACGTTTGCATTTTGCCAAGTTAGGACTTAGGTGGGCTGGCTAGGTACCAGTAAGCAGTCCAGAGGTCAGGCCCGTGGGCGAGTGCTGTTGATGGTTTAGGATAGCGTTCTAGTGCCAGAGACTCGACGTGTGCCCAGCTAGACCAACATTTTTCATAGTTTGTCGCTGTATACTAATGGCAGAAGTGTTGATGTACGTCAGGTGTTTCAGTGTGGACAGCCATGCAAGCCCCTAGACCGGAATTGCATAGCCATAGCTGCATTCTATAGTGCATGCATGGGTGGCCGTGCCTGTGTCCACAGACATGGTGCAAGGTACCTTAAACACAGATGGAGTTCATCTTCAATGTCATTTTCCTAGGTCCTACGAGATCGGGTGGTCTCTCCAGTTGTGGTCTCAAAAAGATTGTGAGCCTGAGCAGTGGGGTGGGGGGCAGCCCGGATGTACGGGGTGGGGGTGATGCACAATCATCAGGGAGTGAGGGGGAGTACATTTGTCACGATATGCCTCTGCGACCGCTGCCGGCATCTGCGGCGGTTTGGGTGGATCAATGTGTTGTCAGGTTTGGGCCAGTGTTTCTGTGTGCATATCAACAGATGCCAAGTGATTATCAATGTTGCAGATGTGCAGGGGCAGAGCGTTCCAGATGATTGGCGCTTGGACATAGGAGGAGGATCCGCTCAGTCTGGTGCAGTTGTAGTGTAGGACAACTAGGAGCGATGCCATGCCAGATCTGAGTGTTCTTGAGGGGTGGTAGCAATTGAGTTGGTCTTCAAGAAATTCCAGGCTGGTGTGGTGGATGGCATGGTGAGTGATGCACATGGCATTAAAGGTAGTGCATCAACCAATAGGGAGCCAATGGAGGACTCAGTGTCGGGCTGATGTGTTCTCTGGGAGGGAGACTAATGAGCAGCCGGGCCGCAGCGTTTTGTATTCTTTGCAGTTTCCTGAGCTGAAACGCTGGTGCACCTAGATAAAGGCAGTGTGTATAGTATAAGCGGGAGAGGATGATGGCAGAGAAACTGTGAGGTATGGGAAGATATGCCTGAGGCTGCACCAGGGGAGGAAGCAGGTTCTGGATACAGAGTTGATGTGTTAGGAGAGGGATAAATACATGTCCAGTGTGCATCCAAGATTTTACACTGAGGTGGAAGGTGGCAGGGGGGGGGGCGGAAGCTAGGGAGCGAGGCCAGGGAATAGGTTGCGGAAGGAGCACTGTTTTTCTGCAGACTAGAATTTCTGTTTTCCCAGGATGGAGGATGAGGTGGTTGGTCATCATCCAGTAGTCAATATCAGAGGCATGATGACAGATCTGGACGGTTGGAGCCTGGCGATTTTGGGATTTTAAGGATGATCTAGGTATTGCGTGTGTAGTTGTAGCAGTTAAGAATGTGGGAGTGGATGAGTGCAGGTAGTGGGTTCAGACAAATGTTGGAGGGGAGACAGAAATGCTCCCTGAGGGACCCCTTTTGGTACAGAACAGCATTTAGAGGTGAAGGGATGGAGAAGCATGATTTGCAAGTGATTAGAGCTAAAAGAGGAGATCCAAGTGAGGGCATTGTCTTCGATTCCTAAAGAGTGTAGCCTGTCTAGGAGAATGGTGAGGTTAATGCTATCAAAGGCACTAGAGAGGTCAAAGAGGATGAGTACGGCACATCGTTCAGCGTCCGCAGTTCTTTTTAGGTTGCCCCAAACGGACCCTAGGGAGGACGCCGTTCCTCTGAGCGGTCTGAAGCCAGATTAGGCAGGGTCAAAGAGGTGGTTGGCTTCAGTGAAATGGCCGAGTTATTTTAAGCTGTGCAGTCCATGAGTTTGGCCATGAAGCGGGTGTTGGAAATGGGCCAGTAGTTCTGGGGGAGGAGAGTTGGTTTTTTGGTGATTGGTTTGATGTAGGATGCAAGGCTTCTGGGAAGGTTCCCGATATTGAGGCGTGGTTAAGGATGGAGCGTGCGATACTGCCTGCATAGGTTGAGACTCGTATGTTTTTGAGGCGGGTGGGCAGGCAAGGGTTTTCAGGGGAGCCTGACAGGTGGCTTTGTGCTAGGAGTGAGAGGAACTCCTGGTGTGAGATTGGAGAGAAAGAAGCAAAGGATTGCATCAGGGGTTTGGATGGGGAATTGGAGGGGTAGTTGTCAAGGGCATTATTTCAAAATTAGAGATGATCGCAGAGTGTCTGTCGATAGCAATGTTGTGGAAGTGTTCTGATAGGGCATCGCATAGGGATTGTGAGTTGGGCGGAAGGGGGCATTCAGAAATGATTTGATGCAGTGCCTTGCTTGGGCTGTGAGAGTTCAGGATAGAATGCTTTCTTTGTTTCTATGATTTCCAATCTGTAGGCTTGTGTTAGTCTTGCTAGGGCAGTTTTGTTTTGGGCAGTTGGGTTGGTTCTCTAGGTCTGTTCCAGGCGGTGCATGAGTTGAGGAGGGAGTTGGCTAGATCTGGGGTGATCATGACTTTGTTCCAGAGTGGAGTGATAGGGGTGGAGGTTGGTGACCGGCATAGCCTTGGGCGAGGGTCACAATTAGCAGTGGTACAGAGAAGATTGCAGAGTGATCTGTCCATGTCAGAAGGCGTGGACGGATTGTGGATATGATGTTTGTGGCGCTAAAGACTGCATCAAGGATGTGGCCTCTAGTGTCGGTGGGCGTATAGATGCGTTGTGTCAGGCTGAAGGCTTTTTGGTTCTGTGAGAGATCGGGTCATAGGGTTTGAAGGGGAGTCATGAGTGAGGTGTTCATAGAAGCTGTTAAACATCTAGTGTGTCATTTAACTACAGTTATTTTGATTAGTAATTGTAAATCGCACATCAGTGCCCATAAACCTGTGGGTTTGTACATTCAAATCCAAATATGTTAACATATATGTGAGGGAGGGTGTGTGGGATAGCAGTGAGCACCTACTGCCGTTCCAACATGGCACAGGCATGCTGAATATAATATTTGGGGCACTGGCACTTATTTACAAGGCCACAAACTTTGGGCATTTCATATGCCCATGGGGGCTGGTTCACTTGTGGGGGCAATTCTTTTCCCATGGGAGGCAGGGCACCTTTGAAGTAAGTACCTGGGCCAAACCTGTTCTGCTGGTTTCAAAGTTTTTTTTTTCTTTCTTTCTTTCATCAGAAACCAAGTCTTTTGGGGAATAAATATAATGTACATTTTAGAGCAAGACCCACATATTTAATCCCATTTCTGTGTGCGCACAGGCTGCAATTGCATTACACTTTTACTCCTGATTCGTAAAAGCACCGTTTTACACATGGGTTCATTTTTCTTTTATGTCAAGTTACAAATGCGGTTTCGGCCCCACACAGTTTTTTTGTTAATTAACCTTTTGGAGGGCTTTTACAGATATGGTCAGTTTCTGGACACAGAGAGATATACTGCCAAGCATTTCTTTGAAATTGACATGGGTCATGAGAGAGAGCCCGGCTATTGCTTTCTTTTGCAGTAATTTGAGTGCACTGGTCTATTTCAAAATGAAATCTTAGCCGTGTTGACTGAAACAGAATCCTTGCTCTGCATGTACATTCTCAGTGAAAATAACGCTGTTCTGGAAGGTGTTGCCTTACTTCATGGCAATCAGATGACATACACAGCAGGGCTGTGTTTAATGGAACAAAACGTTTTGGTGTTTAAAATGAAAGGAGGACAACAAATTGCAATGCCGTCTTTAATGCAGGTCGTTTTTCTTGTGCTTGATTTGAAGCAAAACAAATGCAGCTATGCTCTGGGGTGACAGTGTACAGAGCTTGTCACACATGTGTCAAGGAGAACACAACGCAGACGTTTTTGGGTGAAATGTGGTGTTGTGATGAAGGGAATTTGTGTTAGGGCTGGTAAATGTACCCCACAGATTCAAGAAACTAATCCATATCAGTCGGTAAAATCTAGACTGTGAAGAGGTCTGTTCAGATCAAACTACCACAAACACCTGTCCTAATCAGATGCAGAGCAATATGGGTTAAGAGGCAGTCCAACAAAAAATAATCATTCAGCTTGGGGGACATGGTCTCATGAGGAAGAAAATATTTATTCCAACCGGGAAGAGCCTTAAAAGATGCATTAGCCCTTTGCTGGTTTTTCCCCTTTGCTTTGGGAGGGGTAGTTTTCCAAATAATCACTCGGCTAAATTTGACATGGCCTGTCAAGGGGCAAGGAGAGAACCCTCAACTTTGTGGGCAACAAAATCTGGGTCTGGAGCAAGAGGACCTTTCTCTAGTTGAATCCAATTTAGCTCTAGGGAAAGGAAAATTGACCCGCAAACTCCTTGAACAGGATTTTCCCATCCTCCATTTACTACTTCAAGCATCCACAGCTTTTTTAGTAGATACATTTTGGAATACCAATAATATACTGCCAAGAACCTCAATACTCCCAATCATATGCTTTAGAAAATTCAGAAAGAAAGGCCCTTATGGTACACCCCTGTATGGCTTTGACATCATTGGATCCCAGTCTGTTTCTAGCAGTAGGGAAGCCATGGTGGAGTAACTCTGCCCGAGATCCTTTAAAGTCTCACTTTCTCTGACCGCTTGGTCATTTGGAGATCAAGAGTCATACATTTTAGGAACATGCAGGCAAGGCTGTAAACTTTGCAGTTGCTTAAGCTTACATCATTGTACAACCATCACTGGAAAAAATAAATGTCATGATGGTCTCAAAGGGGGAATACATTTCTTATGATCTAGTAGTCATTCTGGATTGCTCTAGATTTGTTTTGGTAACGTACTGCCGGTCTCTGCAGTGCAAGGGCAACGGGCTTCTAACTGCCAATATTGATTATATAGCTATAAAGCCAGTTTTCTATACATTTCCTTCATGGGATGGCCCAGCCATGCTGGCAGGTTCCTTTGATCCTCTACATGATGCCTCGGTTAGCCGAGTGGAGCCCTATGAAACCATCCACCCCTTGCCAGTTTTGCACGACTGTCATTCTTACAACTGACATGTATTTTAGATTAAAGGTAGTCTCTCTAGGTTTCATTTGGTCCAATAGATTTTATATCATGTTTTTTTTGCGCCACAGAGGTTCTTATCCCAAACTACTAGTAGGAAAGAATTCAATGAGGTAAAAAGAGCCAGTGCCATTTATTTGGAGAAAAAAGGTATTTTAGGATTTTCCTACCCCTTTTGTTACTTTTGAGGTGTCCAAATAAGGATTAGAACGTTTTGTGGCAATATCCGCTTCCTAAATTGCTATAGGTTAGTTGGACCCTTCTCAGATTCAGGAATCGGTGCATTTAGGGCATTGTGGGCAGAAATCAAGGACTCACTATACATAATGGCCCTCATTACGAGTTCGGCCGGTAGCCATGCCGCTATTTGCGGCATGGCTGCCGCCGAAATCGCATCCGTGTCCGGGTCCTCGGAATGAGGACTTACCGGGCCATTCCGAGTTCGGATGGCCCGGTAATTCCTCCCTCAAGGACCCGGACACGGTCCTTCCCCATTCCCATTTCAGCCGCCATAGGGCTGAATGGGAAGGGGAGAGGGAGCAAACAACGACCATAACGAGATGGCCCGTTGTTTGCTCCCTCTTCCCCTCGCGGGACCCGGTAAGCATGCCTGGTTTTCCCAGGCGTGCTTAACGTGTCCCGCGAGGGGACCTCGTAATGTGGCGGAACGGGTTGAACGGCGCCGTCACCTTTTACGGCGCCATTTAACCCGTTCTGCCAGGGTCGTAATGAGGCCCGATGTCTCATACTTATGTTGGCTTCAAACTCCTCTTTCATATAGCCATACAAGCATAGTACTCAGGCTTTTGTACAAAAGATCTGTTGGTTACATCATCATAAATTGCTTTTGTACGGATTAGGAATCACTGCACTATAGCCATTTTCATCCATTTCATTATTCCTAATGATGCATTAGGTTGAGACATGCGCCTTTCGGAAGGACTGTGAAAAGGACAGACCAGGTGGTAATGACCGGATTACCTAATAGTAATCTTCATTACACAAAGTCCTAATTTTCCTCAAAGTCTAGTCTACTATCCCACCACACCTTGTTTTTGGTTTGGCTAGGGCACAACAAGATGACGATTAAGGCAAACTATCTTTATAGAGAAAGTATATAAATACCAATGGAAGGAGGACAAATGATAGAAATGGTTGGCTGTTTGATGTGGATTCATTGGTGGCAGTAGGTGCCCGTCACTAGTGGATGGTCTAATTTCTGAAGGAATGAAACTGGGAAGACAAGGAATTGGAGATAACCAGTAATTCACATGGGTAATAAAAGCAGATTTTACTAGGTCCACTTAAACACTATGCCAGCATTGACATCTACCACTGTGCAAGTTACTCTTTGTTGCAGTTTCTCTACAAGTATTTGAAGATTCGAAATAAACTCCCAAATCTCCTCATAATGCAGACTGTTTTTGGTGCACCCTAAAATTACTAACTAGTTCTTGTTGGTATTCACATCAGGTTAAAAGGTATTCTCCCTCAGCCAAGTCCTTAATCAACAAATAAGCCTAGCACCTCCCAGTTTGCCTGGTTCTGTAGAGAAGCAGCCTTGCACATTATTCATAGAGCCCACCCCTTCACCTTCGTCGTACTGGAAGAACAGCAGGAAGGCACTGTGAATGATATAAGTCATTTAAAGGCACCTGTACACAAGTGTCACTAGGCGCGACACCTTGTATCATCCAAATACCACATCAAAGATATGAGAGACATTATGCACTCAAACAACCGTACAGTATGTACCCTCAAACTGATGCGGGAGACATAAGCCTGCAGGCACCACTGGACATAGAAGAACTATAAGTAAAGTCTGATAGGATAAAAGTGATGGCTCTTAAGAGAGAGGACACCTGGACGCACTGAAATCAACGTATGGATGTCTAAAGACTTAAGATGTGACCGAAGTAACAAAGTAAACATCTATGTGAACATAAGGGAAACCATATACACTACGAAGAGATATATATACACACAGAAGTAATAGAACCCAATATAATTGAATCAAATAGTATTAAATTGAAGGGCAGAATGGACAACATCATGGTCTCCTCGCATGTGGTACAGGACAAGAAGACAAGGCCCTACAGACAAAGATAGCAATGTACCTTCACACTCCGTGTAAAGTTCTGAGGAAGAAGACATTCAGCAAGGTCAACTGCAAAGTTGTAGTCTTGGCTTAGGACCTAATGGATGAGAGATGGTAGGTTAATTAGCTAAGAAAGACAGCTGTCTGCTGTTGTTCCCTTGCACTTGGGTTTCGTTGTTTACATGCTGCTAACAAGCCGAATGTCCAAGGTTGGTAAGAGTTCCAAACAATCAGCAGGTCCTATGTGATGATGGATTATAAATTGCTGAATGGGTCTATCAGCTGCTGTTATTATAATGTCTGTATTTTACATAGTTAGAGGTGGTTCAAGGCATACCTACCATATAAGGGGCATCCAATGATGATACTAACATTTATATAAATTATGTATCTACATATAATATATAGAGGGGGGGTTGGGGGGTGGGGAGAGAGAGAGAGAGAGAGAGAGAGAGAGAGAGAGAGAGAGAGAGAGAGAGAGAGAGAGAGAGAGAGAGAGAGAGAGAGAGAGAGAGAGAGAGAGAGAGTGCGCGCGCGCGTGCGTGCGTGCGTGCGTGCACGTGTGTGTGTGTCTCTCTATATTTCCTTTTGCTCACAGGTTTCCCTACTTTATTGAACTGATAATAAAGTAGTAATTTTCCATCTTCCTTGAGTCCTTCTGCTTATTTGGGCCTGAGATAATTTATTATGGTAATCCCATTCGGCACTTGGAACGCTCCAGGTGCTCTTTCACATTTGGTAGCGGTGCAGATGGATCAGATCCAGATTCTTGACATCTTTCACCATCAGCCGGAAGACTGCAGAGTTTCCTGTGGGAAGCGGAAAAACCATGCCCGTAAATCGAGGCAGTCAGCAGGTGCCTCTTTGAACAAATTCCTGCCCGATCTCCACGGGTGCCCCATGGACCGAATTAAGGTGAAGTGGTCGATTGGGGAAGTATCGAAGGGCTCCAACCGAACAACAGACATAAGTAGATCATCGAAAGTGGCTAATAAAAGTGGACAGAATTATATTGTGTGTGCATATATATATATATATATATATATATGGGAAACGTACCAGGGTTATGTTTAAGGAGAGATACTTATTCTCAAGGAGATAGAAGGGAACACATCACACTCTGAAACAAAGTATTAAGATAAAGGATTCCCGCGGCAAGGCTAAGGAAGGATGCGTTCCACACTCCAAAATGGGGTGCGATGAGATACTTTTACTAGGCAGGCAAAAAAAAATGTGGAAATTGTTGTGCACATTTGTTTAGGGTTATGAAAATGATACTGTAAGAATTGGATATGTTTTAAAAAGGCACATGTTCTTAGTTGTGATAGTTTAGGTTGTAGATTGGAAATATAGATCAATAGTAATAATTTGGCTGTTTATTAGAGCCTAAAAATAAGTGGTTGGCGCCAATCATAGGAGGCTAACAGTTAAGGAAAATATAGCAAGATCAGATTGACAATAATAACACAGCAGGATAGTGAGAATCAATGAATTGTAACAAAGACACACAGAGAATATTATTGTGTATGCTTGGAAAATGTTTGGGAGAATATATTTTAAGAAATGGCCAGCGATTGATGGTGCTTGCCAAAATTGATTATTGTGGTAGATGAAGCATTGTGAAAGGAGGAAAGAATAACGTTGATATCAACAGTTAAAAGTGACTTGTCATCATGGGGGACACTCCCCTTATACACAACATTACTGAGTTACACACCCAAGATTAGGAAAAAGAAATATCGGACTGAATGGGTAAAAGGCACGGCTAACAGACTGTTCATGCCCTGACCTCATGAAGGTTCCCTATCAAGAACAGTATTGCAACACATAACATATTTACATGCTGCGTACAAAGGGAAAAAGTTACAAAAAAGGTTAGCTATTTTAGAGATATTGAAAATGTACAAGAGCAAGAAAGAGGACCCATCTGAGAAGGAGTGGATGCTTAATCAGCATGAAGGGGCGGGCACAGCGCCCGCGGCTCCTCTTTCTCCTTCTGAAGACAATAGTACAACCAATGAGAAACAGGGATTTTATCCTCTAAAGAAGTTAAAAGCAGCAGCGGGGTATGTCACTCTGAGATATGCACCCCACCACGGTTATAGTAGTGAAGATAGCAGAGAAGCAAGTAAGATTCAAGAATGCAAATATATATGTGTATGTTATGAAATAAGGGACAGGCTGACAGAGATAGAAGAGACCAATAGACACAAAAGGAGAGAAAGAGTCAGCAGAGTGACAAGGGCACAGAATGAGTGGATGGGAGGACAGATATTACACAAATTAGATGGACAAAATATTTCTGTTAAAGAAAGAGGAAAAGGAACAGGAAAGGGCATACAAAGATGAGAAGGAAAAAGAAAGGAAGTGAAAGGAAGAATGAAGAAGGTATGAAGAGCAGGAAAAGGAGAAAGAGAAAAGATGATGGAAAAGAAACGCTTTGATACCCCTGGGTTTGGGCATCTAACAAATGCAATAAATAAACAAATAAATAAAATAAGAAGCACAGCGATTTATGTAAAGGTGGTTACAAAGAAGAAGAGGGAAATGAGAAGTAGGGAACAAAGGGAAGCCGCAATAGACCACATCGTTAATAGATGTGTAATACCAGTTAAAGAATGAGAACAATGGGAGGAAGAGAGAAGGATGAGGGAAAGGTAAATTGCTGAGAATACCTGACAAATTATTTTTTAGACCAGAAGTACCTATGAATGACTAGGAAGGACGGTTATTCCCATAGAACTGGAGGAAGTGATAGTGAGAGAGGAAAGGAGGATCATTCATGGGACCAATGACGAAGGAAGAGCATGGAGAACAGTAATAGCAGTTGACAAAGGGTATAGACTAACAGAAGAGGAGTTGTTCAGAGATGAGAATTCAGACGATGAGTTAGTATTTTTCATAAGTCTTACCTATTGGATGAAAATCGAGAATAGGGAAATACCAGAGAATGGCATTGGTAAAAAAGAAACCATAATTTTTCCAGACAGATCTAGAAAAGGGGGCAAGCATTTTATGGACCAATAGCCCATATGACGTGGGTCTATTGAGTGGCGCAGGAACAGTTAAAATAAAGCTTAAGCCAGGAGCAATTTTGCCACGTGCAAAACAAAGGTCCCCATGTCCAGAGAAGCAGATGAAGGTACATTTGAAACAATTTCCGCTTTAGTACAGCAGGGAATATTGGTACCATCAGACTGGCCATGTAATACGGCTGTGTACCCAGTTAAGAAATCAACAGGGGGTTGTGGAGATTTATTCAGGATCTATGTCCCGTAAATAATATTTTCGAATCAGAGTTTCCGCTGGTTCCGAATCCAGTGTTATGCAACACTCCAGCTACTGCCAAATATTTCACAGTAGTAGATTTAAAGAATGTTCTCTTTTCAATTGCCCTTCATGAGGACTCCCAAGACTAAACACAAAAGGGCATTTTTTCAACACAACCAGCACCAGAATGCCACCAACAACCATAACCCACAACTCCCCACCAGGTACATTACATCTCATTCGGAGGGAGTACATTCCAGATCTTGGATCTGGAGTATAATGTGCATGTTTACTACTCAGTTTTAGTCTCTCCTTCCTCATTGTCCGTTCTGCTTCGGGTTCATCACAAACTTGCTGGAAGCGTCTTGATGTTTTATTTCGTCTTTTTACCTTCAATCTTTCGGGGGTTGAGTCTGATCCTCACCAGAGTCTTGGGTGCGTCCGATCAGGTATTGTATATAGGGGCACCACAAGTCTTTACTGCCAGGTCTGGTTAGGGAGCCGTATCCAGTTTCCATGTCATTGCAATATAAGATGTCAGTTCTCCATCGCTCCACCTTGTGACTCTGCCTCACTCCCCACATCATTGCAACCCGCCGTTTGGCAAGGATCAGTCCTATTAGTTTCCTTGTGCTTCTTGGAATCAATTTGGTAAACCCTAGCAACGCCATCAATGGGTTTGGTGCTATGTCTCTCCCCATTATGCCGCTGATTGTCTCAAATACTTGTTCCCAAAACGTCTGTGTCAGAGCGTATTCCCATGCCACGTGTAAAAAGTCAGCTGAGGTGGCATCACATTTTAGGAATCTGCCTGAAGCCTCTGGGAAGAACCCTTGAGCTGGGCCGGTGTGTAATAAAACTGATGCAGTATTTGAAATCAATCAGTTTAAGTCTTGCATTAATGGCTCCTTTCCTTGGGTCTTCACAGCAATACCTCCATACCTCCTCTGAGATGTCCTGTCCCAAGGACAGGACCCATTTCCTCGGGAGGAGGCTTTCGTCTCCTCCTTTAAAGTAAGGCTCATGGCACACATCATTGTGGTCACTCTGATATCATGGGCACCCTGATGTATTTGGTCTAGTATTGGTGCAGCCTGTTGTTGCCTGGGGAATGTCAGCAACAGTTGCTGCATTGCCACCCTCAGTCTGTAATATTGGAATACTTCCAATGCAGTGAGTTCCCCGTTATCTTTCAATTCCTCCAGTGGTACAAATGACCCGTTTGGGAAGAGGTCACCATAACAAGTCCTCCCCAGTCGCTTCATCAAAGCGACAAAGCTCGCCTCTTCGATAATAGGAATCCTGAGTGTGTTGTGTTTATTGCCAGCAGTTTATGGGGAATATAGAACATCCCCTTTGCACTTAGGTTCTATATGAGTCCATGCTCTGCATGTAACTTCTACCATGTTGTATGCCGGAGGTGGTCTGCTGTGAGGATGATCGATCGCAACAGTGATGGTGCCGCAATTGTTCTTTCCACTTCTACGTGCCTTCTATCCCCTTGCTACCTAAACCAGTAGAGGGGAAACACTTGTTGTGCCACATTGTAATATGTTTGAAATTCTGGGAGTGTGAGACCCCCCTAATGTATGGGTGCCACCAACTTATCCCAGGAAACTCTAGCTTGTTTACCGCCCATCTAAACCACAATATCGTGGTTTTCAATTCTCTTAAATATTCTCCGGGTATCGCTATTGGGGCATTGAGGAAAACATATAGGAACCTGGGAAGTAGTGTCATTTTAACCAGTGAGATTCTGCAGTCGAGATTTAGAGGCAGGATCATCCATCGATGACCTGGCCTGCTCCAACTTCCTCTGCTAGTTATATTTATATACAACATCACTGCCCCTTGCTATGTTGATCCCAAAGTAACAAGTCTGAACCGTGTGCCATTAAAACCCACACCCATCCAGATACTGTTCCACGTTGTTTGTTAGTGGGAACAGGACTGATTTCGCTGCGTTAACTTTCAGTCCCGAGAGATCTCCAAACCGCTGGATATCCTGCATGATCGGGTCGAGGTTGTTTCTAGGGTCGCTGACATAAAGCACCATGCCATCTGCATATAAAGTGATCACCACTCTGTGGTTGTACAGTTGAAGCCCACGATGTAAGTGAGTTTTCTTATTTTCTACGCCAGTGGTTCTATCGCCAGGGCGAACAGCAGAGGTGACAGAGGGCACCTTTGCCGGGTGCCCCTCTCCAACGATATGTTCAGTGTGAGCTGGCCATTCACCCTTACCCTAGCGACAGGTTGCGTGTATAGTAGCAACACCATGGCTATAAATTGTTCTCAAAGCCCCATCCGGCGTACTATAGTGAATAGAAATGGCTACTCTACAGAGTCGAACGCCTTGGTGGCGTCCAGCAGGGCAGCTACTATTGGGATCTCCTGGGAACTGCCGAGGTCAACCCGAATATTCTCCTTAGCCCATAGGAGGTGGAGCGCCCTGGTATAAAGGCTGACTGATCCGCTCTTACCACTGTTCGCATTAAGGGTGCTAGCCGGGAGGCCAGTATTTTGGCCAAAATTTTGTTGGCTAGGTTGAGGAGTGAGATTGGCCGGTAGGAGGAGCAATCATTTTGGGGCATGTCTGGCTTAAGTAGTGCCACTTCCTCTCTCATGGACTCGGGTAATTGACCGTCCCTTAGGCTCTGTTGGTACATCTGTAATAGGTAGGAGCTGAGTTTGGCAGCATAGTATTTCTAAAAAATCTGCTGTGAACTTGCCTAGTCCCCGGGACTTCCCTGACGGGAGGGACTTACTAGCATTTGACACCTGCTCCAGCGTCAAATGATGACCCAGCCACTCTCTCTCTTCATCCGTACACCAGTGTAAGGCAACCTGATTCAAGTGACTAACTCCCGTTGGGAGGTTTGGGGCTGGGATGAGTGTAACAGGCTCTAGAATCGGTAAATCTCTTTATTTCCGTATCTGTAAATTTATCCCTCCCATGTTCATCCACCATTGCCAAAACTCGACCTTTCAGGTAATCCAGTTTGGCTGCTCTCGCCAATGTCCTACCTGGTTTCTGCCCCCCTCTGTATTGCTGCCCTCCTCCATATGAATTTGGCCTCCCTCTGCGCTAACTCAATAAACTCCTATAGGTTCTCCAAGATCTCTGCTTGTTTGGAATGTGTTGGTGTGGGTGTTGCAGAATGTAGTGCCTTTATGCAGTTTTCCTTGAGAGCCAGTTCCCTTCTGATTTCATGTAACACCCTGGATTCCCTTGATATACACTCTCCTCTTATTACGCATTTGAAACTCTCCCATAAGGTCCCTGCTGAACTCACTGATCCTACATTAGTTTAAAAAAACATGTCTATTGCCTCAGTCAGGCCATCGCGGAACAGTGCATCAGTAAGGGTGTCACTCTTAAATATTCAGGTCGGCCTTCCCCTCTCTCGGCCCGTTCATTCGGCTGTCATCAGCACCGAAGCATGGGCCGACGTCGTGCGGGAAAGGATTTTCTTACCGATGCCCCTCTCCATCAGTGTGCGTGCAACCTGGAAAAAATCTAACCGCAACGCTGAGTCATGTTAGGCACATGCCCTGTACTATGCCTGTCCCTTCGGGTACCGAACAGTGACTGCTCTCCGTGCAGTACCAAACCAGGTCCATGACCGCATTAAAGTCCCCAGCCAAAATTATCACCCCAAGCAGGAATTTCCCCAGCTGTAGTTCAATCCAATCCAGTGTCTCCACTTTATCTGGCTCGGGCCATAATAGTTGACCAGGATGTATAACTTGCCTTGTAGGGTTACCTGCACCACCAAACCCCTCCGTTCCCCATCTTTAACCACATTAGTCTGTCGGGCAAAACTCGACAGAGCCATTGACAATCCAGTGTCAGATGAGTCTTTTGCAAGAACGCGATTCCCACCTGATGATGCTGCATGTATAGCAGGACCTTACAGCACTTGGATGGGCAGTTTAACCCCCTTACATTCAAGGTGATGTAGTTAAGTGTCGCAGACATTGTGTTCTGTGGGGAGCAGATCCCTACCAGGTTTCTTAAATCTCAAGTGGTCTATTCTCATGCCTGCCATGTGTTTACTATGACCTATTGCCCCCTGATTCAGCCATAACTCAGAGTTCGTAACTACACCTTTCTCTTCACCCTGCCCCCAGATCAAGTTGCCCACATTGTTTCACATGTCGTTCAGTATATAAGGATATGTTACTCTGGCTGCAGCTTCACCCATTGTTCCCATGTTGTCTGGGGTTCCTTGGTTGCAGTTCAAGAAAGGCATTCACTTCTTCCCGGTATGGAAAGATTCCGAATGTGTCTCCCTTATAGGTCACAGTTCCCTTCCCTCTAGCTTTACAGAGAGCAAGATCTCTATCCCGATAATTTAGCACACCGGCTATAATTGGGTGTGGTGCAGCCGCAGGGATCGGCCTCTTGCCACTCGGCACTCAGTGTGCCCTTTCCACTATAAATACAGCTGAGAAGTCTTCAGGTCCCAATGCCTCATGCAGTATCTCCACTGCAAGAGGTTCCATATTTCTCTGCTCCACCGATTTGGGTACCCCTACCATTCTCAGGTTATTCCTCCTGGATCTGGACTCCAAATCCTCTTCCTTATCAGCCAGCTCCTTCAGTGCCCTCTTTACTAGCGTCATGTCCCTGGCTGTAGATGTGGATTCGTCCTCCACATTGGACACCTGCTTCTCCACTTCATCAAGCCTCTCTCCATGTTTGTCGAGGCGGACCTGGATGCATTCAACCTTGCAAGTAAGCATGTCCATCTTCCCATACAGAGACTATATGCAGTGTTTTAACTGGTTGAACATGTCTTTATTGTCCTGGAACGCCCGGTAGGATCTTGGGCAAGTTGGGGGCATCTATCCACGGAGCCGTTCATCGGTTTGTCGGGTTTAGCCTGAGAGGGGGTGTCAAAATGTAGCTTAGACTGCCATTTACTTCCTTTGCCTGATTTTGACATCTCGATGCTGCCCCAGTTTCAGTGTGAGTGCTGCGTGCCACATCTAGTGGCACTGCCATTGTTTCCCCTTTCTGGTCTGGTTACAGCTTCACAGTTCCAAAAAGCAGCCTCCCAAGTCACCAGTTGCCTTTCGGACTAGTCCTTCAATTCATGAGCCTCCCGCCCTTCCATGTATGCAGGTTTCCCCATGGTTGATTAGGGGGGCTGTATGTGTCCAATGTAAGGCCTAGCCGTTCTCAGGGTCCCCAAACGTGGACCATGCACCACCTCAGTGTCCTTATGTACCTGGAGCAGTCCTTCGTGTTCCTAGGCCCTTCCACCCTCATACAGTTGCCCCGCACTGGGTCGGGGGTGTGTGTGTGTTGCTGCAAGGTGGGTCTACCCTGAGGCTTCCTACTGTGGGCCACGCGTTGCCTTAATCTCACCGTAGATATCTCATATATCTTGTCTGATCAGGAGTGCCCTCCTATGTTATTTCCCCTTCCAATGATTAATCTAGTGGGGGAATGGTGACTAGGGATGTAACAGTATAACGGTATACCATTGAAGATACTGTGAACAACTTAATTGAACAATAATAACTGTCATGTTGTTTATAACGGTATACCATTTATACCGTTGAGTGTGGTTTTCATTCCGATTTGGAAAGGCTGCAGTAAGCAAGTGCTGCGCAGTCTTGTTCTTGCACTGTTGGATGTGCCGTCTGCCAAGGGTGCCTTGTTTGGCAGACAAGAGCATAGGAAAAGTGAGGCCACATTAGTAAATGCAGCTTTGCTGCTGTGACCGCTCTTTCTCTGTGATCAGTAGAGTCGGGTCAAGGATCAGCTGACTTTGCGCAAATTGTGTTGAAAGCTGTCCAGTGCCTGAACCTTTGTGTTCCCCATGCAAAGATGGTAACGATGAGCTGACTGACTGGCTTTATTGTTCATAGACTCTGCCAGACCTGGATTTCATGTGCAAACTAGAACAAAGTTAGTTTGTTTCAGGCATTAGTTATTTGAAAGGCAGCATCCACATTTTAAACGTTTGCGCAGTCTTGCTGCTCCGTGCTACTGGTCTGATTTTCCATGGTGATTTGGCCCGATTTTCAATTTGCAATTAGCAAGACCACAGGGACATCACGAGGGTGAGCTGAGGGCCTGAACTGAAAGTGAGCATTTTAGTTTTCCTTTTGTTCATATGTAAAGAAATGTAATAAAACGTTCAGTGACTTGCAAAACAGTGGAGCCAGGAGCACTTTGCTTAGCAACCACTCAGCCAGCAGGAGCAGAAATGTATCCATTCAGCCTGGCCTGGCATCATGTGGCATTAGTTCAGTAAGTTAAGGTCCTACTGCACTGAGCAAATGCACATTGGAACAGCTCTTGCTCTGACTGTGCAAATTGTAAAAAAGAAAAAAAAAAGGATAGCCAGTGAGGTCATGCATATCGAATTACTCTCTCTCCCCAAGGATTTTAAGTTGCTCATAGTCATGGATCGGATAGACATCCAGTTCTGTTTTAGCTTAGAATTCTGGAATTTGTAGTTTCCCCACCAATTTGAAAGATTGGGAACTACACATCCCAAAGGGGGGAATGAACAGGATGCCCAGCACTGTAGACCAGGCACGTACTGGCCTTTAAGGCATAGGCCCATGGCAGAACCAAAAACGCAAAATGCTTGTCTGGGCCAGTTTTTTGGGTCAACGTGGGGCACTTTTTTGGTCAAAGTGGGGCAGTTTGATGAGTGACTTCACTATGCGGCTAATAGTTTTGACCACTGTTGCTGAATAAATATTCTTTTAAATGTACAATTTGCATCACATTTTATCAAAAATCTCCCCCTTGGGTACTATTCAAACAGTGTTCCAAAAGGAATGAATTCCCATTTGCAACTGTGGGCCACTTTTATGCTGGTGCCCGAGACAATTTTATGCCCCAGTCCGGCCCTGCTGTAGACTGTGTGAACACTGGGCTTACCAGTGCTTTCTGCTAGTAAATAAACTGCCACCCTCCACCCACTTCCACTGTCCTCTGAGTAGATTTGCACATTGCCACTAAAGTTGTTGGTTCGCTTGATCCTTCACCTACCTTGCTTCTGCATATGGCACTGGACTCAAGCAGGCAGGACAGATTCTACATTCAATTTGAAGTATCCAGAGCAATCGAGATGAAATATTTCTTAGGTCTATTCTCAATTTGTGACACCACCCACGAAAGCATTCCTCCCTCTGATCTCACATCACAAGGGTCCTAATGCACTCAGACTTGGGGAAAATGGTAATGATGGGGCTGTGGTGAGGTGGTGGTGGTCGAGGCCATATTTGTGCCGATATGTATTTTAACTTTGTCATTTTCAAAGTTTTTTTTGCCAATATCTTTAAGAAGGTAAATGAACATGTATTGCACGAATTAAGAAAGAAATTAGCAGCGCACACTGAACGCTGTCCCTTTAGGGTTAAATGGTCAGTGGTGACTCCGACATCAGACCTCCATAATACACCAGGCAGATGGTAAACAAGCTATAGTGATTAGATCACTATGCAACCTTTCAGTGTGTCTGTGTTGACTATGACATTTTGACAAAAGAAACACAATGACATGGGCTTTCAGACTGCACATGAGTGACTTTTTTCCCTTTAAAGGGATAAAGAATTGTCAAAACAAACTTTGTTGCAGCGAGGGGTGCCATGTGGTTCCAAACAAAGTCGAGGCCAAGTTTCAAAGCGATGACCTGTGACTGAGCAGCAAGCTCATTGCTCAAAATGTGCATTATAACACTTCCACTAGTCACTCTTTCATTCAAGGCGATCAACGAGTGAGCGCCATGAAAGACAATTCTGCAGCCGCCTTAGATTCCTGGAGGATCAGCTAAATATGTGCAGAGACAAGTTTCAAAATGCTACCTTGCTACAACTGGAAAATCCTGCCTGCGTATTCAAAAGTGAACTAAAAAGCGTCGACTTAATGGTAAGTTAAAGAACTTCAAATGCAAAAAGGCAATGTAAAAAAAATAAGTTCTTTTTTTTTGGTACAAGTAGTTTCAGTTAGAGCAGTTTTTAATGCCATTCCGTAAACCACACGTGCCTGACACAAAATCAGCAATAGGAAGAATAAATACAGTGCCAAGAAGGAAAATGATTTACTTTGGGTCGGCGGCTTTGGGGTTTATATATTTAGAATGGATAACGTTTTCTAAACATAGGACAATGGGTGATTTCCCTGGTTCTATCATTGAATTTACATATAAGTCACACCTCGAAATTCACTAATTTCTGCCGGTATTCCCTGTTGCCATACCAAAGTGCAACATGTCCGTGATTACTGAACACCTTTTGGCCCGCAAGTAAACTAAAGACTGTAACGTAAAGAGATGGAGTGCGTGTGTGTGCACAAGCGCATACTACCATCAGCCTCCATTGATCTGTAGCATGCAGATTATCAATATGGCAGCATGTTCATCTTTAACAGTTGCCAGTCGGGGAGCTAAAAGCCTAAATGACCTCTTACGAAAAGCTATTAAGTTTGCTTTGCCAGTCGCAGTAGGGCTCCCCAGTACCCCCCGCCCCCCAAGGACAATCCATAACCCAGTTTCTTACTGTCACCAACAAGTCTTTAGACATGCAAAATCGACACTCCAGAATTATAAAAGGAGGAGTCTACTGCAGAGTCACTGCAGTTGTCTGTGTGTTGGCGTGACCTACAGTCTTTCCTTGCTGTTTTGTTTTTGGAGGAGGAGCCGCATAAAAAACTCTCGTTCTGCTCGGAGCGCCGCAGAGACTGCTGCAAAGTCGCTGCAGTTGTTGGCAGTTAGTGGCTGAGAGTGGTAGCCTTCGCTCCTCCTGCAACTCATCGGATATCCAACTGGATCCTGCAAGGAAGAAGAGATCGGAAAGCATGGGGTTGGGGGGGGGGGGTGGCAGAGCCTCCCACAACTCGCACCCAACATCAATTGAAGACTATAAGCACAGATTCTGCTCGGGCTCCTATACCTCTGCTGCATGAGCCCTCCTTGGTCACGGCCACTGCTCGGAAGATAGGCACCCCCGTGATGCTTCCTAATAAGCACTTGTCTTTCATGCTAAAAACACAGCCCTCCACCACCTATTTAGATATAACTGATGACGAGATTCTCGAGGCAGGGGGGGCCAATCCCGGAATTTGGGAGAGGGACTAATCTAGAGGATCTAAATCAAATGAAACGGCCGGCTCGATCATCCTTCCTGGCTCTCTCCTTCTCTTCAGAGCACAGATCAACCTGATCCATCTGACCATGTACAAAAGGATAAAAGCCCAGGCGAACCCCCTCCACCATGTTAAACTCACTGCTGGCCTCTAGACTGTCTCATGACATCGCCTGTATTCAAGCCACCCGAAATAGTAAAATCAAATCGAAAAACAACAAATCAGCCAATACTGGTTCAGAGCACACCTACAGAGCCTGAACCGGGACTGGGGGGGGGGGGATGCAGCATCTAAACTTAGTCATCTCAACCCCAGTTACCAATCTAGGGAATAAATAGAGAAATTGGGAGAGAATGGAGAACAAGGGAAAGAAAGATCGCCCCTGGAGGCGCCCTGTGTAGCGAACCTCTCCCCTGCCAAAGCACCCCAAATAGCTTACAGAGATGGGGTGACTAATCCCTAAATACACTTCCATATCTGCCGTTACATCACCCACCTCAGTAGTGTCCTCCCCCACAACGAGTTTGAATGATTCGGTATTCTCTCCAGATAGGCCTCCTTATGAACAGGGCCCAGGGTTGGCTCAAATACAAAGTATGATTATGTCAGCATTGGCAATCTCGCTATGGCCCTTCATAAAACTCTATGAATCGATCAATGAGGACTAAAGGATCAGGCCACCCTCTTAGCAATGGTGCATTTGAACCTGATCTACTTGGAAGAATTCACTTCGACTGTCCAAAGCAGACTCAACCATAAAGCCGAACAATCCAACTTATGGCAAAACCGACTGACATAGCTCACACAGAGCTTACACAGAGTTTACGGACAAAACAACATTAATGAAGGCCATACTAAATTCACAAAAATTGATCAGAGGATTAAGCAGATAAGGGGTGAAAAACATGAGCTACTGGTAAAGACCTAGGCGACATGGAGACCGACAACAGACCTGCTGATTGTGAAACCAGAGCTCAGCGCCCGATAGAGTCGATGCTGAGCTCCCAGGCAGGTTTGGCAAAGGCTGCCAAGGGATCCGGAAAAATCCTGATCCTAGCTAAGGAAAATCAGATCGGCTGCATACAGCCGACCCTAGAACGGACGCTTTTAGAACCTGTCCTAGAAAGTCAGGATGCTAACCATACAAATTTCATCAACAAAACAACTGCCAAAAGTACAACTCTAGATGTCCATCACCAGAACTCAGACCAAGCGCTACACTCAGTAGAACCAGGGCTATAACTGATATTATAGTTATTATAACTGATAACCTTTAACATCCTGTGCTTCCAAGAAACTTGGCTGAGAGAGGTAACGATCTGTGTGGATTTTTTTGCCATACCTAAACCCGGCTATTAAGGGGACCTCGGGCAGACCATTCTCTGGTCTGTTAACGCTCATAAAAATGGGACAGGGATTGAAAGTCATAAACCACTATTTTCCAAATCCGTGGACTCAAATGTTGGTGGTGTCAGTAGTTCAGGATAAACCTGTTACTGACTATCTTGATTTTGTTAAATCTGTACTGGAACCTGGAAAAGGTTGGTGCAGAAGAATTTAGATCTGGTGTATTGAATCAGGCCGGGTTGGACTTTGCTGGCCCTTTTATTATACTCTGTGGAGACCTTAACATCAGATGCATTGAGCCAGAAGACTCCCTCTCTAAATCCCCTGATGAGCCACATCCTCTTAATGGGTTGAAAGCTAAGTGCTGGGCCCAGGAGATGGAGGGGAGGGAACTTAACAAAACTAATGGTGATATCCCCGCTAAATTTACCTTGAAGGTTGGTGACTCCAAGATCATTTTAGACTATTTCTTTGTCTCAGGCAATGTCCATCAAGACACGATTTCCTTAGAGGTAGTCGACATGACAGCCAGTGACCATTAGCTCCTGGCTCCTAAAGTTGAACTGGTCTGGCCCCCAAGGGGAAAGAGGGAAGGTAAACATTTGGATGTTCAGGTCTCTGAGGGTAAAAACAGATCACGCATTGAGCCGATGAATGTCCTAGATCTGGGGATGAAGTTCAGGACCTTAGTAGAACAAAATGATAGGTCCTCAAATTGGGTGCCCCTTCTAGCTAAATATCGCCAAATTAATAAGAGTGGAGGTAGACCAGACTTCTTTCCAAAACACAGGTACAATCAAAAGCTGGAAGAACGCAAAAACGTTCATAGCACACATGAAAGCTCTCAACTCCACTCCTACGGAGACAACTATGCAGGTCAGAGCAAATCCACAGGGCCTGCTATCTGAAAGCATTAAGACCTATTGGGGACTAAAACAAAGCTGCTCCCCAGCGCCAATCTTATTTAAACTCTCTCTCTCTATATATATATATATATAAGAAAACAACTGACATGCCAAAATAGTGCTCAGCCTACTTGTAGCTGGTGCTAGGGAACGAAATCTTGGCCGGATTTCTAAATATACAAAAACACACACGTCTGGAGGAAGGTTATAGCACTTCAAAAAACCCTCAACACCAACATGTAGCACAATAATCCCTGCACACAACATCAAGCCGTTTGCTCAAAAAGTATTTTTATTTCATTACAAAAAATCTCGTGCAACCAACACTGCCTGATGGCTTAAAGAGGGTAGGCATCTCTCCTGCCTCCCTTGCTGACAAACAGGTTAAAAGACACTCACCCCACCAGGGTGGAAACCGCCACGCGTTCCGCTTGTGTACCAAGCTTCCTCAGGCTTTTATTCCTTAATACGCGAGAACACCTTCCATTTATAAAAACAGGTGCAGGACCGGCATTGGTATTAGGCTCCTCCCCCTTGCTTTAGTTTTGACCATCATGTGATCGTTAGAGGCTGGGCTTGCTAACGTGCACAGCCGCGCCCATCTATGAAAGGATTCAAAATCCATGTATCTAAGTTAGTACTATCCGCATATCAGCTAAATACCGTCTTGGAGAAATATAAGAGCAAAGGGGAGAGGCTGCCTACCATACGCCAGAACCTGCCTCCTGACACCATATTAAAATTTGTAATAATGTGTTCATATGCGCCAGTGCGCAAAAATTGTATAAAAAATGGTTCGTTTCATCCTAAATGATGAAACGATCGACCATTTCACCCCATGGCTTAGAATGCCTTAAGCAAAAGCCAGAGATGAACACAGCGCATTTCCTTTCTTAAGTATCTTGTTACATGACATGCCTCTACATATACTGTACCTTGAAGGCGCATCATCCTAATTATTGGACAAGGCAAACCGCATCAATCTGCATAGACCTCGGCATATTCTAAACACAATAGTTCCACGAGATGCCATATTAGACAACAGGCAGATAAGTGCATAATGCATCTATTGCAATAATGTCTCCATAATTAGAGCATAAATTGTTGTAAAGTGCCAGTGCAAAATCATAGAATCGAAACATGTTTCACATCAAATGATTCAGCCATACCGGTTGATTAAAGTGCAAGTGCAACATCACATTGTCTCAAATGTCCTTTCATAACTTCATTGTAAAAACACAAACCATTCCGGGTCGATATTTAGTCCCAGAGGTCTCAATGTGTCAAATTTGCAAATTAATGTGGCTTCTAGCTGTCGCAGTTTCAGTTCTCGATTGCCCGGTCTCTTATGAAGTGGAATATGAGCAAGCCCCAAAAATGACATAGCTTTTACATCCCCTTTGTCTTTTTCAATAAAACGTCCTGTCAGTGGGTTGGTGAGGTCCCCATTTTTGATCGCTCTGTAGTGTTGGAATATGCGTAGTTTGAGAGCTCCTATTGTCGATCCAATGTAATGTAACCCACATTCACATGTAATAGCATATACTACAAACTTGGTAGTACACGTGATTTGTGTTTATGTCTCCATTTTAAGCCATTACAGCTAATCAAGGGTTTCTTGGACACAAAATTACACATTTTACAATTTGCACATTTCCGAAACCCTCCAGCTTCTTGTTTCATAAAATGACTATCAGGCGTGATTTTTTCTGTAACCACCATGCTGGGGGACAGAATAGTTTTCAAAGTGGGAGCTTTACGATAAGCAACACTGGGGACAGTGTTCAGTACTCTAATGAGATCTGGATCTGTCAGAAGTACATTCCAATGTTTACTCATTATTTTTTTGATGTTACTGGCCTGATGGTTAAAGTTGGTGACAAATCTGATGTCATCTTTCTCAACAACTTTATGTACTTTAAACAGTTCCGTTCTTTAGCCTTGTCGAAGCAATCAGCCACAACCTTCCTCTTGTACCCACGATTAACAAATCTTTGGCCTATATATTGGGCTTCCTCTAGGTAATTCAATTCAGTGCTGCAGGCCATCTCAGCTCTCAAGAACTCTCCATATAGGATTGAGTTCTTGAGAGCTGTTTGGTGATGACTAAGAGCATGAAGTGTGGAATTGGAACTGGTTTCTTTACGAAAAAGTTTAGTGGTCAATATATTATTGACAACAGTGAATTCCACATCCAGAAAAACCAATTCCTTACTATCATGAACTGATGTGAGTTCTAGATTCAGGTTGTTCTCATTCAACATGTCAACATAGGCATGTAATAGTTCTTCTGACCAATCCCATATTAGAAATAGGTCATCTATAAAGCGGTACCATACCACTATATGTTTGGTGTACTCTTCTCTTTCTTCAGCCCATGCTATCTGTGACTCCCACCACCCCATATACAAATTGGCGTAGGTGGGGGCCATACAAGCCACCATAGCCGTGCCTTGGGTTTGTTTGTATGTCAAAGCCTCATGCAAAAAATAATTGTGTTCCAGACAAAACTGCAGCATTTCCAAAAGCATGTCATTGTGTTGTCTATGACTAATGGATCTCGTGTCAAGATAGAATTTGCATGCCTTAATGCCAGCTGGATGCTTAATAGAAGTATATAATGAGGTCACATCTAGGGATACCAACAAATATCCTGGTTCCCAGTTGATATCATGTAGCTTCTTAAGTAAATCCGAGGTATCTCGTATGTGTGAGCTAAGACTCGTCACAAATGGCTGAAAAAAGTGATCTAAAAGTTTCGAGGTGTTTTCAAGGAGACGACCCACGGAAGAAACTATGGGATGACCCGGAGGGTCTACAAGACTCTTATGAATTTTGGGATTAAAGTAAATGATTGGTGTGACAGGAAAAGGATTCTTCAAGAACCAGTATTCTTCATCACTGATTAAGTCATCATCACACCATTTACGTAGCATAGAGAAATATAAGGTTTTGGTTTCCATGAGCACTAGGTTGTCTACCAGTACATAGTTACTGGTCACACTCAATTGCCTCTTGGCTTCTCTGTTATAGTTCTCACTATCCATAATTACTATCCCACCTCCCTTATCAGATGGGCGAATAACTATGGAGTGATCACTCTTCAGATTCTCCAGTGCTTTATATTGCGTGAAATTTAAATTCCTGGAGGTTGAAGGTATCCTGCTGGACAGATTCTTCAGGTCTTGCATAACGAGACTCTCAAAAGTGTCAATTGGTCCACAGGCAATATTCGGACAGAAGATGGATTTGGGTTTTAGATGACTGGGACATGCTATATCTGTCAGTATCCCAAATTGTTCTTCTAGTGTAGAATTGTCTATTGTCTGTGTCATCTCATCTTCTGATACACCTTGCTGTTCCATATTGGCTAAACAGATCAGGCTCGCCAAATCTTTATCTGTGAGGGGGGGATATTTCTCTGGTAAGTTTATCCTTGATGTTGGATCCCTCATTGACCTTAGTAGCATAAAATGTAGTCAATTTGAGTTTTCTCAAGAATTTGTAGAGATCCACCCTAGTGGAGGTGTAGTCATAGCTGTACGTAGGGCTAAAGGATAAGCCTAAAGATAGTAGTGAAGTTTCTTCATTAGTAAGAGTTCTATTCGAAATATTGAAGATCTTTAATTGTAAGTTTGCTTGCCTCTCGGCCTTCCCCTCGGTTTGTTTCCAGAGCGTGTGCCCATGCTGGGTGGGTTGTTTGTGTTGGCACCCCCTACTTGTCTTGCATTTCCTGCTTTTCCTGCTGTGCCTCTTCCTTATCCGGATGGCTGGCCTCTCCCCCTCCTTCCATTCTGCTGTCTAGATGCAGTAGTTTGAATTCTTCTAAAAATTTTAGCCTTTTTGATGAAGGCCCATCTGGGTCTGAGATCTGGGCATCAGAGCTGCTTGGTTCTTCTGGTGTAGCAGCTGTTGGTGGCAATTCGTTCCAGTCTACATTTGATGGGGGCATCAAAACATTTGGCGAATGTGTATATTCTGCCTTGTTCATAATCTAAACGATCACGTTTAAATTTATGCTGTTTTCTCATTCTGATCTCCCCCTCATGTCTTTCCAAATTTTCTTCAACTCTTGAGATTCGTTTTTTGCATTCATCTCAATCTTCAGATGAGAAAATGTGTTCTTCCATCTCTTCTATATCTTTGAGGAGTTTGATCCTGTCTAGTTTGGAATACTTGATGAGGCTTTCAATCATTTTAAAGGAACATTGGTTGGTGTGTTGTGTCCAATCCTCTATCAGCCTGGAATCTATTTCCTCAAAGGTAGGGATTGTGAGGATTCTCAGTCCTCTGGGAATGCGCTGGACCTCTAGATAAGTTTGAAGCGTCATCGCCTCCCACCATTTGGAGATTTCCTTTTTCTTTATTTTTTTAAGTTTGTCCAACTTGTGGTGTACCGTGAGACTTGCCAGCAGATTACTTCCTTCAGCAGCCGAGGTGGCTGCTAGGTCATGTTTAAATAGGATTTGCGCTGCTGCTCTTCTCTTAGCTTCAACCTGTTCTGCCATTATGCCAGATTTTTTGTAATGAAAAAAAAAATACTTTTTTGAGCAAACGGCTTGATCTTGTGTGCAGGGATTATTGTGCTACATGTTGGTGTTGAGGGTTTTTTGAAGTGCTACAACCTTCCTCCAGACGTGTGTGTTTTCGTATATCAGATTTGGCTGTGTCCCAAACTTCAGCAAGAGCTTCCCCTCCTAAGATGCATGGGAATCTGGTTCCTTGGATCATCTATGCGGACAATCTCATTCTAATAGACAAAACCCTTATTGGTCTGCTGCGGAGACTAAATGCCCTCCAGACGTCCATGAATGAAAACGATATGAGACTAAATGTCAAAAAATCCAAAATCATCCTTAATTCCAACAAGGGGAAACAGAATCAAACATTTAAATGGTTAGTCGGGAAAGCGTGATTAGAACGCATTCACTCAATCCTCTACTTGGGAACTTTGGTCAGTCAAAGCTTGGTGAAATCCAAAGTCAATAATTTGGCTGCACAAGGGATGATTCACCACTGGAGATTTGGAAAATTCACTACGATTCCTCTGCTTACTTTTTATAATCAGAAAGTATGCCCCATTCTTTCCTATGGAATGGATGCAGGCTTGAACCAAACATGGCAAATATTGGAACTCCTAGAAGGGGCTTTTTGGAAGATAATCCTGTGGCTTCCGAAAAGCCTTGCGATATCCTGCTTTCGCTTCGAACTGGCGCTCCAATAGTATTCCGTGTCACTTTGGAAATCTCAGACCTTATTTAGGAAATCCCTCATAGCCCATAGCCCATACTGCCCGCCAACTGAACATCAATAAACGATGGCCTGTTAAATAATTGGAAAGACAAATGCTCTCTGTCTGATAGGGCAGGATTGCTCTGTGGAACTCCTATTAGCGAACCCTATGGCTGTGAAAAGGAAATTACAGACGCAGGACTGGATTTTGACTCAAGACAAAAGAAACCAGCTATCCCGATGAATTTCATAGGCGAATGCAGATTTATGAAAGCAATCCCTAGTTACGTGAGGACATTTCCCAGCCCTGCCTAAAGAGAATCCTTTATGAGATTACATCTGAACCTTTTTCCCCAGTAGAGAGGTTCTGGTTGCACGGAAATAACTGGACAAACAGTTCAGCTCCTGCATATACTGTTCAAGAGAAGGGGAGGTTGAAACTGTGAAACATTTGCTAATGGAAGGACTCACAACTCGGAACGTATTATCCGGGAGAATTCACAGACAAAGCAAAAAGGTTCCATGTAATAATGTCCACACAAAAATATCGCAATGCAAAAATATCACCAAAAAAGTGGCGTTTTTTGTGGGGACATTATTGAATGGAACATGGGGGGACACCCCCGCAACCCCCAAACCCTTTTTTTTTCTTTTTGGCTGCCCCTATCCCCATATATATGGTCGCCCATATAATATCGCCACAACCTTTTCCCGGCGATATTATGTACGGCGACCATATATATGGGGATAATATTACCTGATACCAGCTAAAACTATCTGCTGATGATTGGTGGAAGTTGATTTTATTAGGTGAACACTTCCCAATGCGGCTTGTAGTGATAAGATTTCTGAACAAATTGTTTTAATTGTAAAATTTCTGAATGAACTGTTTCAGGAACAACTGCATGTGGCGAGAAGGGATGGAAAGCAGTACAGAGGAAAAAGTAAGGTTAAAGTGATCTGTATTCCCCCTTCCTCCTTTTCTTTTCTCCTCCCGTACTTATTTTTCTAACTATCTACTCTTGCATACAGTGCTGTGAACGAATATTCAAGGATGTGGAGGAAGGGTATATTTTGTTAAAGGTTTGAAATAAACTAATACAAAAAAGAAAGAAAGAAAAAACATCTAGCTGGATTCCAGTGCATGGTCCTCTCCCCTGAATGCAGTTGGTTACGTTTAAAAAGTGCACATATACATTACGAAATTTGTTACAAGGTAAACAGACCAGATATGTCGAAATGTTACCTCTTTTATATGGGAATTTCACACATTCTGAATCCGTTGAGTAGGTGTGCAGTGCTTCAAGAGTTCTCATCCAATCATATTTAAATAACTTCAGTTTTACCTTAGCCACAGAATATATAAGATCCTCTTCAGATAAACCCACACAGGACAATGGGTCTTGTAACCTATGTTTAAAACATACTAAGGAGGGTACAGATGAATCGTTCAGCATTTGGTGAAGATCAGTGCATAAGGAGTCGACTATCTGCTGCAACATTTTGGTATAAATGAGCAGCTGTCTCCATACATAGCACACCTTCAAATAAATCCAACCCAATTCATGACAAATGATTTAGTTGGGTAATGAAGTTGTCAGACCCAGCCCCTTTTTTCAAAAGAAGCCCCGTAGAACATTAAGGTAATCACCCAAGTCCACCAAGGGCAGATCCAGATCATGTAATAATACCGGCTCCACCTTTCCCAGATAATATTTCAAAGGTGGCATAAAAGAAAATGTACATATTTTAGACACCAAATGTTTTGTCTGGCAATGAATGTACAACGTTTTGTTTAAGAGAGACACTTCACATGGCCGCAGAGGTAGAATTTGTAGATTGTAGCCTAGATATCTTATAGCAGGTACCCATTCTACTCTCTCCCCACCAATAGTCCACCACATGGTTTTAGGTTTCACAAAATTAGCAAAAAAAGACCACCTTCAATTTGGACCGATTGTGAAGTAAGTTGTAGACCCATAGGGATCCTATCAACTAGAATTCGGTTGTCAGCAAATGCAAGCCATTGCCGCTTCATATGGCTCAATCTAAGAGGGATCATGTTGTTCTCTTTCCATAGCTTCTCGATATCACTCACATAGATGTTGAAGACAGTATGAGCTAGGATACAGCCATGTCCATGTTCAAGCTGAGAAGGGATGGATCTAGTCATAGAACCTACGTTCCTGGGTGACTCTTATCTTAATCAAGGAATTCAAATGGAGTAGAGCAATTAGTTAGACCAATTTACGTGGAAGATTAAAATAAAGCATCTTCGGCCATAGAATAGACTGAACTACACGATCAAAGGCACAGAACATGTCAGTCACCCCCCCCTGCCACATTCTGCCAAAATCCAACCCGAAATCTAGACAAGATGGAATGTCTCATTAACCGATTAAGGTCTGTTAAAATGAGGATTGCAAAAATCTTGCTAATGCCATAAATGAGCGCAATGGGTCGATAATTAGACAGGTTATTTATTGTCCATATATTGGGATCAGAATCGACTGACCATGAGAGTGAAATCTTGTGCCTCATAAAAATATGGTTAAAGCAAGGTTTTCTTAACTCTGCCCACAGAATGGGGGTCTGTTTAAGGACAAATGGGGGTAAGCCATCCAGGCCAGGGGGCCTGGATGGTTTCAATTTGGCCAAATCCCACAGCAGGTCTTTCTCCAACCATGGACAGCAGCCAAACTCAAAGGGCCCCACAGTAGGATCATCAAAGTCACAGAACTCACCAGGTAGATGAAATTCTGTGTCAATAAACGTCACCCACTCTGGCTCAGAAATTGGACAGTCCATATATATTGCTCCCTCTGCCCCCTGATTAATGCATACCCAGAAGTACCGGGACGATTTCTCCAAGAGGAATTTCAGGACAGAATGGTTGCCCTTCATATGGACATGTTTAATTGCTGTCAAGAAGTTCCTATGATGTTGACAGATCTTTTTTATTTTAATCAAAAATTCGTTGGGCATTAATCCCCTATTTTTTAGATGTTTAATACTCATTTGGGTTTAACTCTTTGAAGTAGCAATTCTTTGTTCATACTCATGAGTTTTACACCCTTTCTTTTTTTGTAAGCCATCATCGTTCCGCATCAGATGTCTAATGCAAGCCGTAATGATGCCATATAAATCCGCCAATATTAAACACGTGGAGTCCCTCTCCTCCACCGCAGCACACAAAAGCCTACTACATTTTTAGGCCTGTTTTTGATTCTATCTCACCGAAAGACCTCTCCTATCAGGGGACAGCCAAGCAGTGCACAGATTTAATTTACAGGCAGAATGTGAAAAAGTATAGTCAAAGTATATCATCAAATGATCCCCTAAAAGGGGATCCTGAGTATTAAGTGGACCAATATTTGCAGTTCGATTTTGTGAAATAAAGAAATGATCAAGCCAAGAGGAAGCCAATCCCCTATGTCTTGTAAATGGATAGGAAGCACCTTGTATTTCGCATCGACTTGACTAAAGTCCCAATTATTCAGCTGGACAGTAGCAGCAGAAGAGGTATCAGAGTGTTTTCTTACTTTTGATAGGAGCCTCCTCCCCCCGATCTTGCTGCGCAGAGCAAAAGCCAAAGATCTTAGCTTCCTACACAGATTTCAACTCATGGAGTATAAAGCCCAAAGTCATTAAATTAGAGAGCTGCTCCCATATCATATTAGAAACAATTGAAGAATAAAAGTATGAAACCATTCTATTGTTGGGTACAATTGAATAGGATAAAATGAATACCTTCCGACTGGAGCAACCCCAAAGTCGGGTATCCGTTTAAAAATTCCCAGCAATTTGGTTCTATTCAACCGAAGTAGTCCCTCATTTTGCCTGATGCATTCCTAACCCACGATCTTAGAGGAATAGCGATCATTGACAACAATAGTTTCCCTTAAAACATTGCCATCACGGGCCCAGACATAGAGTCCACAATTGTTGCAGAGTTATCCATAAAGGAGTCCCAAGCAACTCCCTTAAAACTGATCTGAGAAGCAAGGGGAATGACTCTGGCTAGATGAAGTCTGGCCCCTCCGCACAGTATGAAATAAAGTTGCCTCCTACAACCAGGTCATGTTCATGTCCCCCTGCTAACCAACAGTCAAAAATATGAGACAGAATCTGTTGGAAATCTAGCATATTCTGTCTAGCAGCGTTCCAATAAACATTAAACAGTAATACTTGGGACCTTGTAGAATGATCCTGCCAGATACTGCCAATGCCTCCTCAGAGGAGTAGAACAGTTCAGCTTGCAGGTTCAAACACAGTCTATGGAAATAGCCAGTCTACCACTCCGACGACAATTCAAGTGGCCGGGAAAGTAAAAGTATTATATCCTCGAACATAAAAATGCAAGGTTTTCATAGTTTCCTGCAAGAAGAGAAAGTTCACCCCTCCCATACAATCCATAGTATCAAGCATCTTGGTAACGTTGTTAAAACCACAGTAATTCCATGACATTATCCTAATAGAAGTACGATTAACTAAAGGTTAGGTTTGGGTCAAGCCCAGTATTACCCCAGAAAAGGACTCAAGCGCTGTTTCTATCCAGGACCAATCCTTGCCTTCTTTAAATAGATTAGACAGCTGGACAGTAGCAGCACAAGAGGTATCGGAGTGCTTTCTTACTTTTGATAGGAGCCTGCTCCCTCCGATATTGCTGCGCAGAGCAAGAGCCAAAGATCTTCGCTTCCTACACAGATTTCAACTCATGGAGTATAAAACCCAATGTCATTAAATTAGAGAGCTGCTCCCATATCATATTAGAAACAATTGTAGAATAAAAGTATGAAACCATTCTATTGTTGGGTACAATTGAAAAGGATAAAATCAATATCTTCCGATTGGAGCAACCCCAAAGTCGGTATCTGTTTAAAAATTCCCAACATTTTGGTTCTATTCAACCGAAGTAGTCCCTCATTTGGTGTGATACATTTCCAACCAACGATCGTGGAGGAATATCGATCATTGACAACAATCCGTTCCCTTAAAACAGTTGCCGTCATGGGGCCAGAAATAATTATTGCAGAGCCCACCGGTCGCGTTAATGAGGTTTTAATTGTACAATCCTGGATACTAGCCATAGTATTGATTTTGTTGGACAGTGCCCTCTGATTGCAGGGTTGCCAACAATGTAATTTTAGTTTGCTGTGCCTTCATTGGGCTGAGAGCACTCCTAGTAGTGGGGGGCAGGGAGTTAAACATAGATTGCACAGAAGTCATAGGGTCGACCCTCTGACTCATCCTACTTTGGATGGAATTAGTGGTATTGCCCTGAGCAATTCCTTTATGCACACAATTACAAGTCACAGTGTTGGAGATAAGAGTGTTTGCACCTGATCACCATTAAGTAGTGATGTTCCATCACTATCTGTATTGTATTGCGAGTTCAAATGGATAATCTTTTGCTTCTCTCGTTCATCTTTTTTCATGTAAAGTTATTGTTAGATGGATGCAAGGAGCAGACCCTTTGCTGTTCAGATACACATCTATTTGCTGGAAGGTTGGGAGACTCACAAAAGGAGTGGTGATGTACTCCTCTTGAAATGCATGCCAGCAAAGGACTGGGCGAATTCAGAGTTTGGCCAACAACCAGATGGTCCCTCATTATGTCATCCCCATTACTAGATGTTGCTTTCTTTTTTTGCAGATTGGGATTTAGAAATTATATCAATATAGGAGGCATCAGACGTAGACTCCCTGCTCACTGTGCCCAGACAGAGACTGACCACAAAAGTGATGGGTGGAAGGTTTCGAGTGAATCTAAACCACTGGCAATTGCTCTGGGCCAACCTTCCACACCACCGTTTTTTAGCCCGTCTGCGCCATTGCAAAAGGGGACCAGCCGTGTGCAAATCAGTCAGCAGCTGCCGCCACCGAAGGTAGCAGCCCAGCCCGAACTGCTAGGCCAAGACTCTGGGTAAGTCTCTCGTAACCAGGACTAATGTCTGGCAGAGCGACTCCCAGGACCCCCCCCCCTTGTTAATTTGCATATTTAAGTAACTTTGGTCTCACCCCAAGTTACTAGGGGAATCCAGACGTGGACCCCTTGCTCACTATTCTTAGAGAGGCACAGATCCACACTACTGATGAGGTCCAACCAGACCGAAACAGGTGTCTGGGGTTTCTGTTGGTACTCTTGTTCGGAGGAGAATTGCCTAGCATTTCGGTGCTGGACTGCCCCAGGGCAGGACAAGGACTGATATGTTTGGGATATTTCTTCTCTGTGAAAGATAGTGAGCTAAAGACTCTGGGTAAGTCTCTCGTAACCAGGACTAATGTCTGGCAGAGGGACTCCCAGGACCCCCCCCCTTGTTAATTTGGATATTTAAGTAACTTTGGGTCTCACCCCAAGTTACTAGGGGAATCCAGACGTGGACCCCTTTCTCACTATTCTTAGAGAGGCACAGATCCACACTACTGATGAGGTCCAACCAGACCGAAACACGTGTCTGGGGTTTCTGTTGGTACTCTTGTTCGGAGGAGAATTGCCTAGCATTTCGGTGCTGGACTGCCCCAGGGCAGGACAAGGACTGATATGTTTGGGATATTTCTTCTCTGTGAAAGATAGTGATCCAAAGACTCTGGGTAAGTCTCTCGTAACCAGGACTAATGTCTGGCAGAGGGACTCCCAGGACCCCCCCCCCCCATTGTTAATTTGCACTGTGCCCAGAGAGGCACAGCTTCACCTCACTGATGAGGCCCAACAAGGCTGAAACACGTGTATGGGGTTGCTGTTGGTACTCAGAGAGGAATTGCCATAGCATTTTGGTGCTGGACTGCCCATGTGGGCGGGACAAAGACTGATGTGCAAATGGATATTTCCCATCTGTGAAGGGTACAGTGAGCAAAAATCGTGTGCTGCAAACTCTCATCTCAGAACAGGTTGTCATGCCATGTTCTTTCTGGAGACGAGCGCCTGCTACCTTTTTTGAAATATTTGCAAGGAACATGGGGTTGGTCACTAACTCATCGGGGGGCAACCAGAGGTGTACTCCTTGCTCACTGTGCTCAGAGAGGCACAGCTTCACCTCACAGATGAGGCCCAACAAGGCTGAAACACGTGTATTGGGTTGCTGTTGGTATTCTTGTTCAGAGAGGAATTGCCATAGCATTTCATTTCTTGACTGCCCATGTGGGTGAGACAAAGACTGATATGCAAATGGGTATTTTCCATCTGTGAAAGGTACAGGGAGCAAAAAGCGTGTGCTGCAAACTCTCCTCTTAGAACAGGTTATCATGCCATGTTCTTTCTGGAGAGGAGAGCCTGTTACCTTTTATTGGAACCAGTGATACACCTTCACTGGAATTAGAAAACAGGTTTGCCTTAACAATACGTCTCTCCAGAGAAGACAATTTCGTCACATGGTCACTATGTCTTTTATATTGTCATAATCTCAAGAGAGTGCAAAACCAAATGGAGCAGAAATCGACACCAGTCCCAAGACGTCCATCCTCGGAACATTTCAGATTGCCTCCTTAATTTGATGTTTTTCGGAGTGAAGTCAGTATTTTAAGTGTTTTGCAAATTCAGCTGCTGGTCTTGATTGAAATGTGTTGGTGAGCAAGCTAGGTCCCCATTCATTTCATTAGAGGGTGCTGACCATTCTTTGTTCAGCGGTACCGGCTCCATCTCCTTACGTAGTCTGAGAAAGGATGCATTTTCTAAAGACGGGGAGGGAGCTTTTTGGTACGAGTTGCAACCCCCGCCTCCATTAATCAACACCACCCTCGCCCCCGTGATCAGCAGGAGCATCCAGAGGTATGAAGGAACTCGTAATGGTGTCGGCGATCATAAGGTGGGTTAGCGCTGAATGACCAAATCATTCAAGAATTTCAAATCTGGGGCCTTATGAATGGTAGTCGAGCTTTCAGCATTGGCTATTGCCTCTCCTCCAAATGTCCAATTAGAAGATTGCATGGTCAGGCCCCCGATTTTTGTTTCATAGATTAGCTGCCATGAAAAAAAAGCAAAGGAGTTGTGTTTTGAGGGATATTGGTACAATAATGAGAATGATTACCGTAGAAGGGATTATGGGGTGCCCCTTTAGCCAACAATCCCCAATTAGATTGCGCAAGGTCTTAAATTGGTACAGCTCAATATAGCAAAAGGTTAACCAATACTCTGTCCAGCAGTTGATTGCAAAGCAAGGTAAAAATGGCCTTTTCTTACGGGTTGTAGAGCTGCTATTGCCGCAGAGCCAGAGGGGTGATTGTACCCTCTCATTCATCACCAAACACAATAAACACTGCAGCGCAGAGCTGGGAGTAGGAACTTTGACGGGTTAGTATGTCCTCCAAACAATAGCGTGAGCGAACACTCCTGGAGTTCACTTCTCGTGCCGACAAACACTGCAGTATGCGTCACATTCTGTACAAACCCAGAGACTATTCTTTGCGTACTTTGACTTTTAATCTGGCTGGGAAGGAGCCACCAGGACTGGAACACCTATTCAGGATGGCATGGGAAACCTCAATGTTCTCAAGTAAATTATGTCATAATTACTGCTTCATCGCTTGTGAGGCGTTTTCCATTTCATAATATAGCATTTGAGATATAAATGAAGACGATACAGGGAGGTCGTCCAAGGAACACATCCACCATCACTCAGAACCAATTCGTTTTTCCCACTTTATTTCACTGATAATAAAGTCGTTTTTTTGCCATCTTAGAGTCTGTCCAGTTATTTGGGCCCAAGGTCATTTATTGTGGTAATCGCATTCGGCACTTGCAACGCTCCAGGTACTCTTGCACAGTTCCATTATGATCCATGGAGAAACAGGATTACTTTATCAATACAAGGCACAAAAAGGTTAGACTACTGAATATCACACGAACCTTTATGGAAACCTTCATGTAGCCTTCCCTCTAGCAATAATGAAGCTTACAGAGCAGTGTTTCAGGTGCAGTTCTAGGAATCTTATTTTATTGATGGTTCTTGTATAGTGCACAAAACCCAGAGGTATCAAGGCGCTTTAGCTTAAGGATATGGCTGCAGACAGTAATATACAAATACAAAGTTACAGGGTGGGCAGACAGGTGCCTGAAGTGCTTAGGGTATATTTTGGGAAAGACTAGAGTATATACTTAGGAGAGCTCACCTCTTGTTGCAGGGAGCTGCATTAAGGTACATATAGGGAATTATCAGGTGCATACTATGCATACTTAGGAAAGCTCACCTCTTGTTGCGGGGAGCTACATCAGGGTACATATAGGGACATATCAGGTGCATAGTATGCATACTTAGGAAAGCTCACCTCTTGTTGCGGGGAGCTACATCAGGGTACATATAGGGACATATCAGGTGCATAGTATACAATCTCACCACTAAAATGGAGCAATCGGATTGTGCGTGAACATTCTTCTACGTAACCAAACCAGATCGGTGGCGGGATTAAGTGTGTGGACTACAGATGTAGCAGACTTAAAAGGGCATTGTTGAAAGCTGGCCTTTATCAAACAGACTATATGATGAAATATCGTAATTTGGAATAAATAATCCAAGTAATATAGCCGGTTTTAGCCACCAATCCGGGATACGCAGAACATGGGATTATTCAAATTCCTGCTGAAAACCATCAGTTTCAGGTTTGTGTGTGGTGGTCTCAAGACGAGGCTAGAAAGGCGATAGCCAATGAAAGGCTTCAACTAAAATCATGTCGGGAACCCAAGGGACAGGGCCAAATGGATTGAGAGTTCAACCCATCAGGATTTTTAAAGGGGAAAAACAATTGAGGGTTGGCTCAAAGTGGCTTCAGGCAATGGGGAGCGCGGGGGAGGGGGGACACGATAACTAATGAGGCTACGACACTGCATAGGTGGAGTGAAGTGCTTATCTACAGTTTGTGGGGAAGGGTGCCTGTGGCATGCCCAATGATGTGGTCTGTGCAGGTGTAGCAGTGACTGAATGAAAGCACAGTGGGTGGGGGCAGTTCATGATGGATTACACCAACCGGCAGGTGCAAACAAGCCTCACCATTTCCTCGGCTATGGAGCCAACAAAGGCTTGAGTCATAGTCTGGCAATCATGGCCATGTGATTTCCTGGGCTGATTAGCATTAATTGCTTGGTTCTACCCAGTCACACAGATTGGAGCAAGTAAGGGCACAAATATGCTGGCAGAGTTTATACATGATATCCTTGACACTTGGTCTCCGGATTCCATGTGCTTGACAGTGACGTGGTTCGGGGCTGCCCACAAGGTTATAAAACTATCAATTTGGATAGGAACGCATCTCACCCTAGTGGGGGTGTCACTTTGATTTTTAAATCTACATTTAATGTGTTTAGGATTTCCCTGCCCGCATGGGGTATATGTGGAATGCTTGCTTTTGGGTTTCTTGAACCCTTTCTTGTATTAGTAGCCGAGTTTTAGGTTTAATATCCAATACTTACTCTGGGTAATTTTAACAGCCCGAGCGCCCATTTGCTGCCTTCCTCTGCCTGCCCCTCCCCTCCTGCTTTAAATGGAGGGGGAGAGGGCCGAGAGGCAAAGCCGAGCAGGGAAGGCCGTGAGGAAAGGCCTCCCATGCTCTTATCAGCTCTGCTGCGAGTTCACCTCACTGACACACGGATCAGCAGGGAGCTGATCCGATCGCATTTGGATATTAAGAGTGTTTCATACACTCATCTCCGTTCGCTGCGTGTTCCACGGACCTGCAACCTCCTAAAATGGCGTCCATGGTTGCCATGGACGCCAACACAACAACGAAGCCAGCTGTAATCACCACCGCGGGCCTGAGCGCCCATTTGCTGCCTTCCCCTCCCCTCCTGCTTTAAATGGAGGGGGAGAGGGCCGAGAGGCGAAGCCGAGCAGCAAAGGCAAGGCCGTGAGGAAAGGCCTCCCATGCTCTTATCAGCTCTTTGCTGCTCGTCTGCCGCCTGCCCGGAATCTAGGCCGCATCTCGGAGGTAAGAGTCAGAACTACAAGTCAACTCGCGCATACCCATGCCCTTATACTAGATGCCTCAGATTGCGCACCCGCACGCTGCAGGCCACTTTCAAGTCTCATCCCCTCCCCAGGAACACCCGCAATGGTCGGCTATGCTCACGCACCTTGCCGCCCCCGCCACATGTGACCACGGCTAGACTCTTCCGCAAAAAGCCTACAGCTTCTATGAATACGGACAATATAGCAGATAATGAAGTACTTTACCACACCCACATGGAAGCCACCCCCATACAAAATGTGTTACCACCTGTGTCCACCACCACTGAAAATGAGCCCCCCAGTGTAAAATCTGGTTTGCAATTCTTCTACCACCATTTTGATTGCTACTATGCCAAATGTGTTACCACCTGTGTCCACCACCACTGAAAATGAGCCCCCCAGTGTAAAATCTGTGGTTTGCAATTCTTCTACCACCATTTTGATTGCTACTGTGCCAAATGTGTTACCACCTGTGTCCACCACCACTGAAAATGAGCCCCCAGTGTAAAATCTGTGGTTTGCAATTCTTCTACCACCATTTTGAATGCTACTGTGCCAAATGTGTTACCACCAGTGTCCACCACCACTGAAAATGAGCCCCCCAGTGTAAAATCTGTGGTTTGCAATTCTTCTACCACCATCTTGAATGCTACTGTTCCAAATGTGTTAGCACCTGTGTCCAACCCCCTCGCCCCCCAGCCACTACCGAAACACATCTTAAATGCGCCTTAACGCTAGGTCCATCAATGCCCACGCTTTAGACATCCAGGGCCTCCTAACCACCCATGACCTCGATCTGCTCATGATCTCAGAAACATGGCTACACGAGGCCTCTGGCCCGGCACTCGCCCTACCACCTGGATACTCCATCACTAGACAAGATCGTCTCTCCAAAAGTGGAGGTGTAGCAATTATTGCTAAAGACTGCCTTTCTATCAGGAAGGTAGAGAAATCCTTGCACAACAGTGACTACCTCCAAGTCAAAATGAACCTATCTCCCCAATGTGCCATTGCTGTCCACATTGTCTACCGCCCCCAGGCCCAACAGGTGACTTCCAAGCCTCTCTCATCCACCTCCTCTCTGACAACCTCAAAAATCAATCAAAAGCCATTCTCCTTGGGGATGTTAACCTAGGTCTCCTGGACAGGAAGGACCCAGCAGCCAAATCCCTTGACTCAGCCCTCAAGGCTCTGGGGTACAATAACACCATCTTTAGCCCAACCCAAACCCAGGGCAGAACCCTTGACTGGATTGCGCAACATAACTGCCCACTCATCACTGGAAACTCTCCCACCCCATGGTCAGACCACCACATCATCACCTTCAGCATCCTCACCACCTGCACCACCCCCCCACCCCAACCACTGCCACCCTGCCTTGCCAGAAGCTCCCGCCAACTCACTAAGGAAAAGCTACTGCCTTTCCTCCAAGGCCCAGCCTTCAGACCCCCTTTCTCCACAGACCCAGAAACACTCGCAACAGCCTACGAAGTTGCCATCCAAGCAGCCATTAATTCCATTGTCCCCCTTAAACCCTGTAAGTCCAAACCCACCACCCACTCCAACTCCTGGTTCGCCCCGGACCTCCTCGCACTCCGCATTGAAAAAAAGGCCGCTCTCACTCAGTGGCAAATGTCTCACTCTGACAAAGACAAGATGACTTTTAAATCATGCTCCACTAGATATAAAAAAGCAATCACCCGAGCTAAGGCCAAATCCTTTGAATCCAGAATCTCTGAAGCACAATCCAGCACTAAAGAAATCTTTGCCATTTTTAGGGAGCTTGAAACACCTACGCCCGCCCCCCAGAACTTCACCAAAGACCAGGCCTGGTGTGATGATATACAAACAGCCATGAAAAATAAATTGAGCCTGCTCCAAAACAAAATACTAGTAACGAAGCAAGCTCTACCCAACACACACACCCCTGTCCCACCACCAGCCCCGCATCCCCCCCAACCTTTCTCATTCAAACCCATTCTAGAAAAAGACATCAACATAATAAGGAACATCAAACCCTCCAATTGCAAAGGTGATGCATGCCCAGCCACCATTATCAAAGACTGCGCTGAAGCGCTAGCTCCTTTCCTTACAGCCTTTGTAAACGCCTCCTTTGCTACTGGGAAAGTCCCTGCCTCCCTCAAGGAAGCCTGGGTTCGCCCTCTCTTAAAAAAACCAACTCTCGACCCCACATCCCCCAACAACTATAGACCTATCACCACTGTCCCTTTCCTCCTCAAAATACTGGACAAAGCAGCCTACCTGCAGGTTCAACACTTAATTGAAGAGAACAAACTCCTAGGACTCCGCCAATCAGGCTTCCGCCCCAGACACGGGACTGAAACCACCCTACTTGACCTGAAAAACCAAATGGACGATGCCAGAGACATGGGCAAACCAGCACCTCTTACTTCTTGACCTATCCGCGGCTTTCGACCTCGTGGATCATGACGTCCTATGCCACCACCTCTCCTCTACTGCCAAATCCTCCCCTGAAGCCACAGCATGGATCACTTCCTTCCTACAAGACAGAACCATGCAAGTATTCTCGGACTTCGCATCACCAACTATCATTCTCTGCAGTGTGCCCCAAGGCTCCTGCCTATCACCCACCAACTGCAACATCTTCACACGACCACTTTTTCCTATCCTCGACGCCATGGGCATTTCATACACTAACTACGCCGACGACACACAGATCCTCCTCACCCTCACTGGCAACTATGACACTGACTCCATGACCCTCAACAACCTCTACAACACCATCCAAGCCTGGATGCCAGACAATGGACTATGCCTCAACTCAGACAAGACTGAACTCCTTTTGGTAGGCTCACCCGACACGCTGAAAAATCTAGACTCCCAATTCAGTCATTTCACCATAGACTCCATCAAAATACCTGTCTCAGAATCAGTCAAAACCCTTGGAGTCTACTTGGATTCCAACCTATCCATGGATAAACAAGTCAACGCTATAGCCTCTGCAGCTGCATACCATGCCAAACTTATCAACGCAGTCAGGCCCTTTCTCTCCAAAGAGAACTGCACTAACATAGCCAGAGCCATCACTGGATCTAGGCTTGACTATTGTAATGTACTCTTTCTAGGCACCTCTAACAAAAACCTAGAGAGGTTACAAATCATTCAGAATAGTGCTCTCCGGGCAGCCCAAGGCATTGCCAAAAGAGAACACATCTCGGAGGCCAGAAAACTAGCACACTGGCTCCCAATAAAAGAAAGGATCATCTTCAAGACTCTGACACTGACCCACAAGTGCATTCACCTTACTGCCCCTGACTACCTCTCCCAAAGGATCCATCCCGTCTCTTCTACGAGGCCAACCAGATCACCATATACTAACATGCTCTCTGTGCCATTAGTAAAAAAACGTCAGAGCGGGCGGATCCAGCTTCCCATATCTCGCACCCACTCACTGGAACGCCCTCCCTCCCACAATCCGAGGTGAGGCCTCCCTCAGCACCTTCCGCAAAACCATGAAAACCATCTTATTCACATAAGATGCCTCGCACCAGTCGAATACATCTCATATGTTCCTAATGCATAAACTGTATTGTAATGACCAACTGTACCAACCAAAATGTCAGCTCTATGCTTTGTCGAATTCATAATGTACCACTGAATGACTATGCCTGTAACTAAGCTCTTGCAAGTAACAGCGCCTCAATGACCATGGGTTACTTGCGCGCTATATAAATAAATAAAAAAACATTAAAAATTCAACCTTCCAAGTGTCCCGATTTTTTGTCTGCTCTCTTAAAGAGTGTGCTGGAAGAATGCCAAAATTGCCTGCCCAATAATCTTTCTCTTTTGACCAACTGCTTGAAGAAAGCAGCAGACTCAGTTGCTCCTCTCAAACTTGCTCGTCTTCATAATCGTCTATCCGACCTTTGGTTTATGGATGAACTCAGGGCAGCCTGCCTTAAGGTTAGACGGTCTGAACGTAAATGGCAGCACTCCTGTGGTGCAGCTGAGAAGACTTCCTATAGACTTCTGGCCAAAACATAGCACAAATCTATCTTGGGAAGTCACGAGTGGACTCAATCAACCTAAAGAGTTGTTTGCCATTGTGAAATCATGTCATCAACTGAATTTTTCACCAATTGTGACTCATACGCAGTCTGTGACTCTAGCTCAATTCTTCATTTCTAAAATTGTTATTATCCAGGCAGATATCTACCAGCGACATTTGTTTCCAATTCCTAGCCCCTAAACATTGAAATTCCCTCCCACTCAACATCAAAAAAGAGGCATCCCTCCTTGGCTTTAAAAAAAACTGCTAAAAACATGGCTCTTTAACCTAACATTCCTAGAACTTGTAACTAATGCTGTACATATGTCGTATAAATGATCATTGTAATCCTTATGTATCAATGTTATTTGTTGTAACTTTTCCCTGACAAATTATTACCAAGCTGTCTGTAACCTCGCCGCGATACCCCAGGGTCTGGGCGTTTAATAAATAAATTGGTGTATTGCCATTTTCATTGTATCGAATGTTGAAGTCAGAGGCCCTATGCATTTGTGGTCCGACTTCCCAATATTTTCTGAGGACACGGTTGAGAAGGCTCTTCAGCTTAAATCAGCTTCTCCCTCCTATCCTATACTCCAGGCAGTTTTCAAGGCTATTATCCCTGGGTTGGCGATCTGCATCTCCCAGGCAGTTAACATGTCCTCAGTCTGTCTACTCCAGTGGAGCTAAAAACAAGCCACAGTTACTCCCCTTATTAAATAGCCATCACTGGACCTTACTATGCCTGCTAATTCCGATCCTATACCTTTGTAATCTTTGGTGTCACCTCTTGGGGGGGGGAAGACACTTTTTTTGTCCATGTTTCTGTTGTCAACAACCTGGCCAGACTGGTGGACGGCAGTGGAATGTCTGAGCTGATATGTTTAGATCTGTCAGCGGACTTTGACAATGACCTCCGAATCTTTCTCTCGGTTGGCTAGCCTCTGTCATAGCCTGGTTTCTTTCTTCCTGACCGATAGGGGCCAAACCCTCTCACTTTCCTCTTTCACTTCTGTTTCCTGCCCTCTATCCTGTGGCTCCTCCTTGTACCCCTCACTTTTTAACATCTATATACAGCCTTTGATCCGCCTCATCTGCCCCTTCGGTTTCAAGTGCTACTCCTATGCCAATGACGCCCAGATCCTGGTTCGGTAAGACCTCAACCAGGCTGCAGTGTCGCAAGTCAGTGCTTGGTGACTGAATGGGTAGGAACTGGCTGAAGTTGAATGGGGCCCAAGACTCAGGTCCCGGTCAAGGTCTCTCTTCCCCACCCCACCCCCTCCTCTATCCACCTCCCCCAAAATGCAGCTCTCTGGACTCAATCTTTCTGGCCTACTGCACTGGGTGATTTCCCTCTTCTTGTGTCGGCCCTTTGTGTTGTTCATTGGGCCTTCTATCACCAGAGTGCATACTATCCTGGAGACAAATTCCACCTGTACTTCCCCATACAAGCCATCCGCTCTGGGAGGGCCAGTCTAATCTCTGTCCCAAGGATTCCCCTTTCTAGAGTGGGCAGCTGTGCCTTCTCTGTGGCAGCTGCAAAACTCCCCACCGCTTTGAGATGTACTCCCAATCACTTGCAATTTAGGCTCTCTTGAAAATGTTCCTCTTTTGACACATGCCGGACTTCCTAGTTGTGTTTGATGTCCTAGCACCAAGATGCCTTCAGGCCTACGAGCGCTTTACAATACTGTATAACATGCAGTTTGTGTGGATTGGCATGGGTCAATGCAGTGGAGGAGCAGTATCCCTTGATGAAATCTGGGACCAAGTGATTTAAGGGAGCAAGATACCAGATCACAGCGGTGTGGCCAACCGCCTAGCCATGTAGACGCATGGTGTCGGAGCTCCTGGGCCGCCCGTGATGAGTATCCTGTTTAAATCAGTTTTTCAGTGATGGTCAGATGGCGAGTAGAGCATATTCCAGTCCAAGGCATTGGAGGACCAAAATGACTACATTTGGGTTTGCTGACAGCAACGAATGAGTTGGCATTCAGAGGGGCACCATCTTGCAGGACAACTTGGAGGCTGTGTAAGTGAGGTGGCCGAGAGTCTTGGGTACAGACTACAGGGAGTTGCTGGATTGCAATGAAGGGGACCCTGGCGCGGTTACGGTCGGAAGATTGCAGTAGTGATTGTGAGCGGGTGGTGGGAGCTGCCCACCAGGCTCACTGACCAAAGGTCGGATGACCAACAGGAAGAGAGCCTGGAAGGAGTCCAATGGAGAATCGATGAAGAGGGGAGAGCGGAGAAGGGACTGCCGGAAGGTAGCTGCAGCACCAGTTACCGGGTAACAACGGCAGCAGGGACTGCATGCCAAACGTGGCGGATGGATTGCAGGTCTGGCAGTCAGCCCATGAAGATGGGTCTTGCCAAGGGTTAGGGGCCAGCTTGGGATTGGAGAGTGGGCCCTCTAGGGTGCGAGCAGTGCAGTACAGTTTGGCTCATATAATCAAGTGCACTATTGAGGACAGATGGACTTGGAAGGTGGTGGCAGGGTGCACAGCTGAGCATTCTGTTTTGGAAAGTGTTGGGAGAGAGGCAGTTTATCCCGGCCCCTGTACCATTCCTGCACCAGGTAAATCTTGCATGAGCAAAGGGGGGAGCCATCTCGACCCCTCAAGTACTTATTCGCATCTTCCATTTTAAGTAGAAGTTCATAAACGACATGTTAAAGCTTGTAGTCTGTACTCCATTTTGTGGCTCTCCAAACACCATCTTTTTCTAGGCCCTCTACCCCTCTGTCAAAATGTCCACGCTCCCTCTAACGTCGTCGCACCCAGCCAGCCCCCACCACCTCAGCGCAACTCTTGTTCTCACGGAAGCACAGCCATTCATTGTTGCCATTAGCAAGTATCGAGTACCCACAAGATGCGCTCATCCTAGAACATGAGACCAGGGCCTGCTCCAGCCCCAGCACCCCATCCATCCCTGCTGACCGACTCATGCCCTCTCCACCCCCTCCATGCCATGCTACGGTTCATTGCACCCATGCCCCCTATTCCCTTTGAAAGCATCTGGTCACAAGACCCTTCCCCTTGACCACCTTCAAATCACCCACAACATATCTAATCCAGAGTGATCATATTGTCTGCCAGCACTAACATCTACCCCCAATGTTTGAACACGTGAAGCCTCAGAGACCACTGGTCAGAGATCGCCCTTTCTGATAGGTTAAGAATGCACCCATTTCACACCAATAACCTCTGTTATAGTTTATACCAGTCATTTTTTTGGATGTCCTGTCCAGTTATTTAGCTTAGTCAGACAACACATCTCTGAACTTTGCCCGACCCCCACCCTGCAAGGATGAGCCCAGCTGACCACATGAACTGTGACTGATGGAGACAGCAGCCAATGGAACCCAGGCATTGCTTTTGGAGCTGGGATTAGTATACATGCATAGCCAATCAAATGTGTTAGTTTTCCACCTATACATGATGTCATCTATGACGCTCCGTTCCTTCTGAATGTGCTGCCTGTGTATATTTTGGCAGAGCGCTCTCGGGCAGCAGAGTTCTTGGCTTGCATTTATTTTACTTATATAAAATTTTGGTTCCCTTGCAACTACTCTCCTGATCTCATTCCCTAGTGGGATGTGTACTTTATTTTGTCTATCGGGACACGTGCATGCTAAGGTGCCAGCCTTCAAAAGGCTTGCTTGGAGGAGATGGTGTCCTTGCAAAGAGTTACCCCAACAATCAAGTGAATTGCTAAGGAAGGAAGGGTTTGGGAAGGTAGTAGCAGTAATGGTGAACATTTGTTTTTCAGGAGGCTTACCTGGAAGGTGCAGTGTGGGCTAGCTGCCCAACATACAAGGGGTCTGGATTTGCAAATATCATGGTGATTGGATAGACTTTGAGGACCGTGGCAACATACATTCCAATATGGTTAAGGACCAGAAGAAAATTGAGATATGTGGACCCCAAAAAGAAGCAAGGCAAAAACAGCACGGTGCGGGGCAAGGAGGAATACGTTCCTTCAAGGGCGAATGGAGGAGTCACCCTGGATAAACTGATGGCGGCCATTCAAGCGAACAAGTCGTCAATGAAGGGGAGCATTAGCGCAGTGGGGGTAGATGTGTCCCTGGTCCAGGCAGACCTATGCAATGTCTGCGAGAGAGTGGCGGAGGTGGAGCATAGAGTAAGCACAGTGGAAGAGGACTTGTGCATCAAATGTCACGTGCAGGGCCTGATAGGAGAGACTAGGACATTGGAGGTGAAAGCAGAGGACGTGGAGGGCCATTCCCCACCACTGTAATATACGGCTGGTGGGCATCTCGGAGAGGGAGGAGGGTCCCAGCGTAGAGCCATTTGTGGAGAAGTTGCTTCTGGAGATGCTGCAACTGAATGACCTTTCATACATTAAGGTGGAAAGGACCCCGGGTGCCAGGAAGAGCTCCACCACCAGGAAGCCAGCCTCGAGTGATAGGAGCCAAGATATAAATTCTTTTAGGACAGACGCTATCCTGCAGGAAGCACGAAAAGTTGGTCATTACAATGTGGCCAATATGAGGGTAAACCTGCAATCGGGAGACTGAGCTGGGGCTTGGAATGGGAGGGTTTTTTATGGTCTGAAAAGAACTAAGGGCCTCAGAGCCTTGGTGGTTGTAGAGGTGCGAAGAGACCATAGATGCAGGTGGGAAGGGAGGTTGGCTGGCTAGGCCTCTGGTGCCTTGGGCATACCTCAATGGGAGGGAGTGTTGGAAATGTGGCAGGAGGGTCAAGAAGTTTGGGGGAGGGGAGAGGGCCCTGGGTCGATGATTGTTGAAGTTGTGGGGGGTAGGGCGTGGGCGGAAGGGTTTGAAGTGGGTTGTGGTGGGAATGTATAGATGCAATAGAAGTTTTAGCCATGTTAGTGACAAATATTGATGGATGGTCTTGAGTTCATGGGGGAGGGTGGGTTTGAACAGGAGCGTTGATCGGGCCCAGTTTTTTGTTTGTTATATTATATATGATGGAAGTAGACGTCTATAGATTGGAACGTTCAGGGGTAATAAAGAGGTCCAAAAGTGTACAGGTGGGGAGTTTCCTGAAGCAACAGGATATACAGATGGTGTTGCAGGAGACTCATTTACTGCAAAAAGATTTGTATAACCTGAAAAACTAATGGCAAGGTCTCGTCTTATGCCAGAGGAGTTTTAATTCAGGTGGTCGAAGGCTCCCCTGTCACATTGATAAGACCATAGCTGATGCAGAAGGGAGAACGACTGACATGTGGGAGGGTAGTGTAAGGATTATTTCCCCATCAGTGATGAAACTAGTATGGGGATAAGGTAGCTCTGTTTGAGTGGGGGGGGGATTTTAATGGTCTTCTGGATAGGGAATTGGACAGTACAGGGACATAAGGATTATTGAAACACCAGGCACCCGCATGCCTACCTAAAGTGATTGCAGCGTTAGACTTAGTAGAGCTGTAGCGGCAAACGCATGGGCAAGAGGGGATGTTTCTACCCTCCCGGATTAGGGAGTGCAGTGGGACCCAGAGTCATTTACATATTTGGGAATTCAAGTTTTTCATGAGGTGGAGGAATCATTTGTGTATAATACGGCACAAGCACTATCTGGGATCGGGGAGGCAATTCAATTCTGGAAGACATTACCCTTGCTGATGGAAGAGTGGCGTTGTGTAAAATGGTAGTGCTCTGCTGATTGCTATACTTTTTTTAACCAATATTCCATATGTGCTAAGATTTTTTTTAAATGCTAGGTGAAAAAAACTGGAGAACTGTTGTGGTATACCCGTAGGCGGCAGGAAACCCTGGCGACACTGATGATAATTTCTAGGATTGGGGGGGGGGGGGGGGGTTGAATTTCCTGGACTAGGAGTTATATTTTATGACCGCGCAACTGCCAGCGGTATTGCATTGGAGCGACCCCATGGGGACGCAATCGCTGGCTTACTGGGGAGCCTCCCACAACGGAGGAGTTGTTGTGGAACCCCATGGGAATTAAAGTTACGACAAATATTTTTCAAGTTGTTAGGACAGTGTAGAGAAGATTGTTGACTAAATTACACGTGAAGGGCTTGTTTTGGTCAGATCTGCCATAAGGGGTTGATGTGGGGTATCCAGGCGGCTATGAGAGGAGTGGGGCAGGCTACATTGAAGGAGAAAAACTGCAGAGTATTGGGGGATCTGTTCGAAGATGGGAATTGATGACCTATGAACATGGAGAATGGTGTATGGGATCTGGGAGGGCCATTTTCTTGCTGTATGCCAGAGTTGTCAAGAGGCTGGCTAGCATATAGGATGTCATTCCGGAGGAACCAGAGAATAACCCGGTGATGCTACTATTACCATCATAGGGGAAGAGACATGGAACATTTCAAGACTCTATAGGGTTTTGCATTGGGTGTGCGCTTAGATGGCCTTTGTATGGTAATGTTTATTTGTATAGCGCCTATACACAAGGCCAGTGCTTCAAAGCGCCCAAGTGGGGGGGGGGGGGGGGAGGTGAGAGCAAAGGGAGAAAAAACAAGTCATTCAGAGCCCTTGAATTTCTGAACGATACAAGTCTGCCCATGCAGAGTAAGTGCATAAATACAACAGTGTAGATAAAAGCAAATAGGCCCGATGACGATTCTGCAGTTTTTCCAGGAGCATAGAGACGCCAACCATGCAGGAGGGGAGACAGGGAAGAAATGACCGAGGATCTTCGTCACATGGTCCATTCACATCGTGCTAGTGCACAGAAGGTACAGGAGAGGGGTGGGGGAACAAGTGCAAGGGGGGGATGGAAACAAGTGTGCCCAGTTACTCAGAAACTGGTTAAGTGCTAAGAGATACTGTTCTCATGGGTCATTGACCAAGAGCAGTAGCAGTGTGGCAAGTGGAGGCCCTGCGGCAAGTGCTGGAGGACTGGCAAGGGTGGCAGGGACCTGTGAGATTTGGAGGTACACCCGGGGGCCAGTCAGCATGCTGTGTGGAAAGGGAGGGGTAGAGCAGAGAGGTTAGCAGCGCAGAGGGAGAGAGAAGGAAGAGAAGGAGGCATGTCTTGAGGAGTTTCCAGAACTTAAGATCAGGCTCAAGATGGAGGGCGGCAGGGAGGCCCCTGCTGAAGATAAAGACCTCCCTCCAAATCTCTGCTTAGAGAACCGGTACACTCGCAGAATGTTGGAGGTAGATGAGCGGAGGGCTCGGGAGGGACAGTATTTAGGAAGGCATTGATGCAGATAGGTGGGTCCCAGGCCCCAGAAAGCCTTGCGGATAATGTAGACGGTCTTGAACGTGATCCTTGCAGCCATGGGAAGCGAGTGGAGAGATTTCAGCTCTGGTGAGATTCGGTCCCTATGCTTGAGGCCAAGGATAAATCTTGCAGTTCTGTTCTGGATGGGTTGCAGAAGGTGCAAAGCAGAGGCGGGAAGGTTGAGAAAGGCTGTTGCAGCAGTCTAGCCTTGAGAGAACCAGGGCTCTGGAGACAGTGAGCCTCTGGGGGATGGTGAGAAAAGGAGTATTACCTCTGAGGAGGTGCAGCTGGACTTTTTAGAGATGTCAGAAATGTGAGTGGAGAAAAAGCGGAGTCGAAAATGACCCCAAGGTTTTTTGCCTTACAGGTGGGTGCGGGCAGCCAGAGTGGGAAAGTGGGAGCAGGAGTCCCAATGCAAACAATCTCAGTCTTACTGCCGTTGAGGCAGAGGTCATTTGCAGCACACCATGACTGAATTGCGGACAGTCAGATATGAGCGAGTTAGAGGTGGCGGCTGAGGGTAGACTGAAGAGAGTTGCGTGTCATCTGCATAACATTGGAAGTTAGAGGTAAAGCTGTCAATCACACGTGCCAGGGTGGCCATGTAGACATTGATGAACCAGGGGGGGGGGGGGAGATAGGTTAGATCCCTGGGGGACGTGGCAGGTTTAAAGAGTGATAGAAAGGACCCAAGTTCTACCTGGGATAGGCTGTCGGAAAGGAAGGAGGTTAACATCAGAGCATGACCTGGGATTACCAGGGTGTCATGGAGACCTGTGATCAGGATGTTGTGGTTTACTTTGTCAAAGGCAGGAGAGGTCAAGAAGAATGTAATAAAAGAAAAAATGGGAGAGGACTCAAATCTTGAAGGACTGGGCCAAGATCTGGGAACAGGTGGAGAACATATTCCGTAAAGAGATTCCAACGTAAACAAATTGATATATTGCATAGGGTGTTTATGATCCCCGGCGAATCTGCACTCCATGAAGACCTCTGTACCTTACGACTACCATAGGTGTAAACTGGTCCGGCATTGCTTTCGCATATGGTGTGGGGTTGCACAGTCATAATGGTCTTACTGGGAGGAGGTGGTTTCTTGTGTCAATGGGTGGATGCACCAAGGATGCGTGCACCCCGCAAATCTATCTGTAGGGTGTAATTCCAGGGAAGAAGAGAACTAGAAGGAGAATAGCATAGTTCATACTGATCTTGATGAAAATGAATAGCTACTTACTGTAGTGACTAACCAATTCCGGGGAAGAAGAGAACTAGAAGGCGAATAGCATAATTCATACTGATCTTGATGAAAATGAATAGTTACTTACTGTAGTGACTAACCTTAGTCCCCTTTCCTCCATACGGCAAGTGCATCCCTCGCCAGCGACAGGAGACAACCTTTTCACCAGAAAAAACCTTCCATTTAAATTTAGAGGCACAGGGGGCAAGCGCTCCCGACACCACCCACCAGCGCCACTCAGTCCCCATTGACGTGTCGACAATATTTAACATTGCCTAATGATAGCAGTATTATTGGGGGGGGGGGGGGGGAGAAGGCTGGTGGGACGTATGAGGAAAGGGTACTAACAAGGTCACTACGGTGGGCAACTATAAATTGCTCTTACGTCCCGTCCCTCTTCCTCCATACTGCATGGGCGATTACAACTAAATGTAGTCCCAGGGTGGAGAGGAGACCCACCTTAAGACGACAGGTTCCTTAGAAATGCCTGTCCGAAAGCCGCGTCTGACTTGGAGCCAGTGTCCAAACAGTAGTGCTTACAGAAAGCCAAAGAGGTGGCCCAGGTGGCCACCCAGCTGATGACCTGCCACGGCACCTGCCTCTGGAATGCGATGGTCGTGGCCTTGGCTATGACCGTGTGGGCATGCATGTTAGCTGGAATCAGTTTGTGCTGCCCCTCATAGGCCTCCTTGATGGCCGAAGCCATCCACCTTGCTATAGAGGCCTTGGATGCCAACCGGCCTTGACCCCCCCCCCCCCCTCCAGCCATGACAAAGAGCATCCGCTTGCAGAAGCCCTTATTTCTGTCCAGATAGAATTTCAGAACGTGTCTGACATCCAAACAGTGCAAGACCCCCTGAGCATCGTGCTTAGGGTCGGCAAAAAACAGGTAAGACTAGCTCCTCATTAATATGGAAAGCGGAGACTACCCTAGTTAGGTACGCGGGGTATGTTCTCAGGACCACCTTATACTTGTGAAAAGTGGTATAGGGCTCTGAAGCCACCAGTGCCTGCATTTCGCTGACTCTGCAAGCAGAGGCAAGGCCCACCAACAGAGCTGTTTTAATGGTGACCAGCCTGATATCGACAGGAACGCCATTGGCTCGAATGGTTTGTGCGCCAAGGTGCCCAACACTACATTGAGGTCCCACACGGGGTGTGGTTTCATGATGGGAGGAAAGAGCCTGGCGAGGCCCACCAAATGTTGCTTGACCACTAAATTGGATAAGAAGACCTCCTCCAAATTTCCGTAGGCCCCTATGGCTGCCAGATAGGTGTGGCATGTAGCCTCCTGCATGCTTGAGTGAGGAGAGCGTTATCCAACGTGCAAGTAAGGAGGGGGGGTGTAGGGGGGGGTCGTTCTTTTTAGAGTCGGCCCAGTGACGGAACTTAGACCATTTACTCTTGTACTGGCTCCTAGTAGCCCTGCTCCTAGCACTCTGAATGATTTCTAGGTTAGCCTGTGAGACCAAGGTGTTTCAGCGTGACCTGCACAGGAACCACGCTGCAAGGACTAACTTCTGTGGGGTGGATGGCCCAGCCCCCCTGCTGCGCCAGGAGATGAGCTGGACCCAGCGGCAGGTGAATGGGAGGCCTGTCGGAGAGGCTAATTAGCTCTGAGAACCACGGTCTAGCGGGCCACCACGGAGCTATCATAATGATGCTTTGACACAATTCCTTTATATTGCAGATCACCCAGTGGATCACAGGTGTAGGTGGAAAGGCATACATGGTCATCTCGCTCCACGGAATCTGGAAGGCGTCACCCAGGAAGCCAGGGCCCTGCCAGTACGCAAACCGCTGGCACTTCTTGTCCCAGCAGACAAAGAGCTCCACCTGAGGATGCCAGCATCTGCTGAGAATCTTCAGCAGCACCTGATCTTTCAATTGCCACTGGTAATTGTCCGCTCCTTGTCTGCTGAGTCTGTCTGCTTCCAGGTTGGACTACCCCGGAAGGTGGATGGCCCTCACATAGATGCTCTCCAGGGCCCAGTCCCACATGCTGACCGCTAGGCTGCATAGTGGAGGGGAGCTGGTACCACCCAGCTTGTTGACATAGTACATGTTGGTGGAGTTGTCCGTTTGGAGGAGGACCACCTTGCCCCCAATGAGCGGAAGAAAAGCTGAGAGCTAGCCAGATGGCTTTCAGCTCCAGTCAGTTGATATGAGACTCCTGCACCTGTAGGGTATAGACTCTGGTTGTCCAAAGTGGCCCCCACAGCCTTCCAGGGAGGTATCCGTAGTAATGGTGACCTGCGGGGCCGGCTGCCAAAAGGGCTTTCCCCATCTGCAGGCTGCAATCCCTGGACTACCATGTGAGGTCCAGGTGGAGAGAAGGCAGAATGCTGACCAGCACAACTTTCAGCCCGATCCGGAATCCATGAGGCTGCGAAGTGCAGCTGCAATCTCCTCATCTTGAGTAGGTTACGGCCAGTAGGACCGATGCCATGATGCCCAATAAGTGTTGGTACCACCAGGCCGAGGTCACTTCTCGGGTGAGGAATTGAGCAGTGGCCCTCTTGATGGCCGTGACCTTGTCCTCCAAGGGAAAAACTGAGCTTGTGTCCCAGATGAGGCCCAGAAAGGTCAGACTCTGCGTAGGCTGCAGCAGAGACTTCGAGGTTAACCGAAAACCCCAACTCCTGGAGTGTGATCAGGGTGGAGTAACTGTTGAACTGCCTCCAGAGATCTCGCCCTGATGAGCCAGTCGTCCAGGTACAGGTAGACATGGTGGCCATGTGTCCCGAGTAAAGCTGCCACCGCATTCATGAGCCTGGTGAATACCCTGGGGGCTGAATCGAGGCCGAAGGGTAGCACCTTGCATTGGAAATGGCAGCCCATGATCCAGAATCATAGGAAATCGGGATGTGTAGATAAATGTCCTTCAGATCCAGGGAGCACATCCAGTCTTCCCAGCACAATGTCTCCGCAATCAGTGCTGGCGTAACCATCTTGAATTTTTGAAGAGGGAGTGACAGGTTGAGGGTGGAAAGGTCCAACAACTCATGTCAGCCTGGTTCTTTTTTGTATGGTGAAAATCCTGAAATGGAAGCCCAATCCTCACTGGGAGGCTGGGATTTCTTCCAAGGCCTGGTTCTCGACAAGCGCCTGAACCGCCGCCAACAGAGTTGCTGTGGGAGGAGAGGATCGGTAGGCACTACCCTGTGGATACTACACAGAGGATCCAGGGGTCCGCAAACGTATGATGCCAAAACTGTGCGTAAAGGGAAAGCCTGTCCCCCACTGGAGACATGTGTGCCCGAAGGGTCACGTCATGCCTTCTTTCCCTCTGAGGCTGCTGCAGAGGAAGGGGGACAAAAAAATAAATTTTAAAAAGACCCCCCCACCACCCCTTTTGTTGTTTGCTCCGGTGCTGAGGCTGTCAGGCTGCCTGGACCTCTGTTCTTGTAAGATGCGGAAACCTCCGATCGGCTGCCCCTTGTCGGCGCTTTGATTCAACTGGGTGTATGCCTTGGGCATGGCCTTCGTAAGGGTAAAGGCCTCACAGTTTGCAAACTGTTTTTCTTTTTATCTAACGCCTCATCAGTGGTAGAGTGAAAGCGGTCTCCTCCCTTGAATGGAAGGTCCAATATGCGTTCCTGGATATCTGGGTTAAATTTAGTAGCCCAAAGCCAGGCAGTCCTCATGTCCGTGGCGATGCATATGGCCCGGCCAGTGGTGTCAATGTGGGCCATGGTGAACTCCATGATGTCTTGCGCCACCATTTTAGCCTCTGCCAGTCCCACCTTCAAACGTGACTGGCTCTGTACTGGGCGTTCTGTAAAAAAGTCGGCTATTTCCTGCCAAAGCATCTGGTTAATGGCTGCCAGCATGGCATCTGCGTTGGATTGACGAAGATGCTGCAAAGCAAACCTCCAAGATCTTCTCCTTGCCTACCAGTGCCGAGGACAAGGTGGCCGACGACAGGCTTTGAGTAGAGTGATGCCGCAGCAATCACCAAAGATTGCAGTTGAGAGTAGGCCAACAGCGAGAGTGGATCCCCCGCCATTTGCCTATACCTGGAGTGCAGGTTGGGCTGAGTGGGGTTTGTGCCACCCCTTCTTGGCCAAGGCGACTTCTGCATCGGGATCCCCTTTCTAGCCATGGGGCGTAGAGTGAGGATCTCTGCAATTACCCCCGCCTCTGGTTATTTGACTTCGGGTTGAGGAAGGCCCAAGTACTCTGCCAGACCTGCGAGTCATTCATGGAAAGCCTTGGCAGACGATGGTGTGCCAGGATCTTCTTCCTCGTCTGTGTCCACCATGGTGTCCAGCTGGTCCGTAGCGGGTGGAGGAGTGCAGGGCACGGAGGGTTGAGATGTGGAGACCAGAGCCAGAGGCTGGTACGGAACTAGCTAAACTGTGGGAGGCAGTGGAGCTGGAATCAAAGGCAGGGACTGCACCGGGGCCTGCAGCGTTGAGGCCATAGGAGTAATAACTATAGGCGCAGGCAGAGGGGCTGCAGGGAGCATGTCCCTGATCACATCCTTAAGGATGGCCCCCATCTGAGGAGATTTCATGAGCATTATGAACTTTTCAAAGAACCTGTCCTTTGGGGTGGCAGGGGAAATTGACGGGTAGCTGGCGGCTGCTGGGGCCGGTAACTGTTAAAAGGGTAAACCTACCCTGCACTGATGGATAAGCTGTAGGCCACGTACCTGGTTGACACCAGTCCCACCTTGTCACTCGTTCTCCCACCTGCTCTGTTCCTCGGGGCGTTATCGGATGAGTGGCCATCTTATTGAGCTGCATGCCACATGCCGAAGTCGTGGTGCTTGGCTCAATGGGCCCGGCCTCCTCCAAGACTCTTGGTGATGGAGCACGGGACCTACCAATACACCTTAGGCCGAGGCATGGTAGGCATGTTGCCCTCAGCAGTATAGCCGGCAGTGCTGCGTGCAGGCACCCCCCATTGCCGGTTCAAGGGCAAGGTATACACCCGATTAAAGAACCTTGCGGTTCCTCAGCACTGTTTCCAGAAGGATCTACAGATTCCTCGGTCCGGCGGCGGTAGCTGAATTAGCCTCAGTACTCGTGCTGGTGTGAGAACCCGAGAGGATCCTCCTGTCCCGCCATTTCCCTGGGAAGGAGTCGCCCTTGCAGGGTGTGCTGGAAAATAGCAGCCCTCCCTTGGTCCGTGACTTATGTCTGACGAAGTCCTTCAAGTCCTCCAGAGGAGACTTCTGGATGAGCTCCCTCCACCTAACTAGCCTGTTCTTCAGAGCACGCAATGAAAGTGCATTGCAGGCAGTACAGCCTTTCCAGACGTGGTCGGGGCCAAGGCAGGGAGGGAAAGTGTGGTGTTCAGATGTAGGGAAGAGCACCTTGCAGACTGGACAACTGCTGAAGCCGGCTGAATTCGACATGTGCCGGGGAGGAGGGTGACACCAGAGGACTGAGTACCTAGATTGATAAAAGAAGACAGAAGAAAGTCTTCGGGGAAGAGTGCGTGGCATTTTGTGGCCAAAGCCAAACCCAGGAGCCCTGGTGAAATCAGGCTGTTCCCATCAACACGGAAAAGGGGACTGGCGACGGTGGGCGGAGTCAGGGGAGCACATGCTCCCAGGGTCATGCCTCTAAATTTAAAGGGGAAGGTTTTTTTCTGGTAAAAAGGTTTGGTCTCCAGTCCCTGACTAGGGACGTCCATGCAGTATGGAGGAAAGAGGACGGAACGCAAGAGTAATACCATTAGCCATCTCTAATGGAAATCCCCCCCCAAAGGGGCCCCCTGCTGAGGCAGTGGTTAGAAGACATACGTAGATGGGGAATTTCAGAGGTTGAGATCTTGAGAAAACCAGCGACTGACAGGAAGGGGTGGAATTAGATTGGGGTCACGGTCTGAATTAGTTTCTCATCCCCGGACTTGAAGCCCCTTTGAATTCACATGGATGAGTGGATGGAAGCAGTGCTGTAATGGGAGGAAGAGTATTTGGTGGAGGTGGGTTGGTAGGGTCTGGAATGGTACAAACGGACAGGAAAATGGAGTGCTGTGGTGATGAAGATGTTAATTACTGTAAGCATGAGGAACATGAATTTTAAAATAAATTTAAAAAAAGATGCCAGACTACCCTTAAAGAGGTCCATGAAGATGGCGATGTATAAATGGGGCTCCAGTAACATACTTTTGTTGATCGAAGCTTTAATGTGGCCCCATGATTGCCTGCCATAATTATCCTTTTTTGAATAGCTTTATCAGGGAAGATCATCTCCGGAAATGGTGACAGTGTAAAAACTCCATACAATGAAAAGCCAACATAGAAATGAATAGTTATGAGGACAATCTTGTAAAACCATCTCAAGTGTTTTGAATTTACATCTGAAATCTATTACATGATCTCTAGGTTTAGGGTGAAGACAGTACGCTGAGCAAGCAATCTTTTAATCACTACTTTTGAAGGTGAAAAATTTAGGACAAAAAAAGTAGCTGATTTGCAAAGAGAATTCTTTTTGCTAAGTATATTTTCTCTCCGGTAACCCTCCACAATTTACAAATCTTCCACTTTAAAGAAAGGACGGAGTAAGGAAGCACAGAAAAGGACAAATATAAAAGTAAAATTGACTACCCCACAAGTTTATTTCCTAGTGTCCTCTGGCACCTGGAGACTGTTGGACAGTGACACATTAACCACCCAGGACATTGCCACATCTTACTAATCATGCTCCCACCTTCAAGGCTTTCTAGGAAAGAGGCAGATTTGAAAGGATTTTTTGTTGAACCTTACAAGAAACATGCAACCTCGCCAAGTAGGAGACAGGTAACCATCACAATTTCAATTCTTATGTAATGCCCATTTGCTCTACCCTCCTGGACAAAGAACACAGCCACAGACTAAGAAACATCAAGATCCTCCTAATAGTGGTTCTTTATAGACATCGCCTAAAGGGCCATCACCCTCATTTTGAGCCTGTATATTGTTGTGTCATCTGTCCATGGACCAAAGTGTCAGGCTCTACTGCGTTCCACGCAAATGGAGAGCATGCCAATGCTAAGGCGTCACATCTTCAAGCTTCAGCAACCCTTTGGGTCATTTAAGTTTCTTCAGTGGCATGCTCCAATAATACACCTCAGTAGTTCAAAGATTCAGGACACTTCCACTGCTCGATTTAATTTGCCACTTCGCCAGATGTCAGGTCGAGTGAAGAAAAACAGTGTCTTTCTCCAACTCATGCCTGGTAATCTCCTCAGGCACCCAGTGTTCTTGGTCATCGCTGGCAGCACAGTTTGCAAGACATTAGTTCCATGACCATGCATTTCTCCCCGATGCCACACCATCCCGATCCTCCAGATAACCATTAATAGGCCTGTTTGCCCAGGCCGCCTTCAGGCATGCAGCCATAGTTGGAAAATGAGCGGTGATGCCATTATATTGACCAGGCAAACGGTATCAGAGAGCCAGGCCTGTTATTGTATCATGCTTCCCAAGGCTACAGGTTTCCTGCGCAATCATGTGGACTACAGGAACATGTGGCATTCAAGACGTCTAATTGAATGGGACAGAGCAAATGGACTCTCCTCTACCACAGCTGACAAACTGTTCCTGGCACCTGTAATGCCTATGCTCACAATTTAAAATTGTGAAACAAAGTCTTTTGGCTGTAATGCATACTTCCTTGAAGCCAATATCCCACGTTAGTTAAATCAGTCAATTCTACATTTACATAATCTAAAGATCAGCAAACAATTACAGCTCATGCTGCCACAGCCTGAACACATCAACCAAGCAGTACAGGTAGCAACAAGGTGAAAACCTGTGTATCCTTCATTCTCATTTGGAGATCTGCTTTCTTTTAGGGCATTGAACAGCCAGTTATTGCACTCATTTAAAACCAGGAAATAGGCAGCATTTCTATGTTGGTTGACTTGGCGATCGGCTTCCAACTGCAACAATACCTGAAGAGAGTTTCCAAGAATCGCAATTTGCACAGAACTACAAAGTTTGACAGCACATTTTCCAGCACTCATAGAATAGCATTTGTTAACAGGCATGAAACAAGGCATTCATTTCTTTTGTATGTTTATTGATATCATTTTCATCTTTACAGAAGAATACAGCCTAGATTACTAGATTGCAGACCTCTGGAAAAAAATGTAGAAGTGCTCTAAGAAGTAAGCTACAAATGCAACGGACTAAGGTGGGGGAGGAGGGGAACTAAACTGCTAAGGGTTTCAGACCGAAAACAGATTCAGATCCATTGTGTATGTTTAAGGAGGGAATTGGAAGGTATTTTAAACTGGACACCAATGGGAGGTAAAATATTACAATCCATACTGGACATGCAAGATAAACCTCCCCCCCTTCCACATTCCCCTCAATGGTTTGAAGTTTATTTACAAAAACAACCCCACAATCTAATTGGCTCTAGTTTTCTGGGAGCCCACAGAAATAATGTTCAGAATTTGAATAGAACTGAGCAAGATGATAATTTAATACCTGCATTTGATAGTTTTTTTAAGTCCAACGTGCACAACTATATGATGAATGTCAATTGGATTGAAATTCATGGAGGTAAACCAGCGCTTTCCCACAGAAAATGGAAAGAAGTGTTTCTGGTTCTTTAAGTTGTCAATAAAAAGTTGTCCTTAATTCTTGCTTCTGTTGTACAGAATACTGCCTCTATCTGGACTTCAAACTCTGTGGTACAAGCACGATGCAAGTTAGAATAATGGTTCTTTGTACATTTCTAAACACCTGTGTTTCAGTACATAAATCAATTCTTACACTAATTTATACATTTTAATTGGTTGCATATATTAACATGTTCTATAAGATTTCTTTTCTAAATAAGCATTACATAATAAATGGATACTGTAAAAAGAACTGATTAGTTAAAAGTAACAAGCATTAACAGAGATACATACAAGACTCAACCTGCCAGGACAGGGTTTTGAGTTTATCATGAATTATGGGATATCAGCCTTTCCAGTCGCAGCCTCCACTGGGACACAAGACAATTAAAAAATGTATATGCAACTTGTTAATTATTATACACAAAATAATTGTAAAAAGAAACCAGGGATTTCCTTCTCTCCCATTCAACACCTGAAATCAGTTTAAACAAGTTTTTATTTTAAATTACTTTTAATTTAAACTAATACATCTGCTACCATAAAGTCTTTTGATGAAGATGGGTGTATAAGCCACACGAAACGGTGCAAAGGAATGGTCTTAATTCTTCTCGTGGTATACGTTTGGGTATGCATGTTATTTTGTTTTGGCAGCTGGCGACTTGATGTTTCTTGTACAGGAGAGGAGCTTGTGTTTGAAGGCCTAAGTGTGATATCGGTTGGTGAAGGACTGTGCTTGAGCCCCGTTCCCTCAGCAGCTGCAGCTCTCGGCAGAAGCCTTTGCTCGATCGTTCTTGTCTAATTTTATGGGTTCCGGGAATTCGTTGTAAAGCTCCACCTCTGTTTCCTACATAGAACAAAAAAAACAGAATTTGAGACTGGTATATTCCATTTTGGTAAGACATTTATACACAGTCGGGTACATTTACTAAAACGTTATAAACATAAGCTAGGTTTACCCTTTTCCTGCATCGAGGGTTCCATTTATAAGAATATTAAACCTTGTCTGTATGCCTACTACAGCTGAATGAAAACAATGGCTCAAACCATGTAATGGCCAGCATGGGCCCATTGTGCTTGCAAGCACCAGGATCTATACTTGATGCACACCAACGTGGCAGAAAAGGAGACTGCACACTGCCGCTGAATCAAGACTCTCCACTCATCTTAATTCGATAATTCCAGTTGAACCTCATTCATTTATACATCTTCCTACCGCACTGTGCCTGCACTTTTCCATAGTCATTCACATTCAAGTATGCAATATCATATGCCATGATGCCTGTACTCAGCAGGTCCTCCACAACCCCCTTTTCTGATCAGCATTAGGAACAAAGCTTGCCTCTGTTAAGATTTAGAGAATCTGGTCAGGGGACAGATTTTAGAATGCCACCCTAGTAAGGGATATCCGAGTTTAGCCCAAACCCAATCAAGGTAGCAATGGAGAGCAGTCAAGGATATGCGCTCGTCAGAATGTGAACAAGGCCAGGGACCCTCAATGAGCCCATACAGAATAGCACAATAATGATAGTTATTTATGCCTTTAGAATACACTGAAAAGCGAAACGATCAGGCATCATGCAACACTCCATAATACAAATATATACAATCACTAGTGTGCCCATTCACTATACATCTAATGACTTTCCACGTAAAAACAGGTAAGTAATGCAGATGCAGTTTGAATGAGAACCAGTCACAAGTTTACTTCCCTAACCTTTAGAAGTCCATCCCCTAAGATGTGTGTGGCCTAGTGCCCCAAAAGTTACAAGTTACAACTCAGGTTTTCTCACAAGTATGGGTTCTCTACTAGCAAGCAATGATCTTGTGGTGGCGATTCAGAATAGTATTAAAAAGTAAAGCAACAATTTACCCGAAGACAGGGGGCTTGGGGGCGAATGGTGGGGTGCCTGGATTTTGGATTTGGGGGTGGAAGGCAGAAGGAAGACCGTAGCGCCAGTGAGGGTGGGTATGCAGAGCACTCTGGTTGCTCCAAATCCAGGCTTGCATCTGTAGATTCGGCCTGGGTTTGAAGCAACCCGGCTACTGCACCCGCCGATGGTGCTAATTCAAAGATGCAGACCTCATTTAGGGCACTTTACAAAATGGAGGAAGACTAGTTCCAGCTAAAATCATCGCTTAATGGTGATGACTAGTAGCCTTCCATTCGCGGTCACAGTAGCGGCTCCAGGACAGGGTCCCTTGAAGATAGGAAGCTGGAATTTGGGGAGCAGCAGACTTGTGGCACAAGCTGGCAAACAGCAAAGTTCCAGACTTGAATGGGGAATGGTAACGCTCCTGGCGATGTAGCCCACGAGAGATCTAGCAAGTCCATTGGGCAATCCAGGACAGGTTCTGCGGGCATGGATCCTTGAGAAGGCGTCAAGACTAGTTGGTCCCAATAGTCCAAAGGCTGAAGCACTAACGAGTGAGATCAGGCAGATGAGAGGGACTTCACCAGGCCAGTTGCAGGAGCTGATGCTGGTCTACTGCAGAAGTCGTCCACGGATCAACGAGCTTCTCTACTTTGAAGGATTCTTGACTCCAACAGGTCTCCGGAATGCTGCAAGGGGAGTCTTATTCAAGATCCGAGCTGGAAGCAAGTCCAAGCACACCAAAAGTAAGGATCTGCACCAAACATCCAGTAGTTTTCCAATCAGGGACAACTACTGGTTTCACATCCAAGTAGCAGCCTTTCTTGCACCAATGAGGTCAGTCACATAATGGATCACTAGTCCACAAAAGCAGCAGCTTTCCCGGGCAAGTGCAGTGTCCCTTCTCTACCTTCTTTAGCTCCCTTGCCTCTTCCTTCTGCCACTACTCTGTTACATTCCTCCTCGGCTACCTTGCCCTCTCCTTCCTCCTGTGCCCTCCCTTGGGCTCCTACACCTCCACCGGAAGAACCTCGGATTTGTACCCCTCCCCGCAAGTCTTTCAAAGATGGCAACCTTCTCCATCCCTGAACTCACGCTTAGCTGTCAAACCCCCCCTCTGACATCTGCCATCTCCTTGAAGAACTCGACCATGATGTCCTGCTGGGTCTCACCGAAACATGGTTCATGGCTAGCTCTGTAAAGAGCTTTGAAACTCTTCCAGATGGCTAAAGATCTCCTCTGCACCCAGATCCAACTGGTCCGGTAGGGGTGTAGCCTTGATCTTCCCAGAGTGTATTCCTGCCTTACCATTCTTATGCAGACTTATTCCTCCTCTGAATGCCTGACCTGTAGACTCTCCCTCGCCTGGCCACTCTCACAGTTGCCACTATCTACCGGCTACCTGGTCTGACCACCTCCTTCCTCTCTGAGTGGGCTAATCGCTCTTCCTCCTTCCTGACCTCTACCACTCAACTCCTATTCCTTGGAGACTTCAACATCCACGTGGATGCTCCATGTCCCGCCACGGCACACTTTCACAACCTTTGCGACTCCCTCTCTCTATTCTTCCCTCTGGCCCAACTCATTCGGCCGCGCGCACACACTATGTTCTGATCTCCTCCCCCCTCACACACTGTTAGGGAGAATGTTCAGTTTAATGCTAAATTCCTCCCACCTTAGAGACCCCAAGCTCATTTGCTGAACTTGGGACTTTTACTTTTAATTCTATGTGTTTTTTGTGTTTCTTTTGACTTTGTCAGACTCCAAACTCCATAGGCATCATCTTTACATGGTGTCACATAGCACCTTCAGTGCAGTGGCACAGGGAAGTCTTAGATTTCCCAAAGGTTTAAATACCTTTTCTTGGTGAAACTGTTTCCAACAGCAGTGAGGTGAAATTGACTTTACTAACATTTTGTAACTTCTAGACCCAACACACACTATCTTACCATAGGGTGCTGGAGGGGTTACTTCGTAATCTACAATAGCTGGTGGCAGTGGTTTACGCTTTACTACCATTGTGCGTTTTTACTGCGGACTGCGTTTGCAGTCACAGTTAGGCACCCATGGGTGCCCATTTCCTTAAAATGCCCAGTCTTCTTTTTCACCAATTCTTGTTGGAAAGGTCCTTCTTGAGATTTACTCTGCACGCCAAACCAGGTTTGGTCCCTTTGTTAGTTTTGTCTTTGGCGGGATTCACGAGTGAAGCCCGCCTCTGGCTCCAGTATGTCTGGCAGAGGCAGGAAGTGTTGGAGGTGCCCGAAACACCCTGTGCTTAATCCCCTTGGTTACAGAAGTGCACCCATATGTGATTGGCCAGCTGGATGTCCAGCAAGGACAGCCACCCTGCTGTGTGATTGACAGCTAGGCTGGAATGAATGGGAGAAACCGGCATAAAAAGCAAGGCTTTTTGGCTTGGAAGGCAGAGTCGACCACTGGACGAAGGAATCCGAAGAAGAACTTCAAAGAGACACCTGCTGCAACTCCTGGACCGTTGGTTTGCCCTGCTGCTGTGCTGAAGCTCCGAATTCGCCTCAACTGCAAGGACTTCTCCCCTTGAATTGGTGGGACCAATCAACTCCAAAGTAAGCCACCTCTGCTGCTGCTGGAACCGAAGTGCCAGGGAGAGGATCACCAGAATGTGTGTTGCGTTTAAGTCGTACCCGAGCGCCAGGAAGACCCTACGGACTTCCCTGAAGCAGGACTGACCAAGCCTAAGCCACTTCAACAAAGTGCTGGACCCCAGATGCAAGGAAAGTCCAGAGTGGTATACGAGAACCGCAGTGTTGCCATTTGCTGTCAGACGCGAGGAGCTGAAACACCGAAGAACCGCTGAATAGAAGTTTGCCCATTGCTGCTTCTGACCTTCCCATTGCAGAGCATGAGTCCCCAGACGTCCTCCCTCTTGTCCCCATGACTGAGGCCCCGTAACAGGATCTGTAGAGCTGTACAGGAACAGAAGCCAGCAGGAACCATTTCTTCTAAACCGAGGTACTGTAAAGTCGACGAGAATTTACCTCTTGTTGTGTAGCCTTGCATGCTCTCAGTGGACACCTGTCTTGGTTACCTTGAAGAGTGGCTATAGCTTTGCCCCTCACAAGCCTCTCAGATTGTGGCCTTTCAAGTGTTCAAATTTCTACAAACTCTTCCAAAAACTTTGTGCAAAACCTTTTACCTACCTGCAAAGAAGTTCTTCAGCCCCCCCTGGACATTGTGCAATTAACACTGGCTGTCCTGGCGCCTTGAGTGACTCATTTCCCCTTTGACTGTGCTTTATCTTTTCCCCAGGAAAGGTAAACCTATTTGACATGGAAGGTTTTTACTAGTACTTACCTGTTTGGGAAATTTGTTTATGATTTACTCCTCTCATCTATCTTTTACACTAAACTCAGTATTGCTCTAAATGTACCAGTGATAAATCAATGTCCACAGTGTCCTAGCTATTTTAGTCACCCGAGGGTGTAGGAAGTGTGTGCCATCCACAATGGGCATCATCTGATTTAGAGAAACAGTGTGTTTTGAAGTGTATTATAAGGGTTACATATATTGCTCCCTTCTGAAGGCTTATACAAATGACTGAAATTAATAATGGTTTTATCAAGAAACAGAGTGTAAGTTTATTTGAATAACTTACTGTGAAACTGTCGCTACATTACTGCTCACATGTACCCCTCTTGAGATAAGCCTGGCTGCTCAGCCACACTACCAACATGTGTAGTTCAGACTTGTACCAAAGATTGGGTCCTTATTGCCAGGAGGTCAAGGTTATTGTAGTGCACTCAAAGGGTATTGCATACAATGTTTCCTAACACTCTCCCACCACTCCTCTCTCCTGGAGTAACCACTTTCTCCTCTCATCTTATCCCTCGCTCTCTACCCCTCAGGGGCAAGCCTACTGCCACCTACCTTCTCAGTCATTCGACCCATGAAACGTGCGTCAGCTGAGGCATTTGCCACAACCTTCTCTCCCCCGCCTGCACCTCTGACACACCCGTACAGTCTTTTCCATGTTTCACTCCTCTGCTATCTCCAATACTTTCGACTTACTTACTAGACACCCTTAAACACAAGTGTAGGGTGGCTGAGAGGAAATGGTTGGCATCTTGTACACCCTCTGACAAACTGGCCTGTTCCAAAGGCAATACCGACTGTCCTCACCAAAAAGAGAGCTCATGTCTAAGAGACATCCCTGTGTCACTGCACTGAAGGTGCTGAGTAACACACATGAAACAATTATGCCTATGGAGTTATCTAAAACTCCATAAACGAACAAGTGTAAAATACTGGGGTTGACACAGGTCAGGAAGATGCATCATTACTATAAAAAATCTTACCCAACACTTCCCCACCTCCTACAATCCCAGACCCATCTAGCACTTGCGTGCGTACCTCCGCAACTCTTGCATCCCCATCAAAGCCAGGTCATCAGTCTCCAAAAACAAATTCCACATTTTTGACCTTATCACAGAAGAAAGCCGACATCCTTTTCATCACAGAGACCTGGTTCGCTGACAATTACAAAGCCCATAGTGCACAAGGCTTTCGCACCCGGCTATAGCCATACTGTTCAGAACAGATTGCAAAGAGGCTGGGAAATTGCGATATTACACAAACACTATTTCCCACTACTAATTAAGGACACCTCAACCAACACCATAGACTACAAATCTCTTCTGGTAAAACTCCAACTCTCACCCTGCGCCTCACATCGCTTCCTACTCATTTACAGATCCCCCTGGAGACAACAAAAACCTCAGACACTGACGCTGACGCTTTGACAACTAACCTCATCCTACATCCCCATCAAACCCTATGACCCGATCTCTCAGACAACCTAGGCGGCTTCAACCTGCCAATGCAGCTCCATGCCCACCCACACTGGAGGCCACACCCTTGAGATCTTCAGCACCACCAACATAACCACACTGCCTCGATGCCCCCTATCATGGACAGATCACTCAGCAATCTTCTCTGTACCACTGACCATCACAGCCCGCACCCAAGTCACACCCCGACAACCTCCCTCTGACTCCACTCTTGAACAAAGTCGGTAACCCCCCCCTCAATTCAGCAAACTCCCTCCTCCCCTCACGCCCAGCACTACCTCCAGGAAGCACTCTTTCCCCCACCAACCCCCCCCGATGCCCCAAAATCAAACTCTTCAACCTATAGCTCGCGAGTGCCCTCGCACCCCAACAAAACTACCCCGAGATCAGGACTCCCCACCAAACTCAAATCACTAAAAACCCTCAAGCACCAACTGGACTGCACCTGGAGAACTACCCCTACTGGCCGGCCAGAACATAACTTCCCTAGCAAGACTAACCAGAGCATATAGATCGGAAAAACCAAGAATGCATTCTATAGTAACAGAGCCTTAAACTCACGCAACCCGAGCAAGGAACTAGATAGAATCATTTCTAAATTAAATTCTCAGGGAAGCACTAATGCTCTGGTACAAACCTTCACCTCTTCCTCTCCATCTCACCAAGAGTTCATCTTGCTGCTAGCACAAAGGCGCCCACCCTACTCCAAAAAAATCCTAGCCTCAACCTGTGCAGGGAAGTATTGCATGCTCAAACCTCAACCACTCCCTAATATCGGGAACCTTTCCAGAAGCCTTAAAAACCTCCATCAAACCCCTCAAAAAACCTACAATCGACCCACTCCTCCCCCAGAACTACTGGCCCATCTCCCACAACTGCTTCATGGCCAAACTCATGAACTACACAGTTTACAAGACCTTTGACCTTTTCACTGAAGCCAACAACCTCCTGAATCCTGCCCAATCTAGCCTCAGACAGCTCTGAGGAATGGAGTCCTCCTTTACGTCTGTCTGGGACGACCTAAAAAAAAGAACCGTGGATGCAGAAGGCTGCACTGTACTACTCCTCCCTTGCCTCTCTGGCGCCTTCAATACCATCGATCACACCATCCTACTAGACAGGCATCATTAAGAATCAAGACACTGCCCTCTCTTGGAAGCCACCATCTTTAATTGCTCACACATCATCCTCCACATGTTCACCTCCAGCCCACGACCAGTAACAAAAAGGGTCCCCACAAGGAGCATCCCTTTCTCCCCTGCTCTTCAACATGTATCTAAACCCACTCACACAATAGCAACCAAAAGACCCACTGCCATGACAACCCCACTTGCACCACCTACACTAACCAGAATGAAAAAGAACATCACTGTTGACAAACTCCTACCCCTCATCCTACCTACCCTCAATTCTCTACAAGACAACATGGAGCCTAACCGTCTCGTAGATGAATATAATAAAATCAAGACCACCCGCTTCGACACCATTGCAGCGCTAAAATTGAGACAAAGTAAACCCAATAGCCATCTAAACTCCTAGTTTACACCACACCTAAAAACCTCAGACAGGAAAAGCGGAAATGAAAACTACTTTGAGGTTACATCCCTCTGATAAAAACAAAATAAACCTAACATATCCTCCCACTACAAAAAAAAATACTAGCAAAACAAGAAACCTATAATAGAATCACACAAGCGAAATCCAGTATGAAAGAACTATTCATAATTCTAAAAGAGCTAGAATCCCGTATCCCGGTTCAATACAACTGCATTAAAGATAAAACATGGTGCTATAATATCCAGGGTGCACTAAAAGTCTCCACCCTTCAAGACAAAAGTTTAACAAAAAAAAGCCTCACTAACTACTATAAATTCAGCAAACTGATAACTTCATGCCCCTTCCCAAACCATCACACCAGTTTAACTTCTCCAAAACCTCAACTATTGAGATTGAAAGTTATACTGTCCATTAAACCCTCCAATTGTCAAGGTGACCAATGCACGGCCCAACTGATCAAAGATGCAGCACGCGACCTAGCCCCTTTCATCACCAAACTGATCAATGCCTCCTTTTCATCTGGCACCATCCCCAGTAACCTTAAGGAGTCCTGGGTACGGCCCCTCCTTAAAAAGCAGACTCTAGACCCAGCTATACCAACCAACGGTTGCCAGACATTTGGTCGAACCAATTTGGTCGAAAACCAAATGGTCGAATTATTTATTTATTTTTTTATTTATTTTCACCCCTTTTTTTGGGGGGGACCCCCCCCAACCCCCTTTTTTTCTCTAAAAACCCCTTTATTAAAAACGAAAACCCGAAAAATAAATATATAAATAAAAAAATTCGACCATTTGGTTTTCGACCAAATTGCGTCGACCAAATGTCATTCGACCAGTTTTCAGTCGACCAAATGACTGGACACCCCAACCAACTATAGGCCAGTTACCACTGTGCCCTTCCTCCGCAAAATCCTAGATAAAGTGGCTTACCTCCAGATACAAAAGTATCTGGAGGCCAAACACCTTCTAGTAACTCGCCAATCAGGCTTCTAGCCCCAGCACGGCACAGAGACGGCACTCATCAATCTTAAAGCCCAAATTGAGGAGCTTAGGGACAATGGTAAAGCACCCTTACTCCTCGACCCCCCAGCTACTTTTGACCTGGTAGACCACAAGGTCTTATGCAGCCACCTGGACTCATCAGCACACTTCTCCAGGGAGGCCATAATATGGATACAATCCTTCCTTTAGTGAGAGGATGAGTCTTCTCTACATCAGCCGCTCCTGACCCCATCCCTATCACCTGGGGAGTGTCCCAGGGCTCATGTGTCTCCCCGACACTAACATTCACCAAGCCCCTTTTCGACGATCTGGACCATCTTGGTATCACCTACACCAATTATGCTGATATAGGAATCTCCTACCACTTTCAGGTGATCATAACAAGGACACAGACTTGGTGAATAGAGTCTACATTTTCATTCAGTCATGGAGGACCGCGCATGGCCTATGCCTGAATGATATAACAGTTCATCATCCTGGGCACTACACCCAGCCTAAAAATAACAGCCACAACTATATGTCCTTCAGCATTGACGGCAACCTTATCAAAGTTGCCAAAGAGGTGAAAACCTTAGGCTTTTACCTCGACTCCACGCTTACATTCACCAAACAAGTAAATTCCATGGCCTTTGCCACTGCATGTACATGCAAACTCAGAGCAGGTAAACCCTTCCTCTCTATAAACAGCTGCATCACCCTAGCTAGCGCCCCAATCCTATCCAAGCTGCATTATTTTAACTCCCTCTACATTGGCGCTAACAAATGCATCATCAAAAACATACAAACACTCCAGAATAACACCCTTAGAGCTGCCCTAAACATCCGCTAAAAAGAACACATCTCAGCATGGAGAAGACAGTATAACTGGCTATCCACTAGCGATAAAATACAGTTGAAATCAGCCTCCCTCACACACAAATGCTTAAAACAATGCAGCACCTCAATTCCAGAGACAGAATCAATAGAAAAGCATTGTGCAGGCCTACTAGAACACCGAACACTAACTGCCTGTCTGTACCGAGATTCAAACTCACTGAAGTCGGCGGCGGCAGCAGCTTCTCAGTCAAAGCAGCGCTGCTTTGGAACTCCCTACCCCATCCTCTTCGAGCTGACCAAACCTACATTAAATTTAGGCAGAACCTCACTAAGTGGCTTAAAGATTCTGACCAATAACTGTCTCCCAAATAATGAATGCCACTACCAGCAAACCTCCCCACCTCCTGCCCCTCTAACTTAGAACAACCGAGTATGGGATACATTACTCACCGTAATCGTATTTCTGATGCTTGTATCTGCTTAGATTCACATGCTGTGCATAGGCCGACATCTAGTGGAAGCTGCAGAGTATTACAGTTTGTTTTTCGAAACTCGAAAATGGGCGTCGACACAGGGCGGGCCAGTAATACTATCCCTAGTGTGACGTCCACTGTACCCAAGATCCCTCACGCGTCTAGGATCCTCAGATTGTATTTTTTTCTGACATGAGGTGGCATGAGGACTAGCGTGAGTACAGATAATCCAAGCAGATAGAAAGGTAAGACTACAAGCAACCATGCGCCTTCTCTCAGAGGGGAGGAAGGGTGGGTCGCATGTGAATCTAAGCAGATACAAGCATCAGAAATACGATTACAGTGAGCAATGTATCCCTTCTGAGGCTTGTGGAATCTGCTTAGATCACATGCTGTGCATAGATTAGCGAGCAGTACCTGAAGGAGGTGGGATGCGAGAAGGGTCAATAGCAAATAAGTGTCTTAGAACCGCTTGTCCCACTTGTGTATCTGCCTTGGAATGGGTGTCAATGCAGTAATGCTGAGTAAAAGTGTGAATAGAGCTCCAAGTAGCTGCTTTGCAAATGGTGTCAAGGGGTACATTTGCAATGAAAGCCAGAGTGGCCCCAATGCCTCTAGTAGAGTGGGCTCTTGGCGTGAAAGGCAGAGTTCTTTCAGAGAGTGAGTAACACAGCTGGATACAGTTAATAATCCACTTCGAGATGGCACCTTTAGAGTCGCGATTTCCCCCTCTCTGCCTGTTGCTACGGAGACAAACAGTTGATCTGTTTTCCTTAGCGGTCTGGTTTTATTTACATAGTAGAGGACCGCCCTACGCACATCTAGGGTGTGTAGTTTCACCTCAGCCGAGCTTTGAGGGTCCTGGAAGAAAGCCGGAAGCTCGATGGACTGGTTTACGTGGAATTTAGATATAAACTTAGGTGAGAACCTAGGGTGTGTGCGTAAAACCAGTTTGTCTTTATGGACAGTAAAGAAGGGATCCTGCACTGACAGCCTGAATTTCACTGACCCTTCTTATAGAAGTAATAGCTACTAAGAAGGCCGTGTTATAAGTCAGGTGTTTGAGACTGCTTTTATGCATGGGCTCGAAAGGGGGGCCCATGAGCTTAGATAGCACCACATTAAGGTCCCACCCTGGTGGTGGGTTAGAAATAGGAGGGTGAAGTCTCTTTACTCCTTCCATGAAGGCTTTAACTACTGGTACTTTCCACCACGAGACCTTGTTATGGGAAGTGGTGTATGCCGACAGGGCTGCCAGGTGTACTTTCAGGGAGTTAAAAACCAATCCTGCATCTAGCAGGTGGCGCATGTATGTAACAATAGTGGAAGGAGTGCAATCAACTGGGTTGATTTGTCTACTCTGGCACCAGATAACGAATCTCTTCCACTTGTCAAAGTAACAGTGCCTTGTGTTTGGTTTCCTAGATTCCTTCAGGATGTCCATACACCTCTGTGGTAAATTGAGATGTCCGAACTCTATGACCTCAGGAGCCATGCTGCCAGGTTCATTGAGTTGAGTTGCTGATGCACTGTTTGACCTTGGTGCTGGGACAGTAGGTTGTACCAGGCTGGAAGTTTGATGGGCTCGCACACTGCCATCCTGCGTAGGTGTGGGAACCACGATTGTCTTGCCCACATGGGAGCAACTAGGACGAGCGTCATCGACTCGGTTCATCTTGTTGACCACCTTCCTGATGAGGAGTTGGTGGAAAAGCGTACGCAAACATCCCTGACCAGTTCATCTACAGGGCGTTCCCCTGGGAGTCTGGTTGGGGGAACCTGGATGAAAATCCTGGGCATTGTCTGTTTTCGCTTGTGGCGAATAAGTCTATAATGGGGAAACCCCACTGAGAGAAGATATCTTCTACGACCTCTCTGTGTAGAACCCATTCGTGTTCCTCTGGGAGGGAGTCTCTGCTCAGAGCATCCGCTAGGGAATTGAGCTCCCCTGGAACATGTTGTGATGACAGGAAGATGATCCGTCTGAGTGCCCATATCCAGATTTTCTGGGCAAGCTTGGACAGATTTGGCGAACGAGTCCCTCCTTGCTTGTTCAGGTAGAACATGGCTGTCGTGCTGTCCGTACGGATTTGCACTGACAGGTTTAGTAGGTGGGGCTCGAACGCTTGAAACGCTCTGAATACTGCCAGAAGCTCTAGCAGGTTGATGTGGTTCTTGGCCACTGAGGGAGAGCAGAGACCCTGAGCTGTGTGGTGGAGATGGTGAGCTCCCCACCCCGTCAGACATGCATCGGTAGTGACTACTGCCTGTACTTCGGGATCGTAAAAGGGTTTTCCCTGTGCAAGATTCTCTCTTGTCCACTAGTGAAGGCTTTGTACTAGTGTTGGCGAAACGACCACTGTTTCACCAACCATTCCTGCATGGGACGCAGGCGCGCGTGGGGGACCAGGTAAATACATGACGCCATCATGCCCAGCAAACGCATTGCTTTGTGTACCGTTATTTGGTGACCGGACTGATATTGCGGAATTTGCAGTAGTATATTCCGAATTCTTTCCTCTGAAGGAAATGTCAACCCCTCTTGAGTATCTAGGATTGCTCCTAGGAACTGTTTGGAGGTGCTTGGCACCAGGCTTGACTTTTTCTTGTTGATTGAGAAACCTAACTCGTGGAGGATGTCGATAGTCCTTTGAATGTTTGTTCTGCAAATTACTGGGGTTTCCCCCGTTATGAGCCAGTCGTCCAGATAAGGGTACACCGGGATTGCCTCCCTGCGTAAGTGTGCAGCCGCCACCGCCAGTACCTTGATGAATACTCTTGGTGCCGAAGCTATCCCGAAGGGCAGTACCTTGAACTGGTAGTGCCGACTGTCCACCTTGAAGCACAAGTACCTTCTGTGCGCTGGGAACATGGAAATATGAAAATAGGCATCTTTCATATCCAAGGTTGCCACGTAATCCCCTTTTTTAGGAGGGGCATTACCTCTTGTATCGCAGTCATACAAAACTTTTGGGGCTTGACATACTTGTTGGCAGGCCGTAAGTCCAATACTGGGCGCATTGTCCATTTTTTTCTTTTGGGCACAAGGAAGTAAGTTGAATAAATACCCTTGTTTACCTGGTGTCCCGGGACGAGTCCTATCATGTCCTTTGCTAGCAGATTGGCGATCTCCTCGAGGAGAATCTTCTGATGTTCTAAAGAGTGTACTCTTTGTCGTGGAGGATGGTTCCGGGGACGCTGCAGTAGTTCTATACAGTACCATGCGGATACTGTTGACAGCACCCATCTGTCTGATGTGATCCCTTCCCAAGCCTGGGTGAAGTTGGAAATGCGTCCCCCTACTGAGGTTGCGTGAGAAGGGACCCTGAACTGAGCGTCACTGCTTTGGTGGTGGCGTGCCGCCTCCTTTTCTGTGGCTGCCTCTGCCTTTACCACGTCCCCTCCTATTACCCCTGCCGTAACCCTGGGTAGACCGTTGGCTGTTCCACTGTGTACCCTGCCCCTGGGAATAGTTTGGTCCTCTCTGAGAATTTTGGCCACGTGGGCGACGAAAATTACTATTCCCTCTCTGGTTAGGGGGTTTATTGGTTAACTGGCCAAGGGACTTGAGTGTCTCGTATTCGTCCTTGGCATTCTTCAGCGCGTCCTCGACCGCCTTAAACAGATCGGCTTCCACCGGTTTGTCCAACAATGATGCCTGGGTTTCTGCCTTAAAACCAGACTGCCGTAACCACGCATGTCTCTTGATAACCGTACCTTCTGCTATCAATCTGCCTGCGTTGTCCCCGGCGTCAAAAATAGCTTTTAAAATGCAACCAGACACGGCTCTACCCTCTGCGGAAATTCGTGCTAACTGGCCCTTTAAGGGTTCTGGTGCAGAGGCTATGAGTGCCGCGACTTCTTCCCACTGATGGCAGTTGTAGCTGGCCAACAGGGTGGTGGAGTTTGCAATCCTTGCCCGGTAGGCGGACGTTGAGGCTACTTTCCCGCCGAAACCATAGTTTTTGCTCTCCTTGTCTGGAGGAGCTTCGGACGATGACAAGGGTGTTCCAGCCCTCTTACGAGTGTTAGTGACAACTAGGGAGTCTGGCTTCAGATGTCCTCTTATATAGAGAGGGTCAGACTGGGCTGCCCTGAAAAGTTTTCCAACTCTGGGATTGACTGCTCTGGTGAGGTTCGGGTTCACCAGGGACGGGTATATTCTTCGCTGAATAGACTTAAGGATAGGGATGGTCTGGGCAACAGGCCTCCTTTCTCCCACTAACTCCTCGGCCAAGTCCCTCTCTTCCTGGACACCGTGGGTGTCAATATGGAAATGTTCTGCTGCTCGTGCAAGAACCTCGTTCAGGAGGGGTTGGTTATCGACAGGTTAGTCGGTAACCGGGGCTTCCTTCTCTACCGGAGAATCTACTCTGTAGGTTTCAGGGTCTTCCTCTTCCTGGTCCTCATCATCCCCATAGTAGCCAGTCCCGGTTTGCTCTTCTACCATGCCAAAATCTTGGTCCTCACCAAAGGAAGTCTCTCCTTGGTACAGTGAGTATGGCTGTGAGTATGGTTGTACCTCGAAGGGGTCTGTAGACCTCATCGGTGTCTCAAACTGGGGCTTCTTACTCGGGGGGATAGGGTCATTAGAGCCTGAGGGTGTAGCCCTTGTGGATTATATGAAAGGAAATGGTCTGGATTTTTATCGTAAAAGTCTGCCAAAGAAGACATCCTTGACATGACCCCATCTATGTCACTCAACCATTTTTTGGAACTGGGAATGACTCTCAGAAAGTCTAGGAGATTTATCTTGAGTAGATTTGCTGGTTTTAGAAATATCAGCAGACATGGTCTTGTCTGTTTGCTTAGGAGGAGTGGAGTGTTTCTTCTGCTGTGTTCCCCCCTCCCCGGGAGTGAAAAAGTGTTTTCCCTGTCCCTTTGTGGTTCCTGAGGTTTTCAAGCCTGCATCGAGGATCGGGGGGTAGAGTCCCTGTCCTTCGAACGTGGGGCCGCGCTGATCTTGTCTGCGGGCTCCGACTCCTGGAGAGCGGCCTGGGGGTGGAAGTCTTCTTCGTCCTCCGACGATCGAACTTCTGTTAGCCTAGGGAGCGAGGCACTCTTGGCAAGAGTGGATGATTGCCTGGAGTCATGCGGCGATCTCGATCGAGAACGCCCAGAGGACACCGGTTCGGACCGTTCTGTTTGTGCCTCTTTCCGAGAACTCAACGTCGTCGAGTCTCGGTTGGACTTCGTGTGAGTGGTGTGTGAAGCGCTTGTGTCGCCGGGGGTCTTCCCCATAGCCGCCCTGCCGGACGACCTTCCGAGGTCGGGGACCTGCGCTCGGCTGTCTTTCAACGCCGTAATGCCCTTGCCGTCCGAAAGCACGGCGTTGCTGCCATCGCTGAAGGCGCCCTCCGCTGCCATGGCCGCCTGCCTGGCGTGGTGGGCCCAACGCTTCATCGAACGGTCCTTAAGTGTCTTAGGTTTAAACCTACTACACGCTCTGCAGTTCGCTTCGGGGTGGTCCCTCGGCAAGCAGAGATTGCACCTGGCGTGCCTGTCGACCCAAGGGTATTTGCGATTGCACTTGGGGCAGAATTGAAAAGGGGTACACTCCATACGCACCTTGAGGCAGCGGGCTGGTAAGTGTAGGAAATGTATAAGGTGTACCTATATACCAAGAGTGTAGCGTATGCCCAACCCCCCACTCTCCCTACTTGCAGGGCCGAGGCCAGAGGCCTTCCAAGGCTCGGGCCGAGGCCAGAGGCTTTCCGAGGCCCAAATCCGTCATGCAGCAGCCGACGGTCGATTTCTTCTCCAAGCCGGCGTCGAGTGTCGACGTTGGGATGGGGAAAGGATGTAAATTAAATCAATATTTTAGCAAAAGTATGGCTAAGGCCAGGGGACTCCGCAAAATGCTTCCGACAAGTATGGCAGAAAAAAACAATCTGAGGATCCTAGACGCGTGAGGGATCTTGGGTACAGTGGACGTCACACTAGGGATAGTATTACTGGCACGCCCTGTGTCGACGCCCATTTTCGAGTTTCGAAAAACAAACTAATACTCCGCAGCTTCCACTAGATGTCGGCCTTTGCACAGCATGTGATCTAAGCAGATTCCACAAGCCTCAGATATATATATATATATATATATATATGTATATATATGTATATATAAAATACTATGTGCACACTTGTATTATATTGTATATTATTTAAAACCTGCCTTACTACCTCGTCGCTACATACCTCATGTAACCCCCCATCTTCTATGTATCCATTCTAGGTCTGTAATTTGTATTCATCTTACTTCACCTGTATGTAACTAAGCTGTAAGATCATGTGTACATTAACCTGTATGCAACTAAGCTGCAAGCCTTCTTGTACCCTTATGCCCCGATACCTTTGGGTCTGGTGCACATAACAAATAAACCATCTCACCTGCTACAACTACACAGAGACCGATCGTCCTTAAAATCCCAAAATCGCCAGGTTCCAACCGTCCAGATCCGTCGTCATTGCTCTTGGATATGGACTACTGGATGACGACCAACCACCTCATCCTTAATCCTGGTAAAACGTAAATCCTTTTCTGCGGGGAAACCAGCGCTCCTTCCCCCAAACTATCCTCCTGGGCCTCAGTCCCTAGGCCGCCACCACACCAGCAACCTCCACACTGACGCAGATTTCTCCCTCTCCCAACACATCAACTCCCTATCCAGAAACTGTTTTTCCCCCATCTACACATCCTCAGGCGTATCTTCCCAGACCTGCCCTATGCTCACCATCATGCTCTGCCGCTTAGACTGCGCAAACTGCCTTTCTTTAGGTGTACCAGCGTCTCAGCTAAGGAAACTGCAAAGACTCCAAAACGCTGGGGCACGCCTGCTCACTAACCTACCTCCCAGAGAACACATCAGCCCTACACTAAGTCCTCCACTGACTCCCTATTGGTTGACACACTACCTTTAAATCTATGTGTATATCACTCACCGGGCCATCAACACCGCCCTGAATTCCCCCCCCCCCTTCTCTCCTATCCCCAAGACAAAGTCACTCGCTACCACCCCTCTAGGACACTTAGTCTGACACAGCTTCTCTCCTAGTAGTCCCACATTACAAATTCACCAGACTGGGCGGATGATCCTTCTGTCCAATCGCCAATCATCTGGAACTCTCTACCTCTGCAATATCACTTGGCATTCAGAAAGGCCCTCAAAACCTGGCTCTCCCCTTTCTCCTCTTGAAACCCTCTTGCACTCTATTCTGTTGATAGGCATACAGAAACACTGATCTAAACACTCCTACCCCCCACGGATGCGACAGCGTTCATATCAGCACAGTGACAAAATCTGGTGCCCCCCCCCACCCATGGACTGTGGTCACCAAGGGCATTCCGACCACAAAGCGCATTGAAGTCATACAAATGGGGAAAGGACGCTATATAAATGACGAATAGAATACAAGACGCAGACAGTCCTGTGCTTAAGAATGGCCCCATTTCCTGTGTGTGTGCAGTCGTGAATGTTCTGAACTAATGGTAGAGAAGAAAAAAAAAAAGAATTCTGATGGCCATGGACTATACCTAGGCGTCAGAAACTAAAGGTCTGGAAAAGCAATGCGAAACCAAAATCGGCAACTTTACTTAAGTCATCCATGATGGCTAAAAGTCGATCTTTTAGTGGGATGCACTAGGTGTACACTTTAATGTGGCTGGATCTTGTTTCATGGTTTGTTCAATCACAGCCTGACAATCCCTGGCAGTCTTGGGTTAAACATTTTCTAAACTGCACTGAAACCAGCCCGTTTGCAATAAGAGTTTCCATCATACCCATAAAAGACAATTGGAGTGCATGCCAAAACATATGTAGTTAATCTGTAGCGATTGTTGTACATTAAACAGCAAGCAGAACTTTATATTGTGAAATCATGCGTTTATTCAAATTGGTGTAGCAAGGTACGGCCTGCCATAAACACTGATTGATAATGGGCCTTAAATCTGAAAACGTTGAGCATTCCATTTAGAAACTTTGAAAGCTCCATCCAAAACTCAAAATAAATTGGAGATCATACCTGTTTAAGTGCATTTCGTGCAATGGTCTGGAAGGCCTGCTCAACATTTATTGCTTCTTTGGCACTGGTTTCAAAATAAGGGATGTTATTTTTGCTATAGCACCAAGCCTGTGCCCGCTTTGTAGTAACCTGGAAAGAGATAAGTTGGCATTTAGTTTCTCCTTAATAAACACGCCAAAGGAAAATGCCAAGATACAGCAGAACAGAGACTAAAAATGAACTGAAACAGAATATTTTGCTTGCAGTTTTTCTAGGCTTGTGTGCCACCAGCAGCCGGAATTACAAATGAACTTTTAAAATTAAAACACTAATCCCTCGTCCAGTGCATATTGGAAATGTAAATGGGGTTTCTCAAAAGTCTACCCTGAATTGTTCAAAAGTCCATTGTGGAATTCAGCATTTGTTACTACTGAAATCTAGCATCTTACCCACTAACATTTACAGTTATTGCATTTAATAAATATCGGAAAATGCACCACTTATGGAATAAGCATAGCATAAAACCTATGATCCTAAGACTGCAATTTAATGTTCTTTTGTCATGCCAACAGCGATAGTACAAGTCGAGGCAAGCCCTAACCTGGATAAATGAACCAGACTTGGTATTGAGTCCGCCGGGTCTGTGGGCAAAGTGCTCATAAAATGTGCATGCAATTCAGTAGCCTGCCATATCCTACATGCAGCAGCACGACTTCAGTATTTGTATTTATTTTATAGTGCGCACCTTGCCCAGGGGCATCTGGGTGCATAAATAGTACTTCACAAATTCGACAATACATCACCCTGAGCCTAAACCTGAATTGGCTCCTGCAGAAAGTATACATTCGCTTCAAAGCCTGCTACCTTGCTGAGAAGATAAACGTCTCTGGAGGTCTATGATCCACCAGAGGTCTGGACATCTGCAGGAAGGAAAGAACCAGAAGATCATCCTTCTCGGTCTTAGTCACTAGACTGGCTCCTCCTCACCAACACCAGACTCCGTGTAATAGATCAGATCGATGAGAGCAGACATCTGAATGTACTGTGAACATTAGTTTTATACCATAAAAGACAGTCAAATCAGCCAGAAGGGTAAAATATGCAAGAAAGAGCCAAGCAAATTAGTATTGACAGAGCGCCTGCATCAATACTAATCAATTCCCCCCAGAAAACAAATCAAATGCTGAAATAGAAGGTGCCAGTAAAAATCTTATTCAAGTAACATTCCATACTAGTAGCAGGCCAAACTATTTGCACACAACACATCAGAAAGTCTACCCTTGAAAGCTCAAACTGGGATTGGCTAGCCGGAGCCCGAAATATTACTCCTATGAAATAGAATGAGGTTCCACTCGAGAGAAAGAGTCCCAATTGGCTCCTGGAACACGAGGGGCCACAGTAATCTTTTCAAAATCAGAAGCCAACTTGATATATTATGTCTCCAGGAAACATGGTTGACTGAAGCCCCGATAGCTGAAGGTTAGGACCTATTTCTAAATCCTTCATGCAAAAGCCAAAAGGGGCGACCATCCCCCTGTCTATTAACCCTGATTAATAAAAACTTAGGTCCCTCAAAGCCACATCAGAATTTGGGAAAAGAAATGACAATTCTACTCAATACTTCCTGGAATCCAATGGACTGGAAAACAGGTTTTGTTGCCATGATGAGGGAAATAGACGAAGCTCCAAATATAATTAGAACTAATAATCATCGCAGGATCATAATTTGTGGTCATTTCAATGCCAGTTGTACAATTTATGGCAATATATGTATTCGACAGAAAAGATCATCAAGACAGCATGCTGAGAAGAAATCCAGGGCGGAAAGATTGATGAAAGAATTTAAAGAACCCAACATTCACATTCTTAAGGGCAACAGATATGGAGACATTACAGCAGCTCCTACTTAGAGTCATACTCTACAATCGACTATTTTTTCACCACAGGAAATCTGCTAAGCCATAGAGAAACGAGATGTAATGCAGATGACTCCGAGCGATCACGACCTACTCAAGTAGTTGGATACCTTGTGACTTAAAATCGAAATACCCACACAACATAGAGCTCACCTCAAATAGAAATTGACTACGCCTCAGGCGCTGGATGTAACCAAATTGTGTGAATACATGCATTCTCCAAATAAAGAAAAACTGGGGTCCAACTATCTACCGCTCCTGCAAGCATTTCAATAAAGTAACAAGGCAGGCCGTTTGATAAAGCAATTCCGGATAAACCTAAATTGAGAAATCACATTAAAAGGTTGGTCCCTGGAAACAGCGGGCCAAAAGTACAGCCATTCAGCATTGTCGGCAAAAATGGGTTCATTTCGCATAAAATCATACAATCTCAAAACAATGCCGAACGAATGCTGGAAGCCATTGCATCCAAAGACTTAGAACTTGTTGACACTTCTAAATGAGCACATTACAGCACAAAAGGCACTTATTACTAATGCAGTAACTGAAGATACGTGGATCTCATCTGCATCGCTGTATGATGCTACACTTGTAGAAGGAACTACCAAAGAATCTATTGCTACAATGCAGGCATGGGACATAAGACTATCTAAATCAGAAATGTTAGATCTCAAGCGCCTCAAGCCCTGGGCCCGATGGCCTGACTAACCATATGCTAAAAAAAAGCCCCAGAGGAATGGACAACTTTCTGCTTCGAGCTCTTTAAACACAACTGGAGCAACTGGAAGCCTTCCAGTGTCGTGGTGAAGATCTGTGATAAGTTACAAGTGTTCCATTTTCTAAAAACATTGTGCAAGACTTTTTACCTACCTGCAAAGAAGATCTTCAGCTCCCCCTGACATTGTCCAATTAACATTGACTGTCCAGGCTCTTCTCACCTTTGACTCTGTGCTTCATCCTTTCCCCAGGAAAGGATGAAACTGATTTACCTTTGAAAGGTTTTCAAAAGTACTTACCCGTTTGTGAATTATTTGTTAACCTTTGTTTTATTCCTCTATTCGATATTTTACACCAAAATCAGCATTGCTCTAAATGTAGTAGTGATAAATCAATGTCCTGGCTATTTAAGTCCACTGATGGTGTAGGAAGTGTGCGTGTCCCATCTCCAATGGATATCAATTTAGAGAAACTAAGATATTGAAGTGTATTTGAATGGTTACATATATTGTTCCCTGAAGGTTTTACAACTGAATGAAAAATTATTGATTGTTTTAACAAGAAACCTTGAGTGTAAGTTTATTTGGTTAACTGCTACTTTGAAACTGTCACATTACTTCTCACATTGACCCCTCTTGCGATCAGCCTGGGTGCTTGACCACACTACCAACCTGTGTAGTTCAGATTTATACCAATAGGTTGGGTGTCTATTTATTGTAGTGCACCCAAAGGGTACTGCATATAATCTTCCCTAACATACGGATAATCCTGATGCTACCAAAATTATAATTTGGACACGCGACTATATCAGAACACAAGTACAAAATGTATGCTAATGAAGTCAAAGCATTAGACAGTGTGCCAAAATACTTGAGAAAATTCCCAAGCCCGACACATCGATTGTTGTTAATGTGCTTTAGCTTTAACCTATTTCGAAATCAAGGAAATGTTGGCGGGATTGTACCTTTTTACCGACAATAAAGGTCTGCAAGGACCAACAGTTCTAAAAATGCTACCAAAGGTTTGAACACCAAAAGTTCAAACCTTTGGTGGCAACATTGCAGGTAAAAAAAAAATAAAAGGCTGCAGGGGTGTCCCCCACAACATGGCGCTCACTATACTGTGTGGTATAGTGAGCGGGGTGTTGCGTGGGGCACACCCGCTGCACCCGACAGGTACTGCAGGGAAACCTGGAGCTTCCGTAGTATGTATGTGTGTTCTCATGAGAAAGGTGCAAACTTTTGCTAGTTCGCACCTTTCCTCATGCAAACGTTTTACCGTGGCTTATTTTGCCGCGGTCGGATCACGTAGATCCATGTTGGCATCCACAAAACAAATACAAGAGGACAACAGGCTATGTCGACTGTGCCAATATGCCGATAAACTTAAAACATGTAGTTTTGTTGTGTACACATCTCAAACCATTGACAGCGAGGTACCTAAGCACCTGCATGAAAGATTCTCATAACGGATGTCGATAGCTGGTGGTACAAACTCAGCGAGGGACAAAAATCGTAATCCGATTTTTGCACTAGCAAAAATGTTGCAAGAGATATTCACAGTGACAAATAGGGAAACAAAGTTACATACATTCAAGCAAAATGCGTGAAACGTTTACGGACTGCTATTGGAGGGGGCGAATAGATGCTATTAACGATTAGTATGCAAACCTCCACATCTCAAGATGAATTCTAAACTGATTTTATTCACTTTAATGTAATCCTTTTTATTTGGCTGGTGTCATGAGTTAAGACAATCTTGTTTCGTTTCTTTGGAATTACTTTGCACTGAATTTTAAAAGGGCCTGCGTTTGTTGTGGCATTTCTTGTCTTTATGATTTTATCACTCCCCGGTTTATTTTCTCTACCTTTCCTTGCCCTCTTTTTGTCTTAGTGCCCATTGTAACTTTGTTTTATAGTGTATATATGATGTGGCAAAGGTTTGAAATAAACTACAAGCCAATGAAATAAACAATTGTCAAGGCACTTCGGAAACACTTGCAATTTCAAATGTTCACTTTTTGTTTCCAGACATTTCATTGGCTAGTCTACGTCATATCCTCAGTACTAGACAGGTTAGTGAAGTATGATTGGAGCAAACAGTTCAACAGTCAACAGTATCTCAACACGTCACCTCCCCATGTGGCGCCATATCAATTCTCAGCCCACCCCGGAACAATTTGCAATTAGTAAAATAACATTTGTGCTGACCGTCGGAACTTAATACACTGCCATTGGTCAGCACCATTAAAAATGGGACACAAGACACCCTGCTTCTGGTGGGAAAGGAGACATTCACACGATACCTGCTAGAAAATGGCCTTCGCAAATCGCGTGGTGGTTACTCTGAAGATTAAGTGTTAGGAAAGACTTCTTTTACTGCACATTTGCTTCCATTTCTATGGACCCCCACACTTTTTGCTTTTATTTTTGTATCTGATCTGCTCTTTTTACAGTGCAGTGAAGACTTCCCTGTGCCACTGCACTGAAGGTGCGGGGTGACAATGTCAAAGATGATGCCTATGGAGTTTGTCAGACTCCACAACCAAAAGATGGAACAAGTTGCTTACCTGTAATGGTTATTCTCCAGCAGGGGTCTTGCATGGATTCACATGCTCATGAATATTCCCAGTCAGGCTGGGAATCCTACGAAAAAAAATATCTGTTCACTTCTGAACTGTCTGTCTTTCTCCTAACAACCAATCACTGGTCTCTGGGTTATACTGCCCCAGCCAGTGACTGCCCTCTACCTAAACCCCTCCTTTGGCAGCCATCTTCAGATCTGGTAGCACGTAAAGTGGCAGTAGGACCAAGAGAGAGCCACAGAGGGGTAGGTTTGAGGGTTCATATGTGAAACCATGCCAGACCCATGCTGGAGAATAACAGTTCCAGGTAAGTAACTTGTTCCTTCTCCAGCATGGGGCCTGGCATGAGTCACATGCTCATGAATAAAGAATACATAGTACACATGCACAACCACTGGAGGTGGCAAGGCTCAACATTAAGCATCTCCACATTAGCACCTCTTACCTCCTCACCAGGCTAACCTTCAAGCGAACAGGTTGCGCAGCACTGCTTGACTCTGGACTCCTCCCTGGAATCCCTGTCAATGCAGTAGAACTTCGTGAAGGTGTGAGTCGACCTCCATGTAGCAGCCCTGCACATGTCCAGCAGGAGCACACCAGACAGGAACGCCATAGTTGCATCCATCGTTCTGATTGAGTGGGCTCTCGGACGGCCAGGCAATGGTCAGTTTGCCAAACGATGATAATGGGTGATGCAGCCAGAAAACCACCTGGAAATGGAAGCCTTGGAGAGGGCCTTCCCATGGTTCACAGTGCCAAAGTTCACAAACAGTTGCGTCGTCTTGTCAAATGTCAAGTAAGGTGGTTTACAAGAGCGGGCCTGGATCTCTCCCACTCGTGCGGAGGAGATCGCCACAAGAAACTCTGTTTTCCACGACAACAATTTTAGTGGCGCAGAATGCATACGCTTGAACGGTGGACCCATGCGTAGTCGGAACCACATTGAGCTCCCACGCCTTCACTGGCGGGAACAAGCAGAAAAGTCCTTTGATGAACTCCTTTGACCAGGCAGTGTGACCATAACGACAAACGTCCCGGAGTTCTAGTGCAGTAAGTAGCAGACAGCCGGCAGATGAACCTTGATGGAGGCATGAGCTAGCCCTGCTTTGGCCAGCGACAGCAAACACCGCAGCACCTGCGGAGCAGTAATCCGTAGAGGGTCTGTATCTTCTGTGCACGGCACCAGACGGAGAACCTCTTCCACTTATGTCCATAGCATTTCAGTGTAGACAAAGCCCTGGCAAGCACCCCTTTGCAGTCCGCCGGGATATCCTCCAAACTGTAGCGCTGCGGGAGCCAGGCCCGCAAGTTCAGGGACCCTGGGTTGATTGACTAGTCGAAGTAGTAACAGCAATGGTGGGAAAGCATACAGGAACAGGCTGTCTCAGGGGAATGAGAATGCGTCCCCCCCATGCTCCCCGGCTGGGGAAACCTGCTGGCGAACCTCCGGCACTTGGTGTCCGTCGCCAACAGATCTATCTGGGGATTGCACCATCGACTGAACAGAAGATTCACTTGGTCCTGCCGAAGCTTCCACTCGTGGCAAGAGCGCAGTTCCCTGCTGAGGGAGTAGGCAATGGTGTTCTTCACTCCTGCCAGTTGAAACGGGGTGAGGACCATTAGGTCCTGCGCATCTCTAGAGAGCACTGGGGATCTGGTGACCGCCCCCCCCCCGCTTCCTGAAGTAGAACATCATGGTGGTGTTGTCCGTGAAGACCCGCATCACCTTGCCCTTGAGGGACGGAAGAAAAGACTTGAGCTCAATACACTGCCCGCAGCTCCAGTACGTTGATACGTAACTACTTCTCCAGTAGCCACAGGCCTCGAGAGAGCTTTCGGGTGTGCACGCCCCAACCTTCCAGGGAGGCGTCCGTCATGACCGTCTCCTGATGAGGTGGACCCTGGAAGGCTGCGCCCACCGACGAATTAACGTTGACTCCCCACCACTGTATTGCTCGACGGAAACCCTTGTTGAGAAATATCTTGTGCTCGAAGCTTCCCGATACCTAAATTTAACAAGCGCCGAGGAACTCTTGCAGTGGCCGCATCTGCAGCCTGCACAGCCGAATCAGGTATATGCACGACGACATCATGCCGAGAAGGGACTTGGACCTCACCCATGCGATCTTCAGGGTCAACAATCGTACCTTTCCCAGGATGGTCGCGATCCTCTCCTCCGACTGAGACGCCAGGCACGACAGTGTTGAGCTGAGAACCCAGAAACAGTGCGTCTTACGATGGCACCAAGCAAGATTTGGCATATCTCACTGAGACCCCCCCCAACTCTGTCAGCAGCTGGACGGCTTTTGCTGTGTGTGCAATAGCAATCTCCCTCGATTTCGCTCGGATGAGCCAGTCGTCCAGGTAGGGGCAACCGTGGATCCCTTGTAGATGCAGCCGCGCCCCCACTGCCGCAAGGCACTTTGTGAAAACCCTTGGTGCAGACTTCAATCCGAAGGGAAGGGCCTTGAACTGGTAATGTTGCCCTTGAACCACGAAGCGCAGAAACTTGGTGTCCCTTGTGAATGGGGATTTGAAAGTAGGCATCCTCCAAGTCCAGTGACTATAGGAAATCCCCTTCTTCCCACTGTCCTAGCAAGTGCTGAAGGGTGACCATCTGAAACTTCTGGGATCTGATGTACTTGTTCAGAAGGCGGAGGTCTAGGATGGGCCTCGAACCGCCTGTCTTCTTGACAAGTACACTCCGGAGACTCTTTGGAAAGAGCTCTATCGCGCCCTTCTTCAGCATGGCCCGTACCTCCAGCAGAAGGACGTGGTTTGCCTGCCTGGGCCTGAACGACCTTGGTCACGCTAGATGCCTTCACCTTGGAGGGTCAGCGCCCCGCTCCCCCTTGGCCTTCTCCAACTGGCCCATCCATGACTTCTCCAGAACCTTACTCGGGTGGTCCGACTTCCTCTTCTTCGCCGAAGAAGAGCGTTGGCTTGTGGTTGAAGGTTCTGGAGACACTGAGCTTGCCCTGGCCGCAGGGGAGCCTGTTGCAACAGCACTATCAGTGCCCGTTGGCTCACAGTGCTTAACCTTATGTTGGGCCCCTGTCGCCAGAGCGCCCTCAAAGGTCTTAGAAGACCGCTCAGTTTTCTTCTTGTGGCTGGGAGAGGCATGCTGCTGGGAATCACCCGTACAGGGTCCTTGGCCTGGAGCCACTCGGAGAGACACCTGCGCCGATCCTTCACGGTGCGGGGGACAATCTCCTTGCAAAACACACACAATCTTCCTCCATGTGCGTTTGGTCCGAATGTAGGCAATAGAGGCACAGCCAATGCCCATCGTCCAAGTAGATGTTCCGTAGGCCACATCCTGGGCAAACCCTCAACACAGGCGTTGTCTTCCTTCTTCTCTGCCATGTCCATGTGGAGTAGGCCTCGAAGAATCTTCTGGAATCCTAACTATGAAATTCAGCCCTTAAGGGGTGCTGGAAAATCCAAAAACGGGTCCCTGTTAATCTGATTATGGGTCGATGGAGCTCTAGGCTCAATTGACGGAAAAATAGAGTTACACTTGGAAGAAAAAAAAAGCGCAAAACTCAGTAAAAAGCCTGAGAGCTAATCACGAGGACTCCCACCACTTGAACGCGTGGCAAAAATCTGAAGATGGCTACCAGAGGGGGGGCTTAAGTAGATGGCAGTCATTGGCTGGGGGCAGTATGACCCTGAGACCAGTGATTGGTCGTTAGGCTGGGAATCCTCTGTAAAGAAAGAAAAAAAAATCAGTTTCACTTCTAACTGTCTTTCTCCTGATGAGGACTATTCATGAGCATGTCAATCCATGCCAGACCCCATGCTGGAGAAACCGTGTTCAAAATCACAGTAAAATACGAGAGTGAGGAAAAAGGGTCTCTCTCCAGGTCAAAAAAAATAAAGTCCTCAAAATCCAGCAAAGTTGCTGGGGGTCTCTAAGGTGGAGGGAATTGGCACATTTCTGAGAATTCTCCCTAACACCTCCTGCGCAAAGACCTGCAGCTGCGGCTGTGAGACATTCAACGGTGGAATAGGGAGTGGTGGATGGCGGAACTCTTAACGAGTGGCCGTACAGCACTGCATCCAGCACCCATTCGTCGTAATCAAACTCCACTCATCGACATGTTGCGCCACTCTCCCTCCAAGTCGACTGTCCTTGTGGCTGTCATTGTTGAGGCTTGGACTGGCGGCCTCTAGTAGAGGAGGTAGAACCTCTCTTCCGCTGACTTTGATGGTCCTTGGCTTGCTGAGCTGACTGGTAAGAATGATGAAAACCCTGAGCGGAATAGCCAGAGCGACTGTAGCCGTTGTTGCGCGATCCTGCAAACCTGGCGTTCCCAGAGGCTCCCCGAAATAAGCGAAAGGGAGGAACCAATGCTTACCTTGCAGCCTTGCCAGGGACCTCGCTGTATCCAAATCCTTCTTCATATTCTTTACAGCCTTGTCAATTTTCTCCCCAAACAGCTGCTCCCCCTCGCAGGTCATGTCCACCACTTTATGCTGCACTTCAGATCGGAAATTGCTACAGCGCAACCATGCTTTCTGCCGGAGGACGACCCCATTATTTATCTGTTTAAACCCGGACTCCGCCAGGTCCACTGCAATGTTAATGCTATGATTGGAGGCTTCTTCCCCCCCTCCCGAACCAGAAGCACTGCGCCTCCCTACACTGCTGCTCAGGCAGATGGTCCAGCAGCAACGCTAACCTGTGCCACATTTCCCTGTCGTAGCACATCAGAATGGACAACAAATTGTCCGCCTTCACCGCCGTCACCCCACTGTCAGCATGTTCTTGCCAAAAGCATCCAGCTTACGGCCCTCATTGTCCGGGGGAGTCACACACTTATGCTGGCTATGTCCTACTGGCAGCGCCAACACCGACTCCTGCGTGGGCTGTGAAGTGAGGGACTTCGGTGTGGAATCAGGCACCTTAAACATTTTCTCCAAGCGACCCTTGACCACAGGCTCCATGAACGGATGGCGCATCATGCGAAGCCCTTCCTGCCACATCCAAGATGGGGATAGAGAAGACCGCCGTCTGCCTTTTCCCCATATGATCAAATAAAAAGTAGTCCTTTTTCTCAACCTCGTGGCAAGCCTTGGCCATCATGGCATGAAAGGCGCCGACAAAGTCAGGAGGGAGGGAGAGGGGCGAGGGGGGCAATAGGGGAGAGTGCCGAGGGCTGAGCCGGACCGCTCGAGTGATCCACCTCAGGATCCGTATCCCAGGTATCCGCCCGCCTGGGCGAAGACGACACCATCAAGTTTGTGACTTGCGGAACGCTATCGGGTTCAGACTCCACTAGCTCCCCTTCTTCCTGATCCCTACGAGCAGGGATGCATCCCCTAGGAGATGGGGCCGGAGGCCTAACCTGGGGAGACTACCTTGGTGGACCCTGGCAAGGGATACCCACCACCTCCTTCGGTCGGGGAATGGCTGGAACCTCCCGCCCAAGGGCTCCACCAGGGTTTGGAGCACCAGGAGTCGGACATTCAATCGTCCGAAGAGCAACTGCAGCGTAGACAACACCTGCATGGAGAGCAGGGAGTGCAGGTTTACCAATGGATACTGAGGTGGAACAGTCCCAGGCCGGCTGACGTGGATGGAACCGCCAGCCGTAGGCCCAACGCTGAAGGGTCCAGGTGTGGATGAGACTCCTACTCGAGGCCAAATCATAGGTAGAGGGATCTTGTTGTAGAATCTTAATCGTGAGCAACGGCGCAAAGCCGGTCCCAGACTACCCGGCACCTGCCCAGAAGGCAATGGATCTCCAGTAGACCCACGGAACTCGAAATACCCCATCTGCTGGAACAGCCATCTGAGACAGTCATCGTGGTCGCACCACATTGGTCGTCAGCGGAATCGAGGCCCTACTCGGCGGCCTGGGCTTCGCCGACGAAGATGACCGCTTGGATGGAGCTGGAATGGCACCTGGAAGACTCTTTGCTCGACGGCAATGATGCCGGTCATTCGATGAGGCCAAAGAATGTGACAACGAGTTCTTGTCTGAAGATTAGGGCCTGCGCAATGGATCCCCAGGCTTCCCCAGCTGGCCACTGGAATCCTTTAACTTGTCAGGACATGGTGCCTGCGTGCCTGGAGCGAGGCCTTTGGACCCAGTGCCTGTCTGCACCAGCCTCATCACTGTAAACTCACCACCCTTTCCTAAACCCAAAGCCTTCGCTGAAGGACCCCAGCAGACCGAACCACCTCTGATCCCGGATAGGCTCCTTCGTTCAACCAGCAAATGAGCCGCCGGTTACAGTCTTTTGAGCGTCTTCTGGGAGAACCCATTGAAAATCTCACAATTCTCCACGGAGTGATGGGGTATAGGCAATACAGAGTCTGCAGGATCGTCCTTCATACACGTTGAGGCCGCAGGTCTCGCATGGTCGGAACAACGATTTCTTCGGGCCCACAGATGACATGATGGGCCTGGAACACACTAGCAACGAAGCCGTAGAAAATCAAAAGAGCAAAAACAATTCTCAAGAGAACACAAGTTTGGATACAGTTGAAATCTGAAGGGAAGCCTCAGGGGCGGGGCTATTTATACTGGACGTCCTATTGGTGCAGCCTAAAGCACCCATAAAGACATTGGTAGGACACTCAGTGTCGAAGTTCTCCATAGGAAAACTGCTATATTAAAGTTACCAATGTCTCCCAGCCTGGCGACGGGAAATATAGACAGCATGTGAATCCATTAAAGATCCAATGCTGGAAAGATAGCACCACTGTGGATCTTAGACACCAGTTGGGCTCCCTTCACTCCTTGAGTCGTGCACTCTGGTGAGGGGACTCGAGCTCTGGTCGTCCTGCTTCTGGAGGGTCCTGGGGAGACAGCTGGAGCTTTTGGTCAGCTTACAGACGTCGCACTAGGCTACAGATTTCTCGACCCCTGGCACTTGGTTCCTGCAGCAGCAAAGAAGTACAGCCAGATAGGGAAGGTGTTCCAGTGGAGTTCGTCACACTAACCCAAGGGAAGAAGTTCTCCCTTCCAGAGCTCCTCTTGTCAATCAGAAAAAGTAGTTTCAGCACAGCAGCAGTGCTTCACCAGGCAGTTCAACTGTCCAGGAGGATGCAGTAAGCTTTGTTCACGGTTTCTTCCTAAGGTAGTTCTTCCCAGTGGTCGACTGTCTTCCATCCAAAAATCCTCGACTTAAGCAGGTTTCTCCCATTCATGCACAGCCTAGCTGTTACGCTCACCTGATTCCCACGGGGGCGTCGATCTGGACTGGCCCGCTGTTGCTTCCACCAGAGTAACACATAGAGCCGAGATGACAGACTGGACAGACCCACTTAGCTTCGTTTGTTGGACTCGTACGAATATCTTTCTGCAATGGAGAAAGGGAATTAACCTCCCGTAATCTGAGCGTTAACCCGCCTTCCCACTCCCCTTGTCTGCCCACAGAACACTCCTGAAGTTCCCTCTTAATCTCACCTGAAGATTAGGAAAGATGAGCTCTCCATCCTGCGTCCGCCGGGGCGCGTAGACGACTAGTTACTTCACTGGCGTGGAGGAATTGGTGAGTTCCAGTATTGACTCTAAGTCCAATTGTTCGTAAGAGTTCAAAAGTCTGATCTTCACTCTGCCAGATTCCTTGCAGGTTGCGGATTTAAACTACCAGAAGAGTTCCAAGTGGCAATTGGTAAGATCATGGTAAGTCTATTGTGGTTCTCCCCTTTGGGGCCGGGGTGCGGCGGTGATGCGGAATTGACTGAGTCGACCCGAGATAAGTACCCCCCCCTGTGGTAATCAGGTAAGTCTTTGGGGGTGGTTTGTATTGCCCTTGCTCACCTATCTGTTCTTGTCTCCCCAGGTGTTGAAGAATGGCCTGGAGATGCTGGATTCGCGATGGAGTAAAGGAATGCAGCCCCGGTTGGCGAGTTCAGCGCGGCTCTGCGAGGTGCGTGGCAATGCACCCGAGAAGGCTTCTCTCTTCCAGATTAACGATGTGCTGGATCAAGGATTCAGGTAAGGGTTTTGTTCTGACCTCTTCTCCTTTTCTTGTTCCAGGTGTTCCAGGGCTGAAGCGGGCGTGGCTGAAGACTGGAGCTGCTGAAGACACGGTTGGCGTTACGCTGCAGCAAGCAGAATAACGCGAAGCACGTGTGGCTGTCCGGGTGTGGCTTAAATAGCCTTGGAAGAAGTCCCAGGTAAGTATTCTTCCACAGCCCCGCCCGAAAGGAAAGGAGTCTTTGGGTAAAGTAGTCCCTTTAAGCCTAATTTGGCTTGTGGCTTCGTGCAGCATGGTCTGCATCAGGTAGGTGTGCAGCATGGTCTGCAACAGGTAAGATTTCTGTAATGACCTGGCGCCCATGCCAGGACTGACTTTATTCTTATGAGCCTGGCACCATAGGCGCCAGGACTGTAGCCAAAGAGCCCCTAACTGGGGTTTTCGGGCATGCTTTAAGTGGCATGATGCCTGCTTCCGGGGTTGCTGGGCCTGGTCTGGCTTTCCGTGGGCAGGCATCGTGACAGCACTCCCCCTCAAGGCCCCTCCTAAAGCTGTTCTCCCTCTCAGCCTTGGTTTGTCTGGAAATTCTTGGTGGAACCTTTTCACTAATTGAGGTGCATGCACATGGTCACTAGGCTCCCAAGATCTTTCTTGTGGACCATAACCTTTCCAAACAATGATAGAGAGTTTTTATCTCACCCTTTTAGAGTCCAAAATATTCTTGACTTCGAATTCGGGTTCCCCGCCTATGAGGATAGGTTCAGGTGGGGTGGTTAGTCTAGTTCCTGGTTGCACAGGCTTCAAAAGAGACACGTGAAAAACAGGATGAACACGCATATGACCAGGCAGGTCCAACTTGACGGCCACTAGGTTAATAGCCTTAAAAGAATAAGGTCCCAAGTACCTGGGGTTAAAAGTCTGTGTTCCCTTGAGTGGTAAGTACTTGGTGGCTAACAATACTTGGTCCTCTACTTGGTATTGCAGTGCTTCACTCCTGTGCTGATCAGCATCCTTCTTGTATTTATCCTTAGCCTTTTGTAAATGTGCAGTCGCCTCTTTAAAGGCTTGTGTGATAACAGCGTGGAGATGGTCCACCGCAGGCATCTCTAAATGCTGGGGAGAATCTAAGTCTGAGGTTCGAGGATGGTGACCATATATGGTAAAAAAAGGGCTTTGTTTAGTTCGAGTGTACAGAATTATTGTATGCATACTCGGCGATCCAAAGAATGTCTTTCCAATCCTCCTCAGATTGATGTAGCATACAACGTAGGTATTGCTCAAGAGTCTGGTTGGTTCTCTCAGTTTGACCGTCGGTCTGGGGATGGTGGCTGGTTGAAAGCCTAACATCAATTTGTGCCAGCTGGCAAGCACTTCCTCCAAAAATGTGAAATAAATTGACTTCCCCGGTCTGAAATTAACACAGAAGGAAAGCCATGTAGACAGACATTTTCAAGGAACTCCTTGGCCAGGATTGAAGCTGAAGGTATTCTTTTGAAGGAATGAAATGGGCCATTTTAGAAAAAAGATCTACAATAACTAGAATGGTGTTATAACCTTTGCACGGGGGTAAATCCGTGATAAAGTCTATTGACAAGGTATGCCAAGGAGTAGGTGGTATGTCTAACGGTTGTAATAATCCAGCAGGTTTTTTCTTTTCCCCTTTATTTTGAGCGCAAATGCCACAAGACATGACAAACAACTTGACATCTTTTCGCCAGGTGGGCCACCAAAACTGTTTCTTGATTTTGGCTTCAGTTTTAGCAATGCCAGGATGTCCTTCCATCAAGGTGTCGTGGTAATGAGAAATGACTAGTTTCTGTAGTTCCTCTAGTGGCAAAAATAGCCGGCCTTGGTAATAAGGTAGATTGTTGGTGACAGAATACTCTGGGCCTTTCCTTGCCCAGCCCTGTAAGGCATCGGAATCAAAGAGTTGATGGACTTTTTCTTGAATGTCCTCCAGAGAGTGTATGGATGTCAGACCAAGGATCCTCTGTTCAGGAATTATGGGTACAGGTTCTAAAGCTCTTTGCGTTTCTCCCATTCGGGACAGGGCATCAGCTTTTCCATTTTTACAACAAGGTCGATAGGTTATTACAAAATCAAACTCGGCGAAGAACAATGCCCAACGGAGTTGGCGTGAAGATTGGGCCTTGGCTACCTTTAGGTATTGTAAGTTGCGGTGATCAGTGATAACCGTAATGGTATGCCTGGCGCCCAGCAGATAGTGCCGCCAAGCCTTGAAGGCGGACTTGATGGCCAACAGTTCCTTGTCGGTTATAGCAGAATTTAATTCGGGAGCCGAAAACTTTCTTGACCAAAACACCACTGGGTGCAGCTGGTTAGTTTCGGGATCCTTTTGGGAGAGCACTGCTCCCATAGCTGAACTGGATGCATCTGTTTCCACTATGTAGGGAAGCTCTGGGCGCGGGTGTCGTAATACAGGAGCGGACGTGAATTTCTTTTTTAACTCTTGGAAGGCGTTCTCGGCTTCTTCTGTCCATGTAAAGCGTTTATTCTTTCGCAATAGTGTTGTAATGGGATGTACAATGTGCGAGAAGTCCGGGATAAACCTGCGATAGAAATTGGCAAAGCCGAGCATGCTTTGAACTCCTTAGACTGAGGTTGGCGAAGGCCAATTAAGAGTTGCGTCCACCTTCCGTGTATCCATCCGGATTCCTTTCGGGGTCAGAATAAATCCAAGAAACTCTACTTCCGTAGTGTGAAAGATGCACTTTTCCAGTTTAGCGTATAACTTATACTGGCGTAACTTTTCTAGGACTGCTCGGACGTGCTTTACATGATCGGATTCTGATAGGGAGTATACTAAGATATCGTCGATGTAAACGACTACACAAACATCGATGAGCTCTCGGAAGACATCGTTCATGAAGAACTGGAAGGCTGCTGGTGCGTTACACAGTCCGAAAGGCATCACCTGGTACTCAAATAATCCGTACTTGGTGCGAAAAGCAGTCTTCCATTCGTCACCCTCTTTGACGCGTACCAGATGATCTGCCCCCCGAAGGTCTAGTTTTGTGTATATACAAGCGTTTACCTGGTCTAGTAGTTCAGGGATCAAAGGCAATGGGTACCGATTCTTCATAGTTATCCGATTCAGCGCGCGGTAGTCAATGCATGTTCTAAGGTCGCCTTCCTTTTTTGGCACGAAGAACAAAGCGGAAGATGCAGGGGACTTGGACGGGCGGATGAAGCCATTAGCAAGATACTGGTCTAGGTACTAGCGCAAGTGGAGATTTTCAGGTTCCGTGAGGGCATAGATTCTGCTGCAAGGTGGTTGTGCTCCTGGTATGAGATCTATTTGACAATCATACGATCTGTGCGGTGGTAAGGCGTTTGCCTGCTCCTTTTGAAAGACAGCCTGAAAGTCTTGGTATTCAGCAGGTAATTGTATGGCAGCTGGGATTATTGGGGCCAGTACTGAATTTAGAGTTCTCTTTGGGTAACAGGTGTTAGCACATTCTGGGAAGGTTAGTCTCTTCTCTCGCCAATCAATACAGGGATTGTGTTTTTCCAACCAAGGGATTCCCAGTATCAGTTGAAACTGTGGAGCCTTGATTAAATCAAACACCATAACCTCTCGGTGTCCATCCTGACCCAGCAAAGTCATCTCTTCAGTGGAATGAGTTACGGGCCCAGAGGCAATTTCAGTTCCATCAACAGTGGTGACAACATCGGTAGTGGTCTTTCGGGTGAGATGTAGATTCATCCTGGAAGCCAATCCGTAGTCCAAATAGTTTCCTATGGCTCCACTATCTACGTACGCCTTTACCGCGTGCATGCGTGATGGCTGCTCTGGATCTATAAGGACCATGGGTATGGTGAAATGCGAGGTCAGAGTGTCCTCCTTTAAGCTCGGCAAGCTGACCTCTACGCTTGCTGGGTTTGATCGTTTCCCGAGTCAGGTTTCAAGTGGTTTTCGTCTGCTGCTCCTATAGTTTTCTTGGGTGGTTTTACAGGGCAGTTCCGAAGGAAATGACCAGTAGCTCCGCAATATAAACATAATTGCTGTTACCGTCCTTTCCCTTTCCTTCTGGGTTAAGGGTCCTCCAACCCCCCCCCCGATTTGCATGGGTTCTGAGGCATCTACCCCCTTCGAGGGTACGTAGGTTTTAACCAAGACCTTGTTTTCAAACTTGGTTTGATCAGCCTTTCTGGTTTGAAGTCTGTGATCTAACTGGACCACAAAATCTATATATTCAGCACAGTCTAAAGGCGGGTTCACGACTTAGGCTAAAACATCCTTGAGTTCTCCCCGAAGCCCTCGATGGAATAATGTAATTCGCTTGGCTTCAGGCCATTCGGTTTCCACAACTAATCTATTGAAAGTTGCAATGTAAGTTAAAAGATCCTGATTACCTTGCCGTACGGATAAAAGTTATCCAAAGCCTGTCCTTGGGAATGTCGGGCGAACAGTCTTTCCATGCTAGTTCGAAAACCTTGGAAATCTCGAAGAATCGGGTCATCCTGATTTACTAGCGGAATGGACCAGTCCGCTGCACTGCCGCTGAGATATGACAGTACAAAAGCTACCTTGGCTTGATCGCTTGGGAAAGCTCCAGGTCTACATAAAAAGTGTAAGCGAAATTGATTCATGAATATAGCAAACCATTCAGGGTCTCCGGCAAAGCGTTCAGGCGGAGCCAAGGGAACGGCTCCAGGAAGGTTTATCTGCACCGGGTTACTCGGTGGCACCGGAGCTGGGCTGGCCCCGAGTCCAGGTAGAGGGGTTTGTCCAGCCTGGCTTTGTAATAGCTGTCTGGCCACATCATCAGTTTGTTCTTTTGACACTATCAATTCCCTCCTGAGGGCATTGGTTTCCTGGCGGGCGGAATGTACTTCGGCCCTTAGTTCCCCTAATAATTGGGCCAACTGATCGGTTTCCGAGGTCTCCATGACGCCCAGGTGGGTATTTGTGGGTAGGCTTCGCATTCTGTTACGCTCACCCGATTCCCACGGGAGCGCCGATCTGGACTGGCCCGCTGTTGCTTCCACCAGAGTAACACGTAGAGCCGAGATGACAGACTGGACAGACCCACTTAGCTTCGTTTGTTGGACTCGTACGAATATCTTTCTGCAATGGAGAAAGGGAATTAACCTCCCGTAATCTGAGCGTTAACCCGCCTTCCCACTCCCCTTGTCTGCCCACAGAACACTCCTGAAGTTCCCTCTTAATCTCACCTGAAGATTTGGAAAGATGAGCTCTCCATCCTGCGTCGAGCGCAGGGGCGCGTAGACGACCAGTTACTTCACTGGCGTGGAGGAATTGGCGAGTTCCAGTATTGACTCCAAGTCCTATTGTTCGTAAGAGTTCAAAAGTCTGATCTTCACTCTGCCAGATCCCTTGCAGGTTGCGGATTTAAACTACCAGAAGAGTTCCAAGTGGCAATTGGTAAGATCCTGGTAAGTCTATTGTGGTTCTCCCCTTTGGGGCCGGGGTACAGCGATGATGCAGCATTAACTGCGCCAACCCGAAATGAGGTGAGTACCCCCCTGTGGTAAATCAGGTAAGTCTTTGGGGTTAGGTTGTATTGTCCTTGTTTTTTCCCCTTAGGTGCCGGGGTGCGGCGGAATTGACTGCGCCGACCCGAGATGAGGCGAGTACCCCCCTGTGGTACTTTGGGGGTGGTTTGTATTGCCCTTGCTCACCCATCTGTTCTGGTCTCCCCCAGGTGTTGAAGAATGGCCTGCAGATGCTGGATTTGCGATGGAGTAAAGGAATGCAGCCCCGGTTGGTGAGTTCAGCGTGGCTATGCGAGGTGCGTGGCTATGCGAGGTGCGTGGCTATGCGAGGTGCGTGGCTATGCGAGGTGCGTGGCAATGCACCTGAGAAGGCTTCTCTTCTCCAGATCGACGATGTGCTGGATCAAGGATTCAGGTAAGGGTTTTGTTCTGACCTCTTCTCCTTTTCTTGTTCCAGGTGTTCCAGGGCTGAAGACTGGAGCTGCTGAAGACACGGTGAGCGTTACGCTGCAGCAAGCAGAATAACGCGTAGCACGTGTGGCTGTCCGGGTGTGGCTTAAATAGCCTTGGAAGAAATCCCAGGTAAGTATTCTTCCACAGCCCCACCCGAGAGGAAAGGAGTCCCTGAGGTAAAGTAGTCCCTTTAAGCCTCATTTGGCTTGTGGCTTTGTGCAGCATGGTCTGAATCAGGTAGGTATGCAGCATGGTCTGCAACAGGTAAGATTTCTGTAATGAGCCTGGCGCCATAGGCGCCAGGACTGTAGCCAAAGAGCCCCTAACTGGGGTTTTTGGGCATGCTTCAAGTGGCATGATGCCTGCTTCCGGGGTTGCTGGGCCTGGTCTGGCTTTCCGGGGGCAGGCATCGTGACACTAGCTGTAACTCAAACAGCAGGGTAGCTGTCCTGCAAGGACAGCCAACCAATCAGGACTGGGTGCATTCAGGCATTCCTAAAGACAAGGGACAGGAGATTTTCGGGAACCTCCCACACTTCCTGACACTGTAGCCAGAGGCGTGTTTCAGTACTGAAGCCCACCAAAGGCAAAACAAACAAAGGGCTTAAACCTGGTTTGGCATGCAGAGTAAAACCCAAGAAAGACCTCACAAATGGAAAAAGACCGAGCCATTTTGACAAAATGGTCACCCATGGGTGCTATACTGCAGCTGAGGATTCAGCCTGCGGTAGTAAAGCACAATGGTAGGAACATTAAACCACTGCCACCAGCCATTTAAAGTAGTGAAAGTATTAGAAAAAAAGTTACATGAGTAGGCAGGATAAGGGGCTACTAAGTAACCTCCCAGGCACTCCACATAAGATGGGTGTGCTGGACCCACAAATAGAAAAGGTAAGAAAGTACATTTCACTTTACTATTCTTGAGAACAGTAGTTCTCACAAGAAAATGAATTTAAACCTTATGAGAAATCTAACGGATTTCTCTGTGACACTACACTGAAAGTACTGCGTGTCACCATGCAAAAAGTAGATGCCTATGGATGTCAGACTCCAAAAACAAAAAGGAAACATAATCCAAATCAGGTCAAAACACAAGAGTTAGAAAACAGTCGCACTCACTCCAGGGTTAAAATTTAAAAAGCCCTCAAGTCCAGTAAAAAGAGCTGGGGGGTCTCCAAGGTGGGAGCAATTGAGCACTAAAATGAAAATTCTCCCCAACACTGCGTTTGGCTACTAACTGTGGCTACTGGTCAAACATAGCCATGACAACCATTTTTTTCTAGCTTGTCTGTTGGCCATCTCGTCTTTCAGCCTTCTTCCTGGCCTGTGAAGGCAGGGAAATCCTTAAATGTACTTCCAGTGCCCGAGAAAGCAGAAGCTTTTGGAGGGCTATGTCAGTTTGCTGCTAGGAAGTGGGCTGAGACGGTCTGGTTCCAATCAACATACTAGTGCCAGTGTATTTGGATGGAATGAATGGTGTAGGCCACCACTGGTCCTGAATGGACCACTGCAAGGGGTGGATGTGTTTGAGGCAGATCTACTATTGGCTAGTGGAGGCTGCTGATCTTGCCTGGCTTTTAGGATAAAATCAGTCCCTTCCATGGACTGATCACTCAGCAATTTTCTTCTCCATACCATTGACCACAGTGACTGGTGGTCAAGGTCCCCCTCGACCACCACTAATCACCTCCCCTCTCATCCCACTATGGATGAAAGTCATAATCTCCCCAGATCTAGCACTCAACTCTCTCAATACACTTGCCCTCCAGGAAGGACCTGCAGCGATCGAAACCATCGACCTCTGGATTACAAACACCCTCAACACCCCTCACTCCAACTAAGCAGATACCTCAGATCGGGACCAACACCCAGGTGGTTCTCCACCAAACTCAAATCACTAAACCCTCAAGCACTGTCTGGAACGGTCCTGGAGAACTGACCCCACAGCCAAGAACAAAACCACCCTAGCAAGAACAACCAGAACATACAGACTGGAAATAAGGAAAAGCAAGAAAATATTCTATGGGGACAGAATCCTAAATGTCGAAACCCAAGCAAGGCGCTACATAGAAACATATCCGAATTCAAATCCCTTGCATGCTTGAACCCCCCCCCCCCCCAACCAGTCTCCCGAGCCCTAGGTGACACCATCTCACTGCACTTCCACAATGCCGCCAATGACCAACATGCTGCCATCATCCATAAACTAGAAAATATGCATGCCCCCAACCCTCACCCGCCAAAAGACTTTCTTCAATCGCCCCCACCCCCCTTACAATTCTTCAACACTTTCTATCCCATCTCACATCAGGAGTTCCAATCGCTCGTAGCAGATAGCTGCCCTTCAGGCTCCCTGAGGACCCCCCTCCCTCAGAGGACCACTATCCAGCCCACACACGCTCCTCAAAACCATCATAGCTTCTATCAGGTAGTATCGCACGTTCAATCCTCAACCACTCACATCAGGATCCTTCCCAGAAACCCTAAAAACCTCCTATATCAAACCCATCCTCAAAAGCGGGAGGACCCAGGCATCCTTTAAGTTAGTAGGGACAGTGCATGAGTTGAATGAAGTTAATGATGTGATGAATGGGGCAAGGTCCCTTGCTGCTTCTTTAATAGTAGTTGCCAGGCAGGAGTCTCCATGACATCTTGTTGGTTTGTGAGAGGCTATTATAGTCTCCACCTCCCGGATAGATACAGGGGTGAATTTGAAATGGTTGGAAGGTTCAATAGGGTTTGGCTGGGATCCCTGCAAACTGCAGTATTAGGGATGTTAAGCTTTTTGGCTTCTATTTTACTTTGTAAGAGCTTTTATTGGGCAACGCAGTTTTGATATCTGTGCACCAAGTATTTTCTTGATGCAAGTGTCTGGGGCAGTTGGGGATTCAAGTTCTCCTAGTATGACAGTTCTCTAGTACTAGAGTTGGCCCTTTTGATCCTGTCGTATGTGTCGTGTTTAGTTTGTAAAATCTGGGTTTTATAATTAGAAGCAATTATGAGAATTTTTTGTTGAGGTCTGTGGGGTTCTTTTTCCACAGGGCTTCGGCATTCCTTTTTTCTAACCGTAGGGCTCTGAAGTTTGGGGTAAACCAAGTGTTGAGGTGGGCTTGAGGTTTCTCCTTGCACATATTTAGCGGTGCAATTTTATCAATGGCTGAATTCATCGTAGAGTTGAATAGGTCTACTAAACAGCAGGGTCTGAGCTATCAGGCATAGGATGGATGATAGGATCAAGTAGCGGAAGTAGATTTTCCACTGTTCTATTGCATTTGTTTCTTGTGAGTAGAGGTGGTGCCATGAGGTTAGATTTATTAGGTAGTGGGCTGTTTCGGATAGTAAAAGTTATTAGGTGGTGATCAGTTCAGGCACATGGTTCGTTGGATGCTATGCTGATCTCACAGTTTAGGTGAGCAACCCAGTCTAGGGTTCTAACAAGATTGTGTAGGCAGGTTGACCCTTTGAGTAAAGCCTAGTTCCAATATGATGTTGGCGAGTGGTGTGGCATGCCCCAATTGAACCCTAGGTTGAAATCTCTCAGTAGTAGGATTTTGGATATATCTTTGGTGTTAGTTGTGAGAAGCAAGGTGATGTCCTCCTCGAATGTTCCGATAGGGCCTGGAGGACTATAAATCCGGTGCATCTTTATAGTTTGTGAGGGTGAGATTGGCATTTTAACTAACAAAAGTTCACCTGACGGAATGGTAACTGTGCTGAGACTATTAATCCCAGTTTAGTTTTGGCAATAAATGCAATGCCTCTGCCTCTAGATGTTTCTCTATCCAACCCCTTCCTTTCCTGTAGCTCTCTGGCCGACCTCTTGGCCCTCTTCCTTCTCCCACCTGCAAGGCTAAAAACCTCAGGGTCATCTTCGACTCTACTCCTCCCCTCACATCTCAGACTTCTCTAAGAAGTAACACTACCAGCTGCACCTCAGAGGTATTCTTCCTTTCCTCTCCTTCCCCCAGAAGTTCACTGTCTCCAGAGCTCAGGTTCGCTCTAGGCTGGACTATTGCAACAGCCTTTTTCTAAGTACCTGCTTCCACTCTCCGCCCTCTGCAACTTATCCAGAACAGGACTGCGAGAGTTGTCCTTGGCCTCAAGCCCAGGGATTGTATCTCTCCAGGACTGAAATCTCTGCACTGGCTCCCAGTGGCTGCGAGGATTAAGTTCAAAACCCTCGGCATCGTCCACAAGGCTTTCTGGGGCCTCAATACCTTGAAGTCGCTCTCCCTAAATATCTACCTTCTCGAGTTCTCCACTCATCCGCCTCCAACTCCCTCGGGGTCAGTCGCTTCTCCAAGCAATGAGTTGGTGGTAGAGCTTTCTTCGGCTGGTGCCTCCCTTTGGAACAGCCTCCCTTAAACTTGAGAACCACCTCCGGTTCAGGAAGCACCTCAAAACCTCTCTCTTTACTTCTGCTTTTTCTCCTCTGCGGACCTCCTGGCTGTAACCGGAACTGCACCGACTACCTGACACCCTCTGATTTCAGGCCCAGGTCCCTCCCCCGCCAGCGTCACACCTGCACTGCCCACCTGGGGACTGCTTCTGTATCCCCGACACCTGATGTCTGCACTGCAGGCACTTGCCACTTGCTGGCAGTTACTTGTTTTATCTATTCTTATTTATCTATTTCCATATACTGCATTGCCCCTGCCCACGCACTTGCGCAATCTGGATGACACCTGGCTTTGTACGATCATTGTCCATCCCTTGCCTTGAAACACTTGTGTATAGGCGCGTTATAAATGCCTGATCATATATCATGCCCCTAGAATAGTGTAATCCTCTGGAATAGCGAAAGGGAGGTTCCTACTGCTTTATAGAGCCAGGTCCGTTATTGCTAGGAAGTCAAGTTGCTTGGAGGCGATATAGAAAGGTGAAATTGATCTTACTTACCTTTTTACTTTGTAGGTCCAGCACACACCATCTTATGTGGAGGGCTGGGGGGTTACCTAGAAGCCCCTTATCCTACTTTCTCATGTAACATTTTTCACCCTCACTATTTTAAATGGCTGGTGGCAGTGATTTTTACTACCAGTGAGCTTTTATACTGCAGGCTGAACCCTCGGCTGCAGTACAACAACCCATAGGTGTCCATTTTGTCAAAATTGAACACTTTTATCACCATTTTCTGGTTGTGAGGTCTTTCTTGGCATTTACTCTGTGCACCGAGACAGGTTTGAGCACTTTGTGCATTTTGCCTTTGGCAGGCTTCAGCCCTGAAGCTAGCTCCTGGCTCGTGTGTCTGAAAGGGCAGGAAGTGAGGGAGGACCCCAAAAATCCCCTGTCCTTGGTCTCTAGGAGTGCCTGAACGAAACCAGTCCTGAAATGACAGCCACCCTGCTGTGTGATTGACAGCCAAGGCTGTGAACGAATGGGAAACTTGCATAAAAGGCTAGGGTTATGACTAGAGGCAGAGTCGACCACCGGAAGAAACATCCAAAGAAGAAATTGTGAAGAGGCCGAAATCTAGTGGAAGCTGCAGAGTATTACAGTTTTCAAACTCAAAAAGGGACATTGACAGGGTATGCCAGAAATACTATCCCTAGTGACACGTCCACTGTACCCATGGTGCTTCACATGTCAATGTCCCACAAACTGTTATTTTTCTGACATGAGGTAGCATGAAGTGTAGCGTGAGAACAGTTGTATCCAAGCAGATACGTATCAGACAAGCTCATTAGCATCCATGCGCCTTCTTTCCAAGGGCAGGAAGGGTGGGCGCATGTGAATATAAGCAGACAAGCATCAGAACTACGATTACGGTGAGTAATGTATCCCTTCTGAGGCTTGTGGAATCCGCTTAGATAACATGCTGTGCATAGATTAGTGAGCAGTGTTAGAAGAAGGTGGTGGGATGTGAGAAGGTACATGGGCAAACAGATGTCTTAGAACCGCTTGTCCCACCTGTGTATCTGTCTTGGAATGAGTGTCAATGCAATAACGCTGAGTGAAAGTGTGTATTGAGCTCCATGTAGCTGATTTTCAAATGCTGTCTAGAGGGACATTTGCAATGAAAGCCAGAGTGGCTCCTGTGATCTTTGTGGAGTGAACTCTGGGCGTAAAAGGCAGTGTCTTGTTTGATAGGGAATAGCACAATTGTATAAATCAGACTATCCACCTGCATATGGCATTCTTTGAAATGCAGTCTCCTTCTCTGCCTGGTGCTACGAAGACAAACAGTTGATTTTTTTTCTTAGCAGTCTGGTCTTGTCTACATAGTAGGGAACCAGCCTCCTCACATCTAGTGTGTGGAGTTTTACCTCAGCTGAGCTGGTGAGTTCCTGAAAGAAAGCTGGTAGCTCAATAGACTGGTTAACGTGAAATTTAGAGATGAACTAGGGAGAGTATGTAAAACCAGCTGGTCTTGGTGTACAACAAAGAAACGATCTTGCACTCACAATGCTAGTATTTCACCAACTCTTCTTAGTGAAGTGATAGCCACTAAGAAGGCAGGTGTTTGAGACTAGACTTGTGCATTGGCTCGAAAGGGGGGGAGGTCCCATGAGTTTAGCAAGTACAACATTGAGATCCCTTCCTGACAGCATGTTTGAAATTGGAGGGTGGAGTCCTCTTTACTCCCTCCATGAATGCTTTGATGATCGGAACCTTCCAAAATTAGGCTTTATTGTGGGAAGTGGTATAGGCTGACAAAGCCGCCAGGTGGACCTTTAAAGAGTTGAATACTAATGTGGGAAGGCGTACATTCTATTGGGTTAATTTGTTTAGACTTGCACCAAATTACAAATCTCCTCCACTTGTCAAAATAAAAGTGCCTAGTGTTAGGCTTTGATTCCTTCAAAATATCCATACATCTGTGGCAGATTAAGATGTCCAAACTCCATGACTTCAGGAGCCATGCTGCCAAGTTCATGGAGTGAGGTTGAGCGTGCACTGTTAGTCCCCCGTGCTGAGTGAGCAGATTGTATGAGCAGGGGAGTTTGATGGGATCGCGCATCGCCAGTTTGCGCAGATGTGGATACCAGGGTTGTCTTGCCCACATGGGAGCAACTAGGATGAGTGTCATCTGTCCCTTGTGGGGAGAGGTGGACAACAGAAGCAAATTTCCCTGACTAGTTCATCCATAGGGCATTCCCTTTGCCCTTTGGAGCCTGGCTGGGGGAACCTGGACGCAAAGTCTGGGCATTGACTGTTTGCTTGTAGCAAACAAGTCTATTGTGGGGAAACCCCATTGAGAAGAGGCATGCTACAACCCCTGTGTGTAGTCACCACTCATACTCTTCTCATAGGGGATTTCTGCTCAATAAGTCTGCCAGAGTGTTGTTCCCTGGAATGTGCTGTGGCGATAGGAAGCTCTTCCGTTTGAGTGCCCATTTCCAAATTTGTTGCGCACGGATGGATAGATTTGGAGAACATGTGCCCCCGTTTGTTGATTGAAAACATTGCTGTAGTACTGTCAGGACTTGCACAGATTGGTTCGCTAGGTGAGACTCGAAAGCCTGAAGGGCTTTGAATACTGCCAGTAGTTCCAGCAGATTGATGTGGTTCTGTGCTGCTGCATGAGACCACAGACCCCGAGCTGTGTGGTGAAGGTAATGAGCCCCCCACCCAGCAAGTGAGGTGTCCGTTGTGACAATCGCTTGTATTTCGGGATCGTAGAAGGGTTTCCCCCTTAAACAGATTTTCTCTTGTCCACCAGCGAAGATTTTGTACTAGTGTTGGTGAAACGACCACTAGATTGTCCCACTGACCACTCGCCTGAGACCACTGTTACGCTAACCACTCCTGCATTAGTCACAGACGCGCGTGAGGTACCGGATAAATGCAAGATGCCATCATGCCTAGCAAACACATAGCTTTATGCACCCTTATCTGGCAGCCGGCCTGATAATGTGATATTTGCAGTAACATGTTTTGGAATCTTTCCTCTGACAGAAAGAGAAACCCCTCGAGTGTTTATGATAGCTGCTAGGAACTGTTGGGTTGCGCTTGGCTTGACCTTCTCGTTGATGGAAAAGCCCAATTGGAAGAGTAGGTTGATAGTTCTCTGAATGTTTTGCCTGCAAATTAGGGGAGACTCCTCTGTGATCAGCTAGGCGTCCGGGTAAGGGCACACTGGGATTGCTTCCCTGCGCAGGAGTGCGCCACCACCGCCAGTAGCTTTGTAAATACCCTTTGAGCAGATGCTATTTCGTAGGGTAGCACTTTGAATTGGTAGTGCTGGTTCGCCATCTTGAAACGCAAGAATCTTCTGTCCTCTGGGGAACATTGAAATGTGAAAATGGGCATCTTTCATATCCAGTGTTGCCATGTTATACCCTTTTTTAGTAGAGGGCTATACCTCTTGTAGCGGTCATGCAGAACTTTCGTGGCTTGACATTTGTTTGCAGGGCGCAAATCTAATACCAGGCGCATTGTTAGATCTTTCTTTGGCACAAGGAAGTAAGTTGAATAAATACCCTTGTTTACCTGGTGGGCCGGGACTACTTTGATGGCGTCCTTTAGGAGAAGCGTCGCGATTTCCTTGAGTACGCGCTGGTGTTCCTTGGAATGGGTCTTTGTCGTAGGGGGTAGGGTTGCTCGAGGAGCTCTATACAATATGCGCAATATGCGCCTATTACGGTGGACCGCACTAATCTGTCTTTGGCGATTTCCTCCCATGCATGGGTGAAGCTGGATATGCGGCCTCCTACTAGAGAGGCATGGAAGGGCACCTGGAGCGGATAGTCACTGCTTTTGAGGCGGGGTGCCACCTTAGAAGTAGTTGCCCCTACCGTGACTGCAGGATCTGCGCTGTCCTCTAGGGTTATTTTGGGAGGATAGACCCAGATTGTTTCGCCAGGAACTACCTTGGCACTGGTTATAGGTTGAACCCCTCTGAATTTGACCACTGGAACGAAAGAACCGAAGATGAGCTGGAAGAGGACGGCTGCTGCAACTCCTGGACCGTTTATTTGACCGGTGAAGCCCTGCTGCAGGTCTGAATTGCCAAGTTCACCTCAACAGAGAAGCCCCTTCAAGGAAGACTTCTTCCTTTGCGTTGGTGGTACCAATCAACTCATACGCCACCTGGATACCTTTCTCGGAGCTGGTTAGGTTTAACCAGGGAGAGGGACACCAGCTTGTGTGCTCGACTACAGCTACTTGAACCAAAGATCATCCATTTGTCAGCTTTTTGATCAGTCCCCGTGCAGGAGTCCCCCGACGTCCTCCCTCTTGTCCCCACGACAGGCTCAGGAACAGAGACCTGCAGGAACTGCCAAGAACCAACGTCTTCAGCTGCATCTTTTTCTTCATATTAAGGTACTGTGCCAACCCGATTGAAAGAACTTACCTCTCGCGGTGAAAGTTTGTGAAACTTTCCAAACTTGCAGGCCTAATCAGCTTGTGACCCAAAATAGGATTCTTTTTCATACAAACTACTTCTGAGAACTTTGGCAAAGACTTCACAGTTTGCTACCAGAACTGCCCTTTCCTATCCAAGACACTAGTCCATTGACTTTGGCCTAGGCCTACTGAATTGACTCTTGTGAACTGAAACTATTTGCACTGTTATGTGATCCATTTTATAAACTTGTGCCTTTTTGCTCCCATTTAAAAGTGACTGAAATGCCATTTTGCTCCTACTTCAGGGGAGCCTAATTTACTCAAACGTATTGGTTTGGTACTGAAGTATATTTGTGTATAATATTAAGTTGCCTCCTTCTAGTGAATGCTTTCTAAATGATTAATAAATGTATAAGTGTTTTACGAAGAAACCTTGAGTGTCTACTTGAACCACCGATTGTAAAACCTCTGTGTAACATCTTTTACTGCTCACGTTACTTCTTGAGATAAGCCTGGCTGCTCAGTTCGCTACCAAACACTGTTTAGTACAGACTTATACCAAAGGTTGGTTTTGCTTACACCTGTAGTCCTAATTGTGTGGTGGTGGTCCCAGAGGGTACTGCATGCAATGCTGCCTAACAAGCACTGCAAAGGACGACTTCTCCCTTTGAGTTGGTGGGACCAACCAAACTCCAAATTAAGTCCGTCTGGACATCCTCTCGGAGCTGGCTGTACTTCCACTGCTGTTGCTGCTGGAACCAAAGTGACAGGTATAGGAACACCCGATTGTGCGCGCTGCTTTGAAGTCAGACCAGAGGGCTAGGAAGATCCTCCGGACTTCCTTGATGCAGGACTAACCAAGCCTGAGCCACCTCAGAGTGCTGGACCACAGATGCAAGAAATGTCTGAAGTGGTATCCGGGAACCGCAGTGTTGCTATTTGCCGTCAGACGCGAGGAGCTGAAACACTGAAGAACTGCTGAATTGAAGTATGCCCGTTGCTGCCGCGGACCTTCCCACTGCAGAGCAGGAGTCGCCAGGCGTCCTCCCTCTTGTCCCCACGACCGAGGCTCAGGAACAACAGGATCTGCAGAGCTGTACAGGAACAGAAGCCAGCTGCAACCATTTCTTCTAACTAGAGGTAGTGTAAAGTCTAAGAGAACTTGCATCTTGTTGTGTAGCCTTGCTTGCTCTCAGTTGAAACCAGTTACCTTGCAGAGTTGATAAAGCTTTGTCCCTCACACGCCTCCCAGCTTGCGGCCCTTCAAGCGTTCCATTTTCTACAAACCTTTCCCAAAACATTGTGCAAGACTTTTTACCTACCTGCAAAGATGATCTTAATCTCCCCTCGACATTGGGAAATTAATACTGGCTGTCCTGGCTCCCTGAGAGACTCCTCTTTACCTCGGACTTTGTGCTTTGGCCCTTTCCCCCAGGAAAGGGTTAATTTACTCTGCTTTGGAAGGTTCTTAAAAGTACTTACCCGTTTATGAATTATTTGTTAACTTTTGTTTTATTCCTCTAGTCTATCTTTTACACCTGACTCAGTATTGCTCTAAATGTACAAGTGATAAATCAATGTCCACAGTATCAGCTATTTAATCACCTGAGGGTGTAGAAAGTGTCTCATCTCCAATGGGTATCATCCGATTTAGAGACACTGTTTTGAAGTGTATTATAAGTGTTATCTGTTTTTTGCTCCCTTCTGAAGAAGGCTTCTACAAGTGACTGAAATAAGATATGCATTACTTACTGTAAAAGCATTTCTGATGTATCTGCTTAGATTTACATGCTGTGCATATGGTCCGACATCCAGTGGTAACTGGAGTATTGTATCTGGTCTTTCGAGATTCGAAAGGGGACATAGGTGTGCCTGTAAACACTATCCCTAACGTGACGTGTAGTGTACCCAAGATCCCTCACGCATCACGGTCCCTCCGATTGTATTTTTCGGCCAAGAGGGAGCCTTATGACTATCGTGAGCGAGTACAGAAAGAGAGAAAGTGGTAAGAAGTCCATGTTCCTTCCATCACAGCGGGGAGGCAGGGTGGGCGCATGTGAATCTAAGCAGATACAACCATCAGAAATGCTTTTACGTTAAGTAATGTATATCTTCTGATGTTTGTTAATCTGCTTAGGATCACATGCTGTGCATAGACTAGCGAGCAGTAACCGGAGTTGGAGGTGGGTAGTGAGAAGGAACAGTAGTTAAAAACCAGGCCTGAGTCAAGTAGATGAGTGCAGCTCAAAACGATGTGTGTAGGAGAGCAGTTAATCGGGTTAATGCTCTTTGAGTTTCACCAGATAAACAGTTTTGATGTACTGGAATAACAATATCTAGTGTTCGGTTTTCTTGCCTACCTTAGAATGTCCATACACCACTGAGGGAGCTACAGGTGTCCAAACTATGACCTCAGGAGTCAGACACCGAAGCATCTCCCCTTTGTCTTGCAACATGTTGTACGGGCAAGGCAGTTTGACTGGAGAAGATGGGTACATCAGATGAGCGAACCAGAGTTGGCGGGCCCACATGGGGGCCACCAGCATCTTAGTGACTGGTTCCTGGTGCATCTTGTGCACTCTTGTTGAGAAGGGGAGTAATGGGTGGGAAGGGGGGATGGGGTCTGGAAGCGTAGACAAATTTCCCCGACCATGTTATCCAGAGTCTGTTACCCTTGGAACAGTTCTGGGGGTACCTGGAGGCGTAATCTTGGCACTGAGCGTTCGCCAGAGTTTAGAACAAATCGATTTCTGGGAAGGAACAAGTTACCTACCTGTAACTGTTGTTCTCCAGCATGGGTCTGGCATGGATTCACATGCTCATGAATATTCCCCGTCGTCAGGCTGGGAATCCTCGGTAAAGAAACAGTATCAGTTTCGTTTCTGATCTGTCTTTCTTAGTAGTAACTGATCTCTGGGTCATACTGCCCCCAGACAATGACTGCCCTCTTCCTAAGCCCCGCCTCTGGTAGCCATCCTCAGATTTGGTAGCATGTAAAGTGGCAGTATGACCAAGTGAAGAGCCGCAGAGGGGTAGGCGGGAGGGTTCGCATTTGAATCCATGCCAGACCCATGCTGGAGACCAGTTACAGGTAAGTAACATGTTCCTTCTCCAGCATGGGGTCTGGCATGGATTCACATGCTCATGGATAAAATACATAGCAGTACACACATGCACAACCACGGGATGTGGCAACAGGCTCAACATTAAGCAATACAACTCAACATTAAGCATCTCTTACCTCCTCACCAGGCTCACCTTAAGCGAACAGCTTGCGCAGCACTGCTTGGCCGACCCTGGACTCCTCCCTGGAGTCCCGATCGACACAGTAAAATCTTGTGAAGGTGTGCGTCGACCTCCACGTAGCAGCCCTGCAGATGTCCAGCAGGGGCACACCAGACAGGAACGCCGTGGTAGCAGCGATCGCTCTGGTCGAATGGGCTCTCGGACGGGCAGCGGTCGGTTTGCCAACCGGTGAGTGCATGATGCAGCCGGAGAGCCATCTGGAAATGGAAGTCTTCGAGAGAGCCTTCCCTTGATTCACAGTCCCAAAGTTCACAAACAGCTGTGACGTCTTCCGAAAACTTTTTCGTGCGGTCTACGTAGAACTTCAGCGCTCTAGCTACATCCAGCGAGTGCAAAGTCCTCTCGGCCGGTGTCGAAGGCGACGGGAAGAAAACTAGTAACACCAAGGGCTCGTTGAGGTGGAAGTCCGACGGCACCTTGGGCTTGAAGGAGTGCGTCCTCAGCACCACCCTTGTGTCGTGAAAAGTCAAGTATGGCGGCTTGCAAGATCGGGCCTGGATCTCTTCCACTCGTCGTGCGGAGGTGATGGCCACGAGGAACGCCGTCTTCCACGACAGGAACCTCAACGGCGCCAAATGCATAGGCTCGAATGGGGCCCCCCCCCCCCATGAGCTTGGTCAGCACCACATTAAGCTCCCACGCCGGGGCTGGAGCCTTCACCGGCAGGAATAATCGGAAAAGTCCATTCAAAAATGCATTCACCAGGCGATGAGACCACAAGGATGCCCGTCCCGTAGTCCTGGTATATCGGGAAATGGCAGCCAGATGTATTTTGATGGAGGCGTGAGCCAGTCCAGCTTTGGGCAGCGACAGTAGGTACGGCAGTACTTGAGGTGCCGTAATGCGCAGAGGGTTCATTTTCTGTGCACGGCACCAGAGAACCTCTTCCACTTATGTCCGTAGCACTTGAGTTGAGGACGCCCTGGCTTTTGCAAGAACCTCTCTGCAGTAAGCCGGGATATCATACCCTCCAAACTCTAGTGCTGCAGGAGCCAGGCCTGCAAGTTCAGCGACTCCGGGTCGTGATGAAGAATGGCGCCTCCTTCTCTGGAGAGGAGATCCGCATCCACCGGCAGCTTGACTGGTGGGGACGTTGACAAGTCCAGAAGGTCCGGGAACCAGATCTGCCTCGGCCACGCCGGTGCGACGAGGATCATTCTGCACCTGGACTTCTTGAGCTGGTTGATGAGACGGAGCAGCAACGGCAACGCGCATAGAAACAGGCCGTCCCAAGGGAACGAGAACGCATCGCCCATGCTCCTCGGCTGCGGCAACCTGCTAGCGAACCTCTGGCACTTGGAGTTCGTCGCCGTCACAAATAGGTCGATCCGGGGTTTGCCCCATCGTCGAAAGAGCAGATCCACCTGGTTCTGATGAAGTTCCCACTCGTGGCACGAGCGCAGCTCCCTGCTGAGTGAGTCGGCGATGGTGTTTTTTATTCCTGTCAAGTGGAAGGGAACCAGAAACATCCTCTGGGCGACGGCCCAATGCCACAGATCCTGGGACTCCTTGGATAGGGCTGGGGATCAGGTGCCTCCCTGCTTCCGTATGTAGAACATCGTGGTGGTGTGGTCGGTGAAGATCCTCACCACTTTGTCCTTGAGGGAAGGGACGACTTGAGCGCCCAGAACACTGCTCGAAGCTCCAGAATGTTGATGTGGAGAGACCTCTCTTCTGGGAGCCAAAGGCCTCTTGCGTGGAGATCTCCAGTGTGGGGCCCCCCAACCCTCCAGGAAGGAGTCTGTCGTCACAGTCTCCTGAAACGCCAGGGTCTGAAAGTCCGTGCATGAGGTGAGTACGGGTACCCCACCCTAGGATCGCGCGACGGAACTCCTCGTCGAGAGGGATCCTGTCTTCGAAGCAGCCCGTCGCCTGAAACCAGCGGGCGTCGAGGAACTCCTGTAGCGGACGCATCCGAAGTCTGCAAAGGGGTACAAGGTAGATGCATGAGGACATCATCCCGAGGGACTTGATGGGCCTCACCCTGGCCACGTCCGTGGTTAGCAGACGTTGCACCTTGCCCAAAATGGCCTTCATCCTCTCCTCTGACGGGGAGGCCAATTGCCCCACTGTATCGAGCTTTGCTCCTAGAAACAGTGCTACTTGCGACAGAACCAGGTGGGATTTGGGGTAGTTGATGGCGAATCCCAGTTCCGTGAGCAGCCGGACGGTCCTTGCTGTGTGTTCGACTGCGAGTTCTCTTGTCCTTGCATGGATTAGCCAGTCGTCCAGGTAGGGGTAGACGTGGATCCCCTGCAGGCGCAGCCACACCGCCACTGGTGCCAGGCACTTGGTGAATACCCTGGGTGCCAACTTTAATCCGAACGGCAGGGCTCTGAATTGGTAGTGGCGTCACTCAACCACGAACCTGAGAAACTTTGTGTTCTTTTAGAATGGGAATGTGGAAGTAAGCATCCTCCAGATCTAACGATGATAGGAAGTCGCCCTCCTCCAGATGTCCCAGCACGTGCTGGAGGGTGACCATCCTGAATTTCTGTGCCTTGATGTACTTGTTTAACAGACGCAGGTCCAGGATGGGGAGCCAACCGCCTCTCTTCTTTTTGACGAGGAAGTACCTGGAGTACACTCGGAGCCCTGGAGCCTCCGGGGGACGAGCTTGATGGCACCTTTCTTGAGCATTGCCCTTACCTCCAACAGCAGTTGAGGGACGTGATTCTCCTTCCTTGCCAATGGAGGAATGCGAGGACACTTCTTTTGGAATTCCAGCGAGTGCCCGTTGGCCAGGGTGTCCAGCACCCAAAGGTCGTGGAGATGGACTCCCACACGCTGATGAACTTAGTCAGCCGGCCTCCCACCGGGGTGCTTCAGTGGGGGCCCGACGCTACGGCCGGTTCAGTCCTGCTTGGAGGAAGCGTTGCCGCCTTGGCCTCCTTGACAATGGCAGGATCCTCCTTGCTTGCCGCGACCTCTCTAGGCCTCCTGGGACGAAGAGCGGGCCACATGGCGGTATGTAGATGAGCCACCGCTGGATCCCTTGGAGGATCCCTGTCTGCCTCCGGAGCTCCAAAAGAACCGTCGTTGAAGTAGACCTAGGGCCCGGGCCGTCTCCGAGTCGGTCTTGATGGCCTGGAGCGACTCATCCACCGTCTTCCCAAAAAGGTTGCTGCCGTCGAACGGCATATCCAACACTCTGGTCTGAACGTCCTGGCGGAAGTCCGTCACCTTGAGCCACCCTCGTCGTAGGCAAACCCTGTTGCCCATGTGGCGAAATCCGGTATCGGCAATGTCCGTTGCCACCATAATGGCGTGATCCGACGCCACCTCGCCTTCCTGAAGAATCTGTAGGGCCTCCGCTCTCTTGTTGTCCGGCAGGAAGTCCAGCAGGGGAGCTAACTTGAACCAAAGCTCCCTGTCGTAACGGGCCACGATCGCTAAGGCATTGGCCGCCTTAATCTTAGTCCCCGCCGACGAAATGGCCCGTCCCATGGAGTCCAACTTCTTGCCCTCGCTGTCCAGCGGGGAAGTGGAAGTTGATGCTGCCGCACCCGCTACCTTCTTCTTGGCCGCTGCCGAGACGACAGAGTGTGGCATAGGCTGGGCACAGGGGGCTTCGTCAGGGACCCAGTACTTCTCGTACCTGTCCCTCTTGGCGGACGTCATAGAAGGGTTCTCGAGGACAGCCAGCCCTTCGTCCCAGATGTCGTTGAGCAACGGCACTGCCAGGAGGTCTTTCTCTTGGCCTCCCGTCGTTGATCAAGAAAACCTTCCTTCTTCTGTTCCTCTGGGCAGAGTTGGAAGAGCTCAGACGCCCTGGCTATCATGGCGTGAAAGGAGCCAATTTCGTCGGGCGGTGAGGCCTGAGGGGGAGGCGATGAAGGAATGTCCGTCGTATCATCGCCACCGTCGTCCGTCGCCGTATCATCCCGAGGGTCAGGCGAGGGGGATGAAGGGTCCACAGGCTTTGTGGGCACGAAGGGCGGAGTGGGATGGACTCTCCTCTGCTTCTTCCGGGGGGCTTCCCGATGGTCCTGGCTCAGGATCCTCCGTCGGGGTCCGCGGTAACCTCGTCCTCCTCAGTACATAAGGATTGGATTGCCAACAAAATGCCCACCGAGCTATCCTGAGGCTCTGGCAATGGCTGCGACGGGAGGGACGGTTGCTCCACCGGGCCTTCGTCGCCGTCCTCGCCATCAATCTCCTCAGCAGGCTCCTTCCCCTGGGATCGAACTTTCTCGAACCTCTCGTTGAGGCCCTTCACGGTTTCCACCAGATCCTCCTCAGAGTCAGATTCCGAGTCTGTAATGGCCACCGGCCCCCTCCACCCCCTCTTTTTCCGCCGGGGTCTTCACGGGGGTCTTAACAATGGGCTGGAAAGAGGATTCCTCCGCGGTGGCAGGGATACTCTGGTTCCAGAGGCCGTCTCCACTGGCGTAGTCTCAGCCGGCTTCGCCAGGGCTGCAGCGACCACTTCGATAGAGGCCTTTGCCGGCTGGATCAAAGCCCTCACCACCTTAGGTGCGTCCTGGGCCTTCGCCTTGGGGGGAGGGTCAGCACCTCGCTCCCCCTCGGGTCCCTTAGAGATCGACCCGAGCCGCTCCAGCAGCTTACCCGGGTTCTCGGACTTCCTCTTCCCCGAACCAGAGCGCTGGCTCGTGGTTGAACGTGCCGGGGAAGTCACGCCCTGCCTGGCAGCCGAAGAGCCCAACCTTTCGGCGCTCACGGTGCCTGCAGACTCGCAGTGTTTGGCCTTCTGTTGGGCCCCCGTCGCCGGGGCGCCCTCACAGGACTTAGAAACCCGCTCAGACTTTTTCTTCACCTTCTCACCTGCTGTGCCCTTCTCCAGCCAGGCGGCGAGGCGGGACGACGATCTTGCTTTGTGCGTTCTGCAAGAACCTTTCGGAACGGACCATCCTTTTCCACGTGCGTCTTGTCCTCATGAAGGCAGTAGAGACATCGCAAATGCTCGTCCTCCTTGAAAACATTTTGCAATCCGCATCCAGGGCAGCTCCTGAACAGCTTGGATACGGGCGTCTAACTTCCCTTGTCCATGTCCATTTGAGGTAGGCCGCAGATCTTCCGGAATCCTCCAAGAAGTGTAAACTCGACGAAAACTTCACCCTTGAGGGGCGTAGAAGAATTCCAAACGGGTCCCCGTTATCGGAAGTAGAAACGGTGGAGCTTGAGGCTCGATTAAACCGAAAAGATGAGAAAATCTCCTGAAAACGTGCGAAAACGCAACAAAAACTGGAGCTAAAGCACGAGGACTCCCATCACTTTAACGTGCGGTAAAAATCTGAGGAAAGCTGCCAGAGGCGGGGCTTAGGGAGAGGGCAGTCATTGGCTGGGGGCAGTATGACCCAGAGTACAGTGATTGGTTACTACTAAGAAACAGATCAGAAACGAAACTGATACTGATTTTTTCTTTACCGAGGATTCCCAGCCTGACGACGGGGAATATTCATGAGCATGTGAATCCATGCCAGACCCCATGCTGGAGAAGCCCCATTCTGCGAAAAACGGAGACGATTCACCATGTAATCGCCATTCGTACTCCATGGGCAACGGGAAATCTCTGCAGAGTACGTCTGCGAGAAGATTGAGCTCCCCTGGAACATGTTGTGACAGCAGGAACATGTTGCGTTTGAGAGCCCACTTCCAAATGTTCTGGGACAGTTTGGACAGCCCTGGAGAATGAGGGCACCCTTGTTTGTTCAGATAGTACATGGCCATGGTGCTGTGAGGATTGACGTGTTTGGAAAGCTTTTAGTGCTTTGAACACTGCCAACAGGTTTATGTGGTTGGATGCTATGTCGGACAACCAAACTCTATGCGCTGTTTGCTGAAGCAGGTGAGCTTCCCCACCCTGTGAGAGACAAGTTTGTAGTTCGAGTGGCTTCCACTGCGGGGGTGGTGAAGGATTTCCCCTTCAAGAGGTTCTCCCTCGACCACCACTGTAGCAAGAGAACGAGGGCCGGCGAGACAACCACTAGATCGTCCCACTGTTCGCTGGTCTGACACCACTGGCTGTTGAGCCACTCCTGCATTGGACGCAAGCACGCGTGAGGAACCAAGTAGATCCATGACACCATCATTCCTAGCAGTGGCATGGCCTTGCGTACCGTCACCTCTTAACTGGCTACATACTGAGGGATTTGAAACAGCATGTTTCACTAATCCTTTGTTCGAATTAAAGCCCCTAGGAACTGTTGGACCTGACTGGGGTCTAGGCTGGATTTTTTTCTCGTTTTTTTTTCTCGTTGATCGAGAATCCCAGACTGAATAAAAGATCTATAGTCTTTTGGGTATTTGACAGACATGTTTCGTAAGAGTCCCCTGTTATGAGCCAGTCGTCGAGGTAAGGATAGACCGGGCTGGATTGCCTGCGCAGATGTGCTGCTGCCACCGCTAGTACTTTTGTAAATACCATTGGTGCAGATGCTATGCCGAAGAGTAGTACCTTGAACTGATGGTACTTGTTTTGTATCATAAATCTGAGGTATTTTCTGTGCGCTGGCAACATTGAAATATGAAAGTATGCTTCTTTCATGTCCAATGTTGCCATGTAACCCCTCTGTGATAGCAGGGGAATCACTTCCTGCAGTGACACCACGCAGAACTTGTGGCTTTACAAATTTGTTCGCTGGGCGCAGATCTAAAACCGGGTGCATTATTAGATCCTTTTTGGGTACAAGGAAGTACACTGAATAAATACCTTTTACCTGCGATAGAGGTACGATTTCTATGGCTCCTTTCTCTTGCAGTGTGTCAACTTCTTGAAGTATGCAAAAATGGTCTGGTGTCAGTCGTCTTGCTCGTGGAGGTCTGAATGTTGGGAACCGGTTGAACTCTATACAGGACCCGTGGGCTACGTCTTTAGCACCCACTGGTCTGTAGTTATACTCTCCCATGCCTGAAGGAACGCAGTTAGCCACCCCGACTGGTGAGGCATGGGAGGGGACCCGGGTCATGTCGAACCTGAGGTCGGGTGTAGGGTTCCAGCCCCTCCCTTTTCCATGACGCTGACCCCTTTGGGGATATGGGGTGGAGTAACCGCTGGCTCCCTGTGGAGTTTTCCAATTGGTTCGCGAGTATTGTTGAGGGAAGCGTTGGCCACGAAAAAGCCGCCTGTTCCCAGATCCTCATCTTGTGGAAGGTCTCTCTGTAATTTGGTCGAGTCTTTAGGGTGTCATGCTCCTTTTTGCGGTCTCGAAGGCCTCATCGACCGCCTTCCCAAACAGGTTGGAATCTTCTACGGGTTTAGCGACGCTTGTATTTCAGGAGTGTGCCCTGAGCCAGGGATCGACCAGCTGTCTCGGCAGAATCCAAAGTTTTCTTTAGTATGCTTTTGTTAACTTGCCTGCCCTCAGTGACTATGGTGAGGAGACTAGTTCACAGAGGTTCAAAAACTTCTTGTATTAAGGCCCATTGCGCATCTGTGTAGCTGGCCAATAAAGTTGTGTTGGCACGTTTTGAGAATGCTGCTGCGGTCGTGACCCTCTTCCCAAGGGCGTATGACAATGCATTACTTACCGTAAAAGCATTTCTGATGGTTGTATCTCCTTAGATTCACATGCTGTGCATAGGTCCGACATCCAGTGGTCACTGAGGAGTATTGCATTTTGTTTTTCGTAGTCGAAAAGGGACGTCGACAAGGCGTGTCTGAAATACTATCCCTATAGTGACGTGCGTTGTACCCACAATCCCTCACGCGTCGAGGTCCCTCTGTTTGTATTTTTCTGCCCCGAGGGAGCCTTCTAGACGTGAGTGAGTACAGAAAAGAGAGATATAAAAGGAAGTCTATGTTCCTTCCATCCGAGCGGGGAGGAAGGGTGGGCGCATGTGAATCTAAGCAGATACAACCATCAGAAATGCTTTTACGTTAAGTAATGCATTGTCTTCTGATGTTTGTTAATCTGCTTAGAATCACATGCTGTGCATAGACTAGCGAGCAGTACCCGGAGTTGGCGGTGGGTTATGAGAAGGAACAGTAGAGAAAAGATGTCTTAATACTGCCTGTCCCAAATGGGAGACAGATCTCGAGTGTGCATCTAGACAGTAGTGTTTTGTAAAGGTGTGCACAGAACTCCAGGTAGCCGCTTTGCAGATGGACCCAAGGGGAACATTTGCAATGAATGCTATGGACGACCCCGTGCCCCGTGCCTCGAGTAGATTGTGGTCTTGGCTTAAAGGGCAGTTCTCTCTTAGCAAGAGTATAGCAGAGAGTGATGCATTGAACAATCCATCTAGAAATAGTGGACTTTGAAACTGCATCCCCTTCTCTTCCTGCTGCCACCGAGACAAAGAACTGATTAGTCTTCCTCAGTGGTCTGGTTCTTTCCATGTAGAACATGACCGCTCTGCGCACATCTAGTGTGTGCAGAGTTTTTTCTCCCAAGTTGGAAGGATTTTGAAAGAACGTTGGCAGTTCTATAGACTGGTTTACGTGGAATTTCGAGATGAATTTCGGAGCAAACCTTTGGTGCGTGCGTAGAACCACCATCTCTGAACTGTAACGAAGGGGTCTAGAACAGAAAGAGCCTGTAGTTCACTTACTCTCCTGATGGAGGTGATAGCTATTAAAAAAGCAGTCTTAAGAGTGAGGTCTTTAAGAGATGCTTTGTGCATGGGTTCGAATGGTGAGCCCATGAGTCTGGTAAGTACCATGTTAAGGTCCCATCCGGGAGCTGGGTCAGCTATCAGGGGGTGTATTCTCTTTACTCCCCCCCATGAAGGCCTTTATAACAGGGATCTTCCACCACGACACCTTGAGTTGGGAAGTGGTGTATGCAGAAAGTGCCGCTAGGTGGACTTTAATGGAATTGAACACTAGACCTGAATCCAATAAGTGGGTCAGGTATAGAACAATATGTGTGGGAGAGCAGTCAATCGGGTTGATGCTTTTTCCTCTGCACCAGATGACAAATTTCTTCCACTTGCTAGAATAGCAGTGGCGAGTGTTAGGTTTTCTGGCTTCCCTGAGGATGTCCATGCATCTCTGCGGGAGCTGTAGATGTCCGAATTCTATGATCTCAGGAGCCAAGCTGCTAAGTTCATGTTCTGGGGGCATGGATGCAGAGTCCTGCCCTTGTCTTGTAACAGCATGTTGTACGGGCAGGGGAGTTTCACTGGGGGAGATAGAGACATCTCCATCAAGTGAGCGAACCATGGCTGTCGGGCCCACATTGGGGCCACCAGTATCATGGTCACTTGTTCCTGGTGCATCTTGTGCACCACCTTGTTGAGAAGGGGAGTCGGGGGGGGGGGGGAAGCGTAAACAAATTTCCCTGACCATTGCATCGACAGACCGTTCCCCTTGGATTGGTTCTGGGGTACCTGGAGGCGTAACTTAGGCATTGGGAGTTCTCCAGGGTTGCGAATAGGTCTATTTCTGGGAATCCCCATTGTGTGAAGACGTCGAAGACGATGTCTTCGTGCAGTCGCCATTCGTACTCTTCGGGCAGGGGGAAATCTCTGCTGAGTTTGTCTGCCAGCAGATTGAGTTCCCCTGGTACATGTTGTGACAGTAGGAACATGTTTTGAGAGCCCACTTCAATATATTTTGGGCCAGTTTGGACAGTCCTGGAGAGTGGGTGCCCCCCTGCTTGTTGATGTAGTACATGGCTGTGGTGCTGTCTGTAAGGACCAACACAGTCTTGCCTTGTAGGTGTTCCTGGAAGGCTTTTAGCGCCTTGAACACAGCTAGTAGCTCCAGTAGATTTATGTGTTTGGATGCTACGTTCGGAGTCCACACTCTGAGCAGTCTGATGGGATAGGTGAGCCCCCCATCCTGTGAGGGATGCGTCTGTGGTTAGAGTGGCTTCCGCCGCGGGTGTGGCAAAGGGTTTCCCTCTTTCCAGGTTTTCCTTTGTCCACCACCGTAGCGAGAGAACCAAGGCCTGCGAGACCACCACTAGATCGTCCCATAGTCCGCTGGCCTGACACCACTGGCTATTGAGCCACTCTTGCATAGGGCGCAGGCGCGCGTGAGGTACCAAATAAATACACGACGCCATCATGCCTAGCAAGCGCATTGCTTTGCGTACCGTCACCTCTCGACCGGTCACATATTGAGGGATCTGAAACAGCATGTTTTGGACCCTCTCGTTGGAGGGGAAGACGAGGCCGTCCTTTGTTTGAATTAGAGCCCCTAGGAATTGTTTGATTTGGCTGGGGTCTAGGCTGGACTTCTTTTCGTTGATGGAGAAGCCCAACTGGAACAAAAGGTCTACAGTCTTTTGGGTATTGGAGAAGCATGTTTCGTAAGAATCCCCTGTTATGAGCCAGTCGTCGAGGATGGGTAAACTGGGATGGACAACCTGCGCAGGTGGGCCGCTGCCACTGCCAGTACCTTCGTGAATACCCTTGGTGCTGATGCTATGCCGAAGGGTAGCACTCTGAACTGGTAGTGTTTGCCCTCTATCATGAACCTGAGGTATCTTCTGTGCGCTGGCAACATTAAAATATGAAAGTATGCATCTCTCATGTCCAATGTTGTCATGTAATCTCCCTGTGATAGCAGTGGGATCACTTCCTGTAAGGTCACCATACGAAACTTCTGGGGTTTGATAAACTTGTTCGCTGGGCGCAGATCTAATACAGGGCGCAGGGTTGGATCTTTTTTGGGTACAAGGAAGTACACTGAATAAATACCTTCCGTTACCTGAGATAGAGGCACAACCTCTATGGCTCCTTTTTCCAGCAGTTGTTGTACTTCTTGGAGAAGGATGGCAAGGTGTTCCTGTGTCATGCGTCGTCCCCTCGGGGGTCTGTATGTTGGAGAACTGTTGAATTCGATGCAGTATCCGTGGGCTACGGTGGAAAGTACCCAGCGGTCTGATGTTATTCCCTCCCATGCTGGAAGAAAGGATGTTATCCGGCCCCCGACCGGTGTTGCATGGGAGGGGACGCGAATCTTCGCGTCACTTGGTGTTGTTGGGGGCTTGGGAGCCTCTGGGGGTGGACCCCCGACCTCTCCCTTTGCCCTGGCGCTGGCCTCTTTGGCTGTACTGCCCACTATTGGTCTGGTAATTGGTGGCAGGGTACTGTTGCTGCTGATTCTGCTGTTGGCGTTGGCCACGAAAAAAGCGTTTGTTGCCATAGCCGCGTCTGGTAGTGGGCTTAGAGATCTGGTCAAGAGTTTTGATAGTATCGAACTCTTTTTTAGCCATCTCCAGAGCCTCATCCACCGCTTTCCCGAAGAGGTTTGAGTCTTCAACAGGTTTATTTATTAAAGACGCCTGTGTCTCCGGTTTGAACCCTGAGTTGCGCAGCCATACATGGCGTTTTAGGAGTATTCCCTGAACCAGGGAACGTCCCGCTGTCTCTGCAGCATCCAGAGAGTTCTTTACAATACTCTGGTTGACCTGGGTTCCTTCGCCAATAGTTGATAGCAGGCGTGTACGTAGTGGTTCCGGCGCTTCTTCGGCGTCTTTGCGCAGTTTGGCCCACTGCGCGTCCGCGTAGCTAGCTAGCAAAGAATTGTTGTTCGCAATTCTTGCCGAAAAGGCAGCCGAGGATGTGACTCTCTTTGCAAGGGCATATAACCTCTTGCCCTCCTTGTCAGGTGGTGCCTCGCTGGTGGACAGCGGCACCCCTGCCCTCTTCCTTGTATTAGTTACTACAAGGGAATCCGGAATGGAATGTCCCCTGATGAACAGCGGGTCTGAGGGTGAAGGAGTGAAAAGTTTTTCAATTCTTGGATTAACTCCTCTGATTAGTGCGGGTGTGGATAGCGAAGGGGTGATTCTTCTCTTCACTGAAGCGAGGAGGGGAATGGTCTGGCTGACTGGGGGTTTCTCCTTAATTACTCTTTCCACAAAATCTATTTCAGGAGAGATCTCCCCAGTGTCCAGTTCGAAATGTGCTGCTGCTCTGCGCAACAGGGCATTGAATGTGGGCTGATCGTCAATGGGAGACGTGTTTCTAACAGGTGAATTGTCAGGAGGATTTAGGTTCAGGACATCAGTGTCCGAATATACTGATGGGGATTGCCAGGGATGAGAAGGTCCTTCTTCTGGATTTTCTCCGAAGCCATACCATGTCTGGGCTGTCTTCCAGACCTTCCTCCTGGTTTTGTCCCTCTTAATCGTCCACAAATTCATCCTCCTCCTCCAAGTATTGTTCCTCACCAGTGAGGTCATACACATTATGGAAGTCTGAGGCTGTGTCCTGCTGGGAATTGACTAGTCTCGAATATTTGGCCCTGGGGTGCTCCTGAGGCCCTTCTCTTGTTCTCTTGGGAGTGGGAGGGTTCTGGGTCTTCATAAACCTCTCCATTCTCTCCATGCAGAGATGGAGCCTTTCCATGGTTTCATGGGGTACCCCTGAGCGGTCTAGCGGGGGAAAATTAGTGTCATCTAGCTGAAAACGGCTCGACCTCTCCCATAACGTCGAGGAAAGTGTCCCGTCGCCTTCCGAAAAGCCTTCCGGTGTGATGGGGGTCCCCCCCCCCGACTGAAGGGGGTAGTCCCTGTCTTTCTTCGGGCTTTTTCGGCGTGTCTTTCGACCTCTGCGTAGCGCTCGACGTGTCTTTTGGCGTACGCTTCTGGGCGTCGGCTACAACGATCCTCGCCAAGCTCTCTGCGACTCGTTTGTCAGCGGAGGGCTGTGGTTTCGATCGTTCTACGGCGGCGTCCGCTCTCTGCTGGTAGGCGCCGGCCGATGGTTTGGGGGCGGCGCCCTTATTTGCCGAAAGCCCAGTCGCTGGTCGCGGTTGCGAGAGGGGCTTCGAACCTGAACGGTCCGAGGAGGCCGCCGGTGGAACCTGTGTCTCCTTGGGTGCTGATGCTTTCTTCGTCTTCGACGGAGAAGAGCCATGGGTTGTGTGCTTATGTGTGGTATCGTGTGCGTCAGTGTCGCCGGGGTGTTCATCCCCATAAGCAGGGCGTGAGCCGAGCCCGTCGGGGCCAGGGACAGACGACGAAGAGCGCGAGCGCTCCTTAGAGGGGTCTACGACTTCCGTAGCGGAGGTCGTGTTATCACGTTCCTCGTCACTGTCTGTGGTAGCAGCGGCGGATGAAGAATCGGCCTTCGACATAGCGTAGGCCGCCCACCTCTTGACCCTACGGTCTTTTAGAGTCTTTGGCTTAAGAAGCCGACAAACCGTGCAACCCTCCTCTTTGTGATCGAGGGGCAAACAGCGGTTACACCGTGAATGCTTGTCCTGCCAAGTAAACTTGCCCTTGCAAAGTGGGCAAAACCTAAAGGGTGTCCTCTCCATAGCCGAGGCAATAAATCGTGATAACGACCCCAAGGGAAAGGAAGGGGAAAAGGAAAGGCATTCTCAGAAAAGAACCAGAGATGTCCCACGACCCCACTCTCCCTACTGTATTTGGCCTGCGAGGCCAGGCCACGTGTTCGGCAACGCCGAAGGATCTCCTCCGCTCGTCCCCTCCGTCGAAGATCTTGCTCGGCGGAGACAGCTTCACAACTGCGTCGAGGGAGGGATCGATATGTTATATATTAAATAGGAAAATGACCAAAGGTCGAGGAGATGGAATCTGCAATGTCTCTCGAGGAGCTCCGCGTAAAGGCGACCAGTAGCTGGGCGGAAAAAAACAATCTGAGGGACCTCGACGCGTGAGGGATTGTGGGTACAACGCACGTCACTATAGGGATAGTATTTCAGACACGCCTTGTCGACGTCCCTTTCCGACTACGAAAAACAAAATGCAATACTCCGCAGTGACAACTGGATGTCGGACCTATGCACAGCATGTGATTCTAAGCAGATTAACAAACATCAGAAAGTATTTTTCCTTCTTTGTCAGGGGGTGCCTCATCGGTTGACAAAGGGACCCCTGCCCTTTTTCTTGTGGTAGTCCCCATCAGAGAATCTCAGAGGAAAAAGGACGAAAGAGTCTCTATTCTTAGGTTAACACCTTGTGAGAGCAGGTGTTAAGGAGGGAACTAGGCGTTTCTCGATTGAGTAGAGGAATAGCCTGGCTGGCCAGCGGCTTTTCCTTGAGGATGGCTTCAACAAAGTCACTTCAAGGGCTGCTTCCTCTGTGGCAATCTTAAAGTGTTCCGCTGCATTACGCAACATGTTAAACTTCAATTGATCGTCCACAGGTGAGGGTTGTCTAGTTGGGGTGGTCTGTGGTGAGGTGCGATGGGCATTCGGATCCTGTGGATCTGGAGACTGCCATGGTTGAGGGTCACCCATATCCAGGTTCTCATCCCAGTCCTCAATGGGATCGTGCATGTCCTCAGGGTTGGAGAATTGATCCTCATCAAGAAGGTCTTCAGTAAATATCCTCTTCTAAAGAGGGGTCAAAAAGCCTTGAGAATTTTGCTACAGGGTTAAAAGTGCTTTCATCCCGTGGCCTTCTTGGTGCGGGTTGTTCTGAGCGGGAAACAAGCCTGTCCAGCCTTTCCATGCAGTTTTCAATTTTTCTCTAGTCCAAACTGAAGACCTAGAGGGGTCTAGAGGTGGAAAAGGGTCTTGAACACGCTCTTCCATCGAAAAACGTTGCTGAAGCCCTTCTTCGCCCTCAGAGAACCCCTCCTGAGGGACCGATAGAGGTGGTACGTCCCTGTGACTCTTTCAACTTATGAGTGGGTTCCGGTACTCTTAGGCTACTCCTGGATCTTGGAGGATCCTTGGCCTTTTGTGCAAGCCTCGAAAAATCCTTTGACTGCCGTCTGAGAATCAGCTGAAAAAATTCTTGCTAGGCCGTTTGACTTCATCCGTAGACGGGAGGCGCGTAGCTTCAGCCGGCGATTGTGATGAAGTCTTTTTCGGTAGAGCCTTGTCCTCGGTGGCCACCTTTTTCGACGCTGCCGGGATCTTGTCCTCAGCGGCTGCCTTCTTAGGCGGTGCCGGGGCCTTGTCTTCAGCGACCGTACTCTTGGGCAGAACCGGAACCTTATAGTCGCCGATCGCTTTCTTGTGATGCGTCTCAGCAGAACCTGTTTTAGGGGTAGCGCCCTTTAAGATTGCCCAGTCACTAGGCGCATATACGGCTGCAGGGAGGGCTGCCGATCCTGATGGTCGGCGGATGCTGCCGGAGTTTCCGGTGTACCCCGTTGGCGCTGAAATATTCTTCGACCTAGCTGAAGATTGGCTTGGGGTTGTGCGTTTAGTGCTGTGTACATGTTCGTCTTTGTCGCCGGGGTGTGACTTCCCCATAGCAGTGCCTAAGCCGTGCCTAGCAGGGCTGGGGACAGACTATGTGGAACGCGAGCGTTCCATCGAAAGGTCAACGACCTTCGGTTCAGAGGTCTGATCGTCACTCTTGCCGCCACATTCGGTGGCTGCAGCAGCGGGAGAAAACTCTGCCTTTGGCATACCGTAGACCGCCCACCGCTCGACTCTACACTCCTTTATGGTCTTAGGATGGAGGAGCTTACAACCTTCCTCTCTGATCGAGGGGCAAGCACCGGTTACACCGTTTGTGCCTATCCTTCCAAGGACATTTGCTCTTACAAATGGGGCAAAACCTAAATGGAGTCCTCGCCATAGCCGAGGATGGGTAGAGTGACCAAGACCAAAAGGGAAAGAGGAAGGAAAGGGAAAGGCATTCTCAGTTTGTATAGAAATGTCCACCCGACCCCACTCTCCCTACTGTGTAGGCGGGTGGAAGGCACGACCATGTGGTCGGCAGCGCCGATTGGATCACCGTCCGACGAAGTTTTGCAGCTCTTCGGCAGAGATGTAGAACAGACGTCAAAATAAGGGACGGATAGGGTGATATGATTACTTTATATAACTATTCGACCAAAGGTCTAGGGGACAATAAGCAATGTCTTTGACGAGCTCTGCATGAAGGCGACCAGTATGCTGGGCGGAAAAAAAACAATGAGGGACCTCGACGCGTTACGAATTTTGGGTACACTACATGTCACGTTAGGGATAGTGTTACAGGCACGCCCATGCCGACGTCCCATTTCGATTCTTGAAAGACAAGATTCAATACTCCGCGGTTACCACTGGATGTCAGACCATATGCACAGCATGTGATTCCAAGCAGATTAACAAACATCAGAAATTCTTTTATCAAGAAACCTTGAGTGTAAGCGTTTACTTGAATAACTGCTAGTGTGAAACTCTGCGTTACAACATTACTGCTCACATGGACCTCACTTGAGATAAGCCTGGCTGCTCAGCCACACTACCAACATGTGTCGTTCAGTTTATACCAAAGGTTGGGTCACTATTGCCAGGTGGTCAAGGTTATTGTAGTGCACCCAAAGGGTACTGCACACCATCTTGCCTTACAAATGCCTATAAGAGGGGTAAATGTGAGCTGTAGAGCAATACAAATTAAATCAATACAAGTAGCCAAGCAACACTCAACTAGTTAGTCATTTATTTTTAAATAAGCATTCTTTAAAAAAGCAATTCTTTGTAAATGTAAATAGACATCAAATTAGTTCAGAATAAAGACAAGTTAGTGGATATGACATGCATTACTTACCGTAAAAGCATTTGATGATTCCATCTGCTTAGATTCACATGCTTTGCATATGGTCCGACATCCAGTGGTAACCGCGGAGTATTGCATCTTGTCTTTCGGGGGACCGAAAGGAGACGTCGGCATAGGCCTGTCTGAAACACTATCCCTATCGTGACGTGTGTAGTACCCAAAATCCCTCACGCACCGAGGTCCCCTCCGATTGTATTTTTCTGCCATGAGGGAGCCCAAGGCTATAGGGAGTGGGTACATGAAGAGAGAAAGTAGTAAGAAGTCTATGTTCCATCCACCCTGAGCAGGGAGGCAGGGAGGGCGCATGTGAATCTAAGCAGATACTCAACGTAAAAGCATTTCTGATGATTGTAAGTAATGCATGTCTTCCGATGCTTGTTAATCTGCATAGACTAGCGAGCAGTACCCGGAGTTGGAGGTGGGTTGTGAGAAGGAACAGTAGAAAAAAAAGATGTCTTAGTACTGCTTGTCCCACCTGAGTCGGACCTAGAATGAGTGTCTAGCAATAGCGTTTTGTAAAGGTGTGTACAGAACTCCAGGTTGCCGCTTTGCAAATGGACTCTAGGGGAACATTTGCAATGAATGCTATGGATGCCCCAGTGCCTTGAGTAGAATGTGCTCTAGGCTGGAAGGGCAGTTCTCTCTTTGCAAGAGTGTAACAGTGTGATGCATTTGACAATCCACCTTAATATTGCTGATTTAGAGACAGGGTCCCCTTCTCTACCAGCTGCCACTGAAACAAAGAATTGTTTAGTTTTCCTCAGTGGTTTAGTTCTATCCATGTAGAACATGACTGCCCTGCGCACATCTAGTGTGAGAAGGCTTCTTTCGGCCATGTTAGTAGGTCTCTGGAAGAAAGTGGGTAGTTCGATTGACTGGTTCACATGGAACTTTGAAATACATTTCGGCGCAAATCTGGGATGAGTGCGCAAAACTTCTTTATCTTTGTGGGCTGTAACAAAGGGGTCCAAGACCGAGAGGGCCTGTAGTTCGCTAACTCTTCTGATAGAAGTGATAGCTACTAGAAAGGCTGTCTTGTAAGTCAGGTCTTTCAGACTACCTTTATGCATAGGCTCAAAAGGGGGTCCCATGAGCCCAGTTAAAACCACGTGTAGATGCCACCCAGGGGCTGGGTGAGTGATGGGGGGATAAATTCTTTTAACCCCTTCCATAAAGGCTTTAATCACAGGTATTTTCCACCACGACACCTTTTGCTGTGATGTGGTGTAGGCCGACAACGCCACTAGGTGAACCTTTAAGGAATTGAAGACTAACCCAGAGTCCAACAGATGGGTTAGATATAATACAATGTGTGAGGGCGAGCAATCGGTGGGATCGACACCGTTGGAACTGCACCAAATGACAAAACGTTTCCATTTGCTGGCATAGCAATAACGTGTGTTAGGCTTTCTTGCCTCCCTCAGTAGGTCCATGCATCTTTGAGGGAGTTGCAGATGTCAAAACTCTGACTTCAGGAGCCAGGCTGCTAAGTTCAGAGTTTGTGGGCATGGGTGCAGAGTCTCCCCCCTGTCCTGAGACATGTTGTACGGGCAGGGCAGCTTGACTGGTGGGGAGAGGGACAATTCCATCATGTGCGCGAACCAGGGTTGGCGGGCCCACATGGGAGCCACCAGAATCATGGTGACTGGTTCCTGGTGCATCTTGTGCACTATCTTGTTCAGAAGGGGAGTCGGGGGTGGAGGGGTGGAAGCATAAACAAATTTCCACGACCAAGTTATCCAGAGACCATTCCCCTTGGATCGGTTCTGGGGGTACCTGGAGGCGTAATCTGGGCATTGGGCATTCTCTTGAGTAGCGAATAGGTCGATCTCTGGAAACCCCCATTCTGCGAAGACGCTGGATACAATGGCTTCGTGCAGACGCCATTCGTATTCTTCTGGCAGAGGAAAATCTCTGCTGAGTAATCTCTGCTGAGTATGTCTGCCAGAAGATGGAGTTCCCCTGGAACATGTTGGGATATCAGGAACATCTTGTGTTTGAGAGCCCATATCCAGATGTTTTGGGACAGCTTGGATAGCCCTGGAGAGTGAGTGCCCCCCTGCTTGTTCAGATAATACATTGCTGTTGTGCTGTCGGTAAGGACCAGCACTGTCTTCCCTTGCAGTTGCTCCTGAAAGGCTTTCAATGCTTTGAACACTGGTAGTAGCTCCAGTAGGTTTATATGGTTGGACGCTACCTGAGGGGACCACACTCTGTGCGCTGTCTGTTGAAGCAGGTGAGGGCCCCACCCTGTGAGAAAGGAGTCTGTCGTGAGAGTGGCTTCCACTGCAGGGGTGGTGAAGGTTTTCCCCTTCAAGAGGTTCTCCCTCGACCACCACTGCAGAGAGAACGAGGACTGGCGAGACAACAGATCTTCCCATTGTCCGCTGGCCTGACACCACTGGCTGTTGAGCCACTCTTGCATGGGACGCATGCGCAGCCACGCGTGGGGGACCAAGTATATGCATGATGCCATCATCCCTAGCAAACGCGTAGCTTTGCGTACCGCCACCTCCAGACTGGCTACATACTGAGGAACGAGAGAGCATGTTCTGATCCCTCTCGCTGGAAGGGAAGACTAGACCGTCTTCCGTGCGAATTAGGGCCCCCAGGAACTGTTTTACTTGGCTTGGGACTAAGCTGGATTTCTTTTCGTCGATAGAAAATCCCAGGCTGAACAGGTCTACTGTCTTTTGGGTGTTCGAAAAACAAACGTCGAACGAGTCCCCCGCGATGAGCCAATCGGTGAGGTAAGGGTAAACTGGAACTGAAAGTCTGCGCAGGTGTGCTGCTGCCACTGCCAGGACCTTGGTAAACACCCGTGGCGCCAAGGCTATGCTGAAGGGGAGTACCTTGAACTGGTAGTGTTTGTCCTGAATCACGAACCTTAGGAATTTTCTGTGCGCTGAAAGTATGCATCTTTCATATCCAATGTTGTCATGAAGTCCCCTTGTTTTAGCAATGGTATCACCTCTTGAAGTGTTACCATGCAAAACTTCTGGGGCTTTATGAACTTGTTCGCCAGGTGCAAGTCTAGAACAGGACGCATGGTGAGATCCTTTTTGGGTACAAGGAAGGAACAAGTTACTTACCTGTAACTGTTCTCCAGCATGGGTCTGGCATGGATTCACATGCTCATGAATATTCCCCGTCGTCAGGCTGGGAATCCTCGGTAAAGAAAAAACCAGTATCAGTTTCGTTTCTGATCTGTCTTTCGTAGTAATAACCAATCACTGGTCTCTGCGTCATACTGACCACAGCCAATGACTGCCCTCTACCTAAGCACCGCCTCTGGCAGCCATCTTCAGATTTGGAAGCACGTGAAGTGGCAGTATGACCAAGTGAAGAGCCGCAGAGGGGTAGGCGGGAGGGTTCGCATGTGAATCCATGCCAGACCCATGCTGGAGAACAACAGTTACAGGTAAGTAACTTGTTCCTTCTCCAGCATGGGGTCTGGCATGGATTCACATGCTCATGAATAAAGAATACATAGCAGTACACACATGCACAACCACGGGAGGTGGCAAAGGCTCAACATTAAGCATCACATCAACTCAACATTAAGCATCTTACCTCCTCACCAGGCTCACCTCAGGCGAACAGGTTGCGCAGCACTGCTTGGCCGACCCTGGACTCCTCCCTGGAATCCCGGTCGACGCAGTAGAATTTCGTGAAGGTGTGCGTCGACCTCCACGTAGCAGCCCTGCATATGTCCAGCAGGGGCACACCAGATAGGAACGCCGTGGTAGCTGCGATCGCTCTGGTGGAATGGGCTCTCGGACGGCCAGGCAGCGGTCGGTTTGTCAACCGGTGACAGTACATGATACAGCCGGAGAGCCATCTGGAAATGGAAGCCTTCGAGAGAGCCTTCCCCTGATTGACAGGTCCAAAGTTCACAAAGAGTTGTGACGTCTTCCGAAAACACTTCGTGCGGTCTACGTAGAACTTCAGCGCTCTAGCCACATCCAGCGAGTGCAAAGTCCTCTCAGCCGGCGACGAAGGCGACGGGAACACCACAGGCAACACCAAGGGTTCGTTGAGATGGAAGTCCGACGGCACCTTGGGCATGAAGGAGGGGTGCGTCCTGAGCACTACCCTCGTGTCGTGGAAAGTCAAGTACGGGGCCTTGCAGGAAAGGGCCTGGATCTCTCCCACTCGTCGTGCGGAGGTGATGGCCACAAGAAAAAGCTGTTTTCCACGATAGAAACTTCAACGGGGCCGAGTGCAGAGGCTCGAACGGAGGTCCCATGAGCTTGGTCAGCACCACGTTGAGCTCCCACGCCGGGGCCGGAGCCTTCACCGGCGGGAACGATCTGAACAGTCCCTTCATGAACTCCTTCACCAGACGATGAGACCACAAGGACGTCCGCCCCGTGGTTCTGGTGTATCGGGAGATCGCAGCAAGATGAATCTTGGACGCGTGTGCCAGACCAGCTTTGGCCAGCGTCAGCAGGTACGGCAGTACTTGGGGAGCCGTAATCCGTAGAGGGTTAATCTTCTGTGCGTGGCACCAGACAGAGAACCTCTTCCATTTGTGTCCGTAGCATTTAAGAGTCGAAGACGCCCTGGCCTTTGCAAGAACCTCTCTGCAATCGGCCGGTATGTCGTATCCTCCAAACTCTAGCGCTGCAGGAGCCAGGCCTGCAAGTTCAGCGACTTCGGGTCGTGGTGGAGGATGGCGCCTCCTTCCCTGGAGAGTAGATCCGCGTCCGCCGGCATCTTGATCGGCGGGGACGCTGACAAGTCCAGAAGGTCCGGGAACCATATCTGCCTCAGCCACGCAGGTGCGACGAGGATCATCCTGCACCGTGACCTCTTGAGCTGGTTGACGAGCCGGATTAGCAGAGGCAAGGGAGGGAACGCGTAGAGGAACAGGCCCTCCCAGGGGAACGAGAAAGCATCGCCCATGCTCCTCGTCTGGGGAAACCTGCTGGCGAACCTCCGGCACTTGGTGTTCGTCGCCGTCGCGAACAGGTCGATCTGGGGTGTGCCCCACCGTCGGAAGAGGCGATCCACCAGATCCTGCCATAGTTCCCACTCGTGGCACGAGCGCAGCTCCCTGCTGAGTGAGTCGGCGATGGTGTTTTTTATCCCTGCCAGATGAAACGGCACCAGAAAAATCCCTTGGGCGACGGCCCAATGCCACAGGTCCTGCGCCTCCTTGGACAGCGCTGGGGACCTGGTTCCGCCCTGTTTCCTGATGTAAAACATGGTGGTGGTGTTGTCGGTGAAGATCCTCACCACCTTGCCCTTGAGGGACGGAAGGAAGGACCTGAGGGCCCAAAACACTGCACGGAGCTCCAGGACGTTGATATGCAGGGACTTCTCCGTCGGGAGCCAGAGTCCTCTTGCGTGCAGATTTTCGGTGTGCGCTCCCCACCCTTCCAGGGAGGCATCCGTGGTCAGTCTCCTGGTGGGCTGGGGTCTGGAAGTCCATGCCCGCCGTCAGATGCGCGCGGGTGCCCCACCACCGTATCGCTCGTCGGAAACTCTCGTCGAGCTTGATCCTTTCCTCGAAGCTGCCCGTCGTCTGGATCCAGCGCGCATCCAGGAATTCTTGCAACGGGCGCATCCGGAGCCTGCACATGGGAATGAGGTAGATGCAGGAAGACATCATCCCGAGGAGGGACTTGATGGACCTCACCTTGGCCGCGTCGGCCACCAACATCCGTTGCACCTTGCCCAAGATGGTCCTGGTCCTCTCCTCCGACGGGGAGGCCAGAAGGGACACTGTCGAGCCTCGCTCCCAGAAACAGTGCGACTTGCGCGGGCACCAGGTGGGATTTGGCGTAGTTCACGGAGAATCCCAGGTCCGCGAGGAGTTGGACGGTCCTTGCCGTGTGGACCACGGCGAGCTCCCTCGTCTTGGCGCGGATGAGCCAGTCGTCCAGGTAGGGGTAGACGTGAATCCCCTCGCGGCGCAGCTGCGCCGCCACCGGTGCGAGGCACTTGGTGAATACCCTGGGTGCCGACCGTAGTCCGAAGGGAAGGGCTTTGAACTGGTAATGACGCCCCTGGACCACGAATCTGAGGAATTTTCGGTGCCCCTTTAGGATGGGAATGTGGAAGTAGGCATCCTCCAAATCCAACGACGATAGGAAGTCTCCTTCCTCCAGCTGACCCAGGACGTGCTGGAGGGTGACCATCCGGAACTTCTGCGCCTTGATGAACTTGTTCAGACGTCGCAGGTCTAGGATGGGGCGCCATCCTCCCGTCTTCTTCTTCACGAGGAAGTATCGCGAGTAGACTCCGGAGCCCCGAAGCCTCTTTGGGACGAGTTCGATGGCGCCCTTTCTGAGCATCGCCTTTACCTCCAGGAGAAGTTGAGGGACGTGAAGTTCTTTCCTGGCCACGGGGGGGACGCGCAGGCACCTTCTTTGAAACTCGAGCGCGTGGCCCCGGGCCAGGGCGTCCAGCACCCAACGGTCGGTGGAGATGGACTCCCACACGCTGACGAAGCCCGCCAGCCGGCCTCCCACCGGGGTGCTTCGGTGGGGGCCCGACCCCACGGCCGGTTCAATCCTGCTTGGACGCGGCCTTGCCGCCTTGACCTCCTTGGCGACGACGGCGGGGTCCGCTAGACTTGCCTCGTCCTCTGTAGGCCTCTTGCGACGACGAGCGGGCCGCTTGACGGTAGGAAGCGAAACCGCCGCCGGAACCTTTGGAGGCGCCCTTGCCTCCGCCGCTCCGAAAGGGCGTTCGTCGTTGCTGCAGGACTCCAAGGGCCCTGGCCGTCTCAGTATCCGCCTTGATGGCCTGAAGGGAATCGTCCACTGTCTTCCCAAACAGGTTGTTCCCGTCGAAGGGCATGTCCAGGACTCTGGTCTGGACGTCCTGCCGAAAGTCCGTAGCTTTGAGCCATCCACGACGTCGAAGGCAAACGCCGCTGCCCAGCTGGCGGAACCCAGTGTCGGCGATGTCCGTCGCCACAGTGATGGCGTGGTCCGACGCCACCTCACCTTCCTGCAGGATCTCAAGGGGCTCCGCCCTCTTGTCGTCCGGCAGAAAATCCAGCAGGGGAGCTATCTTGTACCAGAGCTCCCTGTCGTAGCGGGCCACGATAGCCAAGGCGTTGGCCGCTTTAATCGTCGTCGCTGCCGACGAGATGACTCTACGTCCCATAGCATCCAATTTCTTTCCCTCGCCGTCCGGCGGGGAAGTCGATGTGGAGGCCGCACCCCCCCCCCCCGCTTTCTTCCTGGCTGCCGCGGAGACGACGGAGTCCGGGGTAGGCTGCGCCCGGAGGCATAGGGGGGCCGTGTCCGGGACCCGGTACTTTTTCTCGTACCGGTCTCTTCTAGCTGGCGTCGTGGAAGGGTTCTTGAGGAGGGAAAGGCCCTCATCCCAAATGTCGTCCAACAGAGGCACTGCGAGGACCGTCTTCCTCTTGGCCTCGCGCCGCTGATAAAGGAAGCCTTCCTTTTTCTTCTCCTCAGGGCAGAGTTGGAAAAGCTCGGAAGCCCTGGAGATCATGGAGTGGAAAGATCCGATCTCGTCGGGCGGAGAAGCCCTGGTGGGAGGCGACGACGGAAAATCCTCGTCGTATGCCTCGTCGTCCGTACCCGTCGCTGCCGTGTCAGTCCCCGTATCATCCCCTCGGGTGGACGGGGAGGAGGGCTGGACGGGGCGCGACGGTTGAAAAGGAGGTGGTGGATGGATCCTTCTTTTCTTGGTAGGGGGAACACCAGAAGGTCCCGGTTCTGGATCCCCCGACGGGAGAGGTTCCTCCGTCGGTAACGGTAGCCTCGTCCTTATCTCGGAGCATAAGGACTGTATGGCCAACAAAATGGCCGCCGAGTTGTCTTGCTGCGCTGGCAGAGGGGAATCCGACGGGCGAGCAGGGGCCCCGTCGGTATCCTCGACGATGTCGTCGTCGTCACCTGTGTCGGGGTCCATTCCGACGGGCTGGCCTTCTTCCACGCCTAGGCCGTGGCTTAAGACCTCGATCAGCTCCTCTTCTGAGGTTGAGGCCGAATCTACGACGACGCCATGCCCCCCCTTCTTCCCCACGGAGGGTTTCACGGGGGTCCTATCGATGGGCACAAAGGAAGACTCCCTCCGAGGAGGCAGGGAGATTCTGGGCCCTGAGGTCGCCACCACTGGTGTAGCCACCACAGGCTGAGCCAGGGCCGCCGCGACCGTTTCGATAGAGGGCTTGGTCGGATGGATCAAGGCCTTCACCACCTTAGGTGCGCTCACCGCCTTATCCTTGAGGGAGAGGGCACTGCCACGCTCCTCCTCTGCCTTAGAGCTCGACCGGGGCCTCTCCAGGAGCTTCGTCGGGTGCTCGGCCTTCCTCTTACCCGACCCAGAGCGTTGGCTCGTGGTTGATGGTGCCGGGGAGGGTGCGCCCTGCCTGGCGCCCGTAGAGCCCGACCGTTCGGCGCTCCCGGTGCCAGCGGACTCGCGGTGCTTGGCCTTATGTTGGGCCCCCGTCGCCGGGGCGCCCTCAAAGGTCTTAGAAGACCGCTCGGATTATTTCTTCTTCTCGCCAGACGGGCTCTTACCCTCCAGCCAGTTGGCGAGACGTTGATGGCGGTCCTTCATGGTCCGTTCCGACATGTTGCCGCAAAACGCACAGTCCTTCTCCACGTGCGTCTTGTCCTCATGAAGGCAGTAAAGGCAGAAAGAGTGTTCGTCCTCCTTGAAGACGTTCTGCAGCTGGCATCCAGGGCAGACCCTGAACAGCTTTCCGGGCGTCGAGCTTCCCTTCTCCTGGGCCATCTCCGAGACCGGGCCTGAGAAGCTTCTGGAGTCCTCCGAAGCGTAGCTCGACGAAATCTTCACCCTTGAGGGGCACAGATGAATCCGACACGGGTCCCCGTTGATCGGATGTAGGATCGGTGGAGCTTGAGGCTCTTTTGACCGAAAGAATCGAAGTTTTTTGTGAAAAAGCGCGAAAAATAGCACTAACGCTCGAGAGCAATAGCACGAGGATCCCAACACATGAACGTGCGGTAAAAATCTGAAGATGGCTGCCAGAGGCGGTGCTTAGGTAGAGGGCAGTCATTGGCTGTGGTCAGTATGACGCAGAGACCAGTGATTGGTTATTACTACGAAAGACAGATCAGAAACGAAACTGATACTGGTTTTTTCTTTACCGAGGATTCCCAGCCTGACGACGGGGAATATTCATGAGCATGTGAATCCATGCCAGACCCCATGCTGGAGAAGTATATTGAATAAATACCCTTGTTTACCTGAAGAATCGGGACGGCTTCTATGGCGTCCTTTCCCAGCACCGCCTCCACCTCTTGGATCAGGATCTGCAGATGTTCCGGAGAAAAGCGATGTTTCGACGGTCGGAACTGTGGGGGTCGGGCAAATTCCACGCAATAACCGTGGGCGACCGTCTTTAGTACCCACTAGTCTGAAGTTATCCCCTCCCATGCCTTGAGGAAAGATGTTAATCGCCCCCCGACTGAGGAGACATGGGAGGGGACCTGAACTTGGTCATTTCTGACCCGAGGTTGACACCTCTGGAATTGGAGCCTCGGCCTCCATTCTTTCCGCGCTTCTGACCCCTCTGGGGGTAGTAAGTGGGGCTTGCAGCCGGTTGACTTGCGTTGAAGTTGCCTGTGCCGAAATTATTTTGAGCGGCGCGGGCTTGTCCTCGAAAGGACCGCCGAGAATTGCTGCCCCTCTGTGAAGAGGGTTTTTGGGAAATCTGGTGCAGCGACTTAGTCTCATGCTCCTTCTTGGCTGTCTCCAACGCATCGTCTACCGCCTTTCCGAAGAGGTTGGCCTCTTCAATTGGTTTATTGATGATGGATGCCTGGGTCTCAGGCCTGAAACCCGACGTGCGCAGCCATGCGTGTATCTTTAGGAGAGTACCCTGTGCGAGAGACCTGCCTGCTGTCTCTGCGGAGTCCAAGGTATTCTTTACAACATTTTGATTGGCAAGTTTGCCCTCGGAGACAATGGCGAGAAGCTTGGCTCTGGTTGGTTCCGGAACCTCCTGGAGGCCTTCCTGGAGTAGGTTCAATTGGGCGTCGACGTAGCTTGCCAGCAACATCGTGTTATTGGCAATCCGGACGGTATAAGCAGCTGCCGACGTGACCCGTTTGCCTAAGGCATACAACCTTTTGGACTCCTTGTCCGGGGGTGACTCTCCCGTGGCAAGGGGAACCCCTGCTCTCTTGCGAGTGTTGGTCACCACCAGCGGGTCCGGGATTGCGTGGCCTTTGAAATAAAGCGAGTCGGTGGGGGAGGGCCGGAAGAGTTTTTCGACCCTTGGATTCACAGCCCTAGTCTGAGCGGGTGTGAGTAAAGAAGGGGCCAGCCGTCTCTTTACAGAGCTCAAGAGGGGAATAGACTGGCTAGCCGAAGGCTTGTCATTAATAATGTTTTCCGCGAAATCCTGTTCAGGCAATGCCTCAAGCGTGGCAATTTTAAAGAATTCCGCTGCTTTTTTCAATGTGTTGTTGAAAGCCATTTGATCATCCACCGGGGTAGCTAGCCGAACCGGTGTGGATGGGGAAGAGTCGAGGCAAACAATATCAGAATTGCGATCGTCCTGCTGGGGGTCCTACCAGTTGTCCGTTGCGCCTTTGTCTTCCCCATAATTGTTCAGAAAAGAAGTCTCCTCTTCTGTATAGATGTCTCTATACGTGTCCTTCTGGACATCTTCCTGATAATCAACATAGTGTTGAACATCTAGGTGTTGGGCAACTCGTGTGTGAGGGTTAGGGTCTACCAGAGCTTTTTTCGGCGGAGGTTGATCAGCAGCCCCGAAAACCTGCTCCAGCCGATCCATATACCCCTCAAATTGTTCTGTAGTCCACTTGGATGACCCAAATGGACCCAGGTGAGCAGGAACAGGGTCCTCCGCCCTAAGGCGTTCAGAGGATCTCCTCAGGGTGCTTGAGAGGGGTACCTGGCTCTCTTCGTAAGAGTCCTCAGGATCGTCTTCCAAAACTGGAAAACCTTCCGGCGGATTGGCCCATAAATGTGGGCGAATACGCTACTAGGCCCACCGCCGTAGCAATCCTATTGATACTCTTACTGATGGTTACTGAATCTTCAGGGGACAAAGCCTCCGATGATGGTTTCTCGGGTAGAGGCCTACTCGTAGTTTTCGTGCCAGCATGGGCCTTGGAAACCTTGAAACTCGAAGTTTCTTGTTCAGAAACTTCGGCGTGTGTAGTTTGGGGAGTAGCGCCTTTGTTATGTTTATTAAGCCCAGTCATGCGCTGCTGCGTATGCGGTTAAGGCTTTGGATCAAATCAATCCGATTGCGCTTGCGCCTTCTTCGACGAGGTCGTCGAGGAGGGCACTTGGGTTGTGTGTTTTGAGCGGTGCGATTGTACGCTCCTGTCACCGGGTGTGGTCCCTGTAGCAAGACCAGAGTTGAGCCTGGAAGGGTCGGGGACGGGCGTGGCGGCTCTAGAATCGTCCGCCTCAAGGTCTACAACGTCCGCGTTGGACTTGGTCATCCAATGTACCCCCGTCATTTTCGGCTGGTGTCGTGGGAGGGGAGGGAGGCTCCACGCGTGACATACCGTACGCGGCCCACCGCTTCAACCGGCACTCCTTAAGGGATTAAATTTAGGAGTTTAACCCCGAACACCGCTTTAGTGCTCTAGGGGGAGACAAGCGTCCACGAAGTGTGCTCGTCTTTCCACGGATATCTGACCCTTCACCGAGGGCAGAATCTAAATGGAGTCCTTTCCATAGCAAAAGGGAAGGGTGACCAGACCAAAAAGGAAAGAAGTGGAAAAGAGGAAAGACATAGCAGTATGGCAGCTGTAGACGGTACCCCGTAGTCGTCGAAGATGTTCTTGATGGGCGAAATGACTTAACGGGGATAAAACCGACAATTCGGTAAGAAACAATATCTCATGAAGAGCTCCGCTATAGGGCGACCAGTTATCTGGGCGGAAAAAAACTATCTGAGGGACCTCGGCGCGTGAGGGATTTTGGGTACTACACATGTCACAATAGGGATAGTGTTTCAGACACGCCTATGCCGACGTCCCCTTTCGGTCCCCCGAAAGACAAGATGCAATACTCTGCGGTTACCACTGGATGTTGGACCATATGCACAGCATGTGATTCTAAGCAGATTAACAAGCATCAGAAATTTGGATATGCTTCTTATTCATTTCCTACACCCTGAAGTGACTTCAATCACAAGGACAGTAATGGCATTTATATATCACACTAGTAAACTTTGCAGATTTTAGGTTGCAGAAAGGAAAGGTTAGGAAAATAAAAAGGTTAGAACTGTTCAACTGTGGACAACTGAATCCTCCAATGAAGTCTAGATAAGCCTTTCCCAGCAGTAACAGTACACAAACTACAACCCATGAGGGGCAAACAGTATCAAAGTCAATGGACTAGAAGAGTGCCTTCAAAGAGCCAGGCGAGTCGAAGCCATTTGGGACCCAGTCTATGGATCTGATGCACTTCTTGGATCAAAGTCTTGCACAAAGTTAGAATTTCAGAAGAATCACTTGTAGGTTCACAAGCGGTTAAGCATGTGAAAAGGGAGTTGAAATCAACTTGAAAAAAAGGTAAGCCAATGCAATTCCCAAATGAGGAAAGCACGGCTACAGGCAGTGTAGCAAGTACCCCAAGCCTAAACAGTACCTCTGGTGGTTAGAAGAGTGGTCCAGCTGGATTCTGTCTTGCTACAGTGGTGGAGACCCTGGTTCCTGAGCTTCAGTCGTGCAGACAAGATGGAGGATGTCTGGAGGGCTCCTGCAGAAGTACTCAGGAGGTTGGCGGCAGCTCTTTTCGGTTCAGCAGCACTTTGCAGTTTCAGTGCTTAGCAACCAGCACCGATGCGGATCACAGATACCGGTTGGAATTCCTTCACTCCTTCGGTCCTACACTCTGGATCTGGAGGACCTGATTCTAGAGGGTCCTTCGGAGGCTTCCAAAGCTTCTAGCCAAATTAGTCACTGTGGCAGACATTGCACTCCACTACAGACACTCGCCCCCTTGGCATTAGGCATCCGAGCAACAGAAGCAGAGCAAATTGGTGAAAGTGGTCCAGTGGAGTTTGTCTCTGGTTTAGTTGGTCCCACTAACCCAAGGGGAGAAGTTATATGATAGGGCATTTATAACACGCCTATACACGTGTTTGGAGACGAGATGAGGCAAGGGAGGGGAACAGAGGGAAGGCAGACAGCGATCCTACTAGGCCAGGTGTCATTCAGATCACGCAAGTGAAGTCTCTATACGTGTCCTTCTGGACATCTTCCTGATAATCAACATAGTGTTGAACATCTAGGTGTTGGGCAACTCGTGTGTGAGGGTTAGGGTCTACCAGAGCTTTTTTCGGCGGAGGTTGATCAGAAGCCCCGAAAACCTGCTCCAGCCGATCCATATACCCCTCAAATTGTTCTGTAGTCCACTTGGATGACCCAAATGGACCCAGGTGAGCAGGAACAGGGTCCTCCGCCCTAAGGCGTTCAGAGGATCTCCTCAGGGTGCTTGAGAGGGGTACCTGGCTCTCTTCGTAAGAGTCCTCAGGATCGTCTTCCAAAACTGGAAAACCTTCCGGCGGATTGGCCCATAAATGTGGGCGAATACGCTACTAGGCCCACCGCCGTAGCAATCCTATTGATTGGGGGGAAGGGGAAAATGCAGTACATGGGATAGTAGAATAAATAAAATGGGTAAAACGGCCAGATGGTGGCAAGTGCAAGGTAAGAGCAGACATAAGTGCTGGTAGGGGGACTGTAGGGATACAGAATAACAGTCCCCAGGTGCGGGGGTTGCCAGGGAGGCAGTGCAGGTGTGCAATTGGCAGGGCCTGGGCCAGAGATCAGAAATGGTGGCCAGGTAACCTGTGCAGTTTCAGCCAGGAATTCAGCAGGGGAGAGGGAGAGAAAGCAGAAGCAAAGAGGAGGGTTTTGAGATGCTTCCGGAACCGGAGATTGTTTTCCTCAAGTTTCAGGGAGGTTGTTCCAGAGGGAGGCCCCCGCCAAAGAGCAAGATCTACCACCAACTTGTCTCTTGGAGAAGCGACTGGAGTTGGAGGCGGATGAGCGGAGAGCTTGAGAAGGAAGATATTTGGGTAGAGAGTTGAAGGTATTGTGGCCCCAGAAGGCCTTATGGACAATGCAGAGGGTTTTGAACTTAATCCTCGCAGCCACTGGGAGCCAGTGCAGAGATTTCAATCCTGGAGAGATGCGATCCCTAGGCTTGAGGCAGAGGACAAGTCTCGCAGTCCTGTTCTGGAAAAGTTGCAAAGGGTGGAGAGTAGAGGCAGCCAGATTTAGATAGAGGCTGTTACAATATGTTCCGTCCGGTGCTTCTCGGTCTAGGTGAAACAGCAGTTCAGCTCAGCAGCAGGGCTTCACTGAGCAATTCAAAGGTCCAGGAGGTTGCAGCAAGCTTCGTCCACGGTTTCTTCGTCTGGGGATTCGCCCAGTGGTTGACTGCCTGTAGTCCCAAAACACTGTCTTTTAAGTATGTTTCTCCCATTAATTCACAGCCTAGGCTGTTCTCACACAGCCGGGTGGCTGTCCTGAAAGCACAGCCAGCCAATCAGGACTAGCTGCATTCAGGCATTCCTAGAGACAAAGGACAGGGGAGTTTCGGGATCCTCTCTCACATCTGGTCCTTCCAGACACTGGATTTAGAGGCGGAATTCAGGGCTCAAGCCCGCCTAAGCAAGACAAACAAAGGGCTCCAACCTGTCTGAACGCACAGAGTAAAACCCAAGAAAGACATCACAAACAGAAAATGGCAAGAAAAGGAGACTGGTGCCAGTTTGACAAAATGGACACCCATGGGGACTGCAGCTGAGGGTTCAACCTGCAATGGTAGGAAAAATTAAACCACTGCCATCGTAGTGAAAGTAGGATAAGGGGCTACTAAGTAACCGCCCCAGCACTCCACATAAGATGGTGTGTGCTGGACCGACAAAGAGAAAAGGGGACTGTAGTTCACTCAACAACAACAAAAAAAAAAGAAAAAGTATTTAAACCTTAAGAGAAAACTAAAGGATTTCTCAGTGACACTGCACTGAATGTGCAGTGTGTCACCATGTACAAAGCGGGTGCCTATGGAGTTTGTCAAACTACAAAAACCGTGAAACAAAAAAATCCACATCAGGTAAAACACAAGCCAGTGAGGAAAAGATCTCCCTCCAGGGTTAAAATGAAAAAGTCCCGAGTCCAGCAAGAGAGCTTGGGGTCTCTAAGGCTGAAGGGATTTAGCACAGAAATGAAGATTCTCCCCAACACCAGCCAATCAGGACTGGTGAGCACTACCGTCAAAAATCACTAGTTTTGAACTTCAAGTGTTTTCCTTGCCACAGACTTCAAGAATTAACGCTGTAGAATTAAATCATGGTCTGCAAATTGGATTTCCTCCCAAACCTTAACTCATCACTCCTTCCAAAAAGGTGCCAGCCCACAGTAATGGTTTAAGACCAACCATCATAAAAAAACAGAAAAATGTCCAGGAGATATGGTAGCCAGGTAAGTTGCTTACCTGTAACTCCAGTTCTTCCGCATTGGTATATTCCATAGACACACGATTTGAATGTCCCCCATTGCTAAGGTGAGAATACTTGGTTAAACACTACCCATTTCACAGTAAAGAAAGACAACCAGTGTGTTTTTGTAGCCAATCCACCTAATTGTAGGTGGCTTTGGCTCAATCCTATGGGAAGGCTGGTACTGAGCCGAAGCAGTAGAGGCCATTAATTACCAGCTACTATGGTGCTTCCCTCCACCCCCTCAGATCACACAGATTGGGTGGGTTTGAATTATGCGGAGCAAGAATTTTTACTATTCTCATGTGCGGTCTACTTCATGGAGAAATTGACAGGTTGAAGGAATCCAACAGGAACCTCTGGTGTGGAGCATGTCCATGGCAATAAGTACCCTTTTCGTTGTAATAGACCTTGAATCGGGGAATTCTCTGTAATGTTACTACCTGAACAGGAAAAAGTACTTTGATACCTTTAGGTTGCTGACACCGCCTTCAGTTGCCGAGCACAGGACATACATTTAGAAAGCAGAAAGGTGCCTCCAGGAAAGGGTTTAGAAGACTCCTCTCGCTGGGCAGGGAATACATGACAATGGGTTGGGCTTGGATATTTTACTTCAATGTTTTCTTTTATTATTCATAGTTAATCTTTAAAGTGCATCCTGAAACAGTCACTTCTATAAAGTAGGTTTTCAATTTTTAGGCTATCCCACCATCACTTTTGCAAAGCACTCAAAAACCACTTTTATTTGCATACTTGTATAAAACACCCAAATAAAAGGCAGACATTTGGCTTACAGGAATTTGTTATGGTACCAATATAAAGCGGCAGATGCATGGTTTTCAAGAATAGTGGATTTGAACTTCCTTGCAGTTCTTGAGAACAGTTCTAGAAAATCAAAACTCAGTGTTGTGCTTTTTGAAGCTTAAAAATAAGAGCAGCAAACACAAATTCAGTGTAAAGAGCCCAACAGATCTATTTGTACAGCATATAGTGGGCAAAACAGTAGAAAAACAAAATCAGTGAGTCAGTGAATAGAGGATCCTTTTGAAACCGACAAACAGAACTTTGTAACTTACTTGTCTGTTCTCTAGGTCGATCTTGTTTCCAAGAACAACAAATGGAAAGTTTTCTGGATCTCTTGGACTAGCCTGAATTAGAAATTCATCCCTCCAACTGTCAAGTGTTTTAAATGTGTTGGGGGCTGTGACATCAAACACCAAAACGCAACAGTCTGCTCCTCTATAGAAGGCAACTCCCAAAGACTGGAACCGCTCCTGTCCCGCTGTGTCCCATATCTGAGGAAGTAAAATAAATAAATGATCATTATCACTTGCATAACAGGCAGTGCCTGAAGGCATTGAATAAATGACAGTTTGCACATCAGCTCTATAAATAAAGAGAAAATGACATTTACGGTAGCAACAATGGTTCTAACCAGTGGATCTTTTATGGACTTCGGAAGAACGCAGCCATTCACAATGCAACTGTTTAAGGCCTGCATGGCAAGGTATGATGGACTATGCATATTCTGTGAAGGAGTAGAAGCAGCTCAAATATTATTAACAGATATGCCAGGGTACCAAGAATTAGCTTTTAACAATCATAAAACCTTTAACATTTGAAACAATCCAGAAGTGGTGGCTTCAAAAGTAAGAGGCCCACATGAAAGCACACTGAAGGGGTGTCTAATATGCACACTCCTTCAGTGAAATTGCAACCATCTGGAAATGCAGCTCATCCTGCTAGCCACGTCCTACCACCTTATAAAACATGCATTACTCACCGGAATAGCATTTCTGATGATTGTATCTGCTTAGTTTCACATGCTGTGCATATAGTCCGAAATCTAGTAGTTATATCGCGGAGTACTGCATCTAGTCTTTCGAGGATCGAAAAGGGACGGCAACATGGGCGTGCTTGTAACACTATCCCTAATGTGACATGTAATGTACCCAAAATCCTTCACGTGTTGAGTCTCTCTGGTTGTGTTTTTTCTGCTGTGAGGGAGCCTTATAACAAACGTGAATGATTACAGAGAGAGAAAGTAAGAGTTCTATGTTACTTCTACTCCGAGAGGGGAGGAAGGGTGGGCGCATGTGAATGTAAGCAGATACAATCATCAAAAATCATATGACGGTGAGTAATGCAAGTCTTCGTGAATTTGCTTAGAGTCAAATGCTGTCCATAGACTCGCGAGCAGTAGCCAGAGTTGGAGTGTGAGAAGGAACAATAGTAAAGAGATGTCTTAGTACCGCTTGTCCCACCTGTTCATACAGCGCCTCGTCCTGAAGAAGGCCGTGGAAACTATTAGGCATAGCAAGCCCATTTAGATGGCTTAAACACCCCGGTGTAGGTGCACTTTTTAAATCAGTGTATCATCACTGTTTCCCCACAAAAAGAACTGTTATTTATTGTACAGTTCCTTCCTTCCTTCCTTCCTTCCTTCCTTCCTTCCTTCCTTCCTTCCTTCCTTCCTTCCTTCCTTCCTTCCTTCCAAACAATTGTTATTTTGTCAAAAGTATTTGTGTGATTATTTAATCTTCGCTTGTAGGAACAGTTAAGAACCGATTGATGTTATGTTTTCAATACCTTATTCATGTTGATTCATGCAACTGTATATACAAAAACTACAAAATTGCTTCACAACTGAGCACGAAAAATTGATTTATGTATGTGCTTAGAGTGATATGATAAAGGAGAGGGCTTGAGCAAATTTGTGACCTATTCACCTGTGTTTTTTGTTCCACCTGAGAATCAGACCTAGAGTGAGTATCTAGGCAGTAGTGTTTTGTAAAGGTGTATAGAACTCAAGGTTGCGGCTTTGCAAATGGATTCGATAGGAACATTTGCAATGAATGCTATGGAAGCCCCAGTGCCCCGAGTAGTGTGCTCTACGCTTTAAGGTCAGATGTTTCTTGGCAAGAGTGTAGCAGAGTGCGATGCAGTTTACAATCCACTTTGAGATGGCAGACTTGGAGACAGGGTCCCCCTTCTCTACCAGCGGCCACTGAAACAAAAAGCTGATTTGTCTTTCTTAGTGGTCTCGTCTTTCCCAGATAATATAATGACTCAAGTGTGTGAAGGCTTCTTTCTGCCACATTAGTGGGGTTCGGGGGGAATATGGGTCGTTCTACTGATTGGTTCACATGGAACTTTGAATTTAATTTGGGTGCAAACCTAGGGTGAGTGCACAAAACACTTTACCTTTGAAAATTGAGACTGAAAGGGCCTGCAATTCACTGACTCTTCTCATTGAAGTGACTGCCACTAGTAAGGTGGTCTTGTAAGTGAGTGCTTTAAGGCTAGCCTTATGCATAGGTTCAAAGGGAGATCCCATTAGTCTAGTTAATACCACATTTAGGTCCCATCTGGGAGCTAGGTTTGAAATTGGTGGATCAAGTCTTAACCCCTTCCATAAATACCTAAATTACTGGGATCTTCCACCACAACACCTTTTGGACGTTGTGTATGCTGAAAGTGCAGCCAGGTGGACCTTCAGGGAATTAAAAACGAGATGAGTCCAGCAGATGAGTCAGGCATAAGACAATGTGGGTCAGAGAGCATTCAATGGGATTGACGCTCTTAGAATGGCACCAGATAAAGCGTTTACATTTACTGGAATAGCAATGTCTGGTTTTCGGCTTTCTTGCTTTAAGAATGTCCATGCATCTCTGAGGTAGTTTGAGGTGCCTGAACCTGATGACCTCAGGAGCCAAGACGCTAAGTTGAGAATTTGCGGGCAAGGCTGTAGTGTCTTCCCCCTGTCTTGCGAGAGCATGTTGTATGAGCAAGGCAGCTTAATCGGCTGAGAAATTGCGAACTCCATCAGATGGGAGAACCAGGGTTGGCGGGCCCACATGGGGGAACCCACCAGAATCATTGTGACTGGTTCCTGGTGTATCATGTGCACTATCTTGTTGAGTAGGGAAGTAAGGGGAGGGGGAGCAACAGGAGGTTAGCATAGACACATTTCGTGGACCATGTTATCCAGAGACCGTTCCCCTAGCAGCGGTTCTGGGGGTACCTGGAGGCATAATCTTGGCATTGGGCATTCTCAACAGTTGCGAACAAGTCGATCTCTGGGAAGGCCCATTCCATGAAGACGGTGGAGACTATGTCTGTGTAATTGCCATTCGTACTCAGTGGGTAGAGGTTACGTGTTGAGACAGGAGGAACATCCTCTGTTTGAGAGCCCACTTCCAAATGTGGGAGACAGTTTTGACAGCCCTGGAGAGTGTGCGCCCCATTTGTTCGGGTAATACATGGCCGCGAGTACTGTCTTCCCCTGTAGTTGTGTGTGACAAACCTTTAGGTCCTTGAACACTGCCAATAACTTCAACAGGTTTATGTGGTTGGATGCTACTGCTGGGGACAAAATGCAGTGCGCAGAAGATGGTGAGCCCCCACCTCGTCAGAGATGCGTCCGTAGTGAGTGCCTCTACTGCGGGGGTGGTGAAGGTCTTCCCCTTCAAGAGGTTTTCCCACAAACACCACTGCAGAGAGAGCACAAGGGCTGGCGAGACAACCACTAGATCGTCCCATTGTCCGCTAGCCTGACACCACTGGCTGTTGAGCCCCTCTTGCATGGGGCACATGCACAAACGTGCGTGTGGGACTAATATAGGAGGACATCATTCCCAACAGTCGCATGGCTTTGCGTACTGTCACCTCACGACTAGCTACATAATGAGGGATCTGGAACAGCATGTTTTGAACCCTCTCACTGGAGGGGAAGACGAGGTAGTCTTCTGTCCGAATTAGAGCTCTCCGAATTTATTGACTTGGCTGTGGTCTAGCTTGGGCTTCTTCTCATTTATTGAGAATCACAGACTGAAGAGTAGATCTACTGTCTTTTGGGTGTTTGAGGGGCATGTTCCGTGCGAATACCCTGTTATTAGCCAATCGTCGAGGTAAGGATAGAATGGAATGGCCTTGCTGCGCAGGTGAGCCACTACTACCACCAGCACCTTTGTAAATACCCTTGGGGCTGAGGCAATGCCGAAGGGAAGGACCTTGAACCGATAGTGTTTGTCCTCCATCATGAACCTTTGGTATTTTCTGTGCGCTGGCAGCATTGAAATATGAAAGTATGCATCTTTCATGTCCAATGTTGCCATGTAATCCCCCTGTGTTAGAGGATTACCTCTTGCAGAGTTGTCATTCAAAACTTGTGGTTTGACAAATCTGTTCGCTGGGGACAAATCTAGTACAGGGCGCATGGTGAGATCATTTTTGGGTAAAAGTAAGAACACTGAATAAATACCCTTGTTTACCTGTAGAATGGGGACAACTTCGATCGCGCCCTTTTCTTGCAGGATCTCAAACTCTTGTACTAGGATCTTCAAATGTTCTGGCGATAAGTGTCTGGACGTTGGTGGCCGGAATCGAGGTGGTCAGCTGAACTCTATACAGTAACCGTGCGCGACGGTCTTGGGCACCCACTGGTCTGTGGTAATTCCCTCGCATGCATGGAAGAATGATGTTATCCGTTCCGACTGATGAGGCATGGGAGGGTACCTTGATCGATAAGTAATTTTTGATTTAATGCCACAGAGCCTCTAGGGGTGACTCTTCTACCCCTTCCTTTGCCATGTTGCTGTCATCTCGGCTGATATTGAGTTGAGGCAGCTGCCCCATGTGCTGAAGACCATGATGCATTTCCCGTTCCGTACGGATTGTGAAGGGAATGTGATAAAGATTGTCCCGGAAAGGAGAAGCGAGGGCTACCCCACCCCTCGCTGCGGATAGGGCTTGCGTTATCTAGCTTGGTGACGTCAAGGTTTCATGTTCCTTTTTTGCAGTCTCCAAAGCCTCATCCACCGCCTTACCAAACAGGTTAGATTCTTCTACCGACTTGTTAATGAGGAATGCCCAGGTTTCCGGGAAAAATCCCAAATTCTTTAACCATGCGTGCCTTTTCACAAAGGTGCCTTGGGCTAGTGTTCATCCCACTGTCTCTGCAGCATCCCCGTTTTTTTTTTAGAATGTTTTGATTAACCTGCGTCCCCTCCGACAACTTCCAGCAGGAGTGATCTTGTTGGCTCTGGGAATTCTTGCAGGCCTTCCTGGAGCAAATTCCACTGGACGTCCCTGTAACTAGCGAACAACGTGGCGTCAGCTAGCCTAGTGTTGTAGGCTGCTGCTGTTGTAATGCGCTTCCACAGGGCATACAACTTCTTGCAATCCTTGTTGTCACCACTAGGGAATCAGGAGTGTAAGGTCTCCGGTTGGAATGCCGGTCTGTAGGCGAGGAGCGAAAGAGTTTCTCAACCCGTGGATTTACTGCCCTGGTTTGCGATTGAGTCAACAAAGAGGGGGCAATGCATTGTTTGATGGAGTTTAACAGACGTATTGCCTGACTTGAGGGTGGTTTTTCTTTCAAGCTATCCTCTATGAAGTCAGTGTCTTGTACCGCCTCTCCAGTGGCAATCTGAAAGCGTTCAGCTGCTTCCTTAAGGATGGCATTGAATGCCATCTGGTCTTTGATGGGAGAGGCTTGTCTTATAGGAGGTGAAGTAGCAGGATCTAAGTACAGTGTCTGGATCTGGGGTAGTGGACGGTGACAGCCAAAGTTCCTCACCCACTGGTTGATCACCCCAATCTGGGGACTGGTCTATAGGCTCAAAGGGATCCTCACCCTGATCATAAAGGTCCAGAGGGATCTCCTCTGATTCTGTTAGATCAGACGCCTCTTCATGAGGAGTGTGGCTGGAGGTCCTTTGAGGTTTAGTCATGGTAAGCTAGTAGTCTTCCTCTCTTGGCCTTTTAGGGGGCGATACATTTTTCTGAAAAGTCTACAAATTTAGAAAGTTTATTCATGTATCCTGTAAACCGGTCCCTGGTCCATAAGGATGAACCAGAGGGTTCTGGAGGGGGAAAGGGCTTTTATTATGTCCTTAGGCCGTCGAGCCTTGTCCGACAGTCTTAGACACAAATTGGGAACCCTCAGAATATTCTTCCTAACCCTCTCGACATCTTGACGTGTCTTTCGACATGTCCTTAAGCCCATTTGCCGCTGAGATGATGTTTGCGAGACTCTCGGCTTCGGCACCAACGAAACCTTATGCACGGACACTCTTATGGAGGTGTCTCAGCGCCCTTCTGACATCAGTGCCCAGATGCATGCCACTTAGACGGTTGCCGAGAGGGCAGACAAACCTGTGGATTGGTGGGTTCCATTGACAGTATTGGCATACCCGTTGGCGTCTTGGGCCGTCCCGACAAGTCCGTCGAGGAGGCTCGGGGGTTGTGGGCTTTCCTTTACGTGGTGTGTGTGCTTCCTTGTCGCTGGAGTGTACACTCCTCGTTAGTAGAACCGGTAGCCTGCCTGCCGGAGCTGGGGACGCGCCTCGGAGCGTGGCTGCTCCCACGCTAGGTCAATGGCCTCGACGTCAGAGCCACGGCTGTCGCCAACTTCGTCAATCAAGGTGGTGGCAGCTGCAGAGCTACTCTCTGCCTGCTCCATGGCGTAGGCCGCCCACCGTTTTACTTGCTGTTCTTTTATCGTCTTAGGACATAAAAGCTTGCAAGATCGACAGGACTGCTCGTTATGATCTACGGTGTCTGCTTGCCGTTGCAAGAAGGGCAACATTTTTTTAAAAAAGGAGTCCTGTCCATAGCTCAGGCTAATAGCAACAGCACAACCAGAAGGGAAAAGAGGGGAGAAGGAAATGCATTCTTGAAAAGAACAGCCCCGGACGCCACTCTCCCTAATGCGTAGGCCTGGCTGGAGGGCCGAGGCCACGTGGTCGACAGCGTCGACCGGAGCACCAGATGCTGAAGTCTTGAGTTGTCTTCCACGGTCTTCGCCGTTGGATGAAGTAGTCGTTGGTTAAGGGTGACGAATATTAAAACGACCGAAGGTCATGGACAAAGATGTATGTGTTAGCAATTCTTCGAGCCCCGCATAAGGCAACCAGCTAGCTGTGCGTGAAAAAACAATCCGAGGAACCTTAACGCATGAAGGATTTTGGGTACACTACACGTCACATTAAAGATAGTGTTACAAGCATGCCCAGGTAGATGTCCCCTTTCGATCCTCGAAAGACAAGATGCAATACTCCACGATAACTAGATGTCGGACTATATGCACAGCATGCGACTAAGCAGATTCACAAGCATCAGAAACACATCCTTGCCTCCCACCTTGAATGCCAGAACCTCCCAGACACCAAGCACATCAATTTAAGGTCATCAAGCTCCACCTGCTATAAAACCTATGGGCGGTAACCTATCACAACACATTCTTCCAACACCCTCAAATGCATCACTCCTTAATGCCAATGTAAGGAAAATATTACTAACTAATAGTATTTTCAGGTTTGACCTGAAAATCGCACATGCATAGTATATCTACAGTAATGTGCTTAGTCTGGCATATTACAAATGGTTTATGAAAACCAGGTGTAGACATTGTGGATGTAGGACATGCGCCGGCTTGCATTGAACACCCTCCTATTCCCAACCATCATGTAATCGGTTAGTGGAGCTCAAATGAGGTTTTCCTAACCAGTCTATATCAGTTCATCCAATTGCAACTGTAGAAATAAGAGTTTCATACGTAGGCTATCTATACATGCAATATGGCAAATGAAAGATTAAGTTTCATGCCATGCAAAATCTGTAGTATTACAATGGGTTTGCTAAACAATTTTTTCCATCCAGTCAATGCTCTCAGTAACAGATAAAAAAATAAACAGTGCATCTAGTTTCTTTATAAATGCCACTACAAAATGTATCCATTGTTAATTTGAAACAGAACAAGTCACTGCAAGGTGTACATAGAGCTACATAGTTATCAATATATGTCATGTCATTTGAGTTATTTATAACACGCCTGTACACAAGTGTTCTTAGGCACAAGACAAGGGAGGACAAGACTAACGATCTTACTAGGGCTTGAGTCATACAGATCGTGCAAGTGCGACAGCGCAAAAAGAGTAGGTGGAAGAGGAGGTTGGGAGGGGGCAATCATGGCAACATTGCTCTGAGTGAGTGCCGTCAGGGCAGCATGGCTCTGGGTTAAGTGCAAGGAGGCAGGTGGCTGTAGCTGTTAGCTACAGCTTTTAAGTGTGCAGTAGGCCCAGAGGCAGTGCAGGGGAGACTGGACATGGAGAAGCCTGGTACCCAGGCAATCAGTTGGTGCAGCAGACCGGTAGGTTAGGAGAGAAAGAGAAAGCAAACCATGGTAGTTCAAAACTAAACCACTGCCACCAGCCAGTCCATTGAGGAAAAGGTAACAAAAAAAAGTTACATGAGCATTTAGACACTGGGGAGCCTAAGTAACCCCTCCAGAACTCTATTGTAAGATAGAGTGTGCTGGGTCTAGCAAGTACAATGCTAAGTAAAGTCAATTTTACTTTATGTTCTGGGAAACAGTTTATCCAAGAGGAGGTATTTAAAACCTTAGGAACCTTAGGAACCTTAGGAAATCTAAAAGACTTCCCTGTGCCCCTGCACTGACAATTGTAAAAGATGATTCCTATGGAGTTGGTTAGACTCCATAACCAAAAAGAAAGTGTATACAATCACATTAAAATACGTGAGTGGGGAAAAAGGGTCTCACTCTATCCAGGTTGAATCAATTAAATCCTCAAAATCCAGCAAAGTTGCTAGGGGTCTATAAGGTGGAGGGAATTAGCACATTTTTGAGAGTTCTCCCTAACACAGGCTTATCTTAAGAGGTGCTGTAGAGCTGTAAAATGAAATCAGGAAATACAGGCATTCAAGTAAACACTTCCACTTAAAGTATAAATATACACAAAGATATTTAAAGCATTCTTTAAAAAGCAGCAGCTAATAGTAACATGAATCCCAAATTAGGATTCAATAAAAAAAAAGTTAAAAGCAGTAATTCTTTCATATATTATATATTTTCAAGCACATAGAGCGAAGTCATTTGGGACCAGTAATAACACGTATTTCCTATCACCTTTGCAGTATTCAGTAGGGAGGGAAAGGTTCTAGTTAGAACGGAGCATACTGGTATTCTACAAAGACAGATTCTCCCAGAGGGATGCAGGCAGTCTTTAATCCCAGCAATAATAGTGTTCAAAACTTAAAACCTGAAAATAAACCAGCACTGCCAAAGACAATATGTTCAGAAGGGGGCATTTAGGGAGCCAGGACAGCCAAAGTCAATGGGCCAGTTCAGAGCTCTGATGCCCCTCTTCTTAGAAAATGGTTTTAAATAGTCAGTTCAAATAGAAAATCACAGCAACTCAAGAGGAGTCGCCATGAAGAAGCACAAGCTGAAAGGCCAGTGCAAGTGATTTGAGGTCAACTGCAAAGAGGGTAAAATAGCACTCCCCAAGGTAAGAAGCACCAAAAATGGCCAACTGTTGATGTACCCCGAACCCCACAGTACCAGTTTACTGAAGAATTTGTTCCAGCGGGATGCCTTCTGGTTGCAGTGCAGCAGACCCTTGTTCCTGGTCCTTGGTCGTGGTGACGAAACGAAGGGCGTCTGGCGGGCTCCTGCAGCAGCACGAGAGGGACTCGGCAGCAATGGATTCTCCTTGATTCAGCAGCTCTTTATGGTTTTGGTACCTTTTTCTCAGCGCCAAAGTAGAACGAACAGCTCTGGTTAGATGTTAACTGTTCGCTTTGTCATGGACTCTGGTGAGGGGGACTCTGGGTTAAAATGTTCCGCTTCTGTAGGGTCCTCTGGATGCCCATGAAGCTTTGGCCAGATTTGCACTTCGGAAGACAATGCACTCCATGATAGTCAGGGGTCCCCGGGTATTGGGATTTTGCAGCCTTGGAAAGTTATAGCAAGTTAAGGGTTGCGCCAAGTTGAGGCTGATTGGTCCTGTGTGAAACTTCCCAGTCGAAACAAAAACTGATCAGCACAGCAGCAGGGCTTCACCAGGCACTTTACGGTCCAGGAGGGTACTGCTGCCGTCTCTTCACACAGTCCTTCGTATGTTGAGCTCCAGTGGTCGACTGCCTCCAGTGCCAAAAACCTCGCCTTTAAAGCAAGTTCTAATTCATTCACAGCCCTATGCTGTCAATCACCCAGCAGTTGGCTGTCCTGCAATCAGAACGTGTTTCACTCGGGCACACCTAGAGACAAAGGACATGGAAGTTTCGGGACCCTCCCTCACATCCTGCCTGTCCAGACACTGGAGTCTGGGCAGGCTTCAGGGCCGACACCTGCCAAAGGCAAAATACACAAAGGACTCAAACCCGATTCAGAGTAAAAGCCCAGAAGAAGCTAACTGATATCGCGAAAAAAGAAAAGGGCCATTAAGAAAATGGTCACCCTAGGTGCTGTATTGCAGCTAAGGATTCAGCCTGCAGATACTTGGCACAATGTAGTAAAAAAAGAAACCATTGCCACCTGCCATTCAAGTGAGTTAGTGTAACAGAATGTTTCATGAGGAGTGGGATAAAGGAGTTTATATATTCCCCCCCCCCCCCAGTACTCCACAGAGGGTGGTGTGCTGGACCCACAAAGGAAAAGGTAAGTAAGACAGGCGTCATCTTAATATTCCTGGGAACAGTAGTTAACCCCACGTTAAACAAAGTCCAATGGACTTCTTAATGCCACTGCACAAAAGGTGCTGTGTGACAATGAGAAAAAGCAGATGCCTATGGAGTTCATCATACTGAATGAAACAGTAAGAAACAAATCCTAGTCAGAAAAAACAAAGAAAAAAGTCCCACTCACTTGGGAGTTAAAATTAAAAAGCCCTGAATCCAGCAAAAGAACTGGGGGTCTAGGGTTAAAGGGAATTGGCACAGAAATGAAAATTCTCCCTAACAGTCCTGTACTGGATTAGTTGCAGAGGGCGGAGAATAGTGGAAGGCAGATTGAGTAAGAGGCTGTTGCAGTAGTCCAGCCTAGAGAGAACCAGGGCTCTGGGGACAGTGAGATTGGGGCACATGCGAAAAGGAATACTGAGGAGGTGAAGCAGATAGTGGGCCTTCTTGCAAGGTCTGATGTGAGGAGAGAAGGATCGAGTGGGAATCGAAGATGAGACATGTTTTTTCATTTCACAAAAAGGCGGACAGACAGTGAGAGGGGGAAAGCCGGAGCAAGGGGGTCACAATGAGATGGATCTCAGGCTTACTGGCATTAAGGCAGCGATTGTTGGAGGCGCACCAAACCAGATTTGCGGATTCAGTTAGGAATGAGCGAGGGAGTAGAGGAGGCCGAGGGGCGCCTGAACGAGCCGAGTGACATCTGCATAACACTGAACGTTAGAGGAGAAGGTAGAGATCAGGTGGGCCAAAGGGACCAAGTAGACATTGAAGAGCCAGGGTGAAAGATTAGAGCCCAGGGGGGACATCACATGCAGAGTGAGGTGGTGTAGACAAAAAGGACAAAAGTTGGAGTTGTGAGGGACTGTCCAGGAGGAAGGTGGTCAACCACTCCAGTGTCTGCTCAGTGATGCCTAGGTTCTCAGAGCTGACTGAACAGGATGGCGTGAATGATCGTTTCGAAAACAGAGGAAAGGTCCAGGCGGATGCCCACAGAAGGAAGGCTACAATCAAGGGCCGAGAGCAGATTTTTTTAGGGGTTTTCAGGAGAACAGTCTGTGCCTCTGGCTGCTCTGAAGCCAGACTGTTGGTCATGGAGAAAACCAACAGATTCAGTGTGGAGAGTAAGCTGGGAGATGGCCAGCTTTTCCAGGAGTTTGCCCAGGAAAGGAGTGAGAAATCAGGCAGTAGTTTGCCAGACACTTATGGTCGGCAGAATGCTTTTTAAGGAGGGGGGGGGGTGCACAAGGTAGTGCTCTAGGAGAGAGGGTAAAGGAACCAGTGGTGAAGTGGTGAAGGAGTGATTGCAGAAATCGGCCAAAGCTGGAGCAAGGGTGTCAATGTGGTCCTCTATTCTGGAGGAGCAGGGAAACACCCATTTGGACACTTTCATAGATCGGACTTGTCTAGAAACAGTCAGGTGTTACCAGAGTGAAAGAGGAGAAAAGAGGAGAGGGAGACTCAGCCAGAGGGGGACCAAGAGAGGGAGAGGGGAGCGAAAACCGGAGGTCCTAGGTCTTAGTGGCGAAGTAAGAAGCCAGGGCCCTACAGAGGGCCTGGGAGGGAACAGGAGAAGTAGAGACTGCAGCAGGATTGGCCAGCTCCTGGCAGATTTTAACATGTTTGGGCATATTGTCAGAGGCCACAGAGAGACAGGCTTGGATGTGGACTCTTTTTGGACAGGACAGTCTGTATTGCCTTTGGAGCAGGCGGCAGACCAGTTTGTCAGAAGATTCACCCGATGCACTCCAATTCCTCTCAGCGGTTCTGCATTTGTGTTTCGAGGCGGCGAGGTCGGGGTCATACCAACAGTAGCACTAGGAGGTAGGCTTCAGACGGATTCTCATGACAGGAGCAAGGATAATCAGACAACGGGAGGCCACATTTGACTAGGTATGCAAACACTTAAGTTGAACACAAATAAACAGGATACATTACAGATCGTGAAGGCATTACAAGGGTGCCTTTATAACTTACAATGATATTTTCTAGACTAGACCAGATGGTGGCATGGCAGATGAGATGCACAATTAAGTCGTAGTGTCAGTAATTACATAGGTATAAAGTACCTGTACATGGCCACGTGAGAAAAAGGAAAGGTGGCCCGGAGAGGGATGGGCAGGAAGAGGTTTGCAACAGCACCTTACCAGCTAGAAAGTGAGCCAGGTCAAACGATTCCAGTCACAGAATGAATGGCTTCTGTGGACAACATTCCACGGAAGGGGACTGAGCCTTTGGTAGATAAGCTAGCCTCGGTACCCGTGCTGGTGTGAGAACCTGAGAGGTTTCTTCCCGCCCGGGCTTTCCTTGGGAAGGAGTCGCCCTTGCCCGGTGTGCTGGAAAAAAGCAGCCCTCCATTGGGCCTTTACTTATGGCTGATGAAGTCCTCAAGTCCTCTGGAGGCGACTTCTTGAAGAGCTCCCTCCACCTAGCTAGCGTTATTCAGAGCATGCTGTGTAAGCGCGGTGCACAAGGTACAACCCTCCCAGCTGTGGTCAGGCCAAGGTAGAGGATGGGGGATTTGACGTAGGGAAGAGCCCCTCTCAGACTGGACACCTGCTGAAGCCAGCTGACGTCGACATGCGCCGGGGAGGAGCGTGGCGCCAGAGGTTTGAGTACTTGATTGAGAAAAGAAGACAAAAAGACAGAAGAGAGTATCCAGGGGAAGAGCGCATGGTATTACATGGCCGAAGCCAAACCCAGGAGCACTGGTTAACTCGGCCAGTTCCTGTTGATGCGGAAAAGGGGACAGAGTGGCGCTGGTGGGCAGAGTTGGAGGTGCCCCCATGCGCCTCTAAATTTAAAGGGGAAGGTTTTTTTCTGGTGAAAAAGGTTTAGTCTCACGTCCCTAGCGAGGGACGCCCATGCAGTATGGAGGAAAGCGGACGACGTAAGAGTATATGGCTGTGGTGCTGTCTGAGGACCTGCACTGTTTGACCCTCGAGTTATTGCTGAAAGGCCTGAAGAGCCTTGAGGACTGCCAAGAGTTCTAGAAAGTTGACATGTCTTTGGGCAGTAGCATGTGTCCACTGGCTGTGGGCGCCCTCCCCCAATCCGGCGATTGGGGCGTCTGTAGTTAGGATTTATTGTGTTGGTGGAGCGCAAAAAGGTTTTCATTTGAACAGGTTGTCCTTGGACCACCAGCGAAGAGCTTGAACCAGGGTTAGCAAAACCACCAATAGATCGTTCCACTGTCTGCTTGCCTGAGACCATTGTTTTGCTAACCAATGCTGCATTGGACGTATGCGCTGTTCAGGAGAATTTTCAGAAATGTGCTAATTCCTCTCTACCTTAGAGATCCTCTGCTCTTTTTTGCTGGAGAGTGGAAGACCTTTTCTTTTCCCCACTCTCTCTCATGTACTTTAATATGGTTTTGAACTCTGTTTCTTTGTGTTGTGGAGTCTGTCAAACTCCATCGGCATCGTCTTTTACATTGTGTCACAGCACCTTCAGTGCAGTGATACAGGGAAGTCTTTCAGACGTTCCAAAGGTTTAAATACTGTCTCTTGGTGACACTACGGTTTCCAAGAGCAGTGAAGTAAAATTGACTATTTACACTTGTAACTTTCTATTCCCAGCACACACTATTTTACAATAGGGTGCTGCAGGGGTTACTTAGTATCCCCTTTGTCTAGCTTATGTAACAATTTTATGTTACCCTTTCCTCAATGCATGGCTGGTGGCAGTGGTTTACTTAACTACCATGGTGTGCATTTACCGTGGGCTGCGTTCGCAGCTGCAGTAAAGCACCCAAGGATGCCATTTTTTGTCAAAATGGCCCTGGTCTTTTTTCGCCATTTCTTTGTGGAAAGGTCCTTCTTGAGATTTACTCTGCACGCCAAACCAGGTTTGGTCCCTTTGTTAGTTTTGTCTTTGGTGGGATTCACAAGTGAAGCCCTCCTCTGGCTCCAGGGTGTCTGGCAGGGGCAGGAAGCGAGGGAGGTGCCCGAAACTCCCTGTGCGTAGTCTCCTAGGAGACAGGAATGCACTCTTAGGTGATTGGCCTGCTGGCTGTCTGGCAAGGACAGCCACCCTGCTGGGTGACTGACAGCTAGGCTGGAAGTAATGGCTACAACCCGCATAAAAGGAGAGGCTTTTTGGCTTGGAAGGCAGAGTCTCCACTGGATGAAGGAATCTGAAGCAGAACTTGAAGAGGACACCTGCTGCAACTCCTGGACCGTTGGTTTGCCCGGTGAAACCCTGCTGCTGTGCTGAAACTCCAATTTCTTATCGACTAGAGAAGCCCTGCAAGGACTACAACTTCTCCCCTTGAGTTGGTGGGACCAATCAACTCCAAAGTAAGCCACGGGGACATCCTCCTCAGAGCTGGTTGAAATTCTACTGCAGTTGCAGCTGGAACCGAATAGCCAGGGAGAGGAACACCAGATTGTGTGCGTTGCTTTTAAGCTGGCCAAGAGCTCCAGGAAGATCCTCCGGACTCCCAGGAAGCAGAACTAACTGAGCCTGAGCCACAACAGGGCGCTGGACCCCAGACGCAAGCAAAGCCCCTCTCGTCAGCCAGGAACCGCAGGGTTGCTATTTGCGTTAGACGCAAGGAGCTGAAACACTGAAGTGCCACTTGCTTGAAGATTGCCTGTTGCAGTTGGTGACCGTACCATTGTAGAGCAGGAGTCCCCAGACTTCCTCCCTCTTGTCCCCACAACTGAGGCCCAGGACACCAGGACCTGCAGAGCTGCACAGGAACTGAAGTCATCTGCTGCACTTTTTCCTTCAACCTAAAGGTACTCTACAGTCTAAGAGAAGTTACCGCTTATGTAACTGCACTTGTTCTCTGTTGGCGTGTCCTGTTGTGGTTGCTCTGTAGAGTTGCTGATGGCCGCTTTACTTCACAAGCCTAAACAGCGTGTGGCCCCGCTTTGAATTCTTTTCTACAAAGACTTCGAAAACATTGTGCAAGACTTTCTTACCTGCGAGAAGTGCTTTAACTCACCTAGACTTTTGCCCAATTGACTTTGGCCTAGCCTGGCTCCCTGAATGACTTCTTCCTTCCGACATTGTGTTTGGTCTTCCTTCCAGGAAGGGGTTAAACAACTTTGCATTGGGGGTTACCAAACGTACTTACCTGTTTCAGAGTATTAGTGCGATATCTTGTTCTGGTCTAATAACCTTTTCCCTTGCTGATTATAAACGCAAACAGTGGTATATTAATGTCCACAGTGTCCTAGTTACTAAAGCCACCTGAGGGTGTAGGAAGTGTGTGCCATCCCAAAAGATTACTTACTGATTTAGAAATATTAAGCGTGTGGATTTTGGAGTGGTATTTGTGTGCTACTATGATATTGCCCCCTTCTGAAGAAGGCTTACTCTGACTGTTAAATTGTTTAATCAAGAAAACCTGTGTGTAAGTTTATTTGAATACTTGTCACTGAATCTGTGCAACTCCCCTACAGCTCACATTGACCCCTCTTGAGGTAAGCCTGGCTGTTCAACACGCTACCAACCTGTGTAGTACAGACTACTACCAAAGGTTGGGGTCCTATTGCCAAGAGGTCAGGGTTGTTGTAGTGCACCCAAAGGGTACTGCATACAATCTTGCCTAACAGGGGCGCGTGTGGAACCAAGTGAATGCATGAGGCCATCATCCAGAGCAAGCGCATTGCTTTGCGTACAATTATCTGGTGACCAACCTTGTAGTGAGGTACTTGCAACAGCATTACTCTCTCGTTGGAGGGGAAGCCAGCTCCTTTCTGGTCTTTAGAAAAGCCTCTAAAAAATGTTTTATTTGGCTGGGGCTAGACTGGATTTCTTCTAGTCAATGGAAAAACCCAGATTGAAGAGAAGGTTTGTTTTTTGTGTATTTAGTTTGCAAATCTGGATTCCCTGGTGATTAGCCAGTCATCCAGAGAAGGGTATACTGGGATGGATTTTCTGCGCAGGTGAGCTGCCACTGCTGCTGGCACCTTTGTGAATACTCTTGGTGCTGAGGCGATTCCAAATGGGAGTACTTTGAACTGATAAGTGTACCCCTGCTATTTTGAAAAGCAGGTATTTTCAGTGCGCAGGGTGCATTGAAATATTTAAGTATGCATCTGTCATATCCAATGTTGCCATTTAGTCTCCTCGTTTTAGAAGTGGAATCACCTCTTGGAGCGTGGTCATGCCAAACTTTTGGGGGTTGACATTTGTTCCCAGTAATCAGGTCTAGTATTGGGGGCATGGTGCAGTCTCTTTGGAACAAGGATGTAAGTTGAATAAATCCCATTGTTTACCTAGTTTGCAGGGATCTCTATGGCGTCCTCTTCCAGCAGTGCCTTTACTTCTTCCAACAGTATGCTTTGTTCTTCTGTTGTCATTTTGCCTTCTTTGCGGGCGCTAGGGTGGTTTTTGTAGCAACTCGATACAATACCCATCTACCACGGTGGACAACACCCACTTTATCCAACGTTATCCCCTCCCATGCATGGGTGAAGTATGAAATTGGGCCTCCTGCTCGAGTGGCATGTGAGGGGACCTGGAACGGTGTGTCATTGATTGAGAGGGGTCGAGTCTCTCCTGGCAAGGTTCTGCCACTTTTATTTCCTCTATGAAAATTGGAAGACGAACCTGGGCCTTGCGACTGGCCACAAGACGAGGACTGTCCGCCCTGAGCGTAGCCTGAGGAACGTTGAGCACCCTGACCCGAAATCTTCTAGAGTTTGGGGAGCCCCATTGGCAATAGGATTTGTCAACTGTCCAAGCGATTTAATAGTGTCGTATTCCTCTTTGGCACTCTAAAGGGCGTCTTCTAGAGCCTTCCCGAATAACATTTGGCTCCACTACCATGTTTAAGAAGGTTGCCCGAGTCTGTAGCATAAACCTAGGCTGTCTGAGCCAGGCGTGGCGATTGATTGGTGTTCCTTCTGCTATGATGTGTTGTGCATCATTTGCTGCATCAAGGTTATTCTTTAGGATACAGTTTGATATCTTCTTGCCTTTTGAGATAGTCTTCAATAATTGAGCCTTTAGTGGTTCTGGGACGGCTTCAATCTGGCATTGATATATGATAAGATATGGCATTTGTAACGCGCCTATACACAAGTGTTTCAAGGCCAGGTCACCCCATTTGTGGCAGCCATAGCTCGCTAACAGGATAGTGTTAGCAATTGTGGTCTGGTATGCTGCAGAGGAGGCGACTTTTCTCCCGAAAGTATACATCTTTGTGCCTTCGTTGTCTGGCGGAGCTTCTGCCGACGCAAGTGCCTACCCTCTTTCCGGTGATGGTGACCACTAAGTAATCTGGTTTAAGCTGACCCCTAATATACAAGGGGTCAGTGGGTACGGGTCTGAATAGTTTCTCTATTCTGGGGCTGACCACCCTTGTAAGGCTAGGCGTCAAAAGGGAAGGCTGGATGAGTTTTTGGACGGACTGTAGCAGCGGGACAAACTTGGTGGAGGACCGCTTGTCCCCCCAGAATGTCTTCCTATAAGTCCTTGACGACCTTCGCTTCTCTGAGTGTCGATATTAAAATGCTGTGCCGCCTTAAATAGCAGTTCATTGTACTGAAGTGGATTGTCAACAGGCAAATGTGCTACCGGCTGGTGGTCTTGTGCCTGGATCAAATAAATATTGTCATCATAAAATTGGTCTTCATCTTGACCATAAAGGTCCCCCTGAGACCCTGGGTCTTCTGAGGGGTCATCAACATCATCAAGTCCCAAAAGGGACATAGGTATGTCAAGGCCATAGTTCCTTTAGAAAAGGTGCTAGGCTGTGGATCAAGATGATACTTTTTGGCAAGGGGCTGCTGTGTTGATGCCCCTGGCTGTGAGGCATCTTTAAGGATTGACAGGGTGTCAGTCCACAAAGTCTACGAAACTGGACATTATCCTTATTTTATTTAACTGTTCAGGTGATTAGCATGAGGGTGGGAAACCTGATGTGACAGGGTGGCATGGGAGGGAGTTACATCCTTATGGCGCATGGCCCCCGAGAGGGTGTCTAAGGGGTGCAAAAACCTGCCTGTGTCTCTTGAGGATAAGGGCTGTTGGGTAAGAATTGGTGTTGTAACACAGACTACCCAACACATATGCTTGGTATTAGGCAAGGCATAAATTAGTTTTCAAAAATTGATTAGCAGAGTTTTCTAATTAAAATGTTCTCTTAATGTCACCAGAAGTTATTTATACCCAAGACATAAAATTAGCAACAATACAGCAGTTGTGTACTGTTGAAGAAATTAGTGAGATAAGTCAGGTCTTGCAAATTCTTTAAAATTCCACTAAACCTGCAAGTTGAATATCTTAGTTTACCTACTCGACCTAAGAGAAATGCACTCGATCATTGGCATCAGATGACAAATTCAAAAGGTGCTGGTGCATTTAACCACAAACCCACGTTGTTTGGCACACTGTTGCCACCCAGAGGCCAACAATGCAGTGACACTTGACATTTACTGCAGACAAAGTACATTTAAAAAAAAAAAAAGTTCAGACATACCCTGCAAATGGTACACGCCCTAAATAAAATCTACTCGACTATGCCAGTGGGTGAAAAGACTTTATGATCCCTGGATGAGTATGTCTGTAAAATGTGAAAGGTCAGCTGCATGAATGGACACAAATGAATATGATAAATAGGCTTTGAAAACTGGTCAGCACTCTCCCACGGGTGCTAAAATGTAATGCAATCATTATCATAGAGCAACACAAGTTCTGGAGACAGTATGGTAGTGCAGTAGATCTGCAGATATACAGACTGAGTGGAACTGTTGATCACTACCTTACATAAACATCTAGTTAACTTTGTGTATTCATTACGCAAGAGGAAAGTAAGTGATTAAGCAAATTGTAGTGTAACAGAACTGGGAAAAGTAGCTGCAATATTGTAGTTTGCAGCCATCTCACTTTCAGGGTAGCTGGAATAAAGCAACAAGGTGATAAGATAGAATGCCAAGGAGTACGGGATTATCTCATGGGTTTAGCACGAGTTACAAGATGTATGCAAACAGCAGGTTACAGACCTAGGTTTGCCATAAAAAGCTTTTTGCCATATGATGTACATTTTCAAAAAGTGTTTACTCGTCAATATGATGCATCGTCCCCAACAAAATGAAATATAGTTGACACTGAGATTTAGGTACACTAACTTAGACTTTTATTTTACAGAAGCAATACTTTAATTATGCATTATGTAACAACTTAAACTTTCAGGAAGGAATTGCATGACTCTTACAAAATAAAGTTAACACATACTGGTCTTTGCCAGGCAGGATATAGTTAGGCAAGAGAGGAATTCAGGGCGAGCTGTGCTTTCATTGAACAGGATAACTTAAATAGCTAGCATTGCTACACATGTGCCAATTTTAATGAGCAAACCTACACAATTACATAGAAAATTGCTATGCGACACTGCTTATTTTATGCCTTGTTAGGTAACCCACCTTTTGGTATAGGTCTGTACTACACAAGTTGGTAGCGTGAATGAGCAGTTACACCTATCTCAAGAGGGGTAAATGTGAGTGGTAGCAATGAAACTCGCAAATACAAGTGTTAGTGAGAATTTTCAAAAATGTGCCAATTCCTCTCACCTTAGAGCCCTCAAGCTGTTCGCTAAACTTTGGGACTTTGAACTTTTCAATTCAATGTGTTTTCTGTGTTTGTTTCTTTTGGATATGGAGTCCAACCAACTCCATAGGCATCATCTGTTACAATTCTGTCACAAAGCACCTTCACTGCAGTAACACAGGGAAGTCTTTCAGATTTCCCAAGGTTTAAATACCTTCTTTGGGATCAACTAGTTTCCCAGAACAGTGAAGTGACATTGACTCACTTAGTCCTGTAAAATTCTAGACCCAGTCCACCCTATCTTACAATAGAGTGCTGGAGGGGTTACTTAGTATCCCGTGTCTAGTTGCTCATGTAGCATTCACATGTTACCCTTTCCCTCAGAATGGCTGGTGGCAGTGTTTTTACAATGAACTACCATGATTTACCACGACTGCGAACTGGTCGCAGCTCCGGTAACCTTAAATCGCAGGAGCCATGTTTTTCAAAATGGCGCCAAGCCTCCTTTGTTAAAATGGTCCCTGGTCTTTTTTCACAATTTCTTTGTGGAAAGGTCCCTCGAGTCTTTCTCTGCACAGCAAACCAGGTTTGGTCTCTTTGTTCATTCGCCTTTGGCGGGCTTTAGGAGTGAAACCCGCCTCTGGCTCCAGAGTGTTTTGGGTAGGCAGCTCAATACACTACCAAAACTGTAGTACAAGCTTATACCAAAGGTTGGGTTTCCTATACCTATAGTTGTATGTAGTGTTCCCAGAGGGTACTGCATTCAAACTTTGCCTAACAAATGGCCAAGTACTTAAAGGTTTCAGTTATAATTGTTATTTAGCCTCTATTTTTAAATAAGCGTTTTAACAGGTTCTCAGGGCATGCGAGTATACTTAAATCTTCCAATGAAGTCTAGACAAGCTTTTCCCAGCAATAACGATCTAAAACAAGTTGCCACCTATGAGGGACAGAAATATCAGTCTGCAGGAAGCCAGGACAGCCAACGTCAATTGCAGTACAGTCTATGGAGCTGAGACACTTAGATAATAAAAGTCGCACAAAGTTAGAGAGTTCCATAGAAATCCCTTGTAGGATCACATGCTGTAATGCCTGTGAAAAGCAGAGTTGGAATCAACTCTAAGGTAAGCCACTGCAAGTCTCAACTGAGAAAAGCATAGCTCAAAAAGTACCCCAAGTATAATCAGTGCCTCTGGTTTGAAGTGTGTTCCAGCTGCATTCCATCCTGTTGCAGCAATGCATACCCTGGGTTCCTGAGCCTCGGCCATGGGGACAAGAGGGAGGGCGTCTGGAGAGCTCCTGCAGCTGCAATTTAGAAGCAGTCAGCAGCTACGGGCTCTTTTCGGTTCAGCGGCACTTTGTGGTTTCAGTGCTCGGTAAACAGCACCACCGCTTCTGGAGGGTCCTCCAAAGACTCCTGGAGCTACTAGACTACGAATTTCTCAACTCCAGGCACTTGGTTCTTGCAGCAGCGAAGAACAGCCATTCAAGGAAGATGGTCCAGTGGAGTTTGTCTCGGATTAGTTTGCCCCACTAACCTAAAGGAAGAAGTCGACCCTTCCGGAGCTTCTCTTGTCGATCAGAAAAAGGGGTTTCAGCACAACAGCAGGGCTTCACCGGGTAATTCAAAAGTCCAGGAAGATGCAGCAAGCTTTGTTCACAGTTTCTTAATCGGTCTTCCTCCCAGTGGTCGACTGCCTCTAATCCCAAAACACTCGCCTTTTAAGCAGGTTTCTCCCATTCATGCACAGCCTAGGGTGTCAATCACACAGCAAGGTGGTTGTCCTGAAATGACAGCCAGCCAATCTGGACTAGTTGCATTCAGGCATTCCTAGAGACAAAGGACTGGGGAGTTTCGGGAACCTCCCTCACATCCTGCCTTTCCAGGGCCACTGGAGTCACAGGCCTCAGGGCTGTAGCCTGCTGAAAGCAAAACGAACAAAGGCCTGAATTCCGCCTCGATGCAGAGAAAAACTCAAGAAAGAAACAGAAAATGGCAAAAAAATACATAAACACACAACCAGGGTCATTTTGACAAAATTGTCACCCATGGGTGCTATACTGCAGCTGGGGAATTCAGCCTGCGGTTCAAAAGCACAATAGTAGGAACATTAAACCACTGCCACCAGCCATTTAAAGTACTGAGGGTAACAAAAAAAAAATGTTACATGACAATGTAGGATAAAGGGATACTAGGCATCCCCCCCCAGCACTCCACATAAGATGGTGTGTACTGGACCTACAAAGAGAAAAGTAGTCAATTTCGCTTTACTATTCCTGGGAACAGTAGTTCACACAAGAAAAGGTATTTAAACCGTATGAGAAATCTAAAGGATTTCTCACTGCACTGAAGGTGCTGTGTGTCGCCATACAAACAGTAGATGCCTATGGAGTTGGTCAGACTCCAAAAACCGAGGAAACAATCCAAACCAGGTCCACACACACGAGAGTGAGAAAAAAATTTCTCACTCCAGTGTTAAAATTAAAATTTCCTAAAGCCCAGCAAAAGAGCTGGGGGTCTCTAAGGTTGAAGGGAATTAGCACAGAAATGCGAATTCTACCTAGCAAGGGCGAGAAATTTGTGGGGGAGGAAGGGGTTTAGGTGATTTCACTTTAAGCAGCGATGCATTGATGTGTTTTTGAATGAGCTCCTGCATTTTTGGCGTTTCCTTGGGGAAACGACGAAACGCCTTTCACTGCACGTTTTTCGGCACGCAAAAGGAGTGCCTTTTTATGTGCAGTGTCCGAACCGACTTTCGGTTTTGGTCTTGAGGAGAAAGCGTACGCGATGGCCCAAACAGTGAAGAACCTCAGGCTTTACCCCTGGACACTGCATGGGCGCAACACTCGACGGCACCATCATGATTCAGCCGTGGGCTATATTTTTGTGTGTCTTGGTGCTTGTGTGTGCCCTAGCCGCTGCGTGTCTTCTCCATCACAGATTGTCATGATTCCTGCACCTCATGTCCCCAGCCCTCCAAGAGGTCAGGCTGGAGTCAGGCCACCTACATGGCCTTCAAGGGCCTCTCCATCCCTCCAAAGACCCACTTGGAGTCAGACTTGGCGCTTGTGGCACCAGACTCACTCACTCCCATAGGATAACATAGGGGATTGGACTTATAGTGCATTGATGGGGACAAGATGGATGCCCCCACATATTTTAGTTCCCAGAACTGCATGTGCGGTCTAGTCTTTTCGGTGGGGTTCAGCCCAGAGGCACCTGGGATACCCAGAGACTATTTAAGCCACACCCAGGCTGAGAAACATGCTTTGCGTTTTCTGCACCTGCAGCGTGACACTCACCATGTTCGGATCGGTCTCCAGTAGGCCTGCATCTTTCTTCTGCGCTCAGCTCCTGCAAGAACAGAGTTAGGAACAGCCTTACCTTGCGGCGCTTCTGCCATCAGTCATCGCTCCTGCTGTTCTGCGGGCATCTTCGGCGGTGTCATTCCCATCCCGGCACGCTGCTTCCTAAGGAAAAGGGAAAAGAACAAAAAAAGGCATTAGTAAGCATTCTGCAAATCTTCACTTATTTTTAAATACTGTACGAGCTTCAAACGCTTACCTGAATCCCAGCCGCTCTGGGGGAACTCTGTCTCCGGAACTTCTCATCCATCTGCAAGAGGGAAAAGACAACTCCAGGTTAGCGTGGAAATATCTAGAGGCGCCGCATACCGCGCGTACCCACCGCATTTCTTCTTCATAACCGGCACCCACGCTGAAAACGTCACAGCACCTAAAAGACAGAAAAAGAACTCAGTTCAATGCAAATATGAAAAGGGTGCATCGCGCTCACTCACCTTCAGCGCTACTCATCTCAGCAGCACGCCGCCATCCCCGGACGCCGGCCATCATCTAAGGAAGGAAAACAGTTCAGAAGACTCATACTTACCTGTCGGACTCTTGCCAGTGAAGTAACTAGGCAGCAACGAGCCCGCATCAATCAACGCGCCCCTGCACTGAAGGCAGGACGGAGAGCACACAATCGAAGAAAACAAGGTGAGCTGTGGATCAAAGGGAAGGGTTGGACCCCGGGGAAGAAGGAGTTCAAGCACACAGACAATAGGGAGTTAAACTCTACCAATCCTGTGTTTCAGGCACAGTCTCCAGACGAATAGCCTCCAGGAAAGGGTTCGAGGTTGTAAGAGGTCAGAACAGGCTGAGTGACGTCCCCGTGGATACCAGGTGAGCGTTACACAGAGCCACCAGCCTGCTTTTTAAGAGACGGAGCCCACACATGGTGTTGCAACGGCATGTGCTCGCATCCGGCATCACTCATGACCCAGATACTGCCCTTCTGGAGTCTTCCGTCATGTCGATGGACGCCTCGGCCTGCATGGCGTAAGCAGCCCAGCGTTTGGACCGCCGATCCTTTAAGGTTTTTGGCCGAAAAAGGATTTACAGGGGGTAATCCCTCGGGAGACAGTAATTGCGCACTCAGTGCGTGTCATTCCACAGGAATATTCTGTGGCAGGAGGGGCAAAATTTAAAGAGTTTTTGTTCATTACATGTTAAAAGGGCAGATTGGTGAGAGAAGAAAGTGGATGATAAAATAAGCATTCTCTAACGAGGTCAGTATGAAGAAACTCTCCCCCTATCCCTACTGTAGTAGGCCGAAGCCCGAAGAGGCCTGTGAAGGCTGCGTTTGGATGAGCAGTCAGGTGGTTGTGCGGCAAAGCAAACAAAGAAAAGTGTACAATTCCAACTTTCAGCTAATCAAAAAGGCATCAGCCTGAAAGAGCACTGCGCATTCGCAACATACATTGATGGCGGAAAAAAACTGAGGGGCCTTGACGCGTGACGGACCATGGGTACAGTACACACCACACAAGGGACAGTATTACACGCCCTGTTGACGTCAGTTTGAGTTTAGAAAACAAACCTTGTAATACTCCGACTTCCATTAGATGTCCAACTATGCAGAGCATGTGATCCAAGCAGATCCATAGGATAATCGTATTTGATGCTTGTATCTACTTAGATTCACATGCTACAAATAAGCCGACATCTAGTGGTAGCCGCAGAGCATTAGTTTCTGAAACTTGAAAAGGAACGTCGACAGGGTGTGCCAGTAATACTATCCCTAGTGCGACATCCACTGTAACCATAGCCATTCACGCGTCAAGGTCCCTCAGATTGTTTTGTTTCTGATATGTGGTTCTATGAAGTGTAGCGCGAGTTCAGATGTAATAAAGCAGATAAGCCAGAAAACATCTACGCACCTTCTACTCCACAAGGGAGGAAGGGTGGGGACATGTGAATCGAAGTAAATACAAGCATCTGAAATACGATTACGGTGAGTAATGTATTCCTTCTAAGGCCTGTGGATCGGCTTAGATCACATGCTATGCATAGATTAGCGAGCAGAGTCTGGTGAAGGTGATGGGTTGTGAGAAGGTACAGCATCAAATTGATGTTTTAGCACCACTTGTCCCACCTGTGACTGCTTTAGAATGTGTCTCAATGCAGTCATGCAGAGTAAAAGTATGAATATAACTATGTAGCTGTTTTGCAAATGGTGTCTAGCGGGACGTTTGCAATAGAGGCCCTAGTAGCTCGTGTACCCCTCGTAGTGCGAGCTCTTGGTGCGAAAGGAAGAGTTTTGTTCGATAGAGAATATCAGCTGTATGCATTTTACTATCCCTCTGGGGTTTCAAAGAAAGCGGGTAGTTCAATGGACTGGTTGACATGGAACTTAGGTGAAAACCTAGGGTGTTTTCTTAGTACCAACTTGTTTTTGTGGGTCACATTTAGAATGTACCTAAACAGTATTGTTTTGTAAAGGTAGGAACAGAACTCAAGTGGCTGCTTTGCAAATGTCATCCAAGGGGACATTTGCAATGAAAGCTACAGTACCATCTGTGCACCAAATGAAGTGTGCTCCGAGTTTGAAGGGTAATGTTCGCTTGGCAAGACCATAAAGAAAGTGGGATGAACTGACAATCCATTTTGAGATCACAGATTGCATCTCTAGCCGCAGGGAGAGAAGGGGGGGGATCCTTCCGGTTTATATATTTGCATCATCCAATTGATCTGTAACCTTGTCTATAAAGGCTTCATTCGAGATCAACATAAGGTTCCAGTACACGTTGCTGGTTAGTTTAGTTGGCTTTCCTTTGCTTGACAAGAATGCTATGGGCTCCCAGCCGATCACAAGTTCTTGCGCAAGAAGGTTTGGAGAAACTGGAGTATTAAGGAGCTACCCGATTTGACAGCTGTCAAAAGGCAAGCCGATGGGCGCCCAACCTTGCCTTCGACAGCCAAGCTTATGGAAATAAGAAGCCATCGAGGATAGGAGTCTTTCTAAGCCACGTCTCTTGTAAGCAAATCAAGTCAGTCATCCAGGTTTGTTCCACTGGGTTTAGTCAAGTGAATAAAACCTTGTGTGTTCCATGAGGCCAGCTTTAAATAAAAAGGGGTTGAGACGATTCTTGCTGTATTTATTTCCAGACACTACTTTAAGAACTCGACTGGATTGCTAAAGGTTATTTTGAGACGATAATGCTTGCGCTAGCCAAGACCAGTTTGTTGGTTTAAATCTTGGTATAGTGGCCATGGTTGTGTTAGTGCTGCCCACTTGTCGCGAATAAGCGTCCGTTTGGAAAGTGACGTTCAGCTTTAGCCCTGGCCCAACCAGGACCCTTCCTGTTTCTAGTGAATCCAATTAACTTCCCACTAGTGTTGGTCTCACAGCTGTGCGCCTTCAACTTAGCAGTGTCCTGAGGTGGCGTTGCTCAAGAGGTTAGGTTGTGCCACTGATTTTGATTGACATGCAGAATCTGAGTCGGAAAAGTTGTCAACAGTTAGGTCCAAACCCAACATTAAAAGGCTTTCTGTTGCGTTGATCATGTTTTTTACAACAGGAGAATTGATGTGAAGGTAAACAGAATCCATCCACCTTTCGTCGCTAAATTCAATGATCTTCACGTCGTCAGATATCAGCTGCCTCAAGTTTGGAACACAATGGAGTAAATACAATACTGATCTACTATTGAGAAGGAGGTTGTCATCTTGATCCAAAACTCTAATTTGAGAGAGCGAGAGTATGGGTTTTTGTACCCCCGTCCTCCCGGATGCACGGTGTTAGGACACTTTTTCTGAAGTCCAAGTAAGGGCTTAGTAAAATCATTCAACTGAGACAGTACAAGACTCCACTCTTAGTATAAGGCTGTACCACCTGAGCTCATTGTAGCATAGACAGAGCAGTCAGGCTCATTTTAGGAGGGAGACCGGGCAGTAGAATCAGTACAAACGAAATTGTAATACAAATGGTCCAAAGAAACACTGAAACACGATGTACGTAAAAATAAAGGCTTTATTTGAATGCAGGTAGGCCCAGATGAATCTAGGGCCAAGTCAGTACTATCACACATGTAATCACAATTATAAAAACACAACACTAAGGTACACAGACCAATGTATATACCTTTTTTGAACACCTAACAGTAGTCCTAGGGAAGTCAAACCTCTTCATACACATTCAGTATAGGTTGCAACTATTCTTGTGGGCTAAAAACCAATGGTTACTTTCACAATTACATTCAGTAATGCAAGGGCAGTAGACCCCACCAGCTGTACAGTGACACTGTACAAAATCACATCAGTCAACTGGATAATATACTTTGTGAATAGTGGAACACTTATTACTGTACCTGGAAACACCTACAACTACTTTTGTGATAAACAGTTAAACTAGGTGAGTAAAACCCAAGGATGTAATATTCAATTACAGGTACTTTTGAGATCAGTGAAAAACAGATTGAGACTAGCAGTAACTTTTGTAACTTATTTTTGGGATGGCACATAACCAACTGAAGGTAAGGAAAACCCATATACTTTAACCTCACAATGAAATCCAGGTTAGATCTTTCCCAGCTATACAAGTACCTTAGGTATGACTTATGAGGGACAGTTAGAACCACAGACTGTCTGTATACAACAGCATAGGGAAAACAAGACCCAATGTTACACTTTACTGAATGACAAAGTTATTCTAGGTAGGCAAGACCTAAGGCAGACTTATTCTGGACAGGCTAACAGCAAGTCAGGGGAAGCAAGACCCAGTTGGGAGACACTCATACAATTATCCTAACAGGCATAATCTAGTGAAATCAACATTACTTTTGGGAAGAGGCACAACCTAATCACAGGCGAGTAATACACCTTCACGTGTACATTCTATTAGAATGGCCAAACGGTTTCTAAGGAAAGAAAGATGTTAACCATGCTTTTGAGAATAGTACATCACACATCCAAGGCAAATAAGAACTTTAACTGTTCACTCTTAGGAGTTACAGTTAGCAACCAACTCCTTTACAAGCAAGTACATTTTAAAACACTCTGTTCTAGGCAAAAGGCCCAATCGAGGGTCCAGGGGCTTTGCAGAAGACACCGTAGCAGGATTCTATCAGTGGGACTGGGTGCACTGGATGAGAGGCCTCCCCATCACAGAAAACACTGCACAGCTCCATAGAAATCTTGACAGACCTAAGGTAAGTACATACCCAAGTCAACACAGTACCTCAGCAATATAGAAGGTTTTGCAGTATGACTTCAGGATCTGCAGCCAAATACCCAGTCAGTGGATTCCTTGTAGTGGCACATAAAAACAAGACCTCAGAAGGAACTTTGCATCAGGGATCAACGGAGAAAGCTGGAGGCAAGGATTACCTCGTGGCCGAATGCCGTTCTGCGGATTTGGCGCCTTTTCAAGGAGCACAAGACAGAAAATTGAGGTTGAATTCCCGTCGCTACAAATGTCAAGCACTCTGTTGAGGGGACTTTTCGGACTTCGAGATTTGGAATTCGGAAGAACGTGCATCGCACAATGGCTCGAGGTCCCAGTGTATTGGGGTATTGCAGCAACGCAAGGTTGCAGTAATGCATGGGTTGGCTCAAAATGCAGGCCTTCTTGAGCCTGGTGGGTCTCACCAGGCTCTGGGTCCGGGTAATCGTTTTGTTTTCGGAGTCCCCACGACGACTGGAAGGAAGAGCTATAGCAGGCTCCCGTTACACAGCAGGCTCTACGATCGTTGGAAATCATCTCAGCAGCTTTTCCTTCATCATCCTCTTCTGTTTCAGTGGTCGACTGGTCTTCAGCTTCCAGGTTTGCAGTATTTAACAGGAACTACATACAGCACAACTTCTGCATTCTCTCCCTGCATTTTACAAGAAGGGGCAGGCTGGTTGTCCAATCAGGACAGCCAGCCCCCCCACTTGGATTTGACTCCCTTCAGGCAAGGAGGAAGACAAAGGGCTGTGGAGTTTTGGACTCCACCCTCGCTTCCTGTCTTCACAGAGACTGGAGCCTGAAGATAAAAATCACAAAGGAATTTCCCACCCTGGATGTCAGGAGCAGGAACAAGATAGGACAAGAAATACTAAAATGGCGCAAAAGAAGACCAGGTACATTTTGGTAAAATGAGCACCCTTAGGTGCAGTAAAGGTGAACCGAATTAATAGAAGTTATCACTGCCACCAGTCATTGAAGGTAAGCTTGTCCCTGTAACAGAATTGTTATAGTTAGTTTTAGTGTGAAAGGGGATACATTGCATCTCCCCAGCACTCCACACAAGGTGGGGTGTGCTAGTTTCACCCAACAATGTAAAAGGGATCCAAAGACCCTTTCTACCCTTGGGAACTGCAGTTATCTCAAGGTTAGCTAGAGAAAGTTAAAAGGGGAGCCCCTAAGGCAGCCCAGCAACAACAGCCACTTATTGCCAATAAGTTGTTAGAGGATAACTTTAAAACGACACTATGGGGAGTCTAAAAACTGACACCCATAAAAAGGGTAAAAGATTCTGTGGGTGTGGAAAAAGATTCCCACTTGCAGAGGATTTAAAGAAAGAAATCCCACTAGTAAAGCAATAAGTTCAGGGGTTGACCCAGGTCAGCAAGACCTACCATTTCTATGAAAATCTTACCTAACACACGGCTGTTTGGCTGTCTCGTCTGGTAGTGCCTTACATGCTCAGCCCGTTCTGGTCTCTCACTGAGAGAATCTGGGCGTATTGGTCAATTCGGTATTAGATTGTGGGTTTTCTGATCCTTTGCAATCATCCGTAAAGGTTGGGTCTTGATGGGGGCGCTGTTGCGCACTGAGAAGATAGCCGCTTAGACCCGAAGCTCCCGCGCCGCCGTCACATCCTGCGCTGATAAATCCGTCCTTGGGCTGGTTGAATTGCTATAGATTGGTGTACCGGTTGCAGCCGGGCTCGGGCGACATCTGTGAAAATTTGAGCCCCCGGCGGCGCTGCGTTTACGAGCCCTTCCCCCGCGGCGTTCCGCCAGCGCGAGCGGCACTTCCGAGCCGAATCCTGGTTCCAGGTGAACTTACTCGACAGTCGAGGCTGCAGGGCTCTGCGGGCCGCTGCTGGGCGGGGCTTTCTCCTTGGCGCCGGATTCCGTATCCTTCTGTGAGGACGCTCTGGAGACTCGCTGCGGCGCTGGATGGCCTACCCTTCCCCGGTCCTGGCTTTGACCCGATGCTATCTGCTGGACCACCTCTCCTGATTCTGGTATTATCCGACTCTCGCTGGTGCTTGATCCTGACGCTGCCAATCCGGCGAAGTAAGCTGATGCCGGGTGCGGAACCCCACCGGCGCCGCTGGGTCCGTAACCCCCCGGGCTCTTAATCCCCCCTTCGGTCGTGGCCCCCCCCCCTGCTGCACCACCTGCCCCTCCGAGCCCCTCCGCTTGTCTGCGCGGCTGGGAACCGGCTACACGACATACGCGGACCGCTGGGCCCACGCTCCTCTCTTCATTTGGGACACCGAGTCTGCTCCCTGTGGGGTGGGCTGAGATCCGTTGCCAGGTCCAATACACGTACAGTGAAGACAACAATGGGGGAGTCTGGTAAGTCAAACAGAGCCACCAAGACCCCCTGGGGGCAAGAAGAAGGGCCCCATGGACAAATTTACCAATACGGCTATCCAACAGGGGGGCCTAAATACCTTCAACTCTCTCTTCCTAAATATCTTCCTTCACGAGCCCTTCGCTCATCCGTCTCCAACTCCCTCATGGTCAGCCGCTTCTCGAAGCAACGAGCTGGGGGCAGATCTCTCTCCGCAGCAGGGGCCTCCCTCTGGAACAGCCTTCCTGCCTCCCTGAAACTTGAGGAGAACCATCTCCGGTTCCGGAAGCACCTCAAACCCTTCCTCTTCGCTTCTGCCTTCTCTCTCCCCCTTTCCCCTGCTAAACCTGCTTAACTCCCCACTGAATTCTGCACTATACCTGCATCTGGGCCACTCTCAGCAACCTCGGTCCAGGGCCCAGCCACTCTCCACTTGCACTGCCTCCCTGGCTCCCCCTGCACTGCGGGACTGTCACTGTATCCCTACAGCCCCCTTCCCAGCTCTGCACTTACCTCGCACTTGCCACCAGCTGGCCCTTTTTATTTATTATTTATTATTTTTATTATTTATTTACGCTACTTACCTTGTACTGCACTTCCCCCCCCCACCTCCTCCCCCTGCACTTTCTCCTTTTCCCCTTCCTCTGCACTTGCGCGATCTGAATGACACCTGGCCTAGTAGGATCGTTTGTCTGTCTTCCCCTTGTTTCCCTCCCTCCCTGCCTCGTCGCGCCTTGAAACACTTGTGTATAGGCGCGTTACAAATACCTTATCATATCATATCAAACTGTGGCAACTTGCACGCAGCCAGATGAGGAAGAACAGATCGAAAGGGATGTGTTGGACAGGGAGGATAAACTGGCCACGCTAGTTCAGAACGGATTTTTGGCTGTGAATACTAAACTGGACGAGATAGTAGCTACCATAGGCTCACTGAAGGCCAGGATCGATAAGGAGAGTGCTCGGGTCACCAAGGCTGAAGGCAGGATAAGTGCTAATGAGGATATTATTGGGCACCACAGCAGTGATATATCTTATATTAAAGACACGATGAGCAAGCTCCAGAGCAAGTGTGAGGACCTCGAATCCAGGTCCAGAAGAAACAATGTCCGCGTTGTAGGTGTAGCCGAATCCTTCGGCAAGGGCCAGATGGAGAAACACATGGAAGAACTGTTTAAATCCTTATTTGGGCCGGAGGCACTGTCAGAACACTTCCTTGTTGAGAGGGCGCACCGTACCCTTGCCCCGGCGCCCAAGCCGGGGGCACCACCACGAACCATAATTGCTCGTCTGCTGAACTACAGCGACAGGGACACAATCCTCCGTTTGGCTAGAGGTCAGCACATTGCATTACGAGGGAAACCGTATACATATCTATCCTGACTTTTCCGCCTCTATCCAGGCTAGCAGACGGTCATATGAACCGGAGAACGGCAGATCAAGTACGCCTTGATGTTCCCGGCCAAAATGAGAATCCAACATGCTGGAAGGTCGCACTTTGAGAACCCATCTGAAGCACTATCCTACATCGAATCTTCTATACCCCTCCCTCCGAGGGGGGAGCGACCTGCCCCGAACAATAGACCCCGGCCGGCGGACTAGGAATCACATTTTCATGATTTGGCATTCAGTGGCTTTTTGGCCCTTGTGATGGGAGATAACAGTCAGCCATCTCCTGTGTGAGGTGGTGCTGGTGGCTGGGGATGGCGGTCATGTGAGGCAACATGGCTACCCCGGGAGTATTCCACAAGTTTGGGATTGGTCACTGTCGAGTTGGGGTAGACGGTGAGGGTGGTGGGCGGGGTGGAATGGGGAAAGTTGAGGACTGTTTGCTTCGAACCCAACGGTTTGTGGTTGGATGGTTACCCAGCTGCATGGGTCTTTGTCTCTGGAAAGTTTTGGAAAATGGTTATAAGTTACAGTTGAAACAAGTGGTCTGGAGAGCACTAGCATGGTCCATTATGCCTGACTTGACGTCTTAGGGTCTTGGGTTATTATCCTCACAATCGTTTTGCAAGGTTCTGCTCACGCTTTGAGGGTTAAACTTGTTTCATGGAATGTGAGGGGTCTAAATAATCGTTTGAAGGCCAAGAAGGTGGGAAACTACATGGTCAGGAAAGGGCTCAGATTATTATGCTGCAGGAAACCCATACTGTTGGTTCTGATAATGATTTACTGTTGCCTGGCTGGGGCAAGTCCAGGTTCTGTACCAACTACTCATCCCAGTCCAGGGGGGTCGCTACGCTCATACACCCGAATCTTGGGCGCCGACTGGAAGGCCATAAACTGGACCCTCAGGGTAGGTATGTTCTGGTCTGGGGCATGATCGCTGGTCAGCAGATATTGTTGGTCAACACATACGGGCCAAACATTGATGACCCTGCCTTTTACACGGATGTATACCAACAGATCTCTGCAATAGATATTCCTAATATAATCTGGGGAGGGGATTTTAATATTGCTATGAACCCGGGACTGGATAGATCCAGCACGATTATTAGAGCGCCAACCAGGGGTGCCCTCACTATGCAAAGTATCCTTTCGCAGCTCTCCCTAGAGGATGCCTGGCGTGTCCTCCACCCGACTACGAGGGGATACACGTACTATTCATCGGTGCATGATTCGGAGTCCAGAATCGACTACTGGTTTCTCTCCCCCTCCTTGATCGCAGGAACACAGGCATGTGAAATACTGGCTCGCACAATGTCTGACCATGCCCCTATAACACTGGAGGTCACTTGTCATAACTGCCCTAGACCCTCCAGGAGATGGAGGATGCCCGGGGGCTTGCTTAGGGACCCCGGGGTGGTGGAGGCACTGCACACAGATTTCTGAGTTCCTCGAGATCAACATCGACTCAGTTGATAAATGCTCCACTGTGTGGGAATCCTTCAAGGTTTGGGTCAGGGGTACGCTACTTTCCAAATCTGTGGGTCTTGGGAGTGCGGGCTGAACTAGCCCTGACTGAAGGCAAACTGAAAGTTCTGGAGGACACTTATGCTCGCACCCATGACAAAGCCTTGTTAGCTGACATAGAACAACATCTCCAAGAATTTAACAAACTAGCCTCCAGGGAAGTGCAGTTCATTGCCGCACCAATCCGAGCCCGAAGATATGGCGAGGGCAACAAGGCGGGTAGGACACACTCTAATCTACTCAAACAGGACAGGCACACTAATCAAATTACCAGCATACAGAAACCCAATGGTGCGGTTTTGGTTAACGAGAACAAAATTAATGCTGAGTTTGCTGGGTTCTACGAACAATTGTACAAAAATAGAGACACTAAGTCGGCTACTGAGATGGGGGCATACCTTGCGGCATTGTCGATGCCGAAACTCCAAGAGGAGACCCGCCTGACACTGGACCAACCTATCACTGCAGATGAGATCTCTGAGGCAATTAAAGATTTAACTTCTAATAAATCTCCAGGGTTAGACGGCCTGGGTGCAGAATTCTACAAGGAATACAGCGCTGAGCTTGTTCCATTGTTGCTGCTGGTCTGGGAAGAATCCCTTGAATGTAATATATTGCCTACATCCATGAGAGAGGCGTTGATAACTGTTCTCCCTAAACCTCGCCACCCTCCACAGGATATGTCGTCCTATAGACCGCTATCTCTCATTAATACGGATGCCAAAATATTCACCAAGGTGCTGGCCAACAGGCTTTTGCCGGCGGTTCCGACACTCGTTCACCCGGATCAGAATGGGTTTGTCCCCGCTAGATCTACTGCGCTTAACCTGCGTAGGCTATTTGGCATAATGGCCCAGATTGACCCGGGAAGAAACGCTGTGGCCGTCTCATTGGATGCTGAAAAGGCCTTCGATTCTGTGTCCTGGGCCTACTTACTAGCAGTAAGTGAGGCATTTGGGATAGGCCCGAACTTCATCAGGTATGTGAAGTTGCTTTACACAAAGCCCGGGGCCCGGGTCCTAACCAACAAGGCAGTTTCAGATATGTTTCTTCTGGGACGGGGCACTAGGCAGGGCTGCCCGTTTTCACCTATACTATTTGCCCTAACAATAGAACCAATGGCAATAGCAGTCAGGCTCTGACATTCCAACAGGGGCATTAACCTAAAGGGGGCGACCCAGCTGATCTCTGTACGCGGACGACACACTACTGTATATCCGTGAACCGAATAACATCTTAGAGCCTGTGATGGCGGAAATTCAAGCGTTCACTTCTTACTCTGGCTACTCCATAAATAAGGATAAATCGGAGGTCTTCCCCCCTCACACCGGCAACCGGCTGCCCTAGCTCATTGGGTGGGCTGAAATGGTCTAGTGAATCCATCAGATACTTGTGTCACACGGTAAGGATAGGTTATACGCTGATAACCACGACGCCACATTACAGGCCCTAAAGACCAAGCTTCTATTATGGGACCGCCTTCCGATATCATTACATGGCAGGTAGCGGTTCTTAAAATGGTAGTCCTGCCTAAACTGCTATACCTGTTTGTTAACATACCGATTTGTCAATGGCTACAGCCTTCCTTTGGCATGGGAAGACTCCCAGAATTGGGTGGGGAAAAATAACGGAACCATACTCGTCGGGCGGCCTGGCGGCCCCGGACTTTGAATTATATTATTATGTGTCCCAGGCCCAGTTCTCCAAGTATTGGTATTCCAGGGATGGCCGCCCGCCGCATGTTGATGTAAAGGAACTCCCCACCGCTCCCACGAATATACAGTCTAATCTTTGACGCCCACTATAAGGACACGTGTGATTTCAACCCGGTTAGTTGTACTGTTAAGGCCTGGAGGGCAATATTTGGGAAACTGAGATTGTCGACCCTGTATAACCCGGAGGCCTCTCTCTGGAACTACCCTCGTATCCCTCCGACACATGATGTTTGTCTGCGATCAGCCAGGGACCCGGGGGACGAGATGCACCTGGGAGATATGTTCATTGAGGGGAAATGCGCAACCCTTCAGCCGATAACTGGTGCGCTCGGTAGAGGCCCACTAAGGGTATTACAATACTACCGTATGAGATCGGCTTTCCAAAAACACTGGGCAACCTTCCCTGATGAACCCCCTACACACCCCTGCGTTCAGATGATCACGGCTGGGAACCGCTTGAAGGTGTCCAACCTATATGCCATAGTACAGACACACTCACCAAAAGCTAATCTGAGCAGAGATAAATGGGAGAGAGATCTCCAGATCCCTCTAGATGATAAAACTTGGGACAGGTACTGCTCTCTCACCAAGAAGGTTTCCCTAAACGCCGGACTAAGAGTGATCCAGTTTAAAATCCTTAACAGGTTGCACTACACCCCTGCCAAAATAGCCAAGTTCGCTCCTGATGCCCCGAGTCAATGCCCCAAATGCAAAACAGAGTTATGCGGGCTCGTTCCACATGTATTGGAGCTGCCCGGTGGTGACTGAGTTCTGGAGGGAGGTGGCAGATGTACTTGATTAAATCACACAAATCCCCCCCCCCCCCGGTGTTGATTCCACAGAAATACTTATTTGGGGATATAGGAAAGTGCTCCGAAAAGATCAGAAGACTATTTAATGTGACATGTGCAGTGGCCAAAAAATGTATTCTGCAACAATGGAAAAACCCGGCACCACCCACTATGAAACAGTTCCTCCGGGAGCTGGTCTATGTGAATGAGGCTGAAGAACAGTTTGTCCTCACATGCCCCTCTGAGTAGACCCAAGGACATTGGGGCCCCCACAGAATGTTTCTTTGAGATATGATCCCTGATGACATTGATGTTTAAACTCGATACCCCTTGTTGATTCAGGTTATGTACTGCTACCTCTTTATTTCTGTATCATGTTGATTTTAATTTGTACGACGCTGCTGGTACTGTGTTTGTGTTTCTGAACCATGAATAAAAAAAAATGTTAAAAAAAAAGGTTGGGTCTTTCTGCCCTCCACGCCGGGGGGCAGAGATCCAACTTCTGACACAGGGCTGTGATTTGTTCTCAGAACCGGATTGCTGTTCAAATCATCTTTTAGTCGAGGATTGACTTTTATTCTCTGTGTCTTTGACATGGTCACGAAGGCAGGTGAGACCGGTAAACCAACAGGTGACCCAGGTAGCTGTGTGGCATTAGCTGACCTGGTGTTGGAGTGCACTGCCACCAACTCCAGAGACTGGCTACTCGCGGATTCGTCCAACAATAGCAATGTTTGTTGCTTTTTGTAAAAATGTTACCAAACATGTATGGACAATTAAAAAGGTGAACACTGGGGTGATGGCTATTTTCTGGGGACTGTTAGCGAAAAACAATAGCGGGGACCTCCCCCAAACCCCATTTTGGGAATGTTGTAAAATAAGCTGTGTGGGTGGTCCAGCCAGATTCTATTATAGGTTTGGGGCCGTCGGTTAGACAAATACCTTGAGGCCAAAGTATATGCTTCGGTTCTTTATGGCTGTGAAACATAGGGCCTTTCGGAATGTGCAGTATTGTACACAAAATGGTTTCCTTACGAAGATACTGGTGCTTTGGGAGAATGCCTTGGGAGGCTCTGTGGCTGGGCTGGTAGTACCCAGCATTATGTTTTCATTAGAGCGAAAATGTCTACAATTCCCTTAAGCCAATTACTCATCAGTAAACACATTTTATAAACGCAATGAGGGGGGAAATGATGACCCATTATCGGAATATTAAATACCAGTGGCTTCAAAAGTCTATAGCAATGTGTAAGAGCTGGAGCTGGGATTTCAAGTTTAGCAATTGGAAAATATGCTGGAATAAAAAAAAAATACAACTAGACCACAACTATACATTAAGGCCTATTTTGAACTTTTATTTGGAGGCCTCTTGTCTGGTGCATTCAGCTGATATTACAAACTGAAGTCCCCAGAACAGAAGCATTATCCTAACAGACTGATGGCTCTACCCTTGCCCCCTCCATCGCCCCCCCCCCCAAACACCCAAGGGGACACATAGGTTGGTTAGCAAATACTAGGTATTACTCTTGCGGATCAAGGGCCACTGTTGCCACTTGCGTGGTCACCAGGCACTCTGGCAGGTCTGCAAAGGAAGGAGGATTGCAGGGTTTGTTAGTGGGAGAGGGAGAAGGGCAAGAGGTTTGATGTGCTGTTGGCAGCTTCAGTTCTGAGAAAAGAGTCACTGAGCACTGGTGCGTTTTCAGATGGTAGCTGTCATTGTTGGGGACACAATTGTACCTCAACTGCCCATCCCAGTGTGGCGCATCTCCCACCACCCGGCAATCCATCCCAGTGAAAGACACTGCCAATCTCAACTATCCATCTAGGTGCATTACATTTCCTGCCCCCAACAATCTGCGTCTTTGGGAGCCAAATCACATGCTACAGATGTTACATAGTGCCTGTCTCAGGGGAGAGCAGGGAGTAGAGGAGGCTTCAATAAATTATTATAATGATGCAGATTGTGGCTAACCTACACATACAGGCAGACTGTAGAATGTGGCTAGTTTACACAGTTAGGCTATATGCCAGATAAGGTTAACCTATGCTGTTAGGTTAGATGCTGGTAGGTGTAAGATATCAGGTAATTAGAGTTGTGGGTTTTTCTGTACTGCCTGTTTTGGTTTAGTGTGTTAGGTTGTGTTGACGGGGCTAGGTCCCTTTGGTTGGTCTCGGTTCATGTTGGGTGTGTTCGGTTAGTCACTGGTTTCGTGGGTTTCCTCATTTCGTAGTGCTTAGATGTTCAGGCATTTTCCTCCCCTTTGAAGATGAAGAGCCAGTTTTTTTTTTTTTAAAGTTCTGTTAATGTTAGAGTTTTAGATCGTCCTCCGTAGTTTTTATTTCATTCGTGAGGAGTTCCAGAATTTTACGGCTATACAAGAGAAGGCTGTTGCTTCACGTTTGTTTGCCTTGCGTAGTGTTTAGGTTCTAGATGGATGTCGTTGGAGATGTATGCTATCGGCATAGTCTATTCTGGACATGAGGGAGATGATGGCAAGTGTTCTGTGCGTTGAGAAAAGTAGTATCTTTTTGATAGTGTGCAGATGGAAGCATTTATTAATTATTGCGTTGACTTGTAGATCTAGCGTTACTTAGTTGTCCATTAGGATTCCCAGGTTGACTACTTTGGATAGTTCAGGTGAGATTCCCAGTTCTGTGGGCCATAGGATGTCCTGGTCGTTTCCTTGGTTGTAGGGTGAAATAATGATTTCCGTTTTGTCTGGATTAATGTTAAAGTTATTAGTGTTCATTGATGGGTAGAGTTCTATGAGGTAGTCCGTTAGCGTGGGCATTAGGGAGAATTCACATTTCTGTGCTAATTCCCTTCAACCTTAAAGGCCCCCAGCTCTTTTGCTGGACTTTAGGACTTGTTAATTTTTACCCCGGAGTGAGTGAGCCCTTTTTCTCACTCTTGTTTTTGGAGTCTGTCCATATGTCCATAGGCATCTACTTTTTATATGTGACACAGCACCTTCAGTGCAGTGTCAGAGAAATCCTTTAGATTTTTTATAAGGAATAAATCACTTTTCTTGGGTGAACTACAGTTCCCAAGAATAGCACAGTGAAACTGACTTCCCTGACCTTTTCTCTTTGTAGGTCCAGTACACCCCATCTTATGGGGAGTGCTGGGGGCTTACTTAGCAGCCCCTTTTCCTACTTATGTAACATTATGTTACCCTCAATACTTTAAATGGCTGCTTGCAGTGGTTTACATTTTCCTACCATTGTGCTATTCGAATGCAGACTGAATCCTCAGCTGCAGTATAGCACTCATGGGTGACCATTGTGTCAAAATGGAGCTGGTAGTCTTTTTCGCCATTTCTTGTTTGTGAGGTCTTTCTTGGGTTTTACTCTGCGTGCCAAACCAAGTTTACGCCCTTTGTTAGTTTCACCTTTGGCGGGCTTCAGTACTGAAATCCGCCTCTGGTTTAAGCGTCTAAAAGGGTGGGATGTGCCCGAAACTCCATGGTAATATGAATTCACCCAGTCTTGATTGGCTGGCTGGATGCCCTTGCAGGACAGCCACCCTGCTGTGTGAGTGAAAGCTAGGCTGTGCATGAATGGGAGAAACCTGCTGAACGAAGCTTCGCTGCATCGTTCTGGACAGTTGAACTGCCCAGTGAAGCCCTGCTACTATGTTGAAACTACTTATTCTAAGCTACAGAGATGACTTTTTCCCTTGGTTTAGTGGGACTAACTAACCCCGAGACTAACTTTGCTGAAGACGTTCCCCGACTGGCTGTACTTCTTTGCCGCTGCAGGATCCGAGTGCCAGGGGTCTAGAAATCCATAGTCTAGTGCAACGTCTGTAAGCCGGCCAAAAGCTCCAGGAGTCTCCCCAGGACCCTCCAGAAGCAGAACGACCAAAACGAGTCAACTCACCAGAGTGCTGGACTCAAAGAGTGAAGGAAGTCCAACCGGTGTCCAAGATACGCGGTGGTGCTGTACACCGAGCGCTGCGGATCCGAAAAGAGACCGTAGCTGCTGCTGAACTTCGAATTACTACCACAGGAGTCCTCAACGTTCTCCCTCTTGTCCGCACAACGGAGGACCAGGAACACTGGATCTGCATCGCTGCAACCAGACAAGAGCCAGCTGGACGCTCTAACCAAAGGTACTGTTCTGACTTTGGGGTACTTACATCATGGTCTGTAGCTTCCTCTTCTCAGTTGAGCCTTGCAGTAGCTCTGTGCTCTAGAGTTGATCTCAGCTCTAACAGCTTGTGACACTACAGTGATTTTTTATTCAATAAACTCTAACTTTGTGCAAGACATTTGCTATCAAGAAGTGCCTAAGCTCCATAGACTTTGCTCCAATTGACTGGCTGTCCTGGCTCCCTGCAGACTCTTCTGTTCCATTGACTGATTTTTACTGTCCCTCATAGGTGATGCCTTGGTTTTAAAGCATTATTGGGAAAAGTCTTTAATATAGACTTTGACAGATTTAAAGTGCTTACATGCCCTGAGAACCCATTGATCTTTTGTTCTTCCTCTAACCTCTCCCTTCTACCAACCTCAGAATTTATTAAGTGTAGAAGTGATACATAAATGCGTTAGTGAAGTCACCTCAGGGTTTTGATAAGTGTGTATGAAGCATCTCTAAAGAGCATCTAATTGCTTTGTGTTGATTCCGAGAACGTGTTCTGAAGTATATTTTGATTGTTGCACATTGCCCTTTTTAAAGAATGCTTATTTAAAACTGACAGTTAAATAATAATTTTAAACTAGAAACTGAGTGTGTTATTTGGATACTTGTATTGGTGGATTTCATTGCTACAGCTCTCATTTACAACTCCCATAAGGTTACTACATCAATTCTTGCCTAAAAGTGGGGTTCTCTCATTTATGTTGAATTTGTAGATTTGGGTATCATCTGCGTAATTGTAGCATGTGAGGCAGTGTCTTTTGGATAGGCCGATTAGGGGGGGCGTCAGGGAGATGTTGAATAGTGGGGATTGTGAGGTGCCCCGAGGAACTCCACAAGTGGTGTTTGGCAATGTGGATTTTAATTTTTAACCATATTGTTTTTTCTTCCGTACAGAAAAAATGTAATCAGAGTAGTGCTGCGTTAGCGATCCCTATATCTTCAAGTCTTTTGACAAGGGTGTTATGGTTGACTGTATCAAAGGCTGCAGAGAGAGAGAGTAGCATCAGTGCTGAGTTTGTGTGGAGTCTGCATTGGTCTTTAGGTCATCCCATATATAGACAGTAGTGCTGTCTCCGTTCCTTTCATGGGCCTGATCTAATAGCTGGTTGTTTGACATGTTCCAGTAGGATTCGTACAAAATGACCGAATCCAATTTACCTACCCCACCAAAAGACCTAAAAACACATACTACAAAAAGTTTGAACTTTTTGTGGTATGTGTTTTAGGTCTTTTGGTGGGGTACTACTACTGCAGCTTTGGAGGTCTGCAACCTCTCAAGGCTCTCTGCAGCCTTGCTGCCAAAAAGATGGTCACCATCAAAGGGCATGTTGAGAAGCCGGGCTTGTACGTCAGGAGCCATGTGCAGACCCGACTGAACGGATTCACACATGGCATCCTTGCCATCCTGAACGAGGGCAAGAAAACCATCCCGTTCCTCCCTTTCGGGAATATGTTCAGACGCCAAAGAGAGACAATTCCAGAGTGTGAGTGAAACGTGCTAAGGCACACGCAGAGTTGGCTGCCTGTAAAGGCTTACCCCCTGAAGAAAACACTTTCTTCGCCCCAACCATCAAAACGTTTGTCGCCCCCATCAGGAGGGATGGTAGTGTACAACGCCTGCTTTGCTGGAGCTGTAGCCGCCTGCACCACCAAACTCTCCCGAGTGGAGTGCATAGTCAAGTAGCAGGGGTCGCTACTGGCTGGACGGTATTTTTCCGGCAACAACTTGCTCACTGCCGGGAGACTCTCCGGAGCAGTCCAAGCCACTGCCCTTCTCTGTAAAGCCATATGAAATGGCAGCACAGGGTCGGTGGGTGGACCTTGGTCAAGGATATCTGTCAGGTCATCCTGCAGAAAATTCACTGGTGGCGCAGACCACCCCCCTAAGTAGTCAATCACCCTCGACATGAGACGCTGGTATGAAGACTCGGCGTGAGTGCAAGGCTCAGGCCTACCGAAATCAACCTCTGGAGAGGTGTCGTGCAAAGACTGACGCAGGTCTTCCAATTGACTATGACCAGGCAAGAGTTTGTCAGGAACCTCATCAGGAACCAAACCTTCATCACACCCTTCATCCACCTCAGAGATGTAATCCAGAGGCTGGAATAAATCCCTGGATGAGGGCACAGAAAAAGGATCAAATACAGGCCTCACTGACTTTCTCAGGGACTTCCTTTGAGTTTCCACCGATGCATGGGGTGCCTCTGGTAAAGCCTCCACAAAAGGCTTCGACTGCTTCGACACAGGCCTTGAGGCCGGAGCCCCGAGCGGGTCCTTCGACTGCCTCAGCGCCGATGACTTCCTCGGAGGCGGAGCCTCGAGAGTCCCGACGGACTTGGCGCCGACATCTTCTTAGAAGACCTCACAGGCTCAGACGGTCTCGAGGACCGGGACCGGAAGCGGGCATGGCTAGAGCGATCTACCTTGTCCAATCGGGTCCTCGATGGCTCCCAATCGCGCTGATCGCCCGAGCCCAAAGGCGTGCGATTGGTGGCCCTTGCGCGTTCCTTGCCGGCTTCTCCTAAAGAAGCGGACAGAACAGAGCCCTGCGATTCGAAAATCATCATTTCCTTACGAAATGCGTCCCATTCCGCACGAGAGGAATGCTTGGTAGGACAAGCTACCAGCCGTCTGGCAGAGTCTTCAGACGAGGACAGCAAAGACGACCGGTGCTTCTGCGAGTGCCTAGAAGAGGCAGAGGAATGGCAGGAACCACCGGGACCGAGACCCCCTGGACATACGCCGACAGAGTCATCCCTCGAATCGTCGGTCGAAAGCCCAGCAGATTTCGACTTTCAGGGTTTGGGAACCCTACCTACAGATAGCTTCTTCCGCAAGGTCTTAGACGTCAAAGACTGGCAATCGTCATAGTCATCGGTGGCATGGTCCTCGCCTAGCCACCAGAGGCAGACTTTGTGCGGGTCCGTAAGCGACATCTTGGAACCGCAGTCCTGACACTTCTTGAAACCTGGCCGCGGGGTAGAAGACGAAGACATGATATCTTTCACAAACAACCAGGTTCGAAGAACCGCTAGAAAACATAAGAACCGAGGCGAGCCGAGATCTCTGAAGCGAACACGTTCGCACAAAAAACGGTACCGAGGCTACGGGCGTCGTGCGTCCTACATCTGGTGACGACGGCGGCCCTCGAGGGCAGAGTATGGATGAAGGAAAAAATTCCGAAGCAGCACAGCTGTGGTGATTACCTGTCAGATGTGGAATACGTCGGAGGAACAAATCTCCTCGAAATAACCTCTTCCATTTGTTATATGGTTATACTTTGAACATGAGTTCAACTAATATTGCTACTACTATTGCAAAGCTTACTTTAAAAGGAAGTCATAATCATGGTTGGCTCAAATCTGAGGAGTGGTCTGATGTATGATAATGTGAAGGCTTGTGGTCCATTGAAAGTGACATGTTAGAGGATTAGGTAGTATTACGATGGTGTTCCCTATGCAAGGATCGCTTTGTAGAGGTCAGGTGACCAGATCAGCTGGGGAGCCTGTCTTGTTGCTTTTGTTCACTAGGCTGATGAATTGGTCTCTTGAGATTTGGGAAAAGAGGTTCTGCCTAGTCTGTGGGTCGGTTGGTTAGTTCGGTGGGTCAGTCTATATCGCGTGATCCATTTTATGTTGCCAATTTTAAAAAGTGATCTGCGAGATAGTCGCATGGTTTTTGCGAAGGGCTTGGGGTCTGTTGGGGAGAATTCTCAGAAACGTGTTAATGTCCTTCTACCTTCGAGACCCCCAGCTCTTTTGCTGGACTTTAGGACTTCATCTCATGTAATTTTAAATGTGATTTATTCTCTGTTTATTTGACTTTGGAGTTTGACAAATTCCATAGGGAACATCTTTACATTGCGTCACACGGCACCTTCAGTGTAGTGGCACAGGGAAGTCTTTTAGATTTTTCAATGTCTCTTGGTGAAACTACGGTTTCCAAAAGAAGTGAAGTGAAATTGACTTTACTTACATTTTGTAACTTTCTATACCCAGCACACACCCTCTTACAATAGGGTGCTGGAGGGGTTACTTAGTATCCCATTGGTCTAGTTTCTCATGTAACATTTTTATGTTACCCTTTCTACAATTAATAGCTGGTGCCAGTGGTTTACTTTTTACTACCATTGTGTGCGTTTACCGCAGGCTGCGTTCGCAGCTGCAGTAAGGCAACCATGGGTGCCCATTTTGTCAAAATGCCCTGGTCTTTTTTTTGCCATTTCTTGTTGGAAAGGTCCTTCTTGAGATTTACTCTGCGCGCCAAATCAGGTTTGGTCCGTTTGTTCATTTTGTCTTTGGCAGGATTCAAGAGTGAAGCCTGCCTCTGGCTCCAGTATGTCTGGCAGAGGCAGGCAGTGAGGGAGGTGCCCTAAACTCCGTGCTTAATCCCATTGGTTACAGGAATGCACCCAAAGGGTGATTGGCTGGCTGTCCAGCAAGGACAGCCACCCTGCTGTGTGATTGACAGCTAGGCTGGAATGAATGGGAGAAACCTGCATAAAAAGGTGAGGCTTTTTGGCTTGGAAGGCAGTCGACCACTGGATGAAGGAATCCGAAGAACTTGGAAGAGACGCCTGCTGCAACTCCTGGACTGTTGGTGTGCCCAGTGAAGCCCTGCTGCTGTGCTCTAGCTCTGAATTCACCTCGACTAGCGAAGACCTGCAAGGACGAGTTCTCCCTTTGAGTTGGTGCGACCAATGAACTCCAAAGTAAGCCTGTCTCGACATTGTCTCGAAGCTGGTTGTATTTCCACTGCTGCTGGAACCGAAGTGCCAGGGAGAGGAACACCAGATTGTGTGCATTGCTTTTAAGTCGACCCCGAATGCTAGGAAGACCCTCTGGACTTCCCTGATGCAGGACTGACCAAGCCTGAGCCACCTCAACAGAGTGCTGGACCCCAGAAGCAAGGAAAGTCTGAAGTGGTATCCGAGAACCAGTGTTGCCATTTGCTGTCGAACGCAAGGCGCTGAAACACCGAAGGAGCACTGAATTGAAGTTTACCGACTTCTGCCGCTGACCTTCCCATTACAGAGCAGGAGTCCCCCAGACGTCCTCCCTCTTATCCCCATGACTGAGGCTCAGGAACAATCGGATTTGCAGAGCTGTACAGGAACAGAAGGCAGCTGGAACCATTTCATTTAACCAGAGGTACTGTAAAGTCTAAGAGAACTTACCTCTTGTTGGGTAGCCTTGCTTGCTCTCAGTTGAGTCCGGTCTTGGTTACCTTGCAGAGTTGCTAAAGCTCCGTCCCTCACAAGCCTCCCAGTTTGTGGCCCGTCAAGTGTTCTATATTTAAACATTTCTAAAAACATTCTGAAAGACTTTTTACCTACCTGCAAACAAGATCTTCAGATCCCCTTGACATTGTGCAATTAACATTGGCTGTCCTGGCTGCCTGAGTGACTCTTACCTCCGACTCTGTGCTTCATCTTTTCCCCAGGAAAGGGTTAATTTACTGAAAATTGGAAGGTTTCAAAAGTACTTACCTGGTTACGACTTATTTGTTAACCATGGTTTTATTCCTCTATACCATCTTTTACACCAAACTTAGAATTGCTCTAAATGTACCAGTGATAAACCAATGTCCACAGTGTGCTAGCTATTTTAGTCACCTGAGGGTGTAGGAAGTGTGTGTGCCTATCACCTGATTTTTGAAGTGTATTTTAATTGTTACATATATATTGCTCCCTTCTGAAGAAGGCTTATACAACGGACTGAAATAAATTTATCAAGAAATCTTGTGCGTTTATTTGAATAACTGCTACTGTGAAACTGTCACAACATTACTGTTCACATTGACCCCTCTTGAGATCAGCCTGGCTGCTCAGCTACACTGCCAACCTGTGTAGTTCAGACTTATACCAAAGGTTGGGTTCCTATAGCCAGGCGGTCAAGGTTATTGTAGTGCACCCAAAGGGTACTGCATACAAACTTACTCAACAGTGTCTTATTGCAACCAGGAGGGTTTCTCATCTTGTTTATGATGTTGAACAACTCTGTTGTTGATTTTCTTGATCCGTTCATTTTAGTAATTGTTTTGCATTGAAAAGGTCTGCTTTGTATGATTGGATCTGCCATTCATATGTTCTTTTGCCGTGGATGCCATTTTTCCTCAACTCTTGTTCTAGTTTCCGGTTTGTTTTTTCATTGCTTTGGGGAGTGTCATGATACAACTAGCCGCTGACCTCTCGATGGGTTGACTATTTTTTTCCAGTGAATTATTATCTATTGTTTTCCTGATCCAGTCCATTATTATGCCTGTTTTTTCATCTATGTCAGTTTTGTTCAGGGTGGCGATCGATGACTTTGACAATTCTTTTTCCTTCAGGTCACTGCTTTTGATGATTCTCGCCTTTGCTTTCCAAATCATGGGTAAGTGGGGTTACTTAGGGGCTTGCTGGATGCTTTTGACTATATTTGGACCACAAAGGGTATGAGGCAGACACTCCACAGTATTGGGAGTGGAAGTGCTGTTGTGAACAGATTTTTATTGGCGTAAAAAGATTGCATCTAGGGTGTGGTCCCCTGTATGCATGGTACCTTTCACCATTTGTCAGTTGCATTGTCTGAAGTTTAGTTACTGTTATCTGCAAGTTTGTGTTCTCTACGAACCATATGTTGAAGTCGCCGAGAATGATCAGGTGGTCATGCTTATTGTCCATGTTAGTGACAGCTTCTACACAAGTGTCTACGAAGGTTGGCATATTCTGTCTTTCTAGGTCTTCTAGTGGTTTTCCTTTGAATATTTGGATGTGAAATACAACATGTATTTCACAGTTGTGAATGCCTTGCTGTGAATCTGTGGTTTGCTAATTTTATTGTAGTGTATTCTTGTGCCTTTGTGCCAAATGTGGTACTTGCTGATTTGAGGTTTGCCCTGTGTTGCTCCTTGGGTTTTCTGTTCAGTACTTGGATGTGGTGTACTTCAGTTACTACTGCCTTCGAGGGAGTCTGAGGTGCTCTTTATTTGCAGGGTCTTGTGCCCAAGTGTGGTAGTTGTCGATGTGAAGTTCTTCCTATGGTTTAATTTTCTTCTTTCGGGTTACTTTGGTCTGGTCTTTTGTTTATGTTATTGGATCACAAAAGGCATTAGCCTTCATGCGACAGTGTATTTTGTCAACCTTCCTTGTTGGTTCCCGGTTGGTTCCTATTTGGTTTGAGAGTTTCTTTGTATTGTCTGTTAGTTTAGGTGAATTTTGAGTGGGACTGGGTTAAGGGGTGGGTGGATTCAATAGGATACACCGTGGCTATTGAGCGTCAAGAAGAGCATCACTACCTGTACCGGGCAGGGAAATGGACAAGGTCTTAGTGGGACAGGACATGTCAAAGCGCAGAAAACCGTGGAGTGGCTATCCTTTCGCGCAAATGGGAGCTGGACACCACCTAGTCACTGTCCCAGATTTAAAATCAGATGTAGAGTGCAGTACAGCTCAATGTTGTGGCTAAGTATGGATTGTAGCACAAATCAGCACAGTGAATAGCTATAGTGCACCACACTGTTGAACAGAGTAGCCAACTATAGGGTGCAGCACAGTATAACTCAGCCCAACTGTAAGGAACATCACAGGGGCCAACTGTACACAGATTGACCAGCTATGGGGCGCAGCGCAGTTCAACACTAGCTAACTATGCACCTTATTTAAAAAGTGTTAGTGTGTGGCTCTTACCTGCATAGTGACCAACCGGTCATCCACCATTACCTCCTTCGTTAGGAAATCTGCTCCTATTGTTGCTTTGTATTGATTACTAAACTTCTTGTTGACATACTGGTTCATGAGTGATGTTTTACCTACCCTGTAAACAAAATAAAAAGGCAAACTGAAGAATAGTACCACTCCAATGGATTTAATTTTAAACATACTTTATAAATCCTACATTTGTCATATTTTAGAATATCAGAATCCTTAATCTACACAATACATTTTTTAGTTGACTTAAAAACTGAAAGGCCAATTAAGCCAAACAATTGTTTATAAATACTCGCTGCACAAGATGCAATTTAGCATAGAGCAGTGGAAATCACTTAGTAAATACTCCATATCTACAGCACGTTCACTCAGCTAGTACCAAGGTGCTAACTGAGGTGAAAAGGCAAGGTAGGCAACAAGTAATTGTCTTCTGAAATTGCAGGTAATCCTCCTGAAATCAAGTGTTTTCATAGAGGAAATAAGAAACTGGTTAGGTAAGATTCTCATAGTAATGGTAAATCTTCCTGACCTGTGTCAACCCCAGAACATTTTGCTTTACTGGTGGATTATTTGTCCTTATACTGTATAGAACTGTACTGTACAGCGTACATGTGCGAAATGTTAAACATACAACTCATGCCTTGTAGACATTTTTACTAGCCCTACAGGTCTAGTTAGTTAATCTACTCGCCCCAAAAGAGTCTCTCGCCCATTCATAAAACAATTTTTTTTTTTAAAAAAACCCACACAAATTACTTTCTTAAATGGTGCATTTCACCATTAATACGTGTTCTAATGTACTATTTTGCGCAATGCTGCCACCTATATCCCAGACGCGCATAGTGAAACGTGTATTTGGGGGTTACTGCAATGATCGTTTGTTTGCAGTGAAAAAACAAACATTACCTTCAGCTCTTTAAGGGCGACTAGCATGCAAAAGATCCTCGCTCGTCATAAAACCTCATTGCTTATGTGAGCGGGCGAGGAGATTGTGACCCCTGCAACTCACACCACATTTCCCCCCACAAAAATTATGAAGTTAAATATAAAATAACTTTAAAGAGTTAGGGTTAATCTAACAAAAAGCAAAGTCCACAAATAGTGAGAGCAACAACGTTAAAGTACACACACTGTATGTCACTACAAATTCAACCAAGAAAATACACTAAGCTCTAAGCAGGTTACATCAATACAACAGTTGAGACTTCAGGTTGGGTTTCCCCACTATTTGTAGAACGTACTTTGTTAAATTAACCTTCACTCTATAGGGCAGATCACCAGACAAATTAAAAAAATAAACATAGGAAAAAGGCTAGGTGCACCTCTTGCAAGGATAAGTTTTATTTCTCATACAAAAGAGAAAAAGTACATGTCAGTAGGGGCATTCACACCCGACTGCCATTGAGCGCACTTGTTCATTCGAAGCGATACAACACCTTTTAAAGGATTCCAGGGTCATCTATGACACACACGACAAAGGCACTTGTTCCTCACTTGCATTGGTCATTCCCTATGAGCATACCACCCGCTCTGTATGGGATGCCGGATGATTGGTTACGATTTGTATGTGCCAATCCGCTGCCCCGTGGTCTTCGGCTTCGCCATCTTGGTTCTAGACACCAGATTGGCGACCCACTTAAGAATGTTTCCTTTCCCACGGACACCTCACGTGATGTGCACCCGGTAATCTGAAATGAGCTCAGTGGATACTCAAGGTGAAATGGGCCCTCTGAAAGAAAAGGAGCTTCATTTGGATCCCAGACACGGGCGCCTCTGCCATGCAGCTCAGTGATGCCCTAGATGTGTTGGCCTCACCCAGTGTCCATCGCACTACAAATCACGGGACATTGTGCTCTGCTTCCCCGTTGGCGGATGCATCCTACCCCGACCTTCACCTGGGCTCCTCCAAGACCACACTAATCCGTCAAATAGTGAGGGATTTAAGAATTCTATTGATGGGCGCCTGGAAGTTCAAATGGTGTGTTCATTATCCAGGGGGGCGCTAGAGACCTAAATGAGTCGTGCAGTTTTGGCTGCTCAGGACCTCTGCCCTGGCTCCCAGGAGATTGTCCTTCAGGCACAGGCGCAGCTCTGCCCGCGCTTGGCTATTCACATTCTTTTCTGATGGCATAGGCCTGCATACAATCAATGGGCAGTTGAATCTCTGTGGGAAGGCCTTTTCATCCGATGTCTGAGCTGGGAAAGTATTTTTGCGCCGGGCGCCATTACACACTATTACTGTGGCCATGGCCTTCTTAGGCCTCAATCTTACTATGGCTGCATTTCAAGGCTTTCTGCTGCGGAACAGGGCTGGCTATTACATGGTCCATTCACATAATTTCCTGCTATGTTCCCTCACCTCACTGATACACCCTTAAGCCTTCTCGGACACATACCCCACTACCCCCATACCCTACCCTTATGTCAACTGTTGCTCACCACCATTAATCCTACTGCCATGCTTCTGGGTTTCTTTACGCCTTTAAATATATTTTTCGCAACCTGAAACGTTTTGGGGGGGCATGGGACTTGGACATGCAGCCAGCCATTTTGAAAGAAAAAAATAAAAATAGAAGAAAAAAAAATAGAAAAACCCACACACACTGCGCTGGCGATTGCTCAACATGCACCAATATCCATCCACAAGGATGGACCATTATGCCTGTTTTGCCCAATTCTTCTACCGTGCTCCCCACCCCCTTCCGTCCAGCCTACTTCTGCTGGAGTGTCCCGATATACATTCTGGTTGTACCATCACCATCGTGTGGCAAATGCTGGATGTGACTTTCCTGGACTTGATTCACGATTATATTTGCTCTCCCCTCTTGCTTCTTCACTCTTTTTGACTGCTTACTCTGTTCTCTCCTCCTTCTCCCCCCCCCCCCCCCCCCATCTCCTCCCCTTACTTTCTATGCACTTTATCAAAATTGTTCCTGGACCTAATATGATAGTAACCTCGTCGGTCTCCTTCCCCCACCCCCTTTAGCACCATCTGAAATGTTGTCAGGCCTAGTACGATAGTCGCTTGTTCTGTTCCTCCACCCCTCTCCCTCACCTTTTATTTTTCACCGGCTCTACCAGTAATGGCGTCAGGCCTAGCATGGTAGTCACCAGTCTGTTTCCATTTCTTTCCCACTCTCCCCATCCCTTCCTTATCCATGTCTTTGCTCTTGCACTATCTGAAATGTCAGGCCAAGTACAATAGTTAATTTTACATCCTTACTGTTCATGGCCTGTAAGAATGCTATTTAAATAAACTATATCCCCACCATATCCCTAATATGGGGGAAACCTATTTGCATTAGTCCGATTACTTGAGAGCTGTATTGGTGGAGGAAATAAAAAAAACACGCACGCTTGCTTGGCCCTTGAGCTAATTTGCATACCCACAATGCATTGCACAATACTCGGAAATGCAAGTGCACTTCCAGTGATGGCTCAGAGTCTCAAATGAATGGAGAATAATCACACAAATAGAAAAGTCCTTGGTTGCCAGCTGATAACTTGATCGCTGTGCAACAGCATGTTCAAGCAGTTAACTGTGGCATACCGGTTGCTCAATCAAAGAGCATGTGATGAATGAATCACCAGAATTTAGATAGCATCTGAAACGTGCTTCGGCACACACGTCATGCTAGCCTATGCATTTTCGGTCCAGCCCCATGCAGACATGAGATCTGTTTGTGCTCAAGAGCAGGGTCAAATTACAGTTTGCGCAAGAGAACGAAAGAAAAATAAAAACATTTTGCCTACAAACATGAAGCAGAAATAGTATCACAAAAACAAACTATCCCTGCTATCGTATAGTTACTCTATATGCCATGTCCAAATCATGCTAGATGCCAGTCTACATTTTGAGCACACAATATGGTTCGTTAGTGTACTTACTAGGACGAAGGGTACACCATACACAACTATTTTATCAGATTCCAGTTGCCCATAAGTAACACTCTTGGCTGGTGGAAGGCTTTAATAACGGGCCACAAACCCAAATGCATGATTGCAAATTTCTGATCGAAGTTCTCCCAGAGATCGAAAACGTAATATTTTCTTGAATCTTCTGAATGGACACATTTGTTCTTTCACTCATTTGTTCTTTTGCTTATTCTATTTACTTAACAGTTTGAAAACAAATAATGATTTTTTTTGTGTATGGAAATTTGTTTTGCTCTATATTAAATTACTAACTTTGCTAAAAAATGCTGAATTCAATTTTAACGGAAATAAACTAAAAATAAAATAACTCTTTGGAAGTCAGAGGGTACAGATTTAATGTATTGAGTAGAGTAAATTAAGTACATGTATGGAGAGGCGCACCATGGCTCCTCACTTCACCCGAGGTGTCAAATACTTTACACGTGCCCTGTAGGCAAAGACGCCAAAAAATAGGTTCAATTGTTAAGTACTGTATGGATACAATTAGAATGCACGAGCCATTTATCAATCTATAATTTAACTTGTCGGTGCTAGACCCATGCACTGTGATGTTGCCATGTGCGAGCAACCGCCATGGTGTGCAACATTTTTAATTTAGGCACAGTGGGCATTTATAACACCAATAAAATTACTTCTGGATCCAGACTATAAAATCATGTATTGGTGAGACTACAACTGACACTGAATCACTGCTAAATAAAGGCACAGTAAGTACAATGATCTGTGCGTCAAAGTAGATAGTGAGATTTTAAATCCCAATTCCCATGCGCCACAGTTATTTTAGACAGCAAATTAAGGCTATTCTCCCATTGCATCTTCAGTTTCTGAACATGCAATACTGTAGTAATCTACGCACATGACGACTCTGAAGCCAGGCTCATGCAGGGCTTTAGTTAACTGCATAGCACCATTATAATCAGAAGGAAGTCCAGGGAGAGGCTCCCTGCCTCTCTCAAACTTGAGCAGGACCACCTAAGGGTCCGAAAGCAACTCAAGAACCTCCTTTTCACTTCCGTTCCCTCTCCCTTGCTGATACCCATGTCTGCTACGCAAAATGGTTATCTGACCTCCCACTGAACCTCCAGGACCAGGCTCCTGCACGACCAGTTGCCCTTGCACTGCCTCCTGGCCTCCCAACCACTTGGGTAATGCATCTGCAACCCTATAGTCCCCTGACAGTGCACATATGAGCCACCGCCATGGCAGCAATTACACATTACATTGCATGCTCCCCTCCTCAGATGCTTCACAATACTGTTGCTATGTGGCGGGTGAGTGGATGCAACTGCTTCAAGTTGTCTGGGGTGCAAACATGGTGGCCAGTGCTTAAAGCTTGCCTCGGTCTGTTTCCTGGTTGCCATATATGCTTTGCCCATTTTCACCAGCCATCAACTGCGTTCCCTAGAATTATTCACTGGGGAATCCCCGTCCATCCTTCAACAAAAACACTGATCTCCTTATTGCCACAGGCCAAAATAAAACCTGTGGGAGTGATTGGAGAATGGTATGATTCACTCCACTCAGACCCAGGGTGTTGTGCAAGTTCCATGAGCGCCAGTTAGGAACCGAATGACCGGATGGAAGGATTGACCGATGGATGTACGCATGTACCAGACACACCTGATGTTGTATAGCACATATAGAAGAAACGGGTGTCATTTTGAACTACACTAAGGTAATAACAGAGCAGAGGTAGTCCTAGGGTATCGAACTTTTACAGAACAAGACGGATTTTATTATGCGCCCGATCCGTGACCAGTGATCCGTGACCAGCAATGTTGTCACACAAGGTGTTGGAAGGAACAAGTTACTTACCTGTAACTGTTGTTCTCCAGCATGGGTCTGGCATGGATTCACATGCTCATGAATATTCCCCGTCGTCAGGCTGGGAATCCTCGGTAAAGAAAAAAATCAGTATCAGTTTCGTTTCTGATCTTTCTTTCGTAGTAGTAACCAATCACTGATCTCTGCGTCATACTGACCACAGCCAATGACTGCCCTCTACCTAAGCCCCGCCTTTGGCAGCCATCTTCAGATTTGGTAGCACGTGAAGTGGAAGTATGACCAAGTGAAGAGCCGCAGAGGGGTAGGCAGGAGGGTTCGCATGCGAATCCATGCCAGACCCATGCTGGAGAACAACAGTTACAGGTAAGTAACTTGTTCCTTCTCCAGCATGGGGTCTGGCATGGATTCACATGCTCATGAATAAAGAATACATAGCAGTACACACATGCACAACCACGGGAGGTGGCAAAGGCTCAACATTAAGCATTACATCAAACTCAACATTAAGCAATTCTTACCTCCTCACCAGGCTCACCTTAGGCGAACAGGTTGCGCAGCACTGCTTGGCCGACCCTGGACTCCTCCCTGGAATCCCGATCGACGCAGTAGAATTTTGTGAAGGTGTGCGTCGACCTCCACGTAGCAGCCCTGCAGATGTCCAGCAAGGGCACACCAGATAGGAACGCCGTGGTAGCTGCGATCGCTCTGGTGGAATGGGCTCTCGGACGGCCAGGCAGCGGTCGGTTTGCCAACCGATGACAGTACATGATACAGCCGGAGAGCCATCTGGAAATGGAAGCCTTCGAGAGAGCCTTCCCCTGATTGACAGGTCCAAAGTTCACAAAGAGTTGTGACGTCTTCCGAAAACACTTTGTGCGGTCCACGTAGAACTTCAGCGCTCTAGCCACATCCAGCGAGTGCAAAGTCCTTTCAGCCGGCGACGAAGGAGACGGGAAGAAAACAGGCAACACCAAGGGTTCGTTGAGGTGGAAGTCTGACGGCACCTTGGGCATGAAGGAGGGGTGCGTCCTGGGCACTACCCTCGTGTCGTGAAAAGTCAGGTACGGGGCCTTGCAGGAAAGGGCCTGGATCTCTCCCACCCGTCGTGCGGAGGTGATGGCCACAAGAAACGCTGTTTTCCACGACAAGAACTTCAACGGAGCCGAGTGCAGAGGCTCGAACGGAGGTCCCATGAGCTTGGTCAGCACCACGTTGAGCTCCCACGCCGGGGCTGGAGCCTTCACCGGCGAGAACGATCTGAACAGTCCCTTCATGAACTCTTTCACCAGACGATGAGACCACAAAGACGTCCGCCCCGTGGTTCTGGTGTATCGGGAGATCGCAGCAAGATGAATCTTGATGGACGCGTGCGCCAGTCCAGCTTTGGCCAGCGTCAGTAGGTATGGCAGTACTTGGGGAGCCGCAATCCGTAGAGGGTTAATCTTCTGTGCGTGGCACCAGACAGAGAACCTCTTCCATTTGTGCCCGTAGCATTTAAGAGTTGAGGACGCCCTGGCCTTTGCAAGAACCTCTCTGCAGTCGGCCGGTATGTCGTATCCTCCAAACTCTAACGCTGCAGGAGCCAGGCCTGCAAGCTCAGCGACTTCGGGTCGTGATGGAGGATGGCGCCTCCTTCCCTGGAGAGAAGATCTGCGTCCACTGGCAGCTTGATTGACGGGGACGCTGACAAGTCCAGAAGGTCCGGGAACCATATCTGCCTCGGCCACGCAGGTGCGACGAGGATCATCCTGCACCATGACCTCTTGAGCTGGTTGATGAGCCGGATCAGCAATGGCAATGGAGGGAACGCGTATAGAAACAGGCCCTCCCAGGGGAACGAGAAAGCATCGCCCATGCTCCTCGGCTGGGGAAACCTGCTGGCGAACCTCCGGCACTTGGAGTTCGTCGCCGTCGCGAACAGATCGATCTGGGGTGTTCCCCACCGTCGGAAGAGGCGGTGCACTAGATCCTGTCGTATTTCCCACTCGTGGCACGAGCGCAGCTCCCTGCTGAGTGAGTCGGCGATGGTGTTTTTTTATCCCAGCCAGATGAAACGGCACCAGAAACATCCCTTGGGCGACGGCCCAATGCCACAGATCCTGCGCCTCCATGGACAGGGCTGGGGACCTGGTTCCGCCCTGTTTCCTGATGTAGAACATGGTGGTGGTGTTGTCGGTGAAGATCCTCACCACCTTGCCCTTGAGGGATGGAAGAAAGGACCTGAGGGCCCAAAACACTGCACGGAGCTCCAGGACGTTGATATGGAGGGACTTCTCCGTCGGGAGCCAAAGGCCTCTCGCGTGCAGATTTACGGTGTGCGCTCCCCACCCTTCCAGGGAGGCATCCGTGGTCACTGTCTCCTGGTGGCCGGGGGTCTGGAAGTCCATGCCCGCCGTCAGATGCGCGCGGGTGCCCCACCACCGGATCGCTCGCCGGAAACTCTCGTGGAGTGTGATCCTCTCCTCGAAGCTGCCGGTCGTCTGGATCCAGCGGGCGTCCAGGAACTCCTGCAACAGGCGCATCCGGAGCCTGCACAAGCGGATGAGGTAAATGCAAGAAGACATCATTCCGAGGAGGGACTTGATGGACCTCACCCTGGACGCGTCCGCAACCAGCATCCGCTGCACCTTGCCCAATATGGCCCTCGTCCTTTCCTCCGACGGAGAGGCCAGAAGCGACACTGTCGATCTTCGCTCCCAGAAACAGTGCGTCTTGCGCAGGCACCAGGTGGGACTTGGCGTAGTTTATGGAGAATCCCAGGTCCGTGAGAAGTTGGACGGTCCTTGCCGTGTGCTCCACGGCGAGCTCCTTCGTCTTCGCTCGGATCAGCCAGTCGTCCAGGTAGGGGTAGACGTGGATCTCCTCTCGGGGCAGCTGCGCCGCCACCGGTGCGAGGCACTTGGTGAACACCCTGGGTGCCCACCTCAGTCCGAAGGGAAGGGCTCTAAACTGGTAGTGACGCCCTTGGACCACGAACCTGAGAAACTTTCGGTGTCCCTTTAGGATGGGAACATGGAAGTAGGCATCCTCCAAATCCAACGACGACAGGAAATCGCCCTCCTCCAGCTGACCCAGGACGTGTTGGAGGGTGACCATCCGGAACTTCTGTGCCTTGATGAATTTGTTCAGTCGTCGTAGGTCCAGGATGGGACGCCATCCTCCCGTCTTCTTCTTCACGAGGAAGTATCTTGAGTAAACTCCGGAGCCCCGAAGCCTATTTGGGACGAGCTCGATGGCGTCCTTCTTGAGCATCGCCTTTACCTCCAAGAGAAGTTGAGGGACGTGATGTTCTTTCCTGGCCACAGGGGGGGGGACGCGCGGGCACCTCTTTAGAAACTCGAGCGCGTGACCCTGAGCTAGGGCGTCCAGCACCCAACGGTCGGTGGAGATGGACTCCCACACGCTGACGAAGCTTGCCAGCCGGCCTCCCACCGGGGTGCTTCGGTGGGGGCCCGACCCCACGGCCGGTTCAGTCCTACTTTGACGAGGCTTTGCCGCCTTGTCTTCCTTGGCGAAGACGGCGGGGTCCGCCTGACTTGCCTCGTCCCCTGTAAGCTTCCTGCGACGACGAACGGGCCACTTGTCTGTAGGTGGAAAATCCGCTGCCGGAAACTTTGGAGGCACCCTGTTTGCCTCCGCCGCTCCGAAAGGGCGGCCGCCGTTGCTGGAGAACCCCAAGAGCCCGGGCCGTCTCCGTGTCTGCCTTGATGGCTTGAAGGGAATCGTCCACTGTTTTCCCAAACAGGTTGTTTCCGTCGAACGGCATGTCCAAGACTCTGGTCTGCACGTCCTGACGGAAGTCAGTAGCCTTGAGCCATCCACGCCGCCTAAGGCACACGCCGTTGCCTAACTGGTGAAATCCAGTGTCAGCGATGTCCGTCGCAATCGTAATGGCGTGGTCCGCCGCCACCTCTCCTTCCTGCAAGATCTCTAGGGCTTCCGCCCTCTTGTCGTCCGGTAGGAAGTCCAGCAGGGGGGCCAGTTTGTACCATAACTCTGTCGTAGCGGGCTACGATAGCCAAGGGGTTGGCCGCCTTAATCGTCGTCGCTGCAGACGAGATGACTCTGCGTCCCATCGTATCTAATTTCTTTCCCTCGCCGTCCGGCGTGGAGGTCGACGTAGAGGCTGTGCCCCCCCCCCCCCCCCGCTTTCTTCCTGGCCGCCGCGGAGACGACCGAGTCCAGGGTCGGCTGTGCCCGAAGGCACAAGGGGGCCACGTCCGGGACCCGGTACTTATTCTCGTACCGATCCCTTCTAGCCGGCTTCGTGGATGGGTTCTTGAGGAGGGCGAGGCCCTCATCCCAAATATCGTCCAGTAGAGGTACAGAGAGGACCGTCTTCCTCTTGGCCTCGCGCCGTTGATAAAGGAAACCTTCCTTCTTCTCTTCCGGGCAGAGCTGGAAAAGCTCGGATGCCCTGGCGATCATGGAGTGAAACGATCCAATCTCGTCGGGCGGGGAAGCCCGGGTGGGAGGGGACGACGGCAGATCCTCGTCGTAAACCTAGTCGTCTGTACCCGTCGCGGCCGTGTCAGTCCCCGTATCATCCCCAGGACTGTATAGCCAACAAAATGGCCGCCGAGTTGTCTTGCGGCACTGGTTGAGGGGAGTTCGACGGGCGGTCAGGGGCCCCGTCGGCACCCTCGACGTTATTGTCGTCTCCTACGTTGTGGTCCCTCCCGACGGGCTGGTCTTCTTGCATGCCAAAGCCGTGGCTTAAGACTTCGATCAGCTCTCCCTCAGGAGGTTGAGGCCGTATCCACAATGACCTCCTGCCCCCCCTTTTTCTTCTCCGTCGGAGGTTTCACGGGGGTCCTGTCGATGGGCATAAAAGAGGACTCCCTCAGCGGTGGCAGGGAGACTGAGCCCCGAGGTCGCCACCACTGATGTAGCCTCCACAGGCTGAGCCAGGGCCGCCGCGACTGTCTCGATAGAGGCCTTGGCCGGATGGATTAAGGCTTTCACCACCTTAGGTGCGCTCACCGCCTTCTCCTTGGGGGGGAGGATCACTGCCTCGCTCCCCCTCCGATGGGGCCTTCGAGCTCGACCGGGGTCTCTCCAGGAGCTTCGCCGGGTGCTCGGCCTTCCTCTTACCCAAACCAGAGCGTTGGCTCGTGGTTGATGGCACCGGGGTGGATGCGCCCTGCCTGGCGCCCGTAGAGCCCGACCGTTCGGCGCTCCTAGTGCCAGCGGACTCGCGGTGCTTGGCCTTGTGTTGGACCCCCGTCGCCAGGGCATCCTCAAAGGTCTTAGAAGACCGCTCGGACTTCTTCTCGCCTGACGGGCTCTTCCCTTCCAGCCAGTTGGCGAGACGTTGATGGCGGTCCTTCATGGTCCGCTCCGACATATTGCCGCAAAACGAAACAGTCCTTCTCCACGTGCGTCTTGTCCTCATGTAGGCAGTAAAGACAAAAGGGAGTGTTCGTCCTCCTTAAAGACATTCTGAAGCTGGCATCCAGGGCAGACCCTGAACAGCTTTCCGGGCGCCGAGCTTCCCTTCTCCTGGGCCATGTCCGAGATGGGCCTGAGAAACTTCTGGAGTCCTCCAAAAGCGTGGCTCGACGAAATCTTCACCCTTGAGGGGCGTAGACGAATCCGACACGGGTCCCCGTTGATCGGATGAAGAAACGGTGGAGATTGTGGCTCTTTTGACCGAAAAATAGAAGTTTTTTGATAAAAAACGTGAAAAAAAATAGCACTAACGCTCGAGAGCAATAGCACGAGGATCCCAACATTTGAACGTGGGGTAAAAATCTGAAGATGGCTGCCAGAGGCGGGGCTTAGGTAGAGGGCAGTCATTGGCTGTGGTCAGTATGACGCAGAGATCAGTGATTGGTTACTACTACGAAAGACAGATCAGAAACGAAACTGATACTGATTTTTTCTTTACCGAGGATTCCCAGCCTGACGACGGGGAATATTCATGAGCATGTGAATCCATGCCAGACCCCATGCTGGAGAAAGGGGAGAATCTCCCCTTTCCAACGACACCTGCCTCAATCTCCAGCTTGAAATACAGCCGGAGATCGAGGCAGAGCAAAGTGGAGACTCACCTTGTGTTTTTATCGCGGCAGCCTAAAATGGCTGCTGTAGTGAAATTACCTTCACATTGGTGTGCATTACGCACACCGTGAAATTGAAGGCAATCCAGCACCTGGGCAGCGAGGGGGACCTCCCCCCTCACATAGCCCGGGGGTTGGATTACAGTTGTGTGATCCTTCTTTGCATGGATCACACAAAACAACATGCCTAAAAGGACGAGCTATCTCATCCTTGGCAACCTGGAGGTAATGTCAAGGACGAGATTCCTTGGCACTTAAGCGGTTAAGTGAAGTATTGTAGGTTTGTCGATTTGTAAAAGGTGTTATGACCAAATGCAAATAAAAAAAAATATTTTTTTTTTAAATGGCTGAACTAGGACTTCAGGAGCCAAGCTGCCAAGTTCATAGACTGAGGGTGTGGGTGGAACATGGTCTCCTCGTTCTGTGTGAGCATGTTGTAGGGGCACAGGAGTTTGATTACTTTGCAAATCACCAGTTTGCGCAGATGCAGTAACCAAGGTTGTCTCGCCCACATAGGAGCAACTAGGATTAGTGTCACTTGTTCCTGGTGCATTTTCTTCACCAACCTGCTCAGTAGCAGCGTTAAGGGGAAAAGCATAGGAGCATTTCCCTGACCAGTTCATCCACAGGGCGTTCCCCTTGGGAAACCTGGATGCAAAGTCTGGGCATAGTTTGTTTTGGCTTGTGGCGAACAAGTCTAAAGGGGGATAGCCCCAGAGGGAGAAGATCTTGTCTAAGATGTTTTTGTCAAGCTGCCACTCATGCTCTTCGGATAGATCTCTGCTTAACGGGTCTGCCAGAGAATTGAGTTCCCCTCGAAAATGTTGCGACATTAGGAACATGACCCGCTTGAGTGCACACTTCCAAATGAATTGTGCTTGCCTGGACAGACTTGGAGAGTGTGTGCCTCCCTGCTTGTTTATGTAAAACATGGCAGTGGTGCAGTCCGTGAGGACTTGTACTGTCGGACCAGTACACTTGGAAATCTTGTAGGACCTTGAGCACTGCTAGCAGTTCTAAAAGGTTTATGTGATTTTGGGCTGAGATGTGTGACCACGGGCCATGCGCTGTGTGGTGCAAGTAATTGGCTCCCCACCCGGTGAGTGATGCGCCCGTTGACAACTGCTTGCACTGTAGGGTTGCGGAAAGGTTTTCACTTTAACAGGTTTTCCTTTGTCCACCAGCGTACCGCATGAACTAGGTTAGCAAAACAACCACTAGATTGTCCAACTGACTGATTGCCTGAGACCACGGTTTGCTAACCACTCTTGCATTGGGCGCATGCACAACCATGTGTGCGGGACAAGGTAAATGCATGAAGCCATCATCCCGAGCAAGCACAATGCTTTGTGTACGGTAATTTGACATCCGGCTAGATACCGAGGTATTTGCAGCAGTATGGTTTGCACCCTTTTGTTGATGGAAAGACTAGACCCTCTTCTGTCTTTATGACGGCTCCTAAAAACAGTTTTGTTTTTCTTGGAAGAAAAGTTGATATGTTCTCTGAGAATCCCAATTGAAACAGGAGATTGATTGTTCTCTGGGTATTATAGAAAAATGGGGGAGGGGGTGAAGGATTCCCCGTTATCAGCCAGTCGTCCAGATAAGGGTACAGAGGGATTGAATCTCTGCGTAGGTAAAACCTTGAATTGGTAGTGTTGGTTCGCTATCTTGAAGCGCAAGAATCTTCTGAAATGAAAGTAAACCTCTTGCATATCCAAGGCTGCCATGTAGTCACCCCGCTTTAGCAGTGGGATTACTTACTGTAGATTGACATGTACAATTTTTGTGGCTTGACATAGGTGTTCGCAGGGCGCAGGTCTAGGACATGGCACATTATTGGTCTTTTTTCAGCACAAGGAAGTACATTGAATACATACCCTTGTTACCCGTTTGTCGGGAGAATTTCTATGATTTCTTTAGCATCCTTTAGTAACAGTGCTTTGACTCCATGCGTTCTTCCTGTGAAGTCTGTCTTTGTCTTGGCGGGTGGTTGGCCAGTGTTTGAATTCGCTCTATGCAAACCCCCCCCCCCCGGCCATGGTCGAAGGTACCCACTTGTTCGACTAGATTCCCTCCCACGCGTGGGTAGGGTGAAAAATGACCTACTGGAATGGGAGGGACCTATAGCAGGTGGACATTGCTTAGGAGGGGTTGAGCCACCCTCTTCAGGAGGAGGATCTGCTTCTACTTCTAGACCTTCTTTGGCCCCTTTGAAAATCCAGTTGGGATATCTGCCCTTGAGAAGAATCCCAGGAGGAATTTTGCACATCCTGGTTGTAATTAGAGGACTGCTGGGAGTTCTGTCCTCTAAACCAGCGTGCGTTTGAACCTCCCCTCTGCCCAAAGGGTTTGTTAGTGAGTTGTCCCAGGGATTGAAGGGTATGAGTAAAGCATTGGGCTCAAAAAGCATTTAAGGGTAGCCTGGGTCTCCAATGTGAAACCCGATTGACGGAGCCATGCGTAGCGTTTGATTAGTGTGCTTTCTGCCATGATTCGCCCCGCTTTGTCAGCTGCGTCTAGGTTTTTTTTAAAGATGCAGCTTGCTACCGGTCTCCCTTCAGCAATGGTGTTTTTAGGGGCTCTGGATCAGAGTCTACTTCTTGTGAGATCTCATCCCACTTGTGGCAATTGTCGATGGATAATAGCGTAGTATTAGCTATTCTTTTTTTGATAGGTAGCTGAGGAAGCTACTTTCCTGTTCAGGGTGTAGATATTTTTATTCTGTCAGGATGGGCTTCGGCAGAGGATAGAGGGGTTCCCACCCTCTTTCTTGTGCTGGTGACTACTAGAGAGTCAAGCTTTAGTTGTCCCCTAATGTTTAAGGGGTCGGAAGGGGCTGGTCTAAACATCCTTTCGATATGAGGGTTGACTGCCTGTGTCAGATTGGTGGTAGGTAGTGGGGCTGAATATGACTCTGGACTGATTGAAGCAAAGGGAATACACTGTGGTACAGATTTCTTATCCCCAAGGATGTCCTCCACAAAGACTATCGACTTGAGCCTCCTGTGTATCATCTTAAAGTGCTCCGCGGCCTTTAAGAGCAGGTCATTGTAATGCAGTCTGTTGTCTACTGGGGTCAGTGTGGTCTGGGGATTGGATGATGTATACGTCATTATCGTCATCATAGATTTGGTGCAAGTCTCCTGTGACCCCCTTGGGCCTCTGGGTCTGCATGAGCCAGGGTACTGTGAGCCTTCAGTTATAACAATATGCGTCTTGACCTAGGTCCTGATATGACGAAGTGGTAGCCTTCGTTGTGTCCAGGCGGGCTTTTTTGCTGCGGTACGTTTGCTTGCTGCCTCGCTCTGCGGGGGCCCCTGAAGGTTGTGGTGTTGGTCAAAGAAGTTAATAACTTGAAATTCTTCTCATGACCCCATCAAATTGTTCTGGGGTCCATTGGATGGAGCTTGGCAACAGAGGGAGCAGGTGGAGGTTCTGGGATGGGGGTCTGTTTATGATTCATTTTTTTGCGATTTGTAGAGCGCACTACAGCCCAAAGGCATTGAGGCGCTATTTACAGGAGATTGTAAGTAGGCTTGCTTCAGGTAATCCTAAAGGCGGCCCAGCATTAAAATTTCTTAATTTTACCATCCTGAGTGCAGGTGAGTTGAGGCCCCATTTTCCTCATGTCCCCATTCCACCCCGTTGTTGCAGCCTCTGCCTTGCAGATGTATGTTTCTTTTCTTCATCTTTTTTTTGTATTTTGTGCTCCTGCGCTTGTCTTTCTCCCCCTCCTCTGCCCGCTTTTCCCTGTCATTCTTCCCTCCCTATAGCCCTCCCCCCATTGGCCACCAACCTCGCTCTGCGAGCATTCAGTACCTTAGCAAACCCACCTGCACCCCATTTACCACCCTGGAGTGCAGGTGGGTTTAGGCCCCACGCCGGTGAGTGTCCTGCGCACCTGTAGCGCTCCATTAGCCCTCAGGCCCTCTCTAAAAACGTTTCCAGGATCCCCCATTCCCCCCACCCCCCGTTTGCTTTCCCTTCCCCACCCCGCACCCTCTTCCTGGTCCTGCTCCCTGCCGCCTCCCGACCCGCCCACCCGGCTCCGATTGGTCCAGCCGAGACGATTCCCCTCCATTACCAGCTCTCCTAGGGCAGCCCTCTGCCCGGAAGCCCATCAGCTAAGGACCTGAGGCAAAGGACGACTCCTTCAGTGACGACTTCAGATCGTATCTGCAGGTATCCGCAGGAGAAGCAAGAAGCAAACAAAAAGTAAGTGTGGCAAGGGCGGGGCCAGAAGCAACTACTTCAGGCCATACTACCCTACCACTCATCTAACAAAACATTGCCACTGTAAATTAATTATATCTGCAGTATATTTGCATTGGAAACTCTGTCCTATACATGTAAAGGTTGCATTTAGAAGTTGTGCCCAATAGCCTCTCTGAGAAAGTTGCATTTCTTTGATAGAACTGCACGACCTACATAGTATGGTCTGGAATGCAGGGAACGTTTGAAAGGGCATGTAACGCATCATATCACACCCCACGCTTACTCTCTTCTGTACACCACCACTCAACTAGAACACAGAGATACTATGACACCATTCGGTATAACTGTTCTCATACTAACATCTCCCACTCACTCCCCAACATTCTAAGTAATCACTGCTGGTTACACCCCCCCCCCCCCCAGCCAGGCGTTCTCCTCAGGCCTAACGCAGCCACAGTCGGTCTGGATAAATCCTGCCAGAACAAACACATACCCCTGATCTCAACCACCACACCTACCGCTAAGAAGCAGCTATTTCACGAATACCGCACCAGCTGCACACATACACGGTGCGCACACGCGCCGTTGACTCTCCCTACTCTCTACTGACCAGAGCTTCGGTTCCCAAGGGCGTTCAACCTACCAGCGCCTTCAGACCATACCAATGGTATATAAGGCGCTATATAAATGCAAAACAACAATTACAATAGAATTGATACATACATAGGTAATGACAACATTTAGTATAGAATACAATTTCATGAAGGTTTCAAACTCACTGGGGATAACATCCAGCCACATAGGCGAGAGGCAAGATGAAAGGGGGCATGTACAGGGTGCAGAATCATACAAATAGCCTTCTGCAAAGCAATTATGACTAGGTTATATGAGAATCAATCATCCTAATATGAGAGGGTAGAGGGTTCCAGTGCGATACGGCCCCCTGAAAGGGTGTCCTCAGGGGTAGAGTATTCCCTACTCACCATACCTTATGATTGTGTATCTTGGGGGAGAAGATTTAGAGTTCATCAATGTTCTGGCCTTTAGTAGGGTGTCGGGGAAGTGTAAGTCACTCAATTGAGAGCTTTTCCTGGGGCCATCGAGGAGTCTTTCGACACCGTCGCCGGGAGCAGAGCACTTTCCAGATTTAGATGCAATGTCGGAAACAGACTGTCGTCAGAATCCACGGCCTGTCATGTGGCGATTGTGACCACGATGGACAGGAAATATTCTGACCTTCCCTTCGACACTGCGTGTGGCTCATCAGCAGACGACATGGTTGACTTTCGGCCATTGGGGGTGGCGGGGATGGGCTTGGTGTGTTGCGAAGGTGTTTGCGCCACCGTGTGTCTTCCCTTTATCAGAACCGCTGGCCTGCCTGTTGGGGTCAGGGGCTCGCACGCAGGAATCCACTGGATCCTGATCACCCTCGGCATCACTTAGGATGCTGCCATCAACGTCCATGGTGGCCTCGGCCTGCATGGCGTGGTGGTCCCAGCGTTTAGTCTTGCAGTCCTTTAAAGTTTTTGACCTCAACAGTTTGCAAGACTTGCACCGTTTTTCAGCGTGGCCCCTAGGGAAGCAAAAGTTACACACAAAGTGAAACCTTCCAGGGAAACCTGTTACAGGAAGGGCAGAATTTAAAAGGAATTTTTTCCATCTTGTATAAAGTGGGCAGCCTGGCGAAATAAATGGGACAATAGTGTGATATGCATTCTCTAAGTGAGATTGGAATATGAACCTCCCCCCACTCTTCCTACTGTGCAGGGCTGAGGCCCGTGAAAGGCCACAGGCAAAGGTTGGTCGAGACGGGAGTCGCTGTCGTCAACCAATGGTCTTGTCCTTGAAGCCGTTGCCGGAGATCTTAAGAAATATGGTTGTCGAAAGGACAGGAAGAAAAACTAAGTTTCAACCTTTACGAAGTAATGGCATCAGCCAAGAAAAACAGCTATGCGTCCAACTAAGATGGCGGAAAAAAAACAACCTGAGGGACCTAGACGCGTGAAGGGCCATGGGCACAGTGTCCGTCACACTAGGGATAGTATTGGCATGCCCTGTCGACGTCCAATTTCAAAAACAAAAATGTAATACTTGCAGCTACCACTAGATGTCATCTAAGAGATCTACAAGCCTCAAATATGATGCATTACTCACTGTAATAGCATTTCTGATTCTATCTGCTTCGAGCATTGCATTTTTTCTTACGAAAATCAAAAGGGGGCGTCGACATGGGCATGAATTTAACACTATTCCTAAAGTGACATGTAGTGCAACCAAAATCCCTCACGCGTAGAGGTCCCTCTTTTCTTCCGTGAGGGAGCCTAATAGTCAGCGTGAGAGAGTACAGAAGAGAAGGTGTAAGATGTCTATGTTCCTTCTATTCCACAAGGGGAGGAAGGGTGGGCGCATATGAATCTAAGCAGATACAATCAGAAATGATATTCCGGTGAGCAATTCATTTCTTCTGATGCTTGTGAATCGGCTTAGAATCACATGCTGCGCATAGACTAGCGAGCAGTACCCAGAGATGGTGGTGAGATGTGTGAAGGAACACTAGCAAAGAGGTCTTAGCACTGCTTGTCCCACCTGAGAATTAGACCTAGAGTGTATCTAGGTAGTAGTTGTGTAAAGGTGTTGCTTTGTAAATGGAAGAGAACATTTGCAAATAATGCTATGGTAGCCCCTGTGCCCAGAGTAGTGTGCTCTAGGTGTGAAGGGTAGACCTCTCTTGGCAAGAGAGAAACACAGTTTGATGCAGTTTACGATCCACTAAGAAATAGCCGATTTAAGGCCAGGGTCCCCTTCTCTACCAGCTGCCACTGAGACCAAGAACAGGTTCTTTTTCTTAGTGGACTTGTTTTTTCCAGATAGTAGATAACCGCTCTGCTTACATCCAGTGTGTGGAGGCTTCTTTCTGCCACATTAGTGGGGTTCTGGAAAAAGGTGGGTAGTTCTATGGACTGTTTACATGAAACTTTTGGGGCGCAAAGTGAGGGTGTGCGCACAAAACCACCTGGTCTTTGTGAATCGTGACAAATGGGTCCTGAACTAAGAGGGGCCGCAGTTCACCAACTCTCCTTATAGAGGTGATAGCCACCAGAAAGGCGGTCTTGTAGGAGAGTGCTTTAAGGCTAACCTTGTGCATGTGTTCAAAGGGAGGTTCCATTAGTCTGGTAAGAACATTCAGGTCCCACCCGGGAGATGGGTTGGAAATAGAGGAAATAGAGTGATTAAGTCTTTTTACCCCTTCCATAAAGGCATTTTACAGGAATTTACTACCATGAAACCATGCCCTGGGACGTGGTGTATGCCGAAAGGACGGCCAAGTGATCATTAAGAGAATTGAAAACCAGTCCTGAATCTAACAGGTAGGTTAGGTAAAGGACGATATCTTTAGGTGAGCATTCAATAGGATTGATGCCCTTGCCATAACACCAGACAAGCGCTTCCATTTGCTGTAGTAGCAATGCCTGGTGGTAGGTTTCCGTGCCTCTCGGAGTATGTCCATGCATCTTTGAGGGAGCTGGAGGTTCCCGAACTCTATGACCTCAGGAGCCAGGCTGCTAAGTGGAGATTTTGAGGGCATGGATGTAGTGTCTCCTCCTGCACCCCCAACCTGGTCTTGAGACGGCATTTTGTAAGGGCATGGCAGCTTCCTGGGAGGGGAGACTGACATTGCCATGAGCTGGGAGAGTCAAGGCTGGCAGGCACACATGGGGGTCCACCAGAATCATTGTGACTGGTTATTGGTGCATCTTGTGCACTATTCTGTTCAGCAGGGGACAAGTGTAGACACATTTCCTGGATCATGTTATCCAAAGACCGTTCCCCTTGGAGCGGTTCTGAGGGTACCTGGAGGCATAATCTGTGCATTGGGCGTTCTCCAGAGTGGCAAATAAGTCGATCTCTGGAAAACCCCATTCTGCGAAGAAGTTGAGTACAAGGTCCTCCTGTACCCACCACTCGTGCTCTACAGATAGGGGGAAGTATCTGCCGAGTACGTCTGCCAGAAGATTGCGTTCCCCTGGAACATGGTGTAACAGGGGGAACAACTTGTGTTCGCGAGCCTACTTCCATATGTTCTGAGACAGTTTGGATAGCCCTAAAGAGCAAGTACCCCCTTGCTTATTTCAGTAATAAACGGCCGCAGTAAACTCTAGAGCTGGATTCCCCTGGAGGTGCGTCTGGAAGGCCTTCAGGACCATGATCACTGCTAGCAGTTCCAACAGGTTGAGGTGATTGGATGCTACTGCTGGGGACCACACGCTGTGTGCAGGGGAGGGGGGGGGGGTGAAGGTTTTCCCCTGCAGGTGGTTTTCCCTTGACCAGCAATGCAGAGACTGAACGAGGGCTGCCGAGACAACCACTAGATCGTGCCACAGGCTTCTGGCCTGACACCATTGGCTCGAGAAGAGCCACTCTTGCAAGGGGCACATGCGCGGACGAGCGTGAGGAACTAAGTACACGCAGAAAGCATCATTCCCAAGACGCATGGCTTTGCGTAAGGTCACCTGGTGACTGGCTATATAGTGAGGGATCTGGAACAGCAGGTTTTGAACCCGATCATTGGAGGGAAAGACGGGCTGCATTTTGTCCAGGTTAGAGCACCCAGAAACAGTTGACTTAATTGGGGTCTACAGTACAAAAAAGAAGGTGGGTGAGGCGCGCACTCCCGGTCCTGGTCAATTGAACCTGTTGTAAAAAATAAGTAGCTGGGTCAAATCCCAAAATGGACAAAAATTCACAGGGTTAGATCCCTTCTGCTGCAAATCAGGTACTCAGTAATAACAGGGTTAGATCCCTCGGCTGCATTTCTGTGGTCTGTAGTTGTTCTCCTCCTAGCGCTTTCTTATCTCAAATAATCATCAGGGAGGCTGTTGAGCAGGTGTGTTTAATTAGACTCAAAGGATTCTGGCAGCTGTAGTGAAAACTTTTGTTTCTGTTCAGGTGACCAGCAACCGACACCCCTCCAAAGCACAAGTCCTTCCCAAATTTGGGGGAGGTGAGAGAACCATCTTTATGATTCTCCAAAGTGGGGCACAGTCACCCCGTGGCGCTGCCTCTGGAGCCCGGGACTCCCATAGCATTCAGTACAAAAAAGAAGGTGGGTGAGGCTGTTATTACTAAGTACCTGATTTGCAGCAGAAGGGATCTAACCCTGTGAATTTTTGTCCATTTTGGGATTTGACCCAGCTACTTATTTTTTACAACAGGTTCAATTGACCAGGACCGGGAGTGTGCGCCTCACCCATCTTTTTTGTACTTAATTGGGGTCTAGACTGCTGGTAGAAAATCCTAGGTTGAAGAGGAGATCTACAGTCTTCTGGTTATTTGTTTGGCATGTTCCGTACGAATCCCCCGTTATGAGCCGTCGAGGTAAGGATAGACTGGGATGGACAGCCTGCGCATGTGAGCAGCTACTACCGCCAGTACCTTTGTGAACAGCCTTGGGGCTGAGGCAATGCAGAAGGGGAGAACCTTCAACTGATAGTGGGTGTCCTCCATCATGAACCTAAGGTACTCTGTGCGCTGGTAACATTGAAATATGAAAGTATGCATCTTTCATGTTGAATGTGGCCATGTAATCATCCTACTGCAGCAGTGGGATTACCTCCTGCAGTGTGGTCATCCTGAACTTTTGAGGTTTGACATACTTGTTTGCCGGGTGCAGGTCTAGAGGGCGCGCATGGTGAGATCCTTTTTTGGTACAAGGCAAGTACGCTGAATAAATACCCGTGTTTACCTGGAGACGGGTGGAGGGGTGTTGAGGGGGGTCCGGGAGGAGAGACTTCTGGTGCCCTTTTCCAGCAGGACCCGAACTTCTTGCAGCAGGATACACAAGTGTTCTGGCAACAGGCGTCTCCTTCTCAGTGGGTGGTATTGAGGTGGCTTGAGAAACTCTATACAGTACCCGTGGGCAACTGACTTACCCACAGGTCTGAAGTGATCCCCTCCCAGGCGTGAATGAATGATGTAATCAACCCCCGACTGAGGAAGCGTGGGAGGGGACCCGTACCAGCGAGTAACTTTGAGGTGGAGGCTGTGGAGCCTCTAGGAGTCGAGTTCCAGCCTCTACACTTGCCCCTTTGATGGCCTCTTTGTTGGCATTGGAGGCTACCAGATGAGCCTTGGCCGAGGGACCATGGGGTATTCAGAGACATATTTTCCTTGGGGAGAGCGGGAAAAGGATTGGCCATTAAAGGATTGCCTCCACGCTGGTGGAAGGGTTTAGCCGTGATCTGGCTAAGCGACTTTAGTGTTGTGTTCCTTCTTTGCCGTCTCTAGGACACCCTCAACTGCCTTCCGAGTCCTCCACTGGCTGGTTGATTAGAGAGGTTCGAGTTTCGGGTTTAAAGCTAGAGTTTTTCAACCAGGCGTGTCTTAAGTAAGGTCTCCTGGGCTAGGGTGTGTCCAGCGGTCTCAGCCGAGTCTAGCGCGATCTTCAGTATGTTGCATTACTTGTCTGCCTTCAGCCATGACCACCAGCATCAGCCATGACCACCAGCAGGCATGATTGGTTGGTTTCTGGAACATCTTGAAGATCATCCTGAACTAGACCCCATTGGACATCACTGTTATTTGTGATCCTTGTGGAGTAGGCCACGGATGCGGTAACCTGTGTTTCCCCTGGGCATGAAGCTTCATACAGTTTTTGTCCAGAGGGGCTTCCGCCGAGGACAGAGGAACCGCTGCCATCTTCCGAGTGGCAGTAACCACCAAGGAGTCCTGTGTAGCACGACTCCTGATGTAGAGGGGGTTGAAGGTGATGGACAAAATAATTTCTCAACCCGGCCCGTGTGAGAGATGAAGACAACAAGGAAGGGGCCAGGCGCCTTGAGTTTAGTAAGGGGATGGCTTGACTAGTCGGTGCATTCTCCTTGAGGATATCCTCCACGAAGTCTGGAGCAGCTTCATGCGTACCAATTTGAAAATGATAGGCTGCTCTTTTTAAAATGGCATTAAACATCTTTTCATCAATAGGTGATGATTCTGTGGAGGCAAGGGGGAATTTAAGGGGGGCGGGGGGGCCAACGGGTGGTCTAGGCAGATGGCGTCCAGGTCAGAGATATGCGTTGGTTATAGCCAAGGGCCCCGATCCTCCGCCTGATCCGGCTACCAGACTGGGTCCTGATCAGTCAGGTGGTCTTGTGCAAAAGGATTAAGGTCTTCATAAGAAACCTCCTGTGTTGGGTCATCTGGTACCTCCAAAATATCTTCCCGGTGTCCCTGTGCAGATGGGTAAGGAGTCCTCTTCCCTGGATCTTTTGGGTGTAATGTACCGGTCTGAAAAGTCAATGAACTGGGCCACTTTGTCCATGTGTTGCTCAAACATCTCCCTACTCCACAGAGAAGAGGGAGAAGGGTCTGGAGGAGGAGGAAAAGGCTGCCCAGGAGGAGGAGATTTTCCCAATAATGCCTTCGAGAGAGGCTTGGGGCCTCAGAATACTCCTCTCGACGAGAGGGGGTGCCCTTCTGCTCTATGGCCGCCGAAATAAAAGCCGCAAGGGGTTCGCAAATGTTTGGCAGTTGTATTGAAGGACTTGACACGCCTGAAGGCGCAGTCGTGGTTGGTGACTCCAATGAGGCCTTTGGCACCTGTGCATCATTGGATGGTGGGTTGATGACTTTAGGGTGAAGGCCCGTTCGAGGTATGCCCAGTTTCATGCTGCGAAAACTGTTGCATGGAGGGCGCCAAACCGTGAGGTTCGGAAGCCGCCGACAAAATATTCAGCGGCTCTGTGGGCATTGTGTGCTTCGACGATTCAGTTGGAAGAGGCCTTCAGGGTTGTGTGCATGTGGTGCATGGGTGCCCTTGTCGCTAGGGGCAGGGCTATTACCCCATAACAGTGCCGTTGGCCTGTGTCGGGCCGGGCCTTTGGGAGCCCGAGGGCTCCGCAGAGGTCGATGGCTTCCAATTAGGAGCCATGGCTGCCGAAAGATTAGTCGTCTGAAGCAACAGCGCCAACGGGGAAAAGGCTTTTGGCCTGCATAGCGTAGGCCGCACTCTGTTTAGTCCGCCTGTCTCAACTTTTCGGTCAAAAGAGCTTAAAGGTCTTGCATAAGCGCTCGTCGTGGTCACAAGGAAGACACTGATTGCATCGGCGATGGGTGTCCTTCCAAGGACACTTGCAGTTACACGGCAGGGAGAATTTAAAGGGAGTCCTCTCCATAGCAGAGGGTAGCGGCAGCCAGACCAAGAAGAGAAAGAGGGGTAAAGGAAATACATTCTCAGAGAGGAGTGAACCCAGGGCCCCACTCTCCCTGCTGTAAGGGCCTGGCCCAAGGGCTGAGGCCACGCGGTCGATGGTCATCGAGCAGTTGAACAGTCGCTGAGCAGCTGTAGATGCATCAGCGGCAGGAAACCCACAAAGCAGTTAGTCGTCGGGAGGCTAGATGACCTTAGGCCTTAGGGGAAACTTAGCAATATAAACTCTAGCGAGCTCCGCATAGGCAACCAACTAGGTTAGCAGAAAAAACAATCTGAGGGAACTCTATGCGCAAGGGATTTTAGGTACACTGCACGTCACGCATAGTCTTAAAGTCACGCACATGTCGATGTCCCCTTTCGATCTTTGAAAGAAAGATGCAATACTCTGCGATTTCCATTAGACGTCGGACTATATGCACAGCATGCGATTCTAAGCAGATTCAAAAGCATGAGAAATATACGTTTCTCTAAAAAATGCCCAGAAAACTGACGTGGAAAATAGTTTATTCATTTGACCATGGTAAAAATGATGAGCAGCAGAGGCCGCATGTAACATGTTTCGCCACCTACTGATGGCTTGATGGCTTGATCACACAATACTTGCACGACTACACATCATATAGACATGATACAACTCTATGGTCAAGGAGGTTTAGCCCCTTTTCCATGTATCCAGCACACAAGCCTCTCCTATATCTTGATGTTTAATGGCTGCCATTATGCAAGTTGTCCTCGGAACACATCCTAGGTTTTCACCCAAGTTCATTTTAAAGTTCCATGTTAACCAATCCATAGAATTTCCTACCTTCTTTCAAAATCCTTTTAACGCAGCTGAAAAAAGCCTGTATACACTTTGTACGGAGGGCGGTCTTGTACTGTGTTAACAAAACTAAACCTCCCACCCCCCAAGGAAACAGACCAGGTCTTTGTTTCCATAGCACCTATCCCAAACGGATACTTTCACACCCAGGGCAGCGTTGGAACCCCGGGTGATTAAGTCTCGCTGAGAGGGAGGATGCTCCGCTCCAGACCCAGTTTGCACGTCTGATCCTCTACCTGCCTGCTTTGGGACTGGGTAGTGTTATAGTGGCCGAGATGACGTTTTCTCCTTCAACTGCACCAACGGTGATGTATACTTTGTTTGTAGCTATTCTTGTCAGTGTGTGTCAATGCATAACCAATTATATTTACTCCAAGAGTCATTTGTATGCTTATATTTTGTGTGAATAAAAAGGCCTGTAAAGAGCAGATTATATTCCAATTATTGGTCTAGGTGTGTGTTATTACTTCCCTGAGTCCAAGAACATTTAGTCTGTATACTAAGGGAAGTGGTTCTAGGGTCTTTACACATGACAGAAAAGCAAAACAGGAGGCTATTGCCTCCTTTCCCCTTCCATGAATGCTTTAATGACAGGAACTTTCCACCAGGACACCTTGTCTTATGAAGTGGTGTAAGCCGACAGGTGTACTATGATGGAGTTGAATACTAAGCCGGAGTCTAGTAGGTAAAGCATGTAATCTAGAAATGTTGGCTCGAGAACATTCGGTTGGGTTTAGGGTTTGTGGCACATATCACATATCATTTATTGAAATAGTGTGCGGTTTCTGTGGCTCCTGTAGGATATCCATACACCTTTGTGGAAGATTTAAGTGACCAAATTCAAGAGCCAAACTGCCAAGTTCATAGATTGAGGGAGAGGGTGGAGGGATGCTCCCTTGTGTTGCGTTAGCAGGTTGTATAGGCACGGTAGCACATCATCAGTTTGATCAGAGTGGAACCAAGGCTGTCTTGTCCACATAGGAGCATCCAGGATTAGAGTCACTTGTTCCTGGTGCATCTTATGCACTATGTTGCTCAGGAGTGGGGAGGGGAAGCGTAAGCAAATTTCCCTGACCAGTTCATCCACAGGGCGTTGGGGAAACCTGGACGTGAAGTCTGGGCACTGCACATTTAGGCATGTGGCGAACAAGTCTAATGGGGGATGAGCCCGTTGTGAGAATATTCCGTCTAGGATATCTATGTAGAGTTGCCACTCATGTTCTGCTGGTAGAGTGTATCTGCTTAGAGTGTATGCCAGAGAATTGAGCTCCCAGGAATGTGTTGGGAACATGTTCCGCTTGAGTGCCTGCTTCCATATATTTTTGGGATGGCTTGGATAGACTTTGAGAGTGTGCCTCCCTGCTTATTTATGTAGAACATGGCAGTGGTGCTGTCTGTAAGGAATTGCGCTGTTTGACCCGTATAATGCTGCTGAAAGGCATGAAGACTGCCAAATGTCCAGTGTTTCGCTAACAATTCCTGCATTGGGTGCAGATGCACGTGTGGAACGAAGTAAATGCATGTATGCATCTTTCATATCCAATGTTGCCATGTAGTCCGCTGGTTTTAAGAGGGAGATTACCTCTTGAAGTGTGGTCATGCAAAACGTTTGGGCCTTGACATTTGTTCGAAGGGCGCAGATCTAGTACTGGTCGCCTGGAGGTCTTTTTTTTTAATAAATAACCTTGTTTACCTGATTTGCTGGGACGATCTTCATGTCGTCCTTTTCTAGCAGTGTCTTTTCTAACAGTATGCGCTGCTCTTCTGGCATCTCTGTGTCTTGGCGGGCGGCTTGGTGGCGTTTGTTCATTGCAATAACCTACCACGGTGGACACCACACACCTCTGACATTATCCCCTCCCACAGTGGGTGAAGTGTGAAATTCGACCTACTGGTGTGGCATGGGAGGGGACCTGCAGCAGTGTGCCATTGTTTGGGAGGGGTGGAGCTTCTCCCAGGTGAGGGTCTGCCTCTTCCTCTGGATCTTTTGTTTCCTCTTTGAAAGCTAGAAGAGGTAGATCGTCCTTGCAACAAGCCCCAAGTTGAAGACTGTCTGCTTTGAGTGTAACCAGACGACCGTTGAGAACCCTGACCCCAAAACCGTCTGGAGTTTGATGAGCCCGCTGTACGTAGGGCTGGTTTGTTAACTGGCCAAGGGATAGAAGAGTGTCGTAAGCCTCCTTTGCGCTATTGAGGGCGTCTTCGAGAGCCTTACCAAAAAGTACAATAGGCTCAACCGGCATATTAAGGAGGGTGGCGAAGTTCCTAGCTTAAAACCATACTGTGAGCCAGGCGTGGTGCTTGATGAACGTGTCTTCCATGATGATGCGGCCTGCTGCATCACGATTATTTTTTTTTTTTAATCAAATATTGGTTTTACACGTTTAACGATAAACCTTACAACTTCCTAAGGGATTTGCTAAGGGGCTCCCACTCCCATCCTTTAGCCTCCAACATAATATATAAAACGCATAACATAAAAGGGGACACAAAAGCAAGGGTAGAAGGCAGTGGTATACATTGTCACAGTGGACATTACACAGTCATTACGCACTCCCAGCGATGGACTGGGTGGGAAGGTGTAATGCGTGTTATCTACTATCCTCCTACTTCTGCCAGATTTTGTTTGCCTTGTCTGGGCAGCCTCTCGTGGTGTATACTCTGTTCCATTGCTGCTATTATTTCGATATTGGTGGATCATTGTTCAATGCTGGGTGATGTTTCCGATCCCCATAGTTGTGCTATGTTCCGTTTACTTATTGTTGTGGCAGTCGATAGAAATCTTTTTTCATACCGTGACAATTCGACCTCGTCCTCTACCCTCAGCAATAGTAACTGATTCTCTGGGGACTGTTTTTCCCCAAGGTCCTCGAGAGTGTCACAGCATGCCCTCAGTATTGTTGTATTCCCAGAGTATATGAAAGAAGATGCTTTCTTCGCATGTACAACACAGGCAGCGTGGGTCTGTTGCTCCATCCCAATGGAAGAGAGCCACCCTTGGGCAATACATTCTATGGAGGATTTTAAGTTGAATAAGTCAGTCTGGATGAGATGGCTCTCTCACACAGGGACATCATAGCAGTTGTCCATTCTTCAGGCTGAATCGTTCCCACATCTCTCTCCCATTTTGCTTTCAGGCTTACCAGTTCAGATGTGGCGAAGGAGGCGATAGCGGTATACATCACTGAGGTGACTTTAGGTTTGATTTTTTCGGGGATTAAGTTGCTTTCCAAGGGGGTGTGTTCAGGCGTATCACTCATTGCCGCAAGGTGGGTTTGCAACGCATGAGCCAATTGGGTGTAGTGGTATCGTTCTGTGAGTGAAGAGCAAAGCGGGATGCCAACTCTTCAAATTGGATCAGGTTGCCCTCACGTATAACGTCCCCAATTTGTGTTATCCCCTGCATTGTCCAATTAGGCCATCTGGGAAGTTTGCTTATTTCTGGTAATTACTGTTCCACAACGTCTGTATAGGCGTAAGTTTGTCTTCCCATCCCATGTGTTTGTATGTTTCCGCCCATATTCGTGACATGTGTGCTGTCATGGAAGGGGGCGTGGAGGGCGCATGGTTCAGTTTTTACGATATAGGTGTTCCATGGGGGATTTTTCGGGGTCACCCATGCCAATCGCTCTAATGTGTGGTAGTAATGTGTCTCCATGTAGCTAGTCGTTTACAACCGCCATTTGGCTGGCCCAATAGTATGTTTGTAGTCTGGGAAGGCCGATGCCTCCCTCCCAGGGCAGGGAGGCCCAGTGTTGCAAGTCTTCTGCGAACCGTGCTGTGATCGGGTTCAGATTTATAGATGTGTAGTTTTTTTTTTTTAGATCTTTCGTGATTTGTATGCCAAGGTACCCAAATTGTTTCAGTTCTATATGGTATGGGCAGTTTGTTGGTATTGTTTTGCTGGGCTTTCCCATTGGAATGCACCATACCTCTATAGTATGCGTGTTACGACAGGGCAGGAGTTAATCGGGTCGTTGAGGTATATTAACAGGTCGTCCGCATACAGTGAGACCATCTTCCCAGTTTTCTGCTCAGTGGAAGCCACTCCAAGCTTCAGTGTTTCGCAGTAGTGTCGCGAGGGGTTCGATTGCTATAGCAAAGATCATGGCCGATAAAGGGCAGCCTTGTCTTGTTCCTTTTCCTAGTGCAAAGGAGTGCGAGTGCCAGCCATTCACTCTCGTCACCGCTGTTGGGAGCTTGGAGAGGAGTCTGACCCATCTCATAAATTGTGGGCCAAAGCACATGCAGTGCATTATTTCCCAGATTGCATCCCAGCAAACCGAGTCAAATGCCTTTTAGAAATCTATGGCCAATAGTGCCTTAGGGCTTCGGAGGTCATCTGCTCTTTGCAAGGCCGAATGCAGTCTGTATATGTTCATACGGGTTGACCTTTGCGGCATGAAGCCACATTGATAAGGACGGATGAGGGACGGAATGACCCGTTGTAAACTGTCAGATAGTATTTTTTGCCAGAATCTTAGTTTCACTGTTTATGAGGGAGATAGGCCTGTAAGAGCTGCATTCGTCAGGGGGTTTGCCTGGTTTGGGTATTACTACTATGGTGGCTTCCCTTAGGTCAGGTGGTATGAGGCCTTGATCAAAGGCGCTTTGGGACATGCAGAGCATATGCAGGGCTAGCTCTCCTGCACCCATCTTCTTCCACAGTTCCACAGGGTGGCCATTCGGTCCCGGTGTCTTCCCTGATTGGAGGCCCGACATGGCTGTCCTCTTCCTCAGTGATCTCTTTTTCGAGAAGATCTTGATTGTTAGTATTTAGGGTGGGGAGGGTCATCTCCTCCAGGATTGAGATTTCGGTGGGAGAGTCGGGTGCATTGTACAAGTCTGCATAGCCCTCAGCTATTTTCTGATCCGTTACTAGGGGGTCAGAGTCCCTTTAGCAGAGCTGCCTAACGTCTCTATGCCCATTGTCTCTTGATTCTAGCCAGGCTGCTCATCTCCAGTTTCATATATTCTGGCGCGCATCACCCTGTGCGCCTGTCCAGGGCTATGTTTTGGAGACGTTTTTGTGCGAGCAGTAAGGCTTGTTGTGTTTCTGGGTGGTCTCGGGTGAGGTGGGTTTCCTCTGCACCTTCCTTTCAGCTTCATGCATCGCGGAGAGGTGCTCCTTCTTTTGGGCAGTAGTCCAGGAGAGGATTTCTCCCCGCAACACTGTTTTATAGCGTTCCCGGGTTATCCACTGTCCTCGTGTTTATTTCAAAGTATGTTTTCGTGACTGTCTGGATGCGTTCAGGTTCTGGGAAACCTAGATAGTAGTTGTTGAGCCGCCATCGGGGAGGGGGCATGCGCCTATAGGAGAATGATCAGAGATCCCTCTAGGGAGCCTTATGTACTTTGTGTAAATCCATCAGTGGGATAAAGTAGTAATCTATTCTTGAGAGCGAGGCGTGCACTCCCGAATGGAAGGAATATTCCCCGTCGTTGGGATGTAGGTCTCGCCAAGTATCCCGCAGTCCGAGGGTGTCAGCAAAAGTAGCTAGCTTGGTGCGAGTGTTCGTATTCCTGCCGCGCAGGTTTGTGCAATCCATTTCTACGTTCATGACTTCATTGAAGTCTCCTCCTATAATAGTGATGCCTGCTGTGTTTGTGGTGACCAGAGATGAGATGTCCAAGTAGTGGGGCTAACAAGGCCGGGGGAACGTAGATAGACCGCATCGTGATGGAGTGTTTCCATAGTGTACCAGTTATACACACATCTGCCATTCGTGTCTTGGGTGACGGTATATAGGTGAATGGGGAGTGTCTTGTGAATCAATAGGAGCACCCCAAAGTAAAACCAGAGTGTATTGCTGTTCGATAGTTTGTGCGTTTGAAGAGGTTACATACTGTGCCTGCGAGATGTGTTTCAGTCAGGAAGGCTATGTCTGGTTTATGCCTGTTCAGAAATTGCGTTACCAGCCGTCTTTTAATGCTGCTACCCAGTCCGTTGACATTCCATGTCATAAATCTAAGGGTTCTAGTGGTGTCCTTTTGTGGTGCCACACTGATCCATGATTGGTGTGTCATGTAGAGTGGCTCATGTCTTCCGGTTACCGCACCTATCTGTGTGAACGTAAGAAAGCGGAGGAGTTGGCTATCTGGAATGTTGCCACCGCCGGTTCTGTGTTCTGCCGTGTCAGTGTTCTGTTCTCAGTTTGTGCGAGACTCTGTCTGACCCCTTATTAACACAATTCAAAACCCTCTTGCACCCCCAACCTAGAGCATCTGTCGCCCGAACAAATAGTAGCCCTTAACTGCACAGCTTACATGTAATACAACATTAACTTGTGCTGATGCATGTCTAACACCTGCTGTGGTAGAACTTAACGTGATGAGATTCCCCTGAGGTGGACGTTCTTGGGGTTAGTCTCCTAGCCGTTCAGGCAGGGAGCGGGGGTGAAGGGGACTGCACTCTCGTGGGTGCGCATTGTGTACCTGTTTAGGGCATACTGCAGCAGAGGACGGTAGATCATGGTGTGAGACTCCATCTCCTGTTTCCTGCTGCTTTGTGCTGGTGAACTAGTGTGCATTTGCAGTCAGCCATATCTTCAGTTGGGCGGGGAAAAGCAGTCCATATTTGATGCCTAGCGTTTGTAGTAGTTTCTTGAGCGGGTCAAAAGATTGCGGGGAAGAATGCAATCTTGGAGCCATTAAAAGTGATTGTCCCCTTGGCACGTGCTCTTTGGAGCAGTGCATCGCGGTCTCTGTAATTAAGGAATTTTGCTATAACGGTGCGTGGCGGGGCTCCGGGCACCGGCTTTCCCGTTGGCATGTGGTGTGCTCTTTCAATTTAGAAGAATTTTGAAAAGGCATCTGGTTCAAACAGGTCCGTGAGCCATTGTTCAAGGAAGAGTTCCATGCATGGGCCTTCAGTCTTTTCAGGTAGTCCGAGTATGCGTACATTATTGCGCCTCGATCTCCCTTCGCTCTCTTCAAATGTTTTCGGTTTGGTCGAGACGTTAAGTTGGTGTCTTAGATTGAGCCTACCGTCTTCAGCATCAGTCATTGTACGGCCTCGCCTGTGCGTGTCGACAGCTTTTGCAGTTCGTGGCGGAGGGAGACGTCCATGCAAATCCCATCCATTTTTGCAGCCATGATATCTTTCAGCGATGGCGAGTCTTCCCTTTCAGTCGTCATGGGTGACAGGCTTCGATGCTCATGGGTTAGAGCTGCAGGTGTTGTGTACTGATCCATTTTGTTTTGCATGGACTGCTTCCTTGGTTTATCTTTTCCCATGGCAATTGTCAGTTTGCCCATGCCTGTTGGATGTGGCACCTGCAGGTGTTATTCTCTGGTGTGAGTGGTTTGGGGTCAGGTTGCCCGCACCACAATTGTGGTGCGTGATGTCCGAGTTATGCGGGATTGAACACTACCGAGATTCAGGCGTTTGTTGGGTGGCAGGGGCCCCCTTCATGGCGCGGGTAGGTCCTGCGCCGCTGTGGGTCGGTCTGAGTTTTATCAATATGCCGGGTGCCGCTGGTCTTAAGCGCTTGTGGTGTTGTGGCAAGTCAGGGCGTTGATGCAGGTACAGGGTCTATTTTGATTGTCGCAGGTGCCGTAGTAAATTGAGGGCGAGTCAGGTTAGGATGGGGTGGTTGCACACAGTGTTAGCCCTCAATTCCAGCCGGATGTGGATCCAATGATCCGAGGGAATCCGGTGCGGTCACTTGCCAATGTGTGGCCTGTGGACCAGTTTGTGGGTGATATTTGCCAGTAGTGTTTTCCAGTGAGCAGTCTCTGTCCCGCTTCCAAATGTCCCTGGGAACGTGGGGTAGTGTCCACAGGAGCCTATTTATTACAGTGGGAGCTCTTCAGTCTTGCCAGGGCATGTGCGTAGAATGGTGCCCCCTTCCAGTTTCATGCCAGCCCAGCTCCTCTGATTCCAGGGTGATCCATTGCGGGTCTTAGGCAGATGTAATGCAATGTAGGGGCACTGGGCCAGGTGTATTTTATTGCGGCTCCCCTCGCCGTCAGCCATTGTCCGCCAGGTATCGGTGTGTTGTGTCTGGTGCAGGCCAGACAAGGCGCGAGCTTGAGGATGCAGTTGATACCAGCGTACCCTCTGCGATGGTGCTCAACAATTACGATTTTAGGGGTTCTGAACCGCATCAACCTGGTGTTCCAAGTCATCCCACTTGTGGCAGCCATAACGAGCCAGGAGTGTAGCGTTTGCGATTCTAGCTTGACACGCTGTTGAAGAGGCAACCTTCCTTCCGCAAGTATAGATTTTCTTGCTTTTTTTGTCTGGCGGGGCTTCAGCCGATGCCAGAGGAGTGCCAGCCCTCTTACTGGTCGTGGCGACTACTAGTGAATCAGGTTTTAGATGACCCCTAACATACAGAGGGTGTGTGGATGCTGGCCGCAATAGTTTTGATTCTGGGGTTAACCTCCCTTGGGAGGTTAGGCATAAGTAGGGAGTGCTGTATATTTCTTTGAACAGACTAACAGTGGGATAAACCGAGTGGCGGACTTCCTGTCTTGGGTGTCAATACTGAAGTGTTGGGCAGCGTTCAGCAGCAGCTAATTGTATTGTAGTTGGTCAGGTGACTGGATGACGTAGAGGTCATCCTAGTCTTCATAGTATTGGTCCCCTTTAGAGTGACAGAATAGGTACTCTTTAAAGGGATGGAACTATATTACACCTCCCCCCGCTCTCCCCACTGTAAGGGAGGAGGCCCGAAGAGGCCTGTGAAGGCCAGTGTCTGGTTTACGATGGAGCCGTCTGCCGAGGGTCGTCGAGCATTAGATGATTCAGTGGCAATGGCCATAGCCATAGCCATACAGTATAGAAAGAGAAAGTCTACGAATAAACTTTAGATAATGAAAGGCATCAGCCTGAAAAGAACTCCACAACTTGCGACCAACCACAATGGCAGAAAGATTGTCACGTGAAGGACGATGGGTACAGTAGATGTCACACTAGGGATAATACCAGCATGCCCAGACAATGTCCTTTTTCAAGTTTGAAAACAAATCTCATACTCTGCGACTACCACTAGATGTTGGACTGAGCGAGGGACAGAGAATAGGATTAGTTTACTTGCCTGTTAATTGGATGCTCCTCTTCCCAAACGTAATGCTGTTGTCTTCACCTTTTCCACCCCATTTGTTAGAAAATTAATGTATAAATTCACCAACTAGGTTTTGCTTCCCCTGACTTGCTGTTTTGCCTGTCTAGAATAAGTCTGCCTTGGATATTACCTACCTTGAATAGCTGTGTGCTATTCTGAACAAGTGTACTGTGGGTTTAGCGGACCTTGGTCTGCTAGGTATGTTATTCTCATAAAGGTGCCAATAGAGACCCCCAGCAACTTTGCTGGATTTTGAGGACTTGATTTTTTTTACCTGTATAGAGTGTGAGCCTTTTGTAATTTGGTGCGTTTTACTCTTGTGTTCTTTGATTATGGGGTTTTAGATACCTCCATAGGCATCATCTTTTCATGTGCGTCACAAAGGGAAGCCTTTTAGGCTTTAAAAGGTTTAAATACCTTCTCTGGGATAAACTACTGTTTTCCAGAGAAAGTAAAGTGAGATTGACATTACTAGTCTTTCCAAATTCCTAGACCCAGCACACTATCTCACAATAGAGAGCTGGAGGGTTTACTTAGTATCCCATGTCTAGAAACTCTTGTAGCAGTGAAATGCTACCCTTTACTATCAAAATGGCTGGTGGCAGTGGTTTTACAACGAACTACCACGATTTTTCCCAACCGAGAACAACGGTAGCGTTAAATCGCGGGAGACATGGTTTTCAAGATGGCGTCTGAGCCCCCCCCCTCTGTAAAAACAGGTCACAGTCTTCTTTTTTTCGCTGTTTCTTTTTGGAAAGGTCCTTCTAGTTCGTCTCTGAACGCCAAACCAGGTTTGGTCCCTTTGTTGCCAGGCCTTTGGCGGGCTTCAGGACTGAAGACCAGCTCTGGCGCTTGAGTGTCTCGGGTGGGCAGGAAGTGAGGGAGGTGCCCGAAACTCCCTTGCTTAGTCTCCTAGGAGACCCAAATGCACTCTGGCGTGACTGGCTGGCTGACTGTCCAGCAAGGACAGCCACCCTGCTAGGTGAGTGGCAGCTAGGCTGGAATAAATGGGAGGAAACTGGATAAAGGTCGAGCCTCTTGGCTGGAACGAAAGAACCGAAGGCGAGCTGGAAGAGGACAGCTGCTGTAACTCCTGGACCGTTTTTTTGCCTGGTGAAGCCCTGCTGCAGGACCGAATCGCCAAGTTCACCTCGACAGAAGCCCTTCAAGGATTTCTCCCTTTGAGTTGGTGGGACCAATGAACTCGCAAGCCACCTGGACACCATTTGCATTTATTTATATTGCGCAGCCTGCCCATGGGCATCAGGGCGCATGTTCGGAAGGTTTACAATGAGAAGTTACAGAAAGGCAGTTACATATTACAAAGTATAAATATACATAGGCCAAAGAAATATACATATATTTACAAGGTAGTTAGTCGTCCCAATATATACAGAGGTGATAGGATTGGTACAGCATGCAGTGAGTGTTTACAAAAAGGAGGCTGAAGCTTCGTCTTGCTCATAAAGCCATTGTTTTGCTCTATTTTTGAAGGATTGCAGGGAGGGGACATTCCTGAGATCATTGGGTAGAGTGAGTTCCAGAGCTTAGCTGCCAGGACTGAGAAGCTCGAGCCTCTGGCAGTCTGGAGCTTGAAGCTAGGAATGACGAGTGTATTAGCTTGTGCAGATCTTAGAGGTCTGTGGGCTGTGTGTTGTGTGAAGCGCTCTGACAGGTAGGCCGGTGCAGCGTTTTTCTGTGCTTTGTAACTAAGAACCAGTGTTTTGAGGGCAATGCAGCGTGAAATGGGGAGCCATCGTAAGTTGCCTCTAGTGGAGGAGATGTGGGTGCACCTAGGTATGTTAAGAGCATCCCTGATGGCGTTATTCTGGGTTACCTGAAGTTTGTCAATGTTTTTTTTTACTAGTTCCCAGGTAAAGGGCATTGCAGTAATCAATTTTGGATAAGATGAGAGTTCTGGCAAGGTTCAAGCAATTGCCCATAGATAAGGAGCGTCAAGCAGTGATTAGTTTACACGTGTGCGCAGATGCTGAAACTACTGAGTTGGTTTGTCTAGTGAGAGGGTCGAGTCTAGATAAATACGTGTTTTAGTGACCTTGGTGACCTTGATAATGTTACGATCAATGATGAAGGCATATTTGCTGTCTTGCAAGTTTGGATTGAGAACCTAGGATGAGTAGCTCAGTTTTCTCATCGTTTAGGCAGAGACCGTGGTGGGACATCCACGCCTGGATGACGGAGTAGACTGCATTGAGAGCTTTGACGTCAGTTACATAGTCACCAGTGATAGGGATGAGTATCTGGGTGTCATCCGCATAATTTGTGTAGGTGACACCCAGATGGTCAAGAATATCAAAGAGTGGTTTAGTAAAGACATTGTAGAGCGTAGGTGATACGCATGAGCGTTGTGGGACTCCGCAAGGGACATGCGCTGGGTCAGCAGCTGCAAGAGGTGAGAAGACTCATGGATCTGTTGGCAAGGAATGAGCTTATCCAAAAGGTGGCTGCATCGGAGAAGTGGGCGGCCGTTTTGAGATGCTTGCAAAGGATTTGGTGGTCCACCAAATCGAAGGCGGCGGATAGATCTAAGAGGAGTAAGAGCGCTTGTTTGCCCTTGTCTTTTAGATCCTCAATTTGTGTTTTTAGATCTAATAGAGCTGTCTCAGTGCTGTGTCTCGATCGGAAACCAGATTTCCTGAGTCCTAATAAGTTATTCTTGTCAAGATAATCTTGAATTTGGAGATATTCAGCACGGTTCTGGATTTTTAGGAGGTACGGTACCATGGTGATGGGCCTATAGTTGGTGGGATTACTAGGGTCTAAGTTAGGTTCTTTGATTAAGGGGATTACCCAAGCATCCTTGAGGTTATTTGGCACTATGCCAGATTTAAAAGAGGAGTTGATGAAGGAGGTTATAAAGGGAGCAAGCTCAGGCGCCGCTTCCTTTACGATTGGTGCTGGGCAGGCGTCGCCTTGACAATTATAAGGTTTTAGCTTCTTGATGATAACTTCCACTTCCCTAGTGGCAAGCGGTGAGAAGCTAAAAGGTTTGAATGGATAAATGGGGGATGAGATGTTGGAGAGTTGGGGGTTCCCTGCGAGTCACGGAGATGAGTTTTTTTTTGTGTTAATTTTAGCTTGGAGTATCGTGATTTTGTTGAGTAATGCTTTTTGTATGTTGGCACCATTCAGTGTCAGGGGTACAGGTGTCAATGGGGGCGGCTGGGGACTCTCATTCCTTCAGAATTCTAGACTTCCTTAGTATTGGATTGAGCTTGTGTGATCCTGTTGTAGACCTTTTTTTGCCGCCAGTATGGCTTCTTTGTAAGAGAGGGTGATGGATAGAAGGTTAATTTTATTTACTGGCGTAGGTGAGTTTCTCCAGAGAGACTCAGCTTTAAGTTTATCTTTGCGAAGTTCTCGTAGAAGTGGGGTGAACCAGGGGTTGAGATGGTTGCGTGATTTTTCTTTGCGCTGTTTAAGTGGGGCAATGGAATCCAAGGCTTTTAACATAGCTCGATTGTAGGTGTCCAGCAGAACGGTAGGGTCAGCACAGGTTGTGGAGAACAAATTTAATAGTGGTAGGATGAGTGGGAGTAGTTTCTCAGTTGTGATATCCTTCTTGTCACGAGTAAGTGTGGGTAGCGCCGTACAAGGTTTATCCATAGATGGGCAAGAATTGATGGAAAGGAACAAGTTACTTACCTGTAACTGTTGTTCTCCAGCATGTGTCTGGCATGGATTCACATGCTCATGAATATTCCCCGTCGTCAGGCTGGGAATCCTCGGTAAAGAAAAAATCAGTATCAGTTTCGTTTCTGATCTGTCTTTCGTAGTAGTAACCAATCACTGATCTCTGCGTCATACTGACCACAGCCAATGACTGCCCTCTACCTAAGCCCCGCCTCTGGCAGCCATCTTCAGATTTGGTAGCACGTGAAGTGGCAGTATGACCAAGTGAAGAGCCGCAGAGGGGTAGGCAGGAGGGTTCGCATGTGAATCCATGCCAGACCCATGCTGGAGAACAACAGTTACAGGTAAGTAACTTGTTCCTTCTCCAGCATGGGGTCTGGCATGGATTCACATGCTCATGAATAAAGAATACATAGCAGTACACACATGCACAACCACGGGAGGTGGCAAAGGCTCAACATTGAGCATTACATCAAACTCAACATTAAGCAATTCTTACCTCCTCACCAAGCTCACCTTAGGCGAACAGGTTGCGCAGCACTGCTTGGCCGACCCTGGACTCCTCCCTGGAATCCCGATCGACGCAGTAGAATTTCGTGAAGGTGTGCGTCGACCTCCACGTAGCAGCCCTGAGGATGTCCAGCAAGGGCACACCAGATAGGAACGCCGTGGTAGCTGCGATCGCTCTGGTGGAATGGGCTCTCGGACGGCCAGGCAGCGGTCGGTTTGCCAACCGATGACAGTACATGATACAGCCGGAGAGCCATCTGGAAATGGAAGCCTTCGAGAGAGCCTTCCCCCGATTGACAGGTCCAAAGTTCACAAAGTTGTGACGTCTTCCGAAAACACTTCGTGCGGCCCACGTAGATCTTCAGCGCTCTAGCCACATCCAGCGAGTGCAAAGTCCTTTCAGACGAAGGCGACGGGAAGAAAACAGGCAACACCAAGGGTTCGTTGAGGTGGAAGTCCGACGGCACCTTGGGCATGAAGGAGGGGTGCGTCCTGAGCACTACCCTTGTGTCGTGAAAAGTCAAGTACGGGGCCTTGCAGGAAAGGGCCTGGATCTCTCCCACCCGTCGTGCAGAGGTGATGGCCACAAGAAACGCTGTTTTCCACGACAAGAACTTCAACGGAGCCGAGTGCAGAGGCTCGAACGGAGGTCCTATGAGCTTGGTCAGCACCACGTTGAGCTCCCACGCCGGGGCCGGAGCCTTCACCGGCGGGAACGATCTGAACAGTCCCTTCATGAACTCTTTCACCAGACGATGAGACCACAGACGTCCGCCCCGTGGTTCTGGTGTATCGGGAGATCGCAGCAAGATGAATCTTGATGGACGCGTGCGCCAGTCCAGCATCAGTAGGTACGGCAGTACTTGGGGAGCCGTAATCCGTAGAGGGTTAATCTTCTGTGCGTGGCACCAGACAGAGAACCTCTTCCATTTGTGTCCGTAGCATTTAAGAGTTGAGGACGCCCTGACCTTTGCAAGAACCTCTCTGCGGTCGGCCGGTATGTCGTATCCTCCAAACTCTAACGCATCAGGAGCAAGACTTGCAAGCTCAGCGACTTCGGGTCGTGATGGAGGATGGCGCCTCCTTCCCTGGAGAGAAGATCCGCGTCCACTGGCAGCTTGATTGACGGGGACGCTGACAAGTCCAGAAGGTCCGGGAACCATATCTGCCTCGGCCACGCAGGTGCAACGAGGATCATCCTGCACCGTGACCTCTTGAGCTGGTTGATGAGCCGGATCAGCAATGGCAATGGAGGGAACGTGTATAGAAACAGGCCCTCCCAGGGGAACGAGAAAGCATCGCCCATGCTCCTCGGCTGGGGAAACCTGCTGGCGAACCTCCGGCACTTGGAGTTCGTCGCCGTCGCAAACAGATCGATCTGGGATGTGCCCCACCGTCTGAAGAGCCGGTCCACTAGATCCTGTTGTAGTTCCCACTCGTGGCACGAGCGCAGCTCCCTGCTGAGTGAGTCGGTGATGGTGTTTTTTATCCCTGCCAGATGAAACGGCACCAGAAACATCCATTGGGCGACGGCCCAATGCCACAGATCCTGCGCCTCCATGGACAGGGCTGGGGACCTGGTTCCGCCCTGTTTCCTGATGTAGAACATGGTGGTTGTGTTGTCGGTGAAGATCCTCACCACCTTGCCCTTGAGGGACGGAAGAAAGGACCTGAGGGCCCAAAACACTGCACGGAGCTCCAGGACGTTGATATGGAGGGACTTCTCCGTCGGGAGCCAAAGGCCTCTCGCGTGCAGATTTTCGGTGTGCGCTCCCCCCACCCTTCCAGGGAGGCATTCGTGGTCACTGTCTCCTGGTGGCCGGGGGTCTGGAAGTCCATGCCCGCCGTCAGATGTGCGCGGGTGCCCCACCACCGGATCGCTCGCCGGAAACTCTCGTCGAGTGTGATCCTCTCCTCGAAGCTGCCGGTCGTCTGGATCCAGCGCGCGTTCAGGAACTCCTGCAACGGGCGCATCCAGAGCCTGCACAGGCGGATGACGTAAATGCAAGAAGACATCATTCCGAGGAGGGACTTGATGGACCTCACTCTGGCCGCGTCCGCAACCAGCATCCGCTGCACCTTGCCCAATATGGCCCTCGTCCTTTCCTCCGACGGAGAGGCCAGAAGCGACACTGTCGAGCTTCGCTCCCAGAAACAGTGCGGCTTGCGCGGGCACCAGGTGGGACTTGCATAGTTTATGGAGAATCCCAGGTCCGTGAGAAGTTGGACGGTCCTTGCCGTGTGCTCCACGGCGAGCTCCTTCGTCTTCGCTCGGATGAGCCAGTCGTCCAGGTAGGGGTAGACGTGGATCCCCTCTCGGCGCAGCTGCGCCGGCACCGGTGCGAGGCACTTGGTGAACACCCTGGGTGCCGACCTCAGTCCGAAGGGAAGGGCTCTGAACTGGTAGTGACGCCCTTGGACCACGAACCTGAGAAACTTTCGGTGTCCCTTTAGGATGGGAATATGGAAGTAGGCATCCTCCAAATCCAACGACGACAGGAAATCGCCCTCCTCCAGCTGACCCAGGACGTGTTGGAGGGTGACCATCCGGAACTTCTGTGCCTTGATGAATTTGTTCAGTCGTCGTATGTCCAGGATGGGATGCCATCCTCCCGTCTTCTTCACGAGGAAGTATCTTGAGTAAACTCTGGAGCCCCGAAGCCTCTTTGGGACGAGCTCGATGGCGCCCTTCTTGAGCATCGCCTTTACCTCCAAGAGAAGTTGAGGGACGTGATGTTCTTTCCTGGCCACAGGGGGGACGCGCGGGCACCTCTTTAGAAACTCGAGCGCGTGACCCTGAGCTAGGGCGTCCAGCACCCAACGGTCGGTGGAGATGGACTCCCACACGCTGACGAAGCTCGCCAGCCGGCCTCCCACCGGGGTGCTTCGGTGGGGGCCCGACCCCAAGGCCGGTTCAGTCCTGCTTCGACGAGGCTTTGCCGCCTTGTCCTCCTTGGCGACGACGACGGGGTCCGCCTGACTTGCCTCGTCCCCTGTAAGCTTCCTGCGACGACAAACGGGCCGCTTGACGGTAGGTGGAAAATCTGCCGCCGGAACCTTTGGAGGCACCCTGTTTGCCTTTGCCGCTCCGAAAGGGCAGCCGCCGTTGCTGGAGAACCCCAAGAGCCCAGGCCGTCTCTGTGTCTGCCTTGAAGGGAATCGTCCACTGTTTTCCCAAACAGGTTGTTTCCGTCGAACGGCATGTCCAAGACTCTGGTCTGCACATCCTGACGGAAGTCAGTAGCCTTGAGCCATCCACGCCGCCTAAGGCACACGCCGTTGCCCAACTGGCGGAATCCAGTGTCAGCGATGTCCGTCGCAATCGTAATGGCGTGGTCCGCCGCCACCTCTCCTTCCTGCAAGATCTCTAGGGCTTCCGCCCTCTTGTCGTCCGGTAGGAAGTCCAGCAGGGGGGCCAGTTTGTAGCACAACTCCCTGTCGTAGCGGGCTACGATAGCCAAGGCGTTGGCCGCCTTAATCGTCGTCGCTGCAGACGACATGACTCTGCGTCCCATCATATCTAATTTCTTTCCCTCGCCGTCCGGCGGGGAGGTCGACGTAGAAGCCGCGCCCCCCCCCCCCGCTTTCTTCCTGGCCGCCGCAGAGACGACCGAGCCCGGGGTCGGCTGTGCCCGAAGGCACAAGGGGGCCGCGTCCGGGACCCGGTACTACTTCTCGTACCGATCCCTTCTAGCCGGCGTCGTGGATGGGTTCTTGAGGAGGGCGAGGCCCTCATCCCAAATATCGTCCAGTAGAGGTACAGAGAGGACCGTCTTCCTCTTGGCCTCGCGCCGTTGATAAAGGAAACCATCCTTCTCTTCCGGGCAGAGCTGGAAAAGCTCGGATGCCTGGCGATCATGGAGTGAAACGATCCAATCTCGTCGGGCGGGGAAGCCCGGGTGGGAGGTGACGACGGCAGATCCTCGTCGTAAACCTCGTCGTCCGTACCCGTCGCGGCCGTGTCAGTCCCCGTATCATCCCCACGAGTCGTGGACGGGGAGGAGGGCTGAACAGGGCGCGATGGCTGAAAAGCAGGTGGAGGATGAATCCTCCTTCTCTTAGGGGGAGGGCTCGCAGAAGGGCCTGGCTCCGGGTCCCCCGTCGGGAGCGGTTCCTCCGCTGGTGGTAACGGCAGTCTCGTCCTTATCTCCGAACATAAGGACTGTATAGCCAACAAAATGGCCGCCGAGTTGTCTTGCGGCACTGGTTGAGGGGAGTCCGTCGGGCGGTCGGCACCCTAGACGTTATCGTCGTCTCCTACGTCGGGGTCCCTCCCGACGGGCTGGTCTTCTTCCACGCCAACGCCGTGGCTCAAGACTTCGATCAGCTCTTCCTCGGAGGTTGAGGCCGAATCCACGACAACCTCCTGCCACCCCCTTTTTCTTCTTCGTCAGAGGTTTCACGGGGGTCCTGTCGATGGGCATAAAAGAGGACTCCCTCCGCGGTGGCAGGGAGACTCTGAGCCCCGAGGTCGCCACCACTGGTGTAGCCTCCACAGGCTGAGCCAGTGCCGCCGCGACTGTCTCGATAGAGGCCTTGGCCGGATGGATTAAGGCTTTCACCACCTTAGGTGCGCTCACCGCCTTCTCCTTGGGGGGAGGGTCACTGCCTCGCTCCCCCTCCGATGGGGCCTTCGAGCTCGACCGGGGTCTCTCCAGGAGCTTCGCCGGGTGCTCGGCCTTCCTCTTACCCGAACCAGAGCGTTGGCTCGTGGTTGATGGCACCGGGGAGGATGCGCCCGTAGAGCCTGACCTTTCGGCGCTCCCGGTGCCAGCGGACTCGCGGTGCTTGGCCTTGTGTTGGACCCCCGTCGCCGGGGCGTCCTCAAAGGTCTTAGAAGACCGCTCAGACTTCTTCTCGCCTGACGGGCTCTTCCCTTCCAGCCAGTTGGCGAGACGTTGATGGCGGTCCTTCATGGTCCGCTCCGACATATTGCCGCAAAACGCACAGTCCTTCTCCGCGTGCGTCTTGTCCTCATGTAGGCAGTAAAAACAAAGTGAGTGTTCGTCCTCCTTAAAGACATTCTGAAGCTGGCATCCAGGGCAGACCCTGAACAGCTTTCCGGGCGCCGAGCTTCCCTTCTCCTGGGCCATGTCCGAGATGGGCCTGAGAAACTTCTGGAGTCTTCCAAAAGCGTGGCTCGACGAAATCTTCACCCTTGAGGGGCGTAGATGAATCCGACACGGGTCCCCGTTGATCGGATGAAGAAACGGTGGAGCTTGAGGCTTTTTTGACCGAAAAATAGACGTTTTTTGAGAAAAAATGTGAAAAAAAATAGCACTAACGCTCGAGAGCAATAGCACGAGGATCCCAACACTTGAACGTGCGGTAAAAATCTGAAGATGGCTGCCAGAGGCGGGGCTTAGGTAGAGGGCAGTCATTGGCTGTGGTTGGTATGACGCAGAGATCAGTGATTGGTTACTACTACGAAAGACAGATCAGAAATGAAACTGATTTTTTCTTTACCGAGGATTCCCAGCCTGACTGGGAATATTCATGAGCATGTGAATCCATGCCAGACCCCATGCTGGAGAAATGTTATTTTGTGATGTATCGGACCATGTACATGGTAGCACCGAGATTAAGTTTAGTGGACAATTCATGTCAGAAACCCAATCCAGTGTACGCCCTTTGATATGGGTAGGTACGTTGACATGCTGGGTGAAGCCAAATTCAGATAGGACATTGGCTAGGCCACCAGCTTTAGTGTCATTCGTGTCCAAATAGCCTAGATTAAGGTCACCAAGTATGATAATTTGGGATTTAGGCTTGGTGCTGGATGCTAGGATAGAAGAGATATCTTCTACGAATGTGGACGTAGGACCAGGTGGCCGATAGATGAGGTGCACTGAGGCAGTATGATTAGGAGAGATCGGGAGTTTGATCGAGAGTAATTCAGCAGAGGGTAGCTGATGACTTAGCGACTCTTAAGTTAAGAGAGCTCTTGAATATAAACGCTAATCCACCCCCCTTAGTTTGATTAGTGCCCCCATCACATCTAATGGAGTAGTTATCGGGAATGGCGAAGGGCAGGGCCAGATGCCGCATGTAACCAGGTTTCTGTAATAGCCAGAAAGTCAAGGTTTTCAGTCACAATGAAGTCAGCGATGTGTAGCGCGTGAGCGGAAACAGAGCGGGCGTTAATGAGTGCCCCTTTGAGTTTAGCTTGGGTCTTGGGAGTGTTGGCTGGGGAGGCTTCAACCGATAGTGGGGTATGTGGGGTGTGGGTTAAGTTGGCCGAATTGTCCCCGATGTCTGTTCAGGTGGTAGGACCAGTGGTGACATCTGGTTGCTAATCTTTGGTTCCGGAGTGGCACAAGGTTTGCTCCGTCGGCTTGTGGATAGGCAACTGAGTAAGCGTAGTGGTGATGGTTCATCTGTGATGAATTGGGACCTGGCAGTGTTAGGCAAGGTTGAAGTATAATCGTGAGGAGAGATGCCGTTCCGTGATGTGAGATGTTTGTTTGAGGAGTAGTGGAAGCGAGAGCAAAGCCTGGCATTCCTGATGCGCGTCGGGCATGGTTGGTTCGGGGTGGGTTTGGTGGTGAAGTGTTGTAGCCACAAGGCTGGCTCATTTAGGTATGGATTGTGCGATATTGTGTTGCAGGATGGAGTTGAGCACGATAGTGTTGAAGTAGTTGTGGTAGCTGGACTAAGGTGCGAGGCCATAGTGGATACAGGTTGTAGTGAGATTGAGGCCAGAAAGGTAAACAATGAAACGAGGTGATGCGAGTGCAGATGGGCGCGCTTAAGGGTGAAGTTAGGTAAAGAGTACAGTAGGTAGATAATCCATGTGCAATACATAATAATAGTGTCGCACAATGTGATGTGGGGAGCTAGTGGGTAGAGGGTGACGCAGTGGGCGGCTGACAGCTTGGTGTAATAATGCAGGCAGTAGTTCCTAGGTGTAACTTTGTGTTGGGTTAATGGTGATTTGGGCATATCGTGGCAGCAAGTGTCAGATGGTTACCATAAACCTTAAAGCCCAGCAACAAAGGCGGCACAGTGTCTAAAAATGCCTATTAGGTACGTACAAATGCTAAGAGTGATCGGCAATGACTATTCAAACAATAGAGTATGGCATAATGGCAGTGAATATCTAGCAATACATAGTGGATGCCTAGCAATACATACTAGTGCTATGTTGACCAACATGTAAAGTTCATGCTCAGCAGAGTAACTAAGAGTGAAGGCAGTGCATAGGGGGGCTGAACTTAATAGGAAGTAAGGTCAAGTAGTGCCTACACGGCTGAGATGACCAAGGAAGAGTATAAAATTTTGGTAGCGGTAAATGCAGCACATGGAAATTACAACATGATCAGCGTGGATGAATATAAAGGCTGCAGAAGAGTCAATAGCAGATGATGCGCGGATAGCGGGACCAGCTGGGCGTGGTAGGGAACTTACCCAAACAAGACTCCGGGCGCAGGTGGTAGGCACCAGAGATCCGCATCCAATGGAAAATCTAGGACCCAAGCTCATTTAGCTCTCAATAAGCAGCCTTTGAATATGGGCGTGTAGAAATCAGCAGCTTGCAGCGCCCATCGCACAGGAGGCAAACAGGGCCTTTCTCCTGGTCTTCCTCCGATGGCTTCTGCCTACCGGCGGTGCTTGCTGGGTAAAATGCAGGCTGGTTGCTTAGCAACCGGGTCGAGCCTCGTTGTGGGCCTGAGTCGCGCCGGCCATTTTGGATTGGCCTGCGCTTCGTAAATGTTTCTGAAACAGCTGTTCTTCGGCCGATCAGCTGTGCAGAGAGCAAACGAAGCGGTCGCTTGCTTCGTGGATCATCTGATGGTGCTGAGATAGAGCACCTAGGGGGTGAGTGTCCTCGGCAGCCAGAAGAGTCACCTGAGGATGAGTCTCCTGACGAAGGGAGAGGGGCTCCAGCCCAATCCACCATTCTCGGAGCAGGTATTTTCCTCAGAGTGCTGCAGGAAACCGAATAACCAGGGAGGACACCAGCTTGTGTGCTTGTCTACAGCTACCGGAATTGAAGATTTGCCTTTGCCAGCTTTTTGACCAGTCCTCGTGCAGTGCAGGAGTCCCCCAATGGCCTCCCTCTTGTCCCCACGATTGAGGCTCAGGAAAAGCGAGATCTGCAGGAAGTGCCAGGAACAGAATGCTTCAGCTGCATCATCTTTTTCTTCAATATAAGGTATTGTGAAAACCCGACCGAGAGAACTTACCTTTCACTGCGAAAGTGCTTGAAACTTTGGCAACTTGCAGGCCTAGTCAGCTTGTGACCCAACATATGAATCTTTCTTGTATGAACTACTTCTGAGCACTTGGCAAAGACTTTTCCGTTTAACAACCAGAACCGTTTTATCCTATCCAAGACTTTAGCCCATTGCATTTGGCCTAACCCATTGAATGGACTCCTCTGGTGAACTCAAACTATTTGCACTGTTTAGGAATACTTGTACCCTTTGTTTTTTTAACGTATGCCTTTTTGCTCCTAATTCAAATGCTCCGAATACCATTCTGCTTCAAAGTAGTTTAAATGCCTCAGAACCTGATAGTGTGAAGTACTGGTATATTTGTGTGATATTCATTGACTCTTGAATGCTTTATAATGACTAATAAATTAATAAGAGTTTTACCAAGAAACCTTGAGTATAAGTGTCTATTTGAATACTTGTGATTGTAGACCTCTGTGTAACATCCTTACAGCTCACATTCCCTCTTGAGAGGAGCCTGGCTGCTCAGCAACACAAAACAGTGTAGTACAGACTTATACAAAAGGTTGGTTTTGCTTACACCTCTAGTCCTGTTGTGTGTAGTGGTCCCCAAGGGAACTGCATACAAACTTTGCATAACATGTTACAATCCTAAAAATCAGTACAAGGAGTTATTGCTTACCTTAGGCTGCGTGGTTCGAAATTTGCATTTGAAGAGCAGGAGCTAAAACCAGATCCTGGGTGTCGGCATCACCCTGTAGGCAGGAGCTACTGCAGGGGAACCAGGAGCTACCAGAGACGCTCCTTTAACTGTGTCCATTTTGTATGAACCATTGTGTTTAAATGTGTATTAGATGTGTTCTAGTTCTTTATTGACTCTCTCAAATATACACAGTCACATTTACAGGTTTGGAAAGAGCCAGTTGGCTGTAGCAGCCAAAAGGTAGCTCCTGGTAGCTGTTGGTTTCCAGCTAACCAGTCTCTACTGTGCTAGAAGCAGAAGCTAAATAGCTTGCAGCTCCCCCTAATTTCGAACCCTGAACTGTAATGCATTACCCTAAATATAGTTGTAGGTTCATACCGTTTCATGAATTTGTGTTCCACTATTCAGAAAAGTATACTTGTAATAAGGTTGGTTTGTTAAATGATTTCTTAACTGAGTGTTACTGCATGGCTGACAGTCTACTTCCCTTGAAATACTGAAAGTAATCTAAAAGTAATCTGTAGTTTTGCTCCCCTTGAATAGGTGTGTTCTATTCTAAATGTGTATAATTGGGACTGCCTTACCTAGAATTACTGTTATTGAACAAGGTCTATGCTTTGTCCCTTGTACCTCTAACATTGTGCTGTGTTTTTATACTGCGTTTAGGATTCTATGACAGTGTGCCTTCAAGATTTACCTTGGCCTACTTGTATTTATAATAAACCTTTATTTTTTAAATAATACTTCTGGGTGCAAGTATTATTTTTTAACCATTTGTATTGTAAAGGTGGTTTGTACTTTCCTACAGCCCTCTCTCCCTCCCAAGATAAGCCTAGCTGCTCGGTCTACACTACCCTGAACTCTGGTGGTACAGCCTTATACTAAGAGTGAAGTTTGTAATGCCTCAGCTTTACGCTCTTATGAAGCCCTTAGTTAGCATTCAGAAAAACTGTTCTAAACAAAGTTGTCAGGAAGAAGTGCTGGGGGAAGGAACGGTCAGAGATGGTACACTCCTCAGTACAGAGCCCGTGAAGCCAGGATGAGCGAGTTGGGTGAGGAATGATCCAGTTTGAATTCAGGAGACAGTACAGAATGATGTGAATATAGGAGAGAAAGAGTAGTAAAGAGTGATAAGTGAATTGGTGATGTGGATGAGTGCAGACTCAATGGAGTATTTGAGAGGAATTTCTATTGGATATGGTCAGCAAGTGGGTGCACTCGAGAGAATAGACTATGCAGTTGAAAGCTACCCAGTATGATTTTTAGAGGGATAGGGAAGAGATGTCTAGAATATGGAGTTGTTGAGTTAGCACTTTGGCTTCTTTATGAAAGGTATGATTGGGTCTTTTGTAGCACATTCAGGAACAATACTGCTGCCTTATTCAACCTTTTCCTACCTTGTACATGGCAGTGGACCTAGAGCTTTTGCTGTGAAAAATAAACTGCAGCCCTACACCTGGCTCCAGTCTCATCTAAGCATGTGTACAAATATGTCCTGCATAGTTTTCTTTCAATTACTAAATGAGCACACTTTAATAAAATCTTAATTGCAAAAGCACAAGCCTGCATCTTAAGGATTCAAAAAGGAGCTGTGTCATTCAGTTTACACACGGGTCTCAGTAACAGTTACGGCTTGCTGAGTAACTTCTCGGCACCTTGGAAGCAGACCAAACTGTGTCTTATGAATGGAGCTAATCAACAGTATGCTGCATCCTGGGAACATTGGAGATGCTCGACTATTTAACCAGTCGATAGTGCAGATGCTCCAGTTTGACAGAGACCAAAGAAGAATACCAGAGATCTTAAGGGAGATGGATACTAGGGGGATTGGAATGGATTATTTAAGGCACCATGCCATTGCAATATTAGTCACCGATTCTCACCAGGTCTGCTACAAGTTCATGGGACAGAATTACCACTTAAAGTGCACGATAGACCCCCCGCCCCCAGCCGAATTCTGGCCCCTGCCATGGCCACCTGACTAGCACCTTGTCATCCCACGTGTTGGGCAGAATTGCATGCAGTAGCCTCTGGGGCCACCACATACAATTAGGACTACAGGTTTAAGCCAAACCAACCTTTGGTATAAGTCTGTATCACGGTTGGTACAGTTGTTGGTAGCAAGCTGAGCAGCCAGGCTCATCTCAAGAGTGAATGCGAGTAGGACAAGATATTACAGAGAGGTCTTTCAATCACAGTGGTTCAAGTAGACACTTCTACTCAATGTGTCTCGGTAAAACACTTATTAATTTATTACACAATATTTAGGAACCATTTCACGAGAAGGCGGCAACTTATATACCAATACACTAAAATACAAAATAAGATTGCGAGACAGTTTTAGCTCCCCTGAAATAGGAGCCAAATGGCAGTTCAGTTACTTAGAATTGAGCAAAAGGCACAAGGTGAGTGGAATAGATCGCATACACTTGTTAGACAATGCAAATAGTTCCGGTTCACCAGAAGAGTTAAATTCAAGTCAATAGGCCAGGCCAAAGTCAAAGGGCTAGTGTTCTGGATAGGAAGGAGCAGTTCTGGTATTAAACTGTAAAGTATTTGCAAAAGTTCTTAGAAGTAGTTTAGGCAAAAAAATAATAATTTGTTGGGTCACAAGCCGATTAGGCCTGCAAGTTGGGAAAGTTTCACAAACTTTCACTGCGAGAGTGGCGTTATCTTAATCAGTTTGGTACAGTACCTTAGTATGAAGAAACAAATGCAGCTGAAGTCGTTAGTTCCTGCAGATCTACTGTTCATGTGCCTCAGTCGTGGGGACAAGAGGGAGGACGTTGGGGGACTCCTGCACTTCACAGGATCGAAGAAAGCAAACAAGATGGAGTCACTTCAGTTCCAGGAGCTGTAGATTCCAGACCACAAGCTGGTGTCCCTCTCCCTAGTTAAACCTAACCAGCTCTAAGAATGGTATTGAGGTGTCTTAGGAGTTGATTGGTCCCACCAACTCAAAGGAAGAAGCTGTCCTTGAAGGAGCTTCTCTGTCGAAATGAGTTTGGCAATGAGGACCTGCAGCAGGGCTTCACCAGGCAAACCAACGGTCCAGGAGTTGCAGCAGCCATCCTCTTCCAGCTCCGTTCGTTCCAGTGGTCTCTGCTTTCCAGTCCAAGAGACTCACCTTTTAAACAGTCCTCTCCCTTTCATTCCAGCCTAGCTGTCACTCACCCAGCAAGGTGGCTGTCCCTGCCGGATAGTCAGCCAGCCAATCACGCCAGAGCGCATTTGGGTCTCCTAGGAGACTAACTAAGGGCACCTCCCTCACTTCCTGCCCACCCCAGACACTCAGATGCTGGAGGCGGTCTTCAGTCCTGAAGCCTGCCAAAAGCACACGAACAAAGGGACCAAACCTGGTTTGTCACGCAGAGACAAACACTAGAAAGACCTTTCCACAAAGAAACGGCGAAAAAAGAAGACCGGGTCCTGTTTAAACAAAGGAGCTTAAGGCACCATCTTGAAAAACATGGCTCCTGTGATTTTTTGCTACTGGCGTTTGCGGTCGGGGAAAAAATTGCCACCAGCCTTTTCAATAGGAAAGGGTAGCATTTGACTGCTACATGAGTATTTAGACACAGGGGATACTATGTAACCCCTCCAGCACTCCATTGTCCAAACTCCAGGTACTCCAAAATAACTCACTAAGAGCTGCCTCCAGAGATCATGCCATATCTCCATCCACAGAAATAACGCCAATTGTCTACCCATCCGAGACAGAATCACTCTACGCTCACTTGCCATCACACACAAATACCTCACAAACTCTGCCCCGAAATACCTCGCAGACAAAATTTGCATTCATCAACCGACACGTACTACTAGATCCTCACAGTCCCACAACTTGGTGGTCCCAAGATGCAATCCAAAAACCGCGGGAGGAGCCAGCTTCCCTGTTCAAGCTGCCAAACACTGGAACTCTATCCATCTCAGACCCGAACCCTCATTCCTTACTTTTAAAGCCAGTATACAAAAACTGTCTGAACAAGCCTCTTCAGTAAGATGCACTCACCAAGCCAGCCAATCACCCTAGATGCCTTGGCCTAGCCTCTGCAGTTCACTACTGTGCATTCCTTCCTGTGTCTTACTATTTGACCTACCTGTAAGCAGGGTCCATCCATTGATGATAATCTGTATGCCTGTCTATGTCTGTAACCTTTAAGTTCTCAAGCACCCAGCTGCCTCAGGGTTTGGTGCGCGATACAAATACAAAAATTTTAAGATGGTCTAGGAATTTGGAAAGACTAGTAATGTCAATTTCACTTTACATTCTCTGGGAAACGGTAGTTCATCCCAGAGAAGGTATTTAAACCTTTGGGCAGTCTAAAAGACCTCCCTGTGTCACTGCACTGAAGGTGCTGTGCAATGCATATGAAAAGATAATGCCTATGGATTTATCTAAAACTCCATAATCAAAGTACACAAGTTTAAAAAACACATCAAAATACGAGAGAGTGGGGGGAAAAAAAGCTCACTCTTTGCAGGTAAAAAATCAAGTCCTCAAAATCTAGAAAAGTTGCTGGGGGGTCTCTAAGGTGAAGGGAATTAGCACATTCTTGAGAATTCTCCCTAACACCACCCAAGTTAGAAATTCTGCCTGTCAAGGACGGAGCCTATCAGGTTACTGAGCACAGCACCCGAGCATAATAGAGTGAGCCTTGGAGGAGTGTCTGCCAATTTGCATACTAAGCAAGACAAAATGGATGAGCGTGGCACCAAATTTGAAGTAGCATGTTCTCGAACCCAAAGGTTCTTGCCTCCATTGCTTATGGCGATTAGTGCCCAGATTGCTCCTTCCCCCTCATCTACCAGAGGGGCAGGGGGAGAGAAACAAGAGGCCAGTGGTGGGAGTGTAGAGTTGCAAGTTTTGCCTTTTAGGGCATACTCCACCGTTCCTCAGACTAACCAACTCCCCCTCCAAGATGCCTCATCACCTTGCACTACACACAGCCCCCCACCGCCGCCTGTCGCAGGCCTAGCCATTAGCACATGAATACGAGCCAAACAACAACTAACATCTCCTCTTCATCACGCACTCCCACATCAGCAGCTTACCAGACGCAAAGTGCTATAGTCTATCAGATCTTGGGTTCTTCCCTATGCACAACACTCCCAAGTTTCTTAGCTAAAGAGCTAATGTGGCACAGAGGAGCAGGGAACTTCTGACCAGCACCCATCACCACCACAGGTTTCGCGCCCATCTCTCCCCCTGTGCCCCTAATGAACCTCCTACCTGACTTTTCCTCTTACAAAGTCAAGTGCAATTAGGCCCCCAATGGAGGCAGCAGGGCGCTATACAAGATCACACATATGCATATGTCCCAATTTGGGTACACAAACAGTTTAACATGGCACACTATTTGTAAGTCTTGCCTTAGTCCAGCCACCTCGCACCTATATTGCCTCAACTCTGAGGTGAGTGAGGAGGACGGGTACGGTTCCTGTTTAAAATGACACCTTTGAAACTTACCCTCTTAGTTCAGACAAAAGCCAAGATAAAAGCAAATGTTTAGCACAGTCGAGATGGGAGAGATCAGAAAAGCAGCTCATATGTTCCCGGCCTTCAGAAGAGTGCACTGGCTTCCCATCTCCCCCTGAATCAAGTAAACGCTTAACCAATATCCATAAAACTCTATGACAAGTCTTTTAAATACTGGAGAGATTTTTCTGGCACACTGCTATTAGACCATGGAGATCTGCAACCAGTTGATCTTTGGAAGTTCTAGATAGAAGAAAGCAGGGGCCTAAGGACGTTCAAGCACTATTATAGGGATTAAACTGTGCAACAGCCTTGTGTTGAGTATCAGAGAAACAGCCTCTTCACAGAGCTTCTGGGCAATTGTTGGCTTGTCTGCAATAACTAGACCATCACATGGTCAGCCCAGGAGCTTTGCCAAGAATTGCATTGCTTGCATCTTCAGCCTTAATCAATACAAAAAAGTGTGAAACAAGCCCAAGATGACGTACAAATATACAGATTCAGAATAATCAGTGAATCAACAGCAAGAACCCAACAATACCAATTAGTATTGGCAAAGCAATGTTTTTCTTATGTATAGTGATCCTGTTTTCTAGCTTGTCAGCTATTCCATCATATCGCCAGGTACACATCACACGGGGCATTCTCATGTAATGCTATGAACAACATCACTGAATGACCCAACCAAATAGCCAAGGACCCACATCATGAACAGGTAATGAAATGCCCGTTTCTGCATTTGATATCAATTCCTGGCATTTCATCGCCATTAGAGACTGTATGGGAGTATATCCATTCTCCTATCCAGTGTGATCTGCTGCAATGAAATGCCAGCTCATCTTATGCTGGGGATTTCCATCAAATGTTGCGATATTTACACCATTTACTGGGACAATGATTAAATGCACTGCTAATTGGAACATTATTAGGATGGAGGGACACAAAAGGGTACGATTGAAAGGGGCGGGGGACAAACTGAATTAGGCAAGGGATGAGTGCTGGATTGTAATGTGTTTTAAGTGCGAGGAGGTAGTTAGCAGAAATATTAAGCATGGGGTGTTAGGATGTAGGTGGTTGATGGTAGGTGGAAGGGTTGTCAGGTGGAGTGGATGTGAGTGGATGTGAGTGGGATAGTGGGGGCTACGGTGAGGCAGAAGTGGTTGGGGGATGGGTAATGATTAAGAGGATGCAAAAGGTAAACAAAGTGAAGATGGGCAGTGAAGTTGGGCAATTAGGTGATACAGAAGATGAAGTGTAGAATTTGGATGAAGGCAGTGGGGGAGAAAAGAATTCAAAGAGGTGAGAGATTAGGTACCCTGTTCTTGCCTCGATAAGGGAAAACAGGCATTCTAAATTGAGCACGACACAACGATCAGTATCACCCACGTCCCTCTCTAATTCCAGACACAGATTTTACCTGCATACATTTTATCGAGATACCACCAATACATACTCACTACGACCATTTCAAACAGCCCTTCCGCTCCCCACCACGACCCCCATTCCAGACAGCCCCTCCACTTACCCCATTCCAGAAAGCCCCTCCACTCGCACCACCCACCACCATTCCAGACAGTTAATCAAATCCTTTTCTGATGCACTCCTTTTGGTTATTTCATCGGGAAAATAATGCACCATTTTTCTGAACTGCGTATGTTCTATATTGCCTTGTTGCAAATTAATACCAATAACCCTATTGTTTCTACTGAGCATACAATTCTTTGTTACACATTATCCTTATATACTTATGCTAGGTACCATGACAGAGCTTTAAATCTTGAAAAAACTATAATCCATCAGTTTCTCATTTTCTACAGAGGTTATTGCTTTGCACATACCCTTAAGATGAACGCTTACTAACAATTAATGCTTACAAAGTGGCTTAGCTCGTTTGTAGATCACATGGAAAATAAAGGACGCCCAAAAGCAAAACAATTTCACACAGGTGAGAAAAATAGATTGATCATTACCTGAAGTGAGAAATCGTTTTTTCCCCCTTACATATCCACATGTTTCCTGAATAGTCAGACTTGTGGGAAACCCCTTGCTAGTCAGAAGTACCCTCTGGGACCATCACACACCATTAGGACTACAGGTGTAAGCAAAACCAACCTTTGGTAGAAGTCTGCACTACACAGTTTTTGGTAGCTAGCTGAGCAGCCAGGCTTATCTCAAGAGGGAATGTGAGCAGTAAAAAGGTGCTACACAGAGGTCTTACAATCACAGTGGTTCAAGTAGACACTTACACTCAAGGTTTCTTGGTAAAACACTTATACATTTATTACAGTCATTTAGAAAACCTTCACTAGGAGGCAACTTATTATACACAAATACACTTCAGTACCAAACCAATAGGTTGGAGTAAATTAGGCTCCCCTGAAGTAGGAGCAAAATGGCATTTCAGTCACTTTAAATAGGAGTAAAAAGGCATAAGTTAATAAAAATGGATCACAAATACCTTCTTGGGCAACGCAAATAGTTTCAGTTCACTAGAAGAGTCAATTCTAGGCCTAGGCTAAAGTCAATGGACTAGTGTCCTGGATAGGAAAGAGCAGGTCTGGTAGTAAAAGTAAAGTCTTTGCCAAAGTTCTCAGAAGTCATTTGTATGAAAGAATCATATGTTGGGTCACAAGCTGTTTAGGCTTGCAAGTTGGGAAAGTTTCACAAACGTTCACTGTGAAAGGTAAATTCTCTCAATCGGGTTGACACAGTACCTTAATATGAAGAAAAGATGCGGCTGAAGACGTTGGTTCCTGGCAGTTCCTGCAGATCACTGTTCCTGAGCCTCAGTCGTGGGGACAAGAGGGAGGATGTCGGGGGACTCCTGCACTGCACAGGGACTGGTCAAAACGCTGGCAAATGGAAGCTCTTCGGTTCAAGTAGCTGTAGTCAAGCACACAAGCTGGTGTCCCTCTCCCTGGTTAAACCTAACCAGCTCTGAGAATGGTATCCAGGTGGCTTACTAGTTGATTGGTCCCACCAACTCAAAAGGGAGAAGTCGTCCTCGAGAGGCTTCTCTATCGAGGTGAACTTGACAATTCGGACCTGCAGCAGGGCTTCACCGGGCAAACCAACGGTCCAGGAGTTGCAGCAGCCGTCCTCTTCTAGCAGGTCTTCAATTCTTTCGTTCCAGTGGTCAACTCTGCATTCCAAGCCAAGAGACTCCTTTTATACAGTCGTCTGTCTGTCACTCACCCAGCAGGGTGGCTGTCCTTGCCGGACAGGCAACCAGCCAATCACGCCAGAGTGCATTTGGGTCTCCTAGGAGACTAAGCAAAGTGAGTGTTGGGCACCTCCCTCACTTCCTGCCCACCCCAGACACTCGGGCACCAGAGGTGGTCTTCAGTGCTAAAGGCCGCCAAAGACATACGAACAAAGCGGCCAAATCTAGTTTGGCGCGCAGAGACAAACTCCAGAAGGACCTTTCCAAAAAGGAACGGCGAAAAAAGAAGACCAGGACCTGTTTTAACAAAGGGGGCTCAGGCGCCATCTTGAAAAACATGGCTCATGTGATTTTTAGCTACTAGTGTTCGCGGTCAGGAAAAATTGTTCTTTGTAAAACCACTGCCACCAGCCATTTCGATAGGAAAGGCTAGCATTTGACCGCTACAGGAGTATTTAGACCCAGAGGATACTATGTAACCCCTCCAACACTATTGTAAGATAGTGTGTGCTGGGTCTAAGAATTTGGGAAGACTAGTAAAGTCAATTTCACTTTACATTCTCTTGGAAACGGTAGTTTATCCCAGAGAAGTTATTTAAACCTTTGGGAAATCTAAAAGACCTCCCCGTGTCACTGCACTGAAGGTGCAGTGTGACACATACGAAAAGATGATGCCTATGGAGTCATCTAAAACTCCATAATGAAAGAACAGAAGAGTAAAACACTTCAAAATACATGATTAGTGGGGGGGGGGGGGGCTCACTCTCTCCAGGTAAAATAAATCAAGTTCTCAAAATCCAGCAAAGTTGCTGGGGGTCTCTAAGGTGAAGGGACTTGGCACTTATGAGAATTCTCCAACACCCCTTTGCTTTAAAAAAATAAATAAAACAAAAACTCCCCATAGCAACACAAAACATTGCCTACACGTTCTACATTAAAGAATTGGTTCTATGGCCAGTAGAGCTTGAATGATCACAACTGCCAGATCTTGTATAGATTCCTGAGCTAGTTGAATATAAACAAATAGCAATTAAGAATTACTTAAAAGTGTTAACAGTATTAGGCTACATTTGAAACAGTTGGCCTACTAGGGTTTTCATTTTTTGTCTAGGTAGTAGTACTAGAACAGTTTAACTCCAGGTTGCTGCTTTGTTGAAGTTTTTCTACTGGGCATTAGCCATTAAGGCTGTCTGCAGATTTCCCTCTAGTTGAATGTCCAGTCGTAACGGCTGGAAACTGCTCCTTTGGCTAACATGCATGGGGTCAGGCTAGACTAGCAGAACCACCTCGCAACACTGCCAGTTTCTTCCTTCAATGGGTTTTTATAAAAACCCAGCTTGCAGGTTGGAAAAAGAGGCGCAGGCTCTTTCAGGAGGGTTCTCCCATAATTTGGCCACTCTCATCAGTTAACAGAACTACAATAGTATCACCATCAGCTGGACATTGCCTCAGCTCGAAGACGATAGCAAAGATTTCAGTAAGTACATTGGTGGAGGCAGTTTGTGCACATCCCGACTTCAGGTCCCAGAACTGTGAGTAACTGTCCCCGGAACCCAAAGGTCTGTTTTCCAGCACTCGCTTTTCCCCACATTCTATTGTGTCCAGCGCCTGCCGCCCCTGCTCTTGTATGCTGCACAGCTCCAGTGGTAAAGGGCTCATTTTGCCAGCAGATAAGTAGACTACAGCTTGCAGCTGGTGTACCATACTGTGCCTCAGTGAGCAGTGAGAAGCCAGCCCCATTGGAGGGAGAGTGGCTTCGGACTTCACCACGTAGCAAAGAGGCTAACCCCGAGCTTAAGAAGCAACCGGTTTACGGCGCCGGTCCTACCTGGTGGGGTATGACTTCGGGTCCTTGAATGCATTGACGCCTAAAGCTATCTGACGTTACAAGCTGCTAAAACGAAAACCCTAGGTATACTCAAATTGAACTTCTCTTCTTAGCACTATTACCTCGGTTATTGCGGGCTGAGAATCTCTGACAGAGTGCTGATCAGTTAGTGCGCACGTTAAATGTAAAAAATGTACAATCTTCGGTGCGCCTCACAAGGAAATGAAACTAATTCCAACAAGGACAACAAGGTCCTCCAACATACAGGGCACAAACATAATCGGGAAGAGTCTTCTCAAACGCTTTAAGTCAGATTTTCTCCCCGCCTAGCGTTTATCCCTCATAACTTCTCTCCAACAAGCTTGTGGCTCATGAACACCCCGGTTATACCCAGGCATGAAATGGGAGATTCAATCCCACTGAATCAACCCATTCGAAACCTACTTCCAGCCAATCTCAAACGCTAAGAACTACTACAATGAAGAACGTCATCTCGGATCACTTCTGAGCGGGTTTAGCAATCCCGACTGATTGTACTACAGTGAGCCCACCTACTCCTGATTAGGAGTCTGGCCATTGCAGAGGTTCCCAAGCACCAATGACTGCGAACCTGATTGAGCCTCGAGATTAACTAAACAAAATACCAGGAGTTGGGGGCCAAGAACAGGGGCCGAAGGGTCTCCTGAGCAGGCGGCCAAGTCTACAGCAAGCACCTCATTCAACCACAACCAGTGAATAAATCACAGGAAATCGTGCCGCCAACAATAAACGGCCTTTACCTTTGTATTAAGATCACTAGTTAAAGTTTTTGAAAGCTTAAAACTAGAGGATCAACAGCATACAGCTATATTGTTAGAGATCATGAAGGAACTTGAGATGAATGAGATCACTGACTGCTATTAAATCAGCAGTAAATGAAGCAGTGCGAGATCCTGGATGAATTCCGTAAAGCCACAAAATCAGTCAGTAAAAATGGATCTCCTGATTGAGCAGTGTGGGGAATTAAAGATCGAGTTGAGGTCTTTGGTGGAGCAAATAGACCTTTCAGCCAAAAGTAAAGTTGGAAGTGATTTGGGCTCTCCAAACTCCAATTCAAAGCTTGCACTAAATGATACTCCTTTCAGCCTCAGTGATGGAAGAGTTTCTACGGATGGCACCAGACACTCCTCAAAGAATATGATCTGGAGCAGGCAATAAAGGTTTCTTCAGTAAGTAAGGTACTGGAAGTGCCCAAGAAAAAGAAATCCAATGGCAAGTCTTAAAGGAAAAAAAAAAAAGTCAAAGGAATCTATGGAAGATCTAAACTTAGTTGCCCACAATCAGGGTAAACGAAAGAGGAAACATCAGGCAACATCGGTAGTCATTGGTTCCTGAGAAATCTAAAGGGAACCCAGGGTTCAGAGGAAAGAGCGGTGAGAGAAGGTGGGCAACAGTGGAAAAGGTAAAAAAAAGGGAAGATCTCCAAAGCACAGGATCTCAAAGAAGGTAATCCGATTGCAATGACAGAAACAGCCAAATTCACAGTAGGAAGCCAAACGGATTCAATTGAGCCACCAAGGAAAATTGCTCCAATCTTCTTACTAGCTAAGCAAAAAGACAAGTCTTTGATTCCCTATGTTAAAAATAGCTCCCAATAGCCACCAAAAGCTTAGACCGTAAAATTCTGGGAAAAACGCCTATGTTTGGAACTGAAGAGGGTGAACGCAGTATATGTGAATTCAGTCAAGCAGGCGGCCAAGGCTTGGCCTGTCCAAAGAGTGATGGAAATCAACTACCACACCATGCCTCTGTCTCAGCAGCTGCGAGGAACTGTAAATGATTTGCCGGTCTTATCACCACCATTGAGTAGGACCTTGGAAGAGCCCTCGAAAAAAATCCAGTATTTCCAAACAACTATCAGATATGAAAGTTTTCATATCAAGAAAGTCTCCCTCCAGACAAGATGGGACACCCCTTAACCGTTCAACGATTCTATCTGAAATGAAATTAATTCCGGCTCTGATGTATTTCTCCAACACCGACATCGAGGTGGTAAGGGTCCCTTCAGCACTGACATTAATATAGCTGAAGTGGTGCTAAAACCTAGACTCGGATTGGAATCAATCATGGGGGAGGCAGAGGCCTGGGATCAAAAGGGGGCTGAGGATATCCAGATCTTGTCTGGTTTCAGCATACTTCCAATCATCGAACTGTCAGAGCCAGGACCGTCAGAGCCAGGAACACAATCAAGTCTCATGGAATAAAGCTGGGGAGGTCCCGCCCACATCGAACATGTGGGAAATGGTTCCTGAGATAATTTCACAAGTATTTCTTAAAATGGATATCCATCAGCAGAAGCTCTAGTAAACAATCAGATCGGAGTACTCTTTTGAACACGAGAGGCTATGCCTCCTCTCAGGGGCCTAGAAAAATCCCATATAATCCAGACCTTTGACTTAATTTTGTTTCAGAAAAGATGGCTCACCTGTGTACTGAGGGGTTTTCTACGTTTCAGCAATTGGCACTGGGGTCGGAACTAGACGACCAATGGGGGGTTTTCTCAGTGCTGTTATAATGAAGCCTCTCATGTGTCAAATATACTATCTAATGAAAAACAAGGTATCTAGATAGTAAGAGTAGAGATAAGGACTCAAATCTGGTCAGAGTTGGATTGTTGTAAACCTGTACTGGAACTCCCATGTTCTCCCCCTAAATGAGTGAATAAAAATGTGTCTGACTGCATGGTTTAGTTTTCTTCCCAGTACCCAAAATAATACTAGCTGGAGACCTGAATTCACAATTCATAGCCACAAAAGATTGTTGCTCGGGAAATACCCGACTTAAAACAAATAATGGAACAGTGTGGGTCAATTTCATGACGGACTGAGTTTTTTGGTTGTTTAATGGAAATGTATGGGGGGGATATCCAGAGTGCCCCAACCTGGCGCCGCCTCCTCAACCATTGATTATTTCTTTGCCTCGAGAAAAATTCTTGAGCGCTGTATAAAATTCCAGATCGGGGGGAGGCCATACTGCTGATCATGCTATGTTAGAAGTTATTCTGGGTTCTGAATAGGATTATGTGGTCTTTATACACAAACTGCTTACTAATCTGGCTGGTAACCAAATTAGGAAGTTCAAAAAAAGGGGGGAGAACACAGACGAACAAATTGAGTGATATGGTTGAGCAATCATTCGATCAACAACTGTTTGGATATTGTGACCCACTAAGCTTTCCCTCCCTTTTGTTAAATCTGAACCCTCCTATTTCTCAGGTCCTGAAACCCCATATGATGTACAAACATACCATTAATGCTCACATTTTAGAACAAAAGAAAAGCATAAGGCAACAAAGGGCAAATCAGATCTCGATGTAAAAACCTATAAGGAAGCATTGAGAGCCCGCAATACTAAGTACAGAATGGATCCAGTCTCACAGGCATATAGTATCACAAGACGGGGGGAAAAAAAAATGCTCCGTGCGTTATGCCTGAGGAATTCCCGAAATGTCTGGACTATTGTTGGAGCTAATGACTCCGCCACCCATAAACAGGAAAGCATCATACAAGAACAGACTTGGGTGGAGTATTTTTCAGATGTCTATAGAAACCATAGTCCCAGAAATAGAAGTGACTGCCAAATGGTTTCTAGCAATTACTAGTACTGATATTGAAATGTAATAAATCAATCCTCCTCCAGGTTGGTGAGGCCAAATGGCCTCAGTAACCATTCTAAAAATGAACCCAGAAATGTGGACGAGGGTTCTAAAATCGTTATTTGACAATATAATCTTGTCAAAGAAACAACCAGAATCATGGAAACAGTCTGTCGTGATTCCAATTTATAAAAAGGAGGCTTGATTGTTGGCATCAATCACTCACCCGATTTCACTCCTGGATGCAGACAGTAAAATCTTTGTGGGCCTAATACTGGGGGAGATGGAGGCTTGGGTTAAAGCCAAATGAATAATACCTAAGCAACAAACGGGCTTTAGGAAGGGCCGATCTAAATCGCTGAATGGCCTAGTTCTGAGCTGTTTGAGTGCAGACTCCTTCCAGAAGGGTGGTGCCCCCCTCTTCGGGGCTTGGATTGACCCGTCTCAGGCGTTACACTATCAACAGGAAACTCCTGTGTAAGAAATTGAACGCCTGGGGGTCCCTCCTAACTTAATTTCCATCCTCATGAAACTTCACCTGAATACGATGCAAGTTAGATTATCCAGATCAGGGTTATTGTCGGGTCCCATCAAAAGCGACAGAGGCGTGCGTCAGGGCTGCTTGATGGCACCCCTTATTCTTTTTATGGCTGATTTGTATCGGTGGTTGCATGAAAAAAGGTTCAATAACACCACAGATTGGAAATACTAAAATTAATTGGTTGGCATATGCTGACGACGTTGTGATTTTAGACCATTGCCAGGTTGGGTTGCAACACTTGTCCACATTAGAGGTTTACGCTTGAAATCTTATTATCAACCCAAAAAAGTCCAATGTACCGATATCTAAACATCCAAAGAAGGGAGTTAAGACCTACCACTGGGAATTGGATCAACTCCAACAAGAAATCGTATCCGAGCTGACTTATTTGGGAGCTACAATTAAATCTTTTCCAACGAAAAACCATTTTTTCAGCCATCGATTTAAAAGCTATGAAGTTGGGGGCACAAATGAAAAGGATCAGATCTACATTCTGTACATTTTCCACACTCCCGTTGGTGAAGTTATATATAGGAAATGTGGTCACTATTCTTTTTGGTCTGGATTCAAACCCAATATCTATTGATGTGGAATGGGATGCAATAGAGGCTAAACTCTGAAAGAAAACCCTGAACCTTCCCAAACTCTGTTACAATACTCGGTCTTAGATATGAATTGGGCCTGTCCTCTTTAAGATCATGGCTGGAGTGGAAGTGGATCGCCGTGTATAGGTTAATCTTCGACCCCCCCCCCCCTAAGAATTCTCTGAGGATGTGGACCTCTCAATGCAGCGTGCCGATAACGGGTTTCTTGTAAAGTTGAAAATTAAATGCAATGCTGTGACATATTAGCTAGTGCCGACTGTACACCTGACCTTGTTCAAAAACCTCTCTAAAGTAAAAGAACGGCTGAAAAGATGGAATTGGATAGGGACAATGGATACAATTAGGAAGGCTAAGCTATCGGCACCATTTTCAGTGATGGACAAACGAAGGTCGGTCTTGCCCGGCTATCTAAATAAATCGCCAGACCCACTAGCAAGAGCATTTTTTCTAAGATTTAGATTAAATTTACTCCCAACCCTTAAGCTTTTGGGATAAAGACTGAGGTACCAATGACTTATGTGCCAAGTGTGACGATAACGAACAGTCAATTAAGCATCGGTTATCCAATTGCGCTGGTACTTGGGATCTGAGAGTGGCAAGATTTCAGACATTTGTCCACGATATTCGCTGGCTACACGGATGAGTTCTGGGACAGATCAGGAAACAAAACCTTCCTGGCCGCTGAAGTGGTCAAAATTCTTAAGGATTTAAATCTGGGTGGTAATAGAGAAATTTAATATGGTAAGATGTGCAATTTAAGTTCAGTCCCATGGACTATGTATTATTTGATTGTTTTATGATGGATGATTAATGGTTTTATCTTTTTTCCGTACTTCATTTTAATAGAGTTTTGTAAAGTGAAATTTTTATGTGTAAGTAATCTATATCGACTTAGACTGGAAGAATGCTTTCCGAATTGATTATGGTTTGAGTTAACCCTTCAAATGCCATGGGTATTTCTCCCCAGTGCCAGGGCCTTTTTTGGTGATTTCGGTATGTGGCCATTCAATGGCTTGTAACTTTGTTACATGAGATATCTCAGCCAAATTTGGCTACTTTTTTTCCCACATGTAGGCGGTCGTAACGCCACCGAGGAATCCTAGGTTGCTGTAGGGGGAGAGAGAAAATAAGCAAAAAGGGGGGAAAATTTGGTTTTTTTTTCCAAAAAAATGCCAATAAAATGATGTACAAAGTAGCCTTTTGGTTTTTTCCTTGTAAGAGCTAGGAACAAATGGTTTTCTGTGCTGAATTCCCCAATTTCCTGGCTTTCAAGAACAGGTTGAGTGGAAACGGAAAAAAATTATTTTGATGTGGTTATCAACCGTTTTGTGAGAGGTAGGCGATTTTGGCCATTTTTGCCAATTGGACATGCATGGACGGAATGGAAGAAAAGGGTAGGAAAGCCGATTTGGAGGACAGAAAGGCATATTTCTGAAAAGTAGACAAAATTCCAAGTTTAGGAATGGGTGATTTGCGTTAGTCAGGCAACAACTAGGTAGGGGAAACTGCCATAGATTGGGGAAAAGCGGGAAAATGACGGGAAAAAAAAAGTACGTGTTGGACATGGTTGGCTTGGTACGGCAATGGCTTCTATGAATTGAGAAAAGCAATGCTCCGCTACATTCCCCCCGACTCTTGCAGTTAGGAGAGCACACATTTTTTGTAGTGCTTTACAAAACAAGCAATACCACAAGCCAAACATTGAGCCATGGTACACAGGAGTTTTACGCTCACGGCCTGAACAGACACTTAGCATGTGTAAATCGGGAAAACCAATGTGGTGAGGAACAGCAAGCATACATTTTTGAAAGAGCACAGACAGACCTTTTCAAGGGTAGGTGACATGTGCAGGTTACAAAAGAGTATGGTGCCTAAAGCAGCGACTAAATTAGGTCACATTTGGGAAATGAAAGGGTTGTGTGACAAAGGGCACCAGCAAATGGGTCACAACGTTATGAAAACCACACAAACACAACATTCCGTCCCGCGTTCCCACAGGTGTCCCGATGAAAATGGTACCTCATGTGTGGGTGCACCTACCTGGCCGCCAAGGGGAAAGCCTAAAAACACAAGTAACGCCAAGTCTGTTTTCAGACCGGAATTTCAGACGCTCTGCCGACCGGCACAACATACAGATATGGGCCTCGGGTGTCCAAGCCACCAAGGAAAACAGGGAACCCCATGCATTTCCAAAAAGAGGACACCCGTGGGAATCCACAGAGGTATGATTTGGGCAAATCGCCCCAGAATTTATTACCCAGACACCCCCGCAAAGTCTGAAATGTGGGAAAAAACCCGCATTTTCCGCAAATTTTGCTCGGCTCACCCATCGAAACACACCGCCAACACATGGATTACCTTCCCGCGTCCCCACACGTGTCCCGATGAACAGTACCTCACATGTGTGGGTGCACCTACCGGGGGCGCAAAAGGAAAAGGGTATCCCCACTGGTAACCCCAGCCCTTTCGCCACTGCCCATTTTGTTCATGTGTGCAACCTACAGATTTGAGCCTAGGGTGTCGAAGCCAGCAAGGAAAACGGGGAACCCCATGCATTTTCCAAAAGAGGACACCCGTGGGAATCCACAGAGGTCTGCCTTGCGCAATTTGCCGCAGTTTTTATTAGCCCCAATCCCCGACAAAGTGTGATATTTGGTGGGGAAAAAACACAATGTTCACTTTGTCTGGGGTTCTGGGTAATGAATTCTGGGCTGCTTCTCGCAAGTCAGACCTCTGCGCATTCCCACGGGTGCCCTCTTTTGGGAAATACATGGGGTTCCCCGTTTTCCTTGCTGGCTTTGACACCCTAGGCCCAAATCTGTAGGTTGCCCACATGAACAAATTGTGCTGTGGCGAAAGGCTTGGGGTTACCAGCGGGTTACCCTTTTCCCTCAGGGAGGGCTGCATGAGGTGTCCCCCCCAGCCATATGGGGTGGGGGGAGGGGGTGGAAGAGGGCCACCACAAAAGGTGGGGCAGGACCCCCAATGCATGACTTAAAGGGTTAATATAGGTCTGTAAATTGTGTAAAAAGTAAGCACATTGTTGTTAGGACAGTCCAACTAATAGCTTCAAAAAAACCATACATCGGAGGCAGAACATAAATCTACTCTTAGTATAAGGCTGTACACCTGAGAACATTTGATAGCATAGACAGAGCAGCCAGGCTCATTTTAGGAGGGAGAGAGGGCTGTAGCTTGGTACAAATAAAATGCAGCATACATATGGTCCAAAGAAAAACTGAAACCTGTATTGTAAAAATAAAGGGTTTATTTAAATACTGGTAGGCCAAGATAAATCATGGGTAAGCAAGTACTATAAAATATCAAATATAAAAAGCTACAATACTTCTGGGTTAGAACCCAAAGCAAAACCTTAAGTAGACAAGGGGAGTCAACTTACAACCCATTCATAATGGCTGTCAGATATTTCTGGGGAGTAAAACCAGAGAAGATAATCAGTAATTCAAAAGGTAGTAGGCCCCGTCAGTCATGCAGTGACACTCAGTTACAGAAATCACTTAATAAACCAATCCAGTTAACAGTATACATCTAACGGATATTACTTTGTAAAAAACAGTTCAGCGCTATTAAAGTAACTCATACTTTCTGAGCGGCCTTAAGCTACTCAATGATAGGTTTTAACACTCAACTATTTTAGAATGCACCAAGAAATTCAGGGAAAGCACACCCCAGTACAGGCTTAGAAGAGCAGCAGCTGTTCAAGGTAAAGACCCATATAATTTTAAGAGGTGCTACAAGCAACTCAAAGGCCGTATTAACTTCAAGACTTTTAGAAATGCACCAAGCATATCATCAAAGAAAGCAAAACCCAATGGGTACATTTAAGAATGACAATCAAGGTGGGTAATCCCTATTGGTAAGTTTTCACACTCATTCATTTGATCAAAATAAAACAGTACCATTACTTTTCAGGAGGGGTGAAAACACCATTCAAAGTAAAATCACATACTTTCAGAGGGGCAGAATGCAACTCAAAAAGTATAAACTTAAGGACAATGAGTAACTTATTCTATAAGAGATAGTTACCACAATAATTTCGTTATCAAGTAAGTACTTTTGCATGGTTATACTTTTCAAGACAGAAGCATTCTCTTTAAAGTCATATCCCTAGTGTGTGGCAGGAGTTTCCTCGGAGGCAGAAGAGGGACCGTAGTGGTCTAGGAGAGAACTGTAGGCAGGACAGTCAGAGTTCCATAGGCAATCTTCTTAACCAGGTAAGCATTCACTATAGAATTAGTTGAAGTGTTGAGGTACTTCACAGAAGACTCCCAATATTCATTCTTGCATTAGGCCTGGGCAAGGGGTTTGGCAAACTCCAAACACAAATCACCCACTCAGCCAGTGGATGCACACCAGACTTAAGGTAAGTATTACCAAACCGCACCAAATGAAGATCTTCTGGGTGGATGCCTTCAGGATGCAGCAGCACAGGACCCGGTCCCTGGATTCTTGGTCTGGAGACGCAAGAACTGGACAATGGATGGGAACTTGCAGCAGCAGTCAGTGGAGGCTCCCAACAAAAGCTTCTTCACTGATTCTTGCAGCTCTGGATTTAGCACCCTTTTAGAGGAGCCAGATGAAGACTGAATATCGTAGGTCGGATTCTCTTCACTCTCTGGGTCCTGAACTCAGTGAGGGGATGTCAGGAATTCAAATCCTGTCTCTGGAGGTCCAGGAGGAGTCTAAAAAAGTTTCAGGCCTACTCGAAGACCATGCAACGCACACTGGCTCGAAGTTCCAGGGTATTGGTGGTTTGCAGCCCAGCAAGGTCACAGCACGTCGTGGGGTGGCTCAAAATGCAGGTCTTCTTGAGCATAGTGGATCTCACCAGCCTCTGGGAAGGAGTCACTGCATTTGGCACCCCCAGGTGGACTGGACAGAAGGGTTGCATCAGGCTTCGATTACTAAGTAGGCTCTCCGGTTGCTGGAAATTAACAGCCGTTTCTTCCTCTTCAGATTTGGTTCCAGTGGTCGACTTGTCGGCAGCTTCCAGGATCTGTGTATTTAATAGGACCTACAGCACAACATCTGCAAACTCTCCCTGCAGTTTACAGAAAGGGGTGGTCTGGCTGTCCAATATGGACAGCTTGCCCCCGCCCCCCCATTGTGAAAGGGTTCCTTTCAGGCAAGGTGAAAGGAAAAGGGCTGCAGATTTTTTTTTTAACTCCTCCCTCGCTTCCTGCCTTCTCAGACACTCTGGAGCCTTAGTGCAGAATACAAAGGATTCCCACTGAAGACAAAAGGCCAACCACGGTCTTTCCCACCTAGAATGGCAGAAGACCACTTAGAAACTACAAGCAAACGAGAAATGGCGAAACAAGAAAGAACTCACCATTCTAGCAGAATAGTTGACCGCCTGTGCATTACCGCGGCAGATTTGAGAACTGCTAGTAATAAAGACTGAAAGTCGAAGGTAAAACCACTGCCCTACCACTCCAACTAACTATAGACCCATTACTACTCAAAATTATCGACAGAGTAGCTTACCTGCAAATCCAGGAATATTTGGAATATATCACTTACTAGGATCATGGCAATCTGGCTTCCGCCCTCTTCATGGTACGCCAATAGCCTTATTAGACCTTAAAACTCAAATTGACGAGATAAAGGACAATATGTTACTTCACCTTTGACCTGGTGGATCATGCTGTCTTATGCAACCACCTCAGGGATCCTGTGTTTCGCCCACTATGTATAAAAAAAGTTTACTAAGCCTTTGTTTGACAAGTTGGACAGACTGGGTGTCACCTACACAAATTATGCAGATGGCACCCAGATCCTCATCCCTCTTTCAGGCAATTTTCTCGGTTGTATACGAATTGTTCGGTTTACAACTGTTCGAATGACAATTGACCCAATTGTGAAGGTCAATTGTACCATATATGTGGGGGGAAAGCATACATACATACATACATATAGTCAATTGTGAAAAGGTCAATTGTTCATTCGAACAATTGTAAACGAACAATTTGGGTAATACCATTTTCTCAAGGTCACGGCCCTAGTAAGAAAGATATACCTCCTCATTCAAGCATGGATGGCATCCCATGGCCTCCGCCTGAACGACGATAAAACTGAGATACTGATCCTAGGCTCTGAGGCCAACCTTAAAAAACTTGCCCTAGCTACGTCTTCTTAAACATTGATAACCCCATCAAGGTAATGGTGGTTAAAACCCTAGGCTTCTATCTTGACCCCACACTCTCTCAAGAAACAAGTCAACTCTTCGCATCCTCGACAGCCTACACTTGCAAACTCATCCGAGCATGCAGACCATTCCTCTCCGAAACTAGTTGCATTACCTTGGCCAATGCTCTTATAATGTCCAGATTGGACTACTGTAACGCCTTGTACACAGGTGCTAATAAATACATCACAGATAAAATTCAAAGACTGCAAAATAATGCCTTAAGAGCAGCTCTGAATATCCCCAACAGAGAGCATCTCAATTCAGAAGAGATATCCAGTGGCTAAAAAAAGTGACAGGATCATCCTTAAACCAGTCTCACTCACGTCCAAGTGCCTGAATAACCTAGCACCACCTTATCTCACTGAAAGAATAAAGAAAATAACTACTTCTCGCCTGTCGAGATCTGCCAATGCTCACACGCTTGTGATCCCTAGATACAAACGTATTACAGCAGGTGGCTCTAGCTTCCCGGTTAAAGCAGCACAATCTTGGAATGCTCTCCCCCCAGATCTCAGAATGGAACAATCCTATCCTAAATTTAGACGCAATTTACTAAAATGGATTCCGACTCATGACGCCTAACCTGCTCCGACCCGCATCTAGACTGCCCTCCTTACCAGATACCTGCCACGCTCTACTAAATTCATTGCATCTGCCAATTACCGTACTAATCTACCGCCACATGTACTTTATAACTGTGACCCGTAGCTCTTACCACTCCAATGTAACCTGGAAGTGGAAATAATTCAATATTTCTTATAGTTATTTATGTACCTACATGTTCTGCCATGCACTGTAACTAAGCTCCAAGTATACTTGTCCTGTTAAACCTAAGGGTTTGGTGCGCATGACCAAATAAACACACAAACTGCCATTAGCCATTCAAGTAAACTTGAAATTGTAATAAGGATGTTTCCGGGTAATTAAGAAAGGGGATACAGCACTCCACGTAAGGTGGGGTGTGCTGGCTTACTAAAATAAATGTAAAGGGATGTGAATCTCACTTTACTTCTTCGGATCAGTAGTTCACCCAAGAAGTAATGACAGAATTAAAAGAAAGCCACTGTACTTAAATGTGTGCTGCTACAGTACATTACAGTCAATCCAGAGTTCTAGGAAACTATTATGCCAATCACACATTATGGAGAAACAAGTCACCCATAAAAAGAGTAAGACTAGGTTAGATGGGAAAAGATTCCCCTTCAGCTAGGGCCAAGGAAAAATAATGACCAAATCCAAACAAAAGGTTCTGGGGTTGAGACAGGTCCGGAAATTTAATCATAATAATGAAAATCTTACCAAACAATTGGTCTGCCAGTTGTCGGCCTGCAAGTATCTAGTGCAGTCTAGTGGAGTTCCTTGCATGCTCCAAGCAAGCAGAGGTACATCACATCTGGCCACTTCAAACCAGTTTGAGCATATTTTGGTAAATAATTTCTCAAGATCCTTTCGCCTGCACTGACCACAGAGATTGCCGGCGATCAGTACAATTGAAGTGTCTTTTACTAGCATGCTAAAACGAGGGATGGCAGAAAATAATGAAAAAAAGATAGGTAAATATCACAGCCTTTACCAGAGCCTGAGAATCATCTTTACGGCTCAGATGAACAAGTACCTGGTAACGTTCTTCGATGGGATGTTCCGACGACGTATTCCATATTTATGACAGTAATCACCACAGCGGTGCTGTTTCGGAAAATCTTTCGGCATCTGCGTCCTGCGTCGATGACGCCGATACGCCGCCCTTGAGGACCTCCTCCGACGTCACTGGATGTTATAAGTAGGACGCACAACGCCTGTAGCCTCAGTTGTAGTTTTTTCCCAGAACGTGTGGCACCAGTCTTCTGCCAGTCTGACCACACAAAGCCTTACGGAAATGTAAGCTGCAATCGCATAAGAAATTCTGTAGAGGGGAAGGCAGGGAGGGAGCGATACGGAATACGTCGGACCATCCATCGAAAGAACGTTACCAGATAAGAGTCTCTTGTTCTTCGAGGGGATTGGGTCCTCCAACGTATTCCATATCTATGACAGACTCCCAAAGCAGTACCAATGCAAGGAGGTGGGAAAAGAATTTAGAATATAGAAAATTTAGGATGCCCAATCAAATGCAGAGCAAAGGACCGCCTTGCCACTCAGAAATAGCCAGAATAAGCCAGCGAGACAAGTCACATCTTGTCCCAAAAGCTTTCCAGCGTAACCAATAAAGAGTTGATCGTCCACTCTGACCCGGGACATGCGTGAAATATAAAAGCTTAAAGCTCTCCTAGGATCGAGCCTATGGAGCCTCTCTTCTTCCTTACCAGGATGTGGAGGAGGATAAAATGCCGGAAGAACAACCTTCTGGCTTAAATGAAATTCCGACACTACCTTCGGAAGAAAGGAAGGACAAAACTCTAAGGACAATCCTGTCCTTATGAAATACAGTGAAGGGCAGCTTAACTGAAAGTGCCTGTAACTCACTCTCTGCGAGCGGAAGTCGCAACCAAAAATACAGTTTTAAGAGTTAACAGTCTCAAAGGGCATGAATGCAAAGGCTCAAACTGAACACCCATCAGAAACTTGAGGACAAGGTTCAAATCCCAACCGGGCACCTGGAAAGGTGACGGAGGGAACACATTATTGAGCCCTTTTAGAAACTGAGAAATTAAGGAATTTTAAAATAAGAACACTCTTCAGTCGAGCGCTTAAATATGGACAGCGCCGCCAGGTAACCTTTAACCATACCCACTTGCAAGCCCCTGTGGGCTAAAGAAAGCAAAAAGACAGAACCACAGGAATGTCACATGCAAAAGGATCCACATTCTTAACCCTGCACCAGTCGCAGAACTTTCTCCAACGGCAACGGTACAGGGACTTAGTTGTGGGCCTTCTGGCCGAAAGCAACACCTCCATCAGGTCTTCAGGGAGGTCCCAATCCTTATACCTCAACCTTTCAGAAACCAAGAGTGAAGGTTGAGTGATCTGACCTCTGGATGGAGAACCTGACCCTCCCCCTCCCTCCCGTGAGAGCAGATCGTCTCTGTAGGGAAGACAACGTGGAAGGCAGATGGACAAGTCAGAAGGTCCGGGTACCACGTCTTCCGGGCCCACGCCGGAGCAATGAGGATCATCCGGGAACAGAACCTTCGTAACCTCCGCAGCACTTGCGGGATGACGGGGACTGGAGGAAATGCGGACAGCAGTGATAATGACCACTCCACCATAAACGCGTCTCCTAAGGCTCCTTTTGCTGGAAATTCCCGCAAGCAGATCGCACTTCCGGTTGACACTGGAGGCAAAGTGATCCACTTGAGGGGTCCCCCAAAAGGGGAAGCTCTCCAATAGAATCTCGTGAGCCAACTCACACTCGTGAGAGATGGCGCTCTGCCTACAGAGCGTCCGCCGTCTCGTTTTCGTCTCTGGCCAGATGAATTGCCGAGATCGAAACTTCCTGCTGGATTGCCCAGAACCAGAGCTGGATTGCCCAGAACCAGAGCTGGATTGCCCAGAACCAGAGCTGCATCGCCTCCCTGCACAGGGGAAGTGACCCTGCCCCATCCACCTCCCCCTTTTTGTTGAGGTAGTGCATGGCTACCGTGTTGTCCGTCAGGATCAAGACATTCTTTCCTCGCACAGTCGTCAGAAAAGCCTTCAGGGCAAACCTGATGCCCTCAGCGCCAACAGACTGATATGGAGTCTGGACTCCAGAGACCAACAACTGCCGACTGTCAACTCGTTGGCATGAGCTCCACATCCTGTGAGGGATGCGTCCGTCACGATCGTCGCCTCTGGCCAGGGTACCCAAAAAGGAGCCCCCTTCATCAGATTGTCTTCGACGGCCTCCCACAGAAGGTCCTGGGCGACCGAGGACTGTACCTGAACAGAGTACGACATCCTGCCGGAGGACTGAGACCACTGGAGCTTGAGTGCCCATTGCAAAGATCTCATCCGCAACCTGGCCTCTGGCACCAGAAGAAGACTTGCCCACTGCCGGGACACTCTCCGGAGCAGTCCAAGCCACCGCCACCCTCCTCTGTAGAGCCATAAGAAACGGGTCAGTTGGTGGATATCCGTAAGGTCATCCTGAAGAAACTCCCCTGGGGGAGCAGACCATCCCAAGTAAATCGGTGACCCTAGACATAAGGCGTCGGCATGAGTTGCAGGCTCAGGCCTACAAAACTCCACCTCCGGAAAGGTGTCCAGCCCACTAGCATCGTGCAGGGACTGCCTCAGGTCCTCAAATTGGCTATGGCCTGAGAGAATCTCGTCTGGCACCTTATTAGGAACCATGCCATCATCAGAGCCATCATCCACCTCTGAAATAAACTCAAGATGGCGGTAAGAAGGCACAGAATGTGAACCAAAGCCATGCTTGACCTTGGCCAGAGCCTTTCTAGGGGGTTCCACCGAGCCTTGGGGTACCCCCATCGACACAGCCTCGAAAGGAGTCGAGGGCATCGAGTGAATCGGCGCCGATGCCGAACGCGGCGCCGACAGCATCGATGCCGTCGACACATGCCTCGAGACCGGAGCCCTGAGCGTGTCCTTCGACAGCCTGGGCGCCGACGACTTCTTCAGAGGCGCGGCCTCGAAAGAGTCCGTCGGCGACCCCGGCGGTTCAAACGGTCTCGAGCGCGTCGAGGACCTGGACCAGGCATGATGAGAACAATTCCCCTTGTCCGAGCGGGACCTCTCCCGTGAATCGCGCCGACCACCCGAGCCCGAAGGCGTGCGAGCAGTGTCTCTCGACCGATCCCACTCGGAGGCGCGGACGGACCGGTGCCCTGCGATTCGAGAATCGCAAACATTTTCTTCCCGAAGCCTATTCCTCCGGCGTCGGCTGCTTGGTAGGGTAAGCAACCTGCCGACGGGCGGAGTCCTCGGAAGAGGACAGGGAAGGCGACCGATGCCGGCGCTTCTGGAAGTGCCTCGCAGAGGAGTAGCGGGACCGAGACTCACTGAACTTCGACGACAACGCAGAGTCGCTTCTCGAATCATCCGTCGAAAGCCCCGCAGACTTCTACTTCCGTGGCTTAGACACCTTACCTACCGATAACTTCTTGCGCTCCCGCAAGGCTTTAGACGTGAGTGACTGGCAGTCGACAGTCATCCGTGTCATGGGCCTCCCCGAGGCACCAGAGGCAGGCGTTGTGCGAGTCCATAACCGACATCTTGGACCCACAGTCCCTGCACTTCTTAAATACCGGACGCGGTACACAAAACTAACAGGTTCGGAGAACCGAGAAATAAACTCCAAAGAGTGGAGGTGCGCCGAGATTCCCGAAGCGAACACGTTCGCGGAAAAAACAGAACTGAGGCTACGGGCGTCGAGCGTCCTACTTGTAACATCCAGTGACGTAGGCGGAGGTCCTCGAGGGCGCGTATCGCGTCATCGACGCAGGAGCCGAAAGATTTTCCAAAGCAGCACAGCTGTGGTGATTACTGTCATAGATCTGGAATACGTCGGAGGACCCAATCCCCTCGAAACAAGTATTATCCCCTCATATTGTCTGAGAAACTTCAGGTTGCCAAATAAAACAAATTAAAAAAAAAATAAAAAAGTAAAACCTAGCCTGTGTCTGGCAGGAGAACCTGGGAAGTGAAACCTGGGTGGGGGCCAAGGTGAAGCCAGTGTACTATTCCTAGCGGATGCCTAGGAACATATTTTTTCCCCTTCCTGCCTTCCGAAGAACATGCAGTGGTGGTGGGGGTGATGACAAACACTCATCTGGATTATTTTAACAGTTTGATGGCACGTATTCCAGTGAAGCAGTTATCTAGACTACAGAGAGCCCAGAATGCAGCGCTTAGACCGATAGGACACTTGAGAAAAAGGGACCATGTATCTTGCTTTCGCAGATCCTTGCACTGGTTGTGTCAAATTAAGTAGCGTGCTTGATTTACAAAGGTCTTCATGGCCTTGCCCCCAGACTACCTCAGTGCAAAGGTTCAGCTGTATCACTCGACCAGAGCCCTACGCTCAGGAGATAAGCTATTGCTGGCTGTTCCACGCTCCAAACTTTGTCTTCAGAAGAGATAGGATATTCAGAGTTTTTAGACCCAGCTCTGGAACCATCTCCCAGTGGAGATTAGAGCCCGTCAGTCATTGGGTCAGTTTAGAAAGGCTTTAAAAACCCACTTTAAGTAGGCAGTTCCACTTAAAGTCACTATGAGGCTTAGTTTACGTCCCAAATCTAGCTGCTTTGACCATCTGCGCCTGGATACAGTTGAGTCGGTCTTGGAGCGCGATATAAATAAAAAATAAAATTTCAATTTATAAATTTGGCTATCTGTGGAAAATATGGTGGAAAATATAGTTGGCCACTCAGGACACAGTCCACACAATTTATAAAGGTTTTCAAATAATGACAAAAATCCATCTAAATTATGATCATGATCAGAAATGGTAAACTTGACACGATTAAGCACCAGGCATTCAAGCATGCATACTCAGTGCATGTAACGGCTTTGAGTGCATGGAATGTTTGAAAAGAATGGTTTTGAGCGCTTGAAACGGTTGTAATGCATGGTACAGTCGGAGTACGTGGAACGGATGGAGTACATGGAACTATTGGAGTGGGCTCAATCTCAAGCACCTAAGGTAAACCACCAGATCACATCTCCACGCTTACTCTCTTCTTTACACCACAACTCAACTAGAACACAGCGATAGGAACAAGTTACTTACCTGTAACTGTTCTCCAGCATGGGTCTGGCATGGATTCACATGCTCATGAATATTCCGTCGTCAGGCTGGGAATTCTCGGTAAAGAAAAATTCAATATTCGTTTCGGATCTCTCTCTTAGTAGTAACCGATCACTGGTCTCTGGGTCATACTACCCCCAGCCAATGACTGCCCTCTCCCTGAGCCCTGCCTCTGGCAGCCATCTTCAGATTTGGTAGCACGTAAGGTGGCTGTATGACCAAGTGAAGAGCCGCAGAGGGGTAGGCGGGAGGGTTCACATGTGAATCCATGCCAGACCCATGCTGGAGAACAACATTTACAGGTAAGTAACTTGTTCCTTCTCCAGCATGGGGTCTGGCATGGATTCACATGCTCATGAATATAAGAATACATATCAGTACACACATGCACAACCACGGGAGGTGGCAAAGGCTCAACATTAAGCATTACATCAAAACTCAACATTAAGCATTTCTTACCTCCTCACCAGGCTCACCTTAAGCAAACAGGTTGCGCAGCACTGCTTGGCCGACTCTGGACTCCTCCCTAGAATCCCGGTCGGCGCAGTAGAATCTCGTGAAGGTGTGCGTCGACCTCCACGTAGCAGCCCTGCAGATGTCCAGCAGGGGCACACCAGACAAGAACGCCGTGGTAGCAGCGATCGCTCTGGTGGAATGGGCTCTCGGACGGGCAACGGTCGGTTTGCCAACCGATGAGAATGCATGATGCAGCCGGAGAGCCATCTGGAAATGGAAGCCGTCGAGAGCCTTCCCTTGGTTCACAGGCCCAAAGTTCACAAACAGCTATGATGTCTTCCAAAAACTTTGTTCGGTCCATGTAGAACTTCAGCGCTCTAGCTACAAAGTCCTCTCGGCTAGCGACGAAGGCGAGGGGAAGAAGAAAACCGGTAACACAAAGGGCTTGTTAAGATGGAAGTCCGACGGCACTTCGGGCATGAAGGAGGGGTGCGTCTGTCAGGTATGGAGGGCTTGCAGGATAGGGCCCGAATTTCTCCCACGCGTCGTGCGGAGGCGATGGCCACAAGGAACACCGTCTTCCACGACGGAAACTTCAACGGGGCCGAATGCAACGGCTCGAATGGCAGACCCATGAGCCTGGTCAGCACCATGTTAAGCTCCCACGCCGGGGCTGGTGCCTTCACCGGCGGGAATGATCGAAACAGTCTTTTCATAAATTCCTTCACCAGGCGATGAGACCACAGGGATGACCGCCCTGTAGTTCTGGTGTATCGTGAAATCGCTGCCAGATGTATCTTGATTGAAGCATGAGAAAGTCCAGCTTTGGCTAGCGACAGTAGGTATGGTAGCACTTGAGGGGCTGTAATCCTGAGAGGGTTAACATTCTGTGCACAGCACCAGACAGAGACCCTCTTCCTGAACAGCATGCCTGATGTCGAGCTTCCTTTCTCCTGGGCCATGTCCACGAGGTAGGCCTCAGAAAACTTCTGGAATCCTCCAAGAAGCGTAGCTCGATGAAAACTTCAACCTTGAGGGGCGTAGAAGATTCCGAAACGTATCCCCGTTGATCGGAAGTAGAAGCGGTGGAGCTTGAGGCTCCATTTAACTGAAAAATGAGAAATCTGTTTGAAAAAGCGCGAAACGCAGAAAAAGCTCGAGAGCTATAGTACGAGGACTCCCAACACTTGAACGTGCAGTAAAAATCTGAGGATGGCTGCCAGAGGCAGGGTTTAGGGAGAGGGCAGTGATTGGTTACTACTAAGAAAGAGATCAGAAACAAAACTGATACTGATTTTTTCTTTACCGAGGATTCCCAGCCTGAAGGGGAATATTCATGAGCATGTGAATCCATGCCAGACTCCATGCTGGAGAACTATGACACTATTCGGTATAGCTGTTCTCATACCATCATTTGCCTCATACTACCCATCACCCTAACTAAACACTGCTGGTTACACACCCTCCAGCCTAGGCGTTCTCCTCAGGCCTAACGCATCCAGAATCGGTCTGGATAACAACCTGCCAGAACAAAGACATACTCTTGATCTCTCAACCACCACACCTACCGCTAAGAAGCAGCCATCACACGAATGCCACACCAGCGGCACGCATATCCAGTGCTCGCACGCACCTTTTGACTCTATTCCCTCTACTGACTTGAACTTTGGTTCCTGAGGGCATTCAACCTACCAGCGCCTTGAGATATACCAATGGTACATAAGGCGCTATATAAATGCAAAGTAACATAACTTACCCCGAATCTCCCAGAATAATAACTTTCAGCAGCACTTTCTTCCTGGATGTCATCTTTCACAACTGTTAAAAAAAAATATGGAATGTTAGTCTGGCAAGGTATCCCTTTTAAAAAAGGTACATCCATCTTCACACTTTCCCCAACTCGTGCTACTCAACACAAACATTTGACAGAACAAGAGCAGTAATTTATTTCTTGGCCCGGTCTTCAACGGCGCACAGTCAAAAAGATCATTCACCCCTCCTCTTGAGCATTGTATGAATACACTCCACTCCCTCAACCCAGTGTAGTGCAGCAGATTACCACCAAAGTCAGTTGCAGACAGACCACGGATGAGGGTGGAAGGCATTTGAGACAGATGTGGCAGGGTATGCCAGTGACCAGTATTACCAGCTCAGCCATCTTGCCCACCACAGTATGTACTCAAATGCCAAAGCAGAGACCAAATTAACACTATTACCTAAAACAGTCGCTGTGTGAAATTTACCAGAATGAATAAAATGATACCAAGAAAAGCAGTGAACAGCTGTAAATGTATACAATGCATATGGAATAATTGCACTTTTGTTATGTGCAGCACATAACTAGAATACAAACTTAAAATGGAAGTTTAATTTGCTGCATGCATATCCTCTGCAGAACATCTGCAACAGACACAGAAATGCGTTAAGTGGTTATAAAACTAACATTCTAATAAGGAGTTGATGGTTAGCCAAAAGGAACTTGGGTAAAGTAGTGGCAAATCCCAGATGAATGGAGATGGAAAAAGAAGCACCATCAAGTCGGTGGTACTTGAAGCTTCAAAGGCCCCCAAGGAAACAGAAAGAGGGACGGTAATCCAGGCAGGCACAACTGAGGCTTTCCGACTGCTCCCCCCTCTTAGGGATTTCACACAAATGGTCCCACCATTTTTACTTTTCCCATTCACTATACATCTCCCAAACGACACCCTAGTCATTCCCCTCGCTCACATAAGAACCTAATCCACACCTCCCTAGTTTGAGTGACCCCTAAGGCGAGCTGCTGATCCTGTTTTGGAGATGAAAGTAAATACGGTGCGAGAAGGGTCATAGATGACGCAGAGGTTTCTAGCTGAAGAAGAGTAGGGGAGAGTGTCAGGTGGGAACTGGAAAGGAAGAGACTAGAGAGGTTTGGGGGGGGGGGAGAGAAGACCACCTTTGTTTTGGTAGAGTTTAACATCAGAGTGCAAAGCCATCCAATAATGGTAGAGAGACAATTGGACATTGAGAGTTCAGGAAAAGGAGATTTGGGTGTCCATGAAGAGTTGGTACAAGAACCCAAAGTAGGAGATTAGTGCCCCAAGAGCAGAAGTGTAGAGCGTAAAGAGGAGAGGACCCAACGCTGTGCCTTGTGGAACATCACAGTTAGAGGAGTGAGTTAAAAGGTGTTTCTCCAGGAGACAATTGTTGAGGTGAAAAGGTAGGATTCAATCCGGGCAAGGGCTAGATTGTGAATCCCAAGAAGAAAGAGCATTAAGGAGAGTGATTAACAGCGTCAAAGGCAAACTGGTCAAGTAGAATTAGGATAGAGAAAAGGTCAGCGTGCTTAGCAGAGGCAATGTAGTTGGACACATTCATGATAGCACTCTGTGGAGCGATGGGAGCAGAACCTGCCTATAAGGGGTCTCGAAGGTTGTGACTGACTAAGAAATTGGTAAGATGGATGACCACACCCCCTTTAGTAGTGTGGAAGGAGAGACACAGGGCGAAAGTTAGTTGGTAGGTTCTGGTCAGTTTTCTTTTTTACGAGAGTGATGAACAATGGATTTAAACCAGAGGGAAAGCAAGCGCAGTCAAAGGACAGGTTGAAGTTTTCAGCGAGGGGAGAAGCCACTATATGGGGCAATAGGCTTGACTAGCTGAGGAGCAAGAGGGTCTGATGGGGCACAAGACGGGTTAGCCTTCTTCAATAGAGATAACACTTCACCAGTATTAGTGCGATTAAAGTGGGAGTGCAGAGGAAGAAAATAGAGTAGGCAGAGTGTAACGTGTAGGAGGAGGGAGTGTGAGAAAGGTCAAGAGTCTTTAATTTGGGTAATTTTTGCAGTGAAATATTTAGCTAGGTTATTAGCTGCGAGTGGAGTTGAGAGCTTGGGAGGAGTGAGTGTAGGTTGCCCTGTAGCTGGCAAGGTTGGTTGGTGGGAGTCAATGAGGGTTAGGTAAAATTCCCCCTTTCTCTCCATCAAGAGTGGACTTAAGTGTTCAGGGTAGAGCGGGAGAGTTGCAGGTCCTCATGCAAGTGGTTATGCTTCCATTAGCGCAGCAGCCAACGCATGTCTGTGCGGAAAGTGTATGAATGGTGTGACCCATGGTTGAGGACGCTGAGACTTCTGAGTAAAAGTATGCAGTGGGAAATGACAGGAGAAGGAGTCATAATAGGGATTGGAAGCTGGAGAAGCAGTGTTGTTGGAAGCGGCATCAGGTGTGAAGGAGAGAGAAAGGGGGTGTCAGAAGGTTTACATTTCCTTTTAGCAAAAGGAAAAGCAAGTGGTGAGGAAAGGTCAAAAGCAGATGGTGTGGTGCAAACAATCGAGTGATCAGATATGGAGATATGGATGGTGCGATAGTATTAATGGCTGTGAGGTGAAGAATAATAAGAGACCCAAAGAGTTACCCAGTGGGTGGCTTAGTAGGTTATGGATAGAGTGGAGTGTGGGCACCAAGAAAAACTGAAGTTGATATTTATGAGAAGTGGGTCGAGAGGGAAGATTAAAGTCACCTAAGAGAATGAGGTTATGTTTAGTGCAAGGAGAATCAAGGAGTTACCCAAGGTCAGGGCTCTTTTTTTTGTATTTTTTTTAACGCATTTAAATACGCAAGCTTTATTTTCCTGGGTACATTTACACACAGGTTTAGAGCAGACGGAAGTGCAAAGGTCAGGTTACTTTACAGAAACCAGAAGGCTTCTTGTGATTTTTATCTACATGGATCTAATTGCAAGCCACCTCTGAAACAGAATGTATTTCTTTGAAACTTTCAAAAAATAAACTGCACAATGATAAAAGGAATGGTCTTTCCATTCAGCTTCAGAAGCACTGCACGTTTTCCTAGATCTTTAGGATTGTATAATTAATCAAGATGGAAAACTAAGTTGCAATTAAGAATTTTCTTTTTTATTTTTTTTTTAACAAGTTATGCTTTTTTCCAGTGAAAGCAAACCAGTATTGCACAATTGCACTTTTCAGAGTTCCGGTGCTGTGTGCATAATCATGCAGAGGCAGATCATTTTTACAGTCCAATTATGAAAACAGTGTGTAAAATGATGCCTATGCACAGTAGTTTACATCCATTCAACCTTGCAGTCAATGGGGTACATCACTATAAATTGTCAAGGGTGAGCAATTGTCATTACACTGAGCACAGGTGTTCTAGCCTCTCACAAATAACATCCAGAACCTGACTCAAGAAAGTGCACGCGCTGTTCAAAAACAAACAAATGATAGTTACATTGGTAATTGAAGTAGAAACTCAGCAAAACCTGTCCCTGTGATAATCCAGATAGTTCTTTAACTTTATGTAGCGCTTCATAAATGGTTCGTCATACATCTAGGTACTGTGATTATACCTTAGTTGATACTCAGTTAACCAACCTCTGACGGATGTTCGCCAATAGGATTGCTCAGCCGGTTGAGCACTCGTTGCTGCAATCTCTGCATGATCTGTGGGTTCGAATCCTGTCAAGTCCAACTCAGCCTTTCGAGGTCGATAAAGGAGTACAGACTTTGGTTTGGTGGTAACTGTGATAAATATGTTCCATGTGCAGCGCTTTGCCAAAAGAGCTATATAAATAACCATTTGACCACTAGATTAGATATAGAATTTAGCATGGAGTCCATACCTCTCTGCACTGTTGTATCATAACATTGGTATACCATTAGGTAGTAATAGCTCCAGAAAATTAGTCATTTAGCATCAAAAGACAATTCTGCTATCGAATCTCAAAATACACAATACAAATGTGTATGCTTTACTATATAATTGGCTAGGTTGTGATTTCAAAACCTAAATATTTACAGGCGAGATCAAATGGCCAGAAATTATGAAAGGTGTATTCTGTCACAATGCAGAAAGCTGCCACATAGTAATGATTTCCATACAGTTTTTTTCACACATCGGCTGGATGTTGCATACATTTTACTCTTGCGAAGGAGAAAAGTAATTTTTACTCTCTTCACATTTACTCTCAAAGTTTAAAAATACAGAGTAAAATACTCCCATCTCATAATCTTATCTGGAGCACTGCACGAGGTAATCAAAGAATGGTCCATTGGGACTAGGAGGGCGATAGGTGGAGATGTGAACCGAGTGAGGCAGAGCAATAGTAGACATGGTGAATTCAAAAGAGGCAGGCGAGGATGTGGCATTGGAGATTTGGGAGGCATTTTAGGCGAGAGAGTAGGTGTCCGACCCCTCCACCACTGCCAGTCAGTTGAGGAGAGTGAACTAAGGATAGTTTGGAGTCGTGTAGGGCTGCTAGAGTTGCAGTGTCAGATGGAGAAACCCAGAGTGATAGCAAGAAGGTCTAGGGAAGGAGAGCTGGAGTGAAAGTAGTCAATGTTAAAGAAAGTTTTGTTGCATACGGACTGAGCATTTTAGAGTGCAATGTTCAGTTGATATGGTAAGGAAGCCAAGCAGAGTTTCAAAAGGAAGAGGAGAGGTAGATCAGTGTTGGAGGAGGTATGGGTATCTTGTCAGCTTTGTTTGTTGGTGGGAGAGAAATGGAGTAGTGGGAGTTTAGAGTTGCAAGTTTTATAACAGGGATAGGAAATGAGGAAGTTGTAGCGTGATTGGAGAAAGCGTAGGGAGAGGCGAGTAAGAGGAGATGGAGTGAATGCATTATAGGTTAGTAGCACAGTGGGGGAGAGACAGCACAGTATTAAGGAAGCTACAGGTGCCAACAGTGGTCCAGGGCTGGTCTTCACCCTTCACTGGTACGTCCTTAAATGGGACGCCCCTGGCTGGGCACCTCCAGGAAGTACAGAGGGATGACACGCTCATGTCACCTGATCGCCTACTCCATCAGTGATCGTCTCTCTGATCTTGTCCCTGTGTTGCAGGGATGAGGAGATTTATTTCCGATTGATGTTGCCAGAAGAGCCTCTGTGGCTTTCGGCTGAAGATGGGTTTGGTCCAAAAGGGCCACAGTTCAGACTGTTAAAAAGTTTAGAGAAGCAATGGGTAGAAAGACACATGGTGTTGGGCTGCCTGTAGGGCTAGAGATGTGGACCAGCAGCCTAGATAAAATCCTGATGCGTTTGGCCTAGGATTACCTCTTAAATATTTTCACTGGGCAAATTCCTGAAGTACAGAATAGTAATGCCAAGGCGGGAAGTCAGATGTGATCTGATCAAGAATAGATTGCAAATGGTATATTTAGTTTGAGAATAGAATGTTACGTCAGCCTGCTATGCATCAAGGTCATGTTGCAAGCCTGGAACTTGGAAATAGAGGGGGAGGAGGAAATAGGTTAATATGGTTACAATATTGTCAGTACAGTTATTGAACTGCTCAGGATTCCTGTGCTCGGAGCTATGCGTGTTACATGACTACCACAAATAGCTGTACCACATTTGGTGCCATAGATGAACAAGTTACTTACCCCTGGTAACATTCTTTCAACTGGATGTTCCTCCCACGTATTCCTCTTCGATATCCACCTTCAGCTGCATCGAGGGGAAAAAAAATTCAGCAGGGGCGCTGTGCATATATGGCATCGACTGGATGGCCCTCGAGGGCCTCCGTTCTCAATGATGATGTCATTGAAGGCATATATAGCACGCGCAGCGCCCGTTGCCTTCAGTTCTGTTTTTTTGTGTCCTACCACATATTCCTCATCTTTGATAGACACCCAAAGCAGTGTTGGATTTGGTGGAGGGAGTAAGAATTTCAGTTTCTTATAGGTTTTCATGAACTGAATGCAGAACTGCTTTTCCAAAGCTCCCATCGTCACCGAAGGAAGATCCTATGCAGTAATGTTTTGTGAACGTGTGAATCGTTGACCACGTTGCTGCAACACATTTTATCGGTAGACCCCCTTTGCAGGGCTGTAGAGGTAGCCATGCCCCTAGTGGAATGGGCTTTAACCCTTCAGAAGGATCCTTGCCTGCCAGTCTAACACTCTGAAATAACCAGCAAGATCCATTTGGATATGGTCTGTTTCGGAACAGCCTGACCCTGTTGGTGGCCCATATATCCATTGAAAATCAATGCGTTCCGACAGCCTAGCTATATAAAACCTTAAAGCTCTGCGAGGGTTCAACCTGTGTAATCTCCCCTCCTCCTTGCAAGGATGAGGTGGGGGATAGAAAGAAGGTAAAACAATGTTCTGTCCTACATGAAAGTCAAAAAAGATCTTGGGTAAGAATGAAGGCTCAACACTCAGAACACTATCCTTATGGAAGACAGTAAAGGATGGCTTAGATGAAAGTGCCTGCAACTCACTCACTCTACGGGCTGAAGTTAGGTAGTATATGGCCACTGTATTGTCCATCATTATTTCTCCTGCAAGGCCTCCAGCGCTAGTCTGATTGCCCTCCGTTCCCAGCTCCAAAAGATTGGAATGTAATTTGGGCTCTGATGGAGACCGACAACCACTGACTGTCAGATCACTGGTGTGGGCTCTCCAGCACGTGAGCGAGGCGTCCATCACTTCTGTTATCTCCGGCCATGCTTGCCAAAAAGGTTCTCTTCAGAATTTTGTCCTTGCAGGCCCACCACAGAAGATCCTGTGCAACTGTGCTTGGAACCTCAAGTAGGTTCCACATCTTTCCTGATAACTGGGACCATTGTGTTCTGAGAGCCCATTGAAGGGATCTCATTCTCAAGTGGGCCTCTGGCACCAGAGAAATGCAGGATGCCATGAGGCGAAGCAACCTCAAACAAAATTTTATAAAAATAACCTAAGCCGGGAGACGTTGGGCACTCTGAAATTTGGTGACCATCTGTTGAATGTCTTGAGCCCTCAGCTTGGGTGGAAAGCTCTTTCCCAAGGATGTATCCAGTACAGCTCCGATGAACCCGAGCTTTTGGGAAGGTGTCATATGGGACTTCTTGTTATTGAGGGAGAAGCCCAGTCTGTGAAGAGAGGCAGGTGACACTGAGATGGTATAGGACTTGTTCAGGAGAACACGCTCTGATCAGCCCATCATCGAGGTAGGGGTAGACGTGAATCCTGCCCCCTCCTCCCTCCCTTCTTTCCTCCTTCCCTCCCTCCGAGACTCGCTGCCACTACCGTTCATCGGTTTGGTGAAAACTCTTGGGGCGGATGTTAGCATGAATGGCTGAACTCGAAATTGATAAGGGAAATCGCCAACTGCAATCACCACATATTTTCTGTGCTCGAAATGGTTTGGCACATGAAAATAAGCATCCTGAAGATCCAATGACACCATCCAGTCATGGAGTTGGAGAGCCTGAAGGATCTGAGAAAGTGACCATGAACTTGTCCTTCCTGAGAAACTTGTTCAAGTATCTCAAATTCAAGATGGGTCTCAGTCCTCCGTCCTTCTTGGGCATTAGAAAATAAGGGGAATACCACCCCTTGTTCCTCTCCGCTACAGGCACTGGTTCTAAAGCACCTCTCTAGCAGGGTTAGAATTTCCTGTGCAAGGAGCGGATCTGGAATCCTCAAAGAGGCTCCTCAGTGGATTTATCAGGTCTCTGAAAGGAAGGCAGTACACATGGGCTATGGTTTCCAATGCCCAAGTATCCAAAGTAATGACTCACCATTCTTCTACATGCTGAGACAGACTGCCCCCCGCCCCCACTGTGAGTTGTGACTCAAGCCCTCCGAGGTTTTGAGGCAGCTGATGCAGTGACAGATGGTAAAGATGCCCCTGCTTGAACTGGCATCGCACCTCTCCCTCGTCCACCACGAGGGAACTTTCTTTGGCCTCTTGGACCAGCCTTTCCCCTCGCTCGTCCAACTGAGTAGTAGCAAAAAGATCTACCACTCCAAGGTTATCTACTAGGGCGAAACGGCTGAGGCTGCCTAACAGCGGCACCTAAAGATTTGGCTACCTCCTTTGAGGTCTGCAACTTCGAGGCTCTCATCAGCCTTGTTGCCAAAAAGGTGAGACATTGCGTGCAAAGCCAGACTTCCTCACCCATACTGTGCTAGTAGCCATGGCCCTGCTGATGCTGTCAGCAGAACCCAGACCTGACTGAAGAGACACACATGGCTTCTTTGCAGTCTCCAATTATGTCTAAGAACCGGTCTTTCATCCCACTCGGGGAATGTGCTCTGCCACCATGGAAATGCACTCCCATAGAGTGAATGCAAATTTTGCAAGGGCACATGTGGGATTGGCCGATTTAAGCACCATACTCTCCCTGCAGAGAATGCCTTCCTTGCCCATCCATCAACTCTTTTGGTCATCCTTATCTGGAGGGATGGTAGAATAAGCTGCTTGCTTAGAAGTTGCTGTAACTGCCTGTACCACCAAACTATCTGCAGTGGGGTGTTTTGACAGGTAGTCTGGGTCGCTACTGGAAGGGCGGTACTTTTTTTTTTCAAATGTTTTATTCACAGCCGGATTGGTTTCTGGTCTTTGCCAATTCGTCGCCACTCACTTTTGCAGAGCAATGTGAAATGGTAATTTAGGACCCTTATCCAGGATATCCTGGAGATCACCCTGTTCAAATGGTAACGGAGGCCTACTCCGCCCCATGTACTACAATACTTTGCACAGAAGCTGTATATATGATGCATCCGCATGCTCCCCCACCCTCTGGTCTTCCAAACTCTCTCTCTGGTGCCATAGGTTTTGCTGGGGCGCTTGGCGTCGATGGCTCAGCTGGCAACGACGCACAGCTGGCGTCAAATCGTCGATGGGGTCTACCTCGACCTATGCTTTCGGTTTGACTGATACCAATGAGGATCAGACCTTCGTACCAGGCTCGAGGGCGTGCACGATTTAGGTCGAGCCCTTTCCTTCCTGGCTTCTTTGCAGGGCTCGGTAGGAGCATGACTTGGAGGCTTTTTCAAATATTTTTTACATCTCTGCTCTGAAAGCCTCCCACTCAGACGGAGGGGATTTCTTTGTGTGGCAAGATACCCTCTCAGGGGAAGCATTTCAAGAAGGCGACATGGTACCTCTTGGACTTCAGATGATGAGAAGTGGTGGAAGCCACTCCTCAATCTCGACCACTTAACTTTCTTCCTCAGAGGAGAGACCTACCGTAATTTTCCCCTTTCATTCCTTCAAGACCTTTCCTGTCATCGACTGGCACTTTGAGCAGCCCGAGGGGTTTGCTCCACCCCGAAGCACCATAAACATACAGTGTGGACCAGTCAATGACATTTTTGACCCACAATCTCGACACTTCTTGAACCCAGTCTTCGGGTTAGTCAAGAAGACATACTCTATTTCTAGAAGCTATGAAGTAAAGAAGCGTGCTGCATTTCTCAAAGCAATAGCATTCGCAGCAAAATTGAACTGGAGCTAATGGGCTCTGCTCGTGCTATATGTTCCTTTCATTAAATCATCCTCGAGACATAGGCCCTCGAAGGAAATTGATTCTACTACATCGGCGCACAGCGCTTCTGCCGAGAAAAAATAATTCTGATGACGCTAAAGCTGGACATCGAATATCAAAGATGAGGAATATGTGGGAGGACAAACTCCATTCGAAATGCTCGTTTACTAAGGAAAAGTTGGAAATAAAGAATTTAGAAGGGAACAGAAGGGGGTAGGGCTAAAGGGTACATGGAGAGCACTTTATGCCACAATAAGACCAACCTCCCCCACTGAGTAGCGCCTCTTTCAGCCAACAATACAAGTAATAGCCTGCTTAAAGACCAGCAAAGAAGGGCGCGCAAGTTCTAGTATAGGAAGTAGAAGGACTAAGTAGATGATGTGCAATGCAATTAGAGGTTAGGGTGACTTTTAGCATGCAGGTTCCCTGCAGAGGATACAACTCTGTGACTGCTGTAAGAGCAGACAACGGGCACAGCCAGCAAACCTTTGAGAATTCTTGGGGACATGGCGCATAGGCCCCTTTTAGGCAGTTATCGGGTCCTCTGACAATACTCTAATCGAGCCCTTTGCAAAAATGTCCCGTGGTTACAGTTTTTAACAGGTGGCAACAGTGAACCCGAAGACCGTCCCATCGGTTCTCTGTACAGTCTTCATGCCAATGGAACCATTTTAATTTTTTTTTATAAAGACCCGATTGCCTGCATGTCAAATGTGTAGTGCCCATTTTGGCACTGAATGCGTAGAGTTCCAAATTGTTGGTGTCGGACTCGAGTAGACGGACCCGCCGACCCTCCCTGACCACTCCCTGACCACTAAGAGGTCAGCGCTTGTGGGTTGAGAGGTACTGCGTAATCTTCTCTTGCATTTGGAGCATGCTTTGTGCACAGATCGTTGAGTAATGCACAGATTTTGAAGGTGGGGCGTCGCCCAATCGGAAGCCAGTGTCGGGTGCATGTAGCCAGTGAGATGTGATCCCTTCGTTGGAGCGCAAGGAGGAGGAGTCTGGCTGTAGAGTTCTGGACTCTTTGGAATTCATTTAGTTGGAGGCTGGTGCACCCAGGTATAGGGAGTTTGCAAAGTCAATTTTTTTTTAAAAATAATTGCGGCCAGTCTATTCGGGTAGGTGAGGTAAGGGAAGGTGCGTTTCAGAAGCCTAAGGCGGAAGTGGCAGGTTTACGTGGTGTGACAGTTAGGTCAGAGTACCTTGTGCAGCAAAGGTTGACAGCGGTGAAGGTCAAGGGGAGGGGCAAGGGGGGCAAAGAAAGGGTGCCAGCAAGACTTATGGGAATAGAGTGGTTTTACCACACAGCAGGATCTCAGTTTTCCCCAGGTTGAGGAGATGGTCAGAGGTCAATGTCTGTAGGATGCAGGTCGGAGGTCAATTGCGGAATCCTCAGGATGATTGGTGTCATTAGCATAGTTCTAGCAGGTGAGGTGAGCGCGAATGAGCCCAGAGAAGGGCATGAGAGGCAGGCACCTTGGGTTTCCTCCAGTGCTCACTGGGTGTGCAGAAGGGGGTAGATAGGTGACTTGCTGTCCGTCAGTGAGGAACATAGTGATCCAGTTGAGCGCCACCTCTGATTCCTAGGGCATGTAATCTGTCGATGAGGATGGTGTGGTTAACGGCGTCAAAAGCTGATGAGTGATGGAGAACAAGTGTGGCGCATCCTTCTGAGTGAAATTACTGAGGGCATGCCAGATTGAGATCATTGTGGTTTCTGTTCCGTGGTGAGGACGGAAGCCTGATTGTGCAGGGTCTAGGTGGTTTTCTGCGAAACAGTTGGGAGTAGCAATGAGCTTTGCCAAGAAAGGCCTGTAGTTGATTGGTTGGAGAGGGTCGAGGGAAGGATTCTTTAGAAGGGGTGCGGCATGAGCTTTTTTAAAATGGTTCTGAGAAGATGTGGGATGTAAGTGAGTCATTAAGAATGGACATTGTGGAGACCACCAGGGGGAGCACAAATTCATGCAGCCTAAGCGTGATCCTCTCCCTGGCAGGGACTGAATTGAGCACCCACTTTGTGCTGCCACCCCGCCCGACCAGTTAGCCAAAACAGGTGCTGGTGAAAGCCTGATGCACTCACTGGTGAAACAGCGGACAAAATCGGCCCTGGCATCAGAACGGGCTGAGCACAGAGGAACCGAAACAAAAGTGAGGACTTCCGCTCGAGTGAGGCTTGCAGAGGTGGCGCTCTGCCTGCCAGCGTCCCTCCTGAGCAGCCCGACTGTGTGAGGAGCAATGACGGCTTTCTGAGGGTGCAGGGGAGGGGAGTGCATGCCCCCCCTTCCCAGACCCCTGCAGCTGTTGACGCCCGTGGACATGAATGGTCCCCTCCACTTCCCCCCCTCTCCCTGCCCAATTGGAACTCACAGGCGATCCATGGGGTCGGGGGAGACACAAGGAGACATCCCGCTGAGGAGAGAGGTATTAACATGGTTGGGGCAGGACAGTCCGATAAACCCTTTGGCGAATCCTGAGGACACTCAAGAACACACAGGGTGTCCTCGTGCATAGGAGGCAAACCCCCCCCAAACACAAAAAAAAACACACACACACACACACACACACACACACACACACACACAGCTTATATGTATTGCCACGGGGCGGAGGAAGAGGCGTGTGAGCGTGCCACCAACTGGGGCTTGAGAAGTACTCGCGGCACAGAGGAAATGAGCACAGGCTCAGGGACAAAGACAGCGAGGCAAAAGAAGCAGCCACTTTGCAACACCTGAGGAGTGCAAGGGGTACGTAGCCCACACAGAGGTAGGTGAAACAGTGTCATACTGAACCCCAGTACTAAGGGCAAGCCCAGGCCAGCGGGATTGTGCAGGAGCCCCCAGGCAGGGAAGAAAAAGACTGGGTATGTGGGGGCGTGGCTTGCAGCTGCCACAAGTGGTATGGCACTGTAGAAGCTCCTGGCATGCTCCAACTACCGAGCGTGATTGTGCGGACTAACGCTCAGTTAACACACAATCAGCATGAAGAGTGAGGAAACGTCAGAGCAGGAAATGACCAATAACAAGGGGAATTTAGGCTGGTATCAAAGTTCCTAAGGGTGGCCAGAGGTTCCAGCGAAAAATGGCAGCTTGATCCATCCAGGAGCTCTACATACACAGCTGAGTGAAGGAGCAACAAAGCGAGGAAATGCTCCAACGCCTAGCACTCTCTCAGCGGGCAGCGAATAAGACCATTAGCCCAGCATCTCTGCCAACAAACAGTGAATGAACCACAGGGTGGCTTCTTTTGAACGGGATCTGATCTGCCGTTATACGTATCAGTAGAGGAAGCGGCCCCTGCTGCAGGCTGTCTAAAACACTCTTTGCCGAAAGCGCTCCGACTCCAGTGAAGGGGAGGTGAGGCTGATCTTACCTGGGCCCGCCTTCACACCCATCGGACCCAAGAAGTCCCGAAAGCATCCCCTGGAGAGTGGGAAGCATGTCTGATCTCGCCTGGATCCACCTTCCTGCCCCTCGGGCGCAGGGAGCCATGAAAGTAACCTGCTCCTTCGCCGGCATGGAAGACCAACGGGGAACCCACCCAGAGCGAAGAGCAGATATTGGAGCGGCGGAACAGGGGGCGAGACTCACCAACCGTCCACAAGCACCAGAAGTCGGATTCAGCCAGACTTGGTCCTGGAGGAGACCCACAGAGGCCCGGTCTGCATTTCCGTAGCAGAGAGCCATCTGGCTTAATATCGGAGGGGACAGACGAGCGGCTGAATAGCCGCCCCACAAGGAAGCAACGTTATAGACTAGAGCAGAGAGCGGAGGGGAGACCCCCCCGACCATCTCTAAGGGAGGACTGGACCCTTTAGAGCCTGGCATCCCTGAGGTGAAGAACAAGCCCAGGGGTTCGGGGAGAATTTCGACATTCGCCACAATGCTCCCTTTACCCATAGAGCCACAGCCCTTGGGGAGACATCTGACCGCCTTCAAAAAGGAAGTACACCAGACCATCCCCACGCAGTAAATGGGTACTTGACACACAGAGCCCACCTGAAGGGTGGCACATTCCCCCCAATAAGCAGTAAAGGCCCGAGAGCCGCGACAAAGGAAATCACCTCCAAGACACCCACCTACCCCCAACTCCGGTGAGGTGGGGGAGCAGTGTTAAGGCAATACAGACCCACCCCATCCCTCATGAGCTAACCGAAATTGGGAACCAGAGCGACTCCAGGCTTCCAAACCCAGCTAAACTCTGGCTACCTACCTCGAAGGCCATCAGGGGCAGACCGGAGAGCCAAGAAACTAGGAGCGCTGTGTGGCCTGACTGTTGTGCCCAGCCCTGCACCCTGTAACGGGACAACACGGCAAAGAGCAGGAAGGCGACCAAACAGGTGGACATTTTGACCCGAATGAGAAGCTCCAACGTGGAGAAATCAAAGAAAGGTGACCAATTAGGGGGGCACAACATGGAGACGGGACCCACCTCAGATTCCCCAGAGCTGCTGGCTCAATCCGCCACAAAGTCGGACTTAAGGACTTCCTGACAGCCATAACAAAGGAGATTCAGAGGGGTACAGATGAAGTAATGAAGATCACCAACCTGAACAAGTTGAATAGAAAGTACATGCCGAACGACAGAGAAAGGAACACATGCCCAAGCAAGGGGGGCCCTTTCCAGCATAACACAAGTGAGCCGTGAAGCCAGCGACATTCAAGCTTACGTTGAGCTCAATAGGGAAGATGCCACAGACATGGCGTATCCCAGATGCAGGGAGCAGAGAGGGCTGGAGCCCAAAACTAGGTGGTGGCATGACAACGATAGATAGGTGGATAAACCAAAGCGGATACCACCCCGAGAACGAAGCGGCAATCAGACGGGTTAACTGAAGGAACAGTGGGACACTGCACGAGTGAGAGAATCTCAAGAAGAGTGCGCCGGTGACAGCGAGTCAACAGCAACAAAAAGTGAGCGAGAAGTTCCCAGACAGGCACAGAGCCTTGTAGGTAACAAAGACCAGGAGGCCAAAAGGGAATCATTACACAGTTCAATAAACGTGCCCCAGTACAAGTAAAAGGAAAGTTCAATCCAAAACTGATTTAAATTAAATTGTTTTTAAGTAAGAAAGAATTATTGAAATCCCTGCAAGGAAGAGAAAGCAAACTTGGGAATCAGTACTCTGGGAAAAGGGAAGTACCCAAGCCTTCAAAACAAGAGCGAAGGTTACAGGAGCTAAAATTATGGAAGTACATACAGAGAAACCTTTAGGAATGAGATGGGAGAAAGAAGCTCAGAAATGAGCGGGAGAAAAAAAATGTGGATATCAATACCCTGTGAAGAGGAAATACAGACCAGCTATTCAAGTTAAGAAGAGAGGAACCCAAGAGAAGGAGCCCTAAAAATGTAAGCTCAGATCAAAGTTATGTGATGTTACTTGCCATTTATATAGCGCCTTATATATCATTGGTATGACCTCAAAGCGCTGATAGGTTGAATGCCCTCGGGAACCGCAATTCAAGTCAGTAGAGAGAGCGTCTTATGGTGCATGGGCGCACCGGATGTGTGTGCAGCTGGTGTGGTTGTTGCATGATAGCTGCTTCTTAGCAGTAGGTGTGGCGCTCAGGAAATCAGTTGGATGTGTTCAGTCTGTAGGGTGGACACCCAGACTGAGTTCTGGCTGCGTTAGGCCAGAGGACAGCCCAAGCTAGCCAGAATGTGCTCAGCTAGCTGTGTTTTATTAGCGTGATGAGGTGTTTGTGGGGCCATGTTAGTACGTGAACAGCTAGGCCGAATTTATCATGGTATAGCTGTGTTCTAGTTGAATGATGGTGTGTAGGAGAGAGTAAGCGTAGTAGTGCGATATGGCGGTTATCAGTAAAGCGCCCGAGACCAGGCACGAGATCCTAACAGTGGGGGGCGTATATAGCGGCATACGTATATAGCGACAGGATGGATAGGGGTAAACATGGAGATACAGGTTCATAGCATATAAAGGAGATACAGATATGCACCAGCCGCACCGTTGTTAGTACCCGCAACATTCATACTGTCTGCAACGTCTCTACCAACCGTAGCATCCGCCAAATCCGTTACATGTGTGACATCCGCACCATCCAAGACATTTGCTTGGTGCGTCCCATCCACTCCCAGTAATAAAGTAAACATACATAACTGAATGTCAAGAGAAAGTTGAACCACAATTGTCTAGAAAACCAGAACTACAGAAGAAACTCCTTTTCTTGGTAGATCAGAGTCATCTAAAAAAAGATTTAAGAACGTATAAAACGTCAAGGAAACATTCTTCAGGGGGAAAGAAAAAGCTTACCATCTCATGAAAGAACTGCATGAACTGATACATCAAGTAACTAGAGACTAACTAAATGTTACCTATTAACACGAAATCCAAATACTGATCCAAAATGTATCCTCGGGAGAAGGAAGCCAATCTCCGGACTTTACTTAGGGATGGGCCAGATAAAAATCGGGTTATGGGCAACATACTTTTTCATTTGGACATACAGACGACTGAAGAGCACCCTAGTTCGATCCAATAGCGATAAGGAAAGTTGGGCCTTATTCTAATGTCTGCGCCCTCCTGACCTTCCACACAGTGTTGTGGTTGTGGATGGTGGTCGACGGCCTCAACTTGTTGCCAATGAGCTGCTTAGGAGGTGAAGTGATTTACTGATTGGATAGTTGTAAAGGAGCCTATACAGCAAATGGTGCTTCAAGAAGACACAAGACAAAAACAACAAAAAATAAGGTGGGGGGAATAGACAAGGGAGAAAGGTAACAATAATGGTCCTACTAGGCCTTGTGACATTTGGATCATGCAAGTGCAGTAAGATGAAGGGAGGTGGGGGTGCTGGCCTGCATGAAAGTCGAAATGCTAGGGTGGGATGGGAAGGGCAAACAAAAAAAATGCAAGTGAAGGGGTTGGGGTGGGGGGTGGCAACAGGGGCCAAGCCTGGGAACTGCATGGCATGGGGCGTAGGGAGTCGAGAGTCCACATGTTAGTGCGAACTCCCAGGCAGCCAGTTACAGACAGCAGGGGTGGGGGAGAGGGAAGGAAGAAGAGAAAAAGAGAGTCTTGAGGAGTTTCCGGAGATTAAGGAGATCTGGCTCAAGCATGAGAGCGAGAAAGGGAGAAAGGGACCCCCACTCTCTGCATAGAGAAGCATCTGATCTGCAAAAAGTTGGAGCTAGAAGACCAAAGGTCGTTATGAGGAAGGTATTTAGGGAGCGAGAGTTGGACGTAGCGGAGTCCCAGGCCCCAGAAAGCCTTGTTGACGAAGCAGAGGGTCTTGAGCTTGATCCTAGCAGCAACCTGGAGCTATTTTAGGGCTGGAGAGATGCGGTCCCTTGACTGGAGGACAAGGAAGATTGACAGTAGTGCAGCCCAGAGAGGACCACAGCTCTGGAGACATTGAGTTTTTCCGGGGGAAGAGGGGGGGTGGTTATGGTGAGGAAAGGGGGAATGCCTCCGAAGCAGTGCAGCCGATAGAGGGCCTTCTTCGCAAGGTCCGCGATGTGTGGAGAGAGGGGATTCAAAGGTGACACCAAGGTTTTGAAAGATCATTGGCAGCACACCACGCCTGAATAGTAGTCGCACAGTCAGGGATGAGAGGGGGGGGGAGGAGCAGGCCGTGGGAGGGGGGGCAGGTGGGGCTTGATGGATAGCTGCGTGTCATCTGCAGAACACTGGAAGTGAGGAGAGAAGGGGGAAGATCGGGTGGGCCAGAGGAGCAAGGTAGATGTTGAAGAGCCACAGCAAGAGTAGAGAGCCTTGAGGAACGCCACAGGTGGCAGTGTGATGGGGGAGAAAAAAGGGCCCAGTTGAAATTGGGAGGTCAATCAGAAAGGAGGTAGGTTTGTCAGAAAGGAAGGAGGTTAACCAGTCCAGTTGCAGGCCTGTGATGCAAAGGGTGTCAAGGAGCTTATTTGTCAGGGTGGCATGATTGACAGCGTCGAAGGCAGAGGAAAGATCCAGAAGGATAAGAACAGATTGGACAGAGATTAGAGAGCAAGTCTTCACAGGTGTTCAGTAGAGCAGTGTTCGTGCCTCTGGCTGCTCTGAAACAAAAACAAAGAGGTGATGGCTGGAAGGTTTAGACTGAATCTTAACCACTGGCATGGTCCCCTTTTGCAATGGCGCAGACGGGCTAAAAAACGGTGGTGTGGAAGGTTGCCCAGAGCAATTGCCAGTGGTTTAGATTAATTTGAAACCTTCCACCCATCACTTTTGTGGTCAGTCTGGCTGCTCTGAAGCCAGACTGGTGGTCCTGGAGAAAGCCAATAGATTCAGTTGGGTCAGTTCGGAGACAAGCAGCTTCTCCAGGAGTTTGGCCAGGAAGTAGGTAAAAGAGATAGGGCAGTAGTTAGTCGGGCAGGTGGCCTTGAGGAGAGGATGCACAAGAGTGCTTGTGGGGTAGGGAAAGGAGCCAATGGCAAAGGAGTGATGACAAATCGTCCAAGGCGGTCACAAGGGAGGCAATGCATGATAGTTCTGGAGGAGCCAAGAAGCAGCTGTTAGAGGAGACTTTCATGGATAGGACTTGTCTAGACACCTCATCCTGTGCTATGGGTGAGACAGATGAGAGGAGGAGGAGGGATGAGAGAAGGGGACCAAGGGAGAGCTGGGGGGGGTGGGAGGAGGATGAAGGAGAGGTGTGGGAGAGGACAGGAGGTCCTGCATTTTGGTTAAGAAGTGGGAGGCCAGTGAAGTACAGCGAGCCAGGGATCACAGTGGAGACTGCAGTAGGATTGGCGAGTTCCTTGCAGATTCTAAACTGTGTGCGTTAGTGGCACCAAAGATGCAGGCTTGGATATGGGCACTCTTCCGAGTGGATGGAGTGTCTGTATTGCCCTTTGGAGCATGCAGGTCAGAGGATGTGCCTGATGCTCGCGACTTCCATCCTGCAACTATGCACTTGAGTTTCAGAGAGGCTTCCGAAATTCAAACAAAAAATATTGGAACTTTAAACAATACGTTTTGTAAGGAACAAGTTACTTACCTGTAACTGTTGTTCTCCAGCATGGGTCTGGCATGGATTCACATGCTCATGAATATTCCACTTGTTCCTTCTCCAGCATGGGGTCTGGCATGGATTCACATGCTCATGAATATTCCCCGTCGTCAGGCTGGGAATCCTCGGTAAAGAAAAAAATCAGTATCAGTTTCGTTTCTGATCTGTCTTTCGTAGTAGTAACCAATCACTGATCTCTGCGTCATACTGACCACAGCCAATGACTTGCCCTCTACCTAAGCCCCGCCTCTGGCAGCCATCTTCAGATTTGGTAGCACGTGAAGTGGCAGTATGACCAAGTGAAGAGCCGCAGAGGGGTAGGCGGGAGGGCTTGCATGTGAATCCATGCCAGACCCATGCTGGAGAACAGTTACAGGTAAGTAACTTGTTCCTTCTCCAGCATGGGGTCTGGCATGGATTCACATGCTCATGAATAAAGAATACATAGCAGTACACACATGCACAACCACGGGAGGTGGCAAAGTCTCAACATTAAGCAATTCTTACCTCCTCACCAGGCTCACCTTAGGCGAACAGATTGCGCAGCACTGCTTGGCCGACCCTGGACTCCTCCCTGGAATCCCGATCGACGCAGTAGAATTTCGTGAAGGTGTGCGCCGACCTCCACGTAGCAGCCCTGCAGATGTCCAGCAAGGGCACACCAGATAGGAACGCCGTGGCCGACGCGATCGCTCTGGTGGAATGGGCTCTCGGACGGCCAGGCAGCGGTCGGTTTGCCAACCAATGACAGTACATGATACAGCCGGAGAGCCATCTGGAAATGGAGGCCTTTGAGAGAGCCTTCCCCTGATTGACAGGTCCAAAGTTCACAAAAAGTTGTGACGTCTTCCGAAAACACTTCGTGCGGTCCATGTAAAACTTCAGCGCTCTAGCCACATCCAGCGAGAGCAAAATCCTTCGGCCGGCGACAAAGGCGACGGGAAGAACACAGGCAACACCAAGGGTTCGTTGAGGTGGAAGTCCGACGGCACCTTGGGCATGAAGGAGGGGTGCGCCTGAGCACTACCCTCGTGTCGTGAAAAGTCAAGTACGGGGGCTTGCAGGAAAGGGCCTGGATCTCTCCCACCCTTCGTGCGGAGGTGATGGCCACAAGAAACGCGGTTTTCCACGACAAGAACTTCAACGGAGCCGAGTGCAGAGGCTCGAACGGAGGTCCCTTGAGCTTGGTCAGCACCACGTTGAGCTCCCACGCCAGGGCCGGAGACTTCACCGGCGGGAACGATCTGAACAGTCCCTTCATGAATTCTTTCACCAGACGATGAGACCACAAAGACGTCCGCCCCGTGGTTCTGGTGTATCGGGAGATCGCAGCAAGATAAATCTTGATGGACGCGTGCGCCAGTCTAGCCTTGGCCAGCGTCAGAAGGTACGGCAGTACCTGGGGAGCCGTAATCCGTAGAGGGTTAATCTTCTGTGCGTGGCACCAGACAGAGAACCTCTTCCATTTGTGTCCATAGCATTTAAGAGTTGACGCCCTGGCCTTTGCAAGAACCTCTCAGCAGTCGGCCGGTATGTCGTATCCTCCAAACTCTAACGCTGCAGGAGCCAGGCCTGCAAGTTCAGCGACTTCGGGTCGTGATGGAGGATGGCGCCTCCTTCCCTGGAGAGAAGATCCGCGTCCACTGGCAGCTTGATTGACGGGGACGCTGACAAGTCCAGAAGGTCCGGGAACCATATCTGCCTCGGCCACGCAGGTGCGACGAGGATCATCCTGCACCGTGACCTCTTGAGCTGGTTGATGAGCCGGATCAGCAATGGCGGGAACGCGTATAGAAACAGGCCCTCCCAGGGGAACGAGAAAGCATCGCCTATGCTCCTCGGCTGGGGAAACCTGCTGGCGAACCTCCGGCACTTGGAGTTCGTCGCCGTCGCGAACAGATCGATCTGGGGTGTGCCCCACCGTCGGAAGAGGCGGTCCACTAGATCCTGTCTTAGTTCCCACTCGTGGCACGAGCGCAGCTCTCTGCTGAGCGAGTCGGCGATGGTGTTTTTTATCCCTGCCAGATGAAACGGCACCAGAAACATCCCTTGGGCGACGGCCCAATGCCACAGATTCTGCGCCTCCGTGGACAGGGCTGGGGACCTGGTTCCGCCCTGCTTCCTGATGTAGAACATGGTGGTGGTGTTGTCGGTGAAGATCCTCACCACCTTGCCCTTGAGGGACGGAAGAAAGGACTTGAGGGCCCAAAACACTGCACGGAGCTCCAGGACGTTGATATGGAGGGACTTCTCCGTCGGAAGCCAAAGGCCTCTCGCGTGCAGATTTTCGGTGTGCGCTCCCCACCCTTCCCGGGAGGCATCCGTGGTCACTGTCTCCTGGTGGACGGGGGTCTGGAAATCCATGCCCGCCGTCAGATGCGCGCGAGTGCCCCACCACCGGATCGCTCGTCGGAAACTCTCGTCGAGTGTGATCCTCTCCTCGAAGCTGCCCGTCTGGATCCAGCGCACGTCCAGGAACTCCTGCAACGGGCGCATCCAGAGCCTGCACAGGCGGATGAGATAAATGCAAGAAGACATCATTCCGAGGAGGGACTTGATGGACCTCACCTTGGCCGCGTCCACAACCCGCCACCGCGGCACCTTGCCCAAGATGGCCCTCGTCCTTTCCTCCGACGGAGAGGCCAGGAGCGACACTGTCGAGCCCCCAGAAACAGTGCATCTTGCGCGGGCACCAGGTGGGACTTGGCGTAGTTTATGGAGAATCCCAGGTCTGTGAGTAGTTGGACGGTCTTTGCCGTGTGCTCCACGGCGAGCTCCTTCGTCTTTGCTCGGACGAGCCAGTCGTCCAGGTAAGGGTAGACGTGGATCCCCTCTCGGCGCAGCTGCGCCGCCACCGGTGCAAGGCACTTGGTGAACACCCTGGGTGCCGACCTCAATCCGAAGGGAAGGGCTCTTAACTGGTAGTGACGCCCTTGGACCACGAACCTGAGAAACTTTCGGTGTCCCTTTAGGATGGGAATATGGAAGTAGGCATCCTCCAAACCCAACGACGACAGGAAATCGCCCTCCTCCAGTTGACCCAGGACGTGTTGGAGGGTGACCATTCAGAACTTCTGTGCCTTGATGAATTTGTTCAGTCGTCGTAGGTCCAGGATGGGACGCCATCCTCCCGTCTTCTTCTTCACGAGGAAGTATCTTGAGTAAACTCCGGAGCCCCAAAGCCTCTTTAGGACGAGCTCGATGGCGCCCTTCTTGAGCATCGCCTTTACCTCCAAGAGAAGTTGAGGGACGTGATGTTCTTTCCTGGCCACAGGGGGGACGCGCGGGCACCTCTTTAGAAACTCGAGCGTGTGACCCTGAGCTAGGGCGTCCAGCACCCAACGGTCGGTGGAGATGGACTCCCACACGCTGACAAAGCTCGCCAGCCGGCCTCCCACCGGGGTGCTTCGGTGGGGGCCCGACCCCACGGCCGGTTCAGTCCTGCTTCGACAAGGCTTTGCCGCCTTGTCCTCCTTGGCGATGACGGCGGGGTCCGCCTGACTTGCCTCGTCCCCTGTAAGCTTCCTGTGACGCCGAACGGGCCGCTTGAGGGTAGGTGGAAAATCCGCCGCTGGAACCTTTGGAGGCACCCCGTTTGCCTCCGCCTCTCCGAAAGGGCGGCCGCCGTTGCTGGAGAACCCCAAGAGCCCGGGCCGTGTCCGTGTCCGCCTTGATGGCTTGAAGGGAATCGTCCACTGTTTTCCCAAACAGGTTGTTTCCGTCGAACGGCATGTCCAAGACTCTGGTCTGCACGTCCCGACGGAAGTCAGTAGCCTTGAGCCATCCACGCCGCCTAAGGCACACGCCGTTGCCCAACTGGCGAAATCCAGTGTCAGCGATGTCCGTCGCAATCGTAATGGCGTGGTCCGATGCCACCTCTCCTTCCTGCAAGATCTCTAGGGCTTCCGCCCTCTTGTCGTCCGGTAGGAAGTCCAGCAGGGAGCCAGTTTGTACCACAACTCCCTGTCGTAGCGGGCTACGATAGCCAAGGCGTTGGCAGCCTTAATCGTCGTCGCTGCCGACGAGATGACTCTGCGTCCCATCGTGTCTAATTTCTTTCCCTCGCTGTCAGGCGGGGAGGTAGATGTAGAGGCCGCGCCCCCCCCCGCTTTCTTCCTGGCTGCCGCGGAGACGACAGAGTCAGGGGTCGGCTGTGCCCGAAGACACAAGGGGGCCGCGTCCGGGACCCGGTACTACTTCTTGTACCGATCCCTTCTAGCCGGCGTCGTGGATGAGTTCTTGAGGAGGGCGAGGCCCTCATCCCAAATATCGTCCAGTAGAGGTACAGCAAGGACCGTCTTCCTCTTGCCCTTGCGACGTTGATAAAGGAAACCTTCCTTCTTCTCTTCCGGGCAGAGCTGGAAAAGCTCGGATGCCCTGGCGATCATGGAGTGAAACAATCCAATCTCGTCGGGCGGGGAAGCCCGGGGTGGGAGGTGACGACGGGAGATCCTCGTCGTCTGTACCCGTCGCGGCCGTGTCAGTCCCCGTATCATCCCCACGTGTCGTGGACGGGGAGGAGGGCTGAACAGGGCGGGATGGCTGAAAAGGAGGTGGAGGATGAATACTTCTTCTCTTAGGGGGAGGGCTCCCAGAAGGGCCTGGCTCCGGGTCCCCCGTCTGGAGCGGTTCCTCCGTTGGTGGTAATGGCAGTCTCATCCTTATCTCCGAGCATAAGGACTGTATAGCCAGCAAAATGGCCGCCGAGTTGTCTTGCGGCACTGGTTGAGGGGAGTCCGACGGGCGGTCAGGAGCCCCATCGGCACCCTCGACGTTCTCGTCTCCTACGTCGGGGTCCCTCCCGACGGGCTGGTCTTCTTCCACGCCAACGCCGTGGCTTAAGACTTCGATCAGCTCTTCCTCAGGCCGAATCCACAACGACCTCCTGCCCCCCCTTTTTCTTCTCCGTCGGAGGTTTCACGGGGGTCCTGTCGATGGGCATGAAAGACGACTCCCTCCGCAGTGGCAGGGAGACTCTGGGCCCCGAGGTCGCCACCACTGGTGTAGCCTCCACAGGCTGAGCCAGGGCCGCCGCGACTGTCTCGATAGAGGCCTTGGCCGGATGGATTAAGGCTTTCACCACCTTAGGTGCACTCACCGCCTTCTCCTTCGGGGGGGAAGGGTCACCGCCTCGCTCCCCCTCCGATGGGGCCTTCGAGCTCGACCGGGGTCTCTCCAGGAGCTTCGCCGGGTGCTCGGCCTTCCTCTTACCCGAGCCAGAGCCAGAGCGTTGGCTCGTGGTTGATGGCGCCGGGGAGGATGCGCCCTGCCTGGCGCCCGCAGAGCCCGACCGTTCGGCGCTCCCGGTGCCAGCGGACTCGCGGTGCTTGGCCTTCTGTTGGACCACCGTCGCCGGGGCGCCCTCAAAGGTCTTAAAAGACCGCTCGGACTTCTTCTCGCCCGACGGGCTCTTTCCTTCCAGCCAGTTGGCGAGACGTTGATGGCGGTCCTTCATGGTCCGCTCCGACATATTGCCGCAAAACGCACAGTCCTTCTCCACGTGCGTCTTGTCCTCATGTAGGCAGTAAAGACAAAGGGAGTGTTCGTCCTCCTTAAAGACATTCTGAAGCTGGCATCCAGGGCAGACCCTGAACAGCTTTCCGGGCGTCGAGCTTCCCTTCTCCTGGGCCATGTCCGAGATGGGCCTGAGAAACTTCTGGAGTCCTCCAAAATCGTGGCTCGACGAAATCTTCACCCTTGAGGGGCGTAGACGAATCCGACACGGGTCCCCGTTGATCGGATGAAGAAACGGTGGAGCTTGAGGCTCTTTGACCGAAAGAGAAAACTTTGAGAAAAAACGTGAAAAATAGCACTAACGCTCGAGAGCAATAGCACGAGGATCCCAACACTTGAACGTGCGGTAAAAATCTGAAGATGGCTGCCAGAGGCGGGGCTTAGGTAGAGGGCAGTCATTGGCTGTGGTCAGTATGACACAGAGATCAGTGATTGGTTACTACTACGAAAGACAGATCAGAAACGAAACTGATACTGATTTTTTCTTTACCAAGGATTCCCAGCCTGACGACGGGGAATATTCATGAGCATGTGAATCCATGCCAGACCCCATACTGGAGAATTAATATTTCTCACCAAGTTTTTCATGTATATTAAAAAGGAAACGGTTGCCTCTTCAAATCAGGCATGAATACAAGAGGTTCTTCATGCGGGAATGGGTGTACTCCTGGTCCAGACATATCCATGGTAGGTGAAAGCAGAGGCAGGCAAGGCGTCTGTGTGTTTCATATTTTTGGTGCGAGCATTTTTGCTCTTCAGGTGGTTTGGGCTCCCATGCCGCCCACACCATTGACTATGCAGACTTTGTTGGAAGGGAGCAGCAGTCCAACTTATCTAGAAAGCAGACACCTGCCTTACTTAGACAGCGCAGAGTTTGGTTATGCTGCGTCAGTTAGCGAGGATGGCAATTTGTTATAAGCTTAATACCTAGATGATCCATATCTACTTGCTGGTAGGAGTATTGGGACGCGGAAGAGCAGTTGTAATATTGGGGTTTATATGACGAAGTGTATAGAACAATTATATAGGACCTCATGCAACTCTGAAAGGACGAAATGTAGCCGGACAGCCATAGGAGCAGGTGCACAAGAACACATGCGTAACAAGTGCACATGAAAATACAAGGCCTTCCAGGCCAGATGTACATTTTAAGAGCACAAGAAATGTGACCCAACCCACTTGAATTCACAATTTATTTTAAGATGGGAGCAATTCGAGAAGCAGCCAGCAGTTTTGCATCACCGACTTATGACAAGGTTCGCCATGTTTAATAAAATGGGGGACACCTACGATGCATATTCATGAAGCTGCAGAGACTATGTGAAAGATGTTAATGATCCAAGATTTGACAAATAAGCTTAAACTCCGTGGCAGTACGTTTTCCAACTGTTAAGGATCCCTCCACAAAAAGGTACTATTTTTTGTGCGTTTAAACTTTTCACAAAGTACTAAAATACAGACAAATTACATAATCAAATCGAAATGAGCATAATGCTAGGATAACAGTGCCAGAAGTAATGAAAAATTAGAGCATGCCAGTCATTTCCATTGTGGTATTAATGATTTTAAAAAAATTATATTGAGTCAGTGCAAAATTCCATTTAGTAAGATTACACAATAACAGATGAGCCCAGAACAACTCTCCCCAAATAGGCCTTCCCTTAAATTAGCAGTTTAACA